>NC_042615.1:681643270-682262434 GCF_901001135.1 Rhinatrema bivittatum | reverse complement strand
TGCAAAAGTGAAAATGGTCTCCCAGAATCCTAAACTGCAGGAACTTCTGGTGCTCCCGCCTGCTTGAAATATGTAGGTACACCTCTATAAGGTCTCGTGATGCCAGAACTCTCCCTTGCAAACTGCTGCTAAGACTGAACGCAGCGCCTTCATACGAAATCGTGGTACCTTTTTTAAATCCAAAATCGGTCTGAACGTCCCTTCCTTTTTTGGGACCACAAAATAAATGGAATACCAACCCTTTCCCCCATTCTTCTCCTCGCATAAGTGGACCAAATGCCAACAGCCGAAAGAGAAGCATGGACCGGCGTAGTTTCATTGTGATGATGTAACTCCCCCAGGTGCATCTCGGGTTGATTTTTTACCACCTCAAAAGGACTGGGACTTGCCCGAGCTTTGCACCTATATTGCCGAAGGACCTCTGTCCTGCTGATAATATCTATAGTCTCTAAAACACGAACGGGTGGGAAAGGATTTCTTTTCCTACTTCGACTTGTCCTCCAGCAATTTATGTCCCTTGGACTCTCCTCCCAGATGCTTCACTAGCTGCACTAAATCCTCCCAAACATGCCCTTGAATGGGAGGGGCCCCTAGCTGAGACTTTGACCAAACATCTGCAGACCAGTTTGTTAACCTGGCTGAAACTGCTGACATCATAACTCTGGAGTAAGTCCTAATAAAATGTCATACGAGGCATCCTCTACATAGGCCACTGCTGTCTCCAAGCGCACCGATGTCAGGTTGATGTGATCTCCTTCATCTGCAACTGTTGAATACAGTGCAAACAAGCTCTCTGCATAAAACTGCTGCATACCACAAGCTCAGATATCAAAATCAGAAATCCCAAAAATCATCTTGAGGGAACTTCCAGCTTTCGATCCAGCACATCTCTCAGCACAGTGGACCCTGTCACCGGAATGGAGGTTTCTCAAGCGTCACCTCTGCAAAAGGATAAAAAAGTTTGCCATTGCTCTTCCAACCTTCAGGATTATCTAAACCACCAACTTTTTCACAGACTTGTGAAAAGGAAAGGACTTTGCTGAACCTCTCAAGCCAACCATGACAGGATCCATCCCTTCCTGGTTGCTCTTCCTGTGGCACTTTGATGCCCAGCTCCTTAAGCATATGCAGAATCAAAGGCCACAATTCATCTTTGCGAAACAGGAAGACCATCTTAGGGTAATCCCCTCGACCACCGGCACTTCTTCTGGATCAGACAACTCCGGAGTGAATTCTGCTCCACAGGAATTCGCTTGCCAGCTCTTCTGAATCCTCTGAGTTCTCCTCCTCTCCTGTGGGACTGTGCGGCTGCCCAGCCCAGCCGAGAACCCTCTTGATCCGCCCAAACACCTTTTTCTTAGCCATCTTAGGCCTCTTTGCAAGCTGCAGGAAATTCTGTGGCCGACTCTAGGAATGAGCCTGCTTCTTCCCTGCTGCCTTTCTAGCCAGATACTCCTGAAGCATGAGTAGCACGAATTCTGAAGAGAAAGGAAGGGAATCTTCAGAATCCTCCCCCAGGTGGGATTCCACCTCTTTAGAAGCTTCTTGAATAGGTCAAGAAGGAAGACAGCTAGGCGACTGACGTGAACATTCCCTCTTACTATGGTTTGCTCTCCCAGGTCGACGAGAACAGCGACTTGGTGGAGCCTTACCTTCTAAATTATTGAGAAATTTCCTGAATGGGATGGAAGAGAAAGCTCAGGATGGTGTCTATCCCCGCGACTCCTTCTGGGCTGCTTTCATCGGGCCCGTTGGACGCTCACGTCGTCCGCAGTAGCCCCATACTGGTGAGCCAGCCGCTGGAGAGAGGGGATGGGAATTTGAGCTCCCCTCTCTCCCAGGCTCATTGTCGCCATTGAGCCCGGTATGAGGAACGCCTCCTGGAAATCCGGCAGCCGCAAGGATATCCCCAATGGCTGCTGAGACGCCAATGAACCAAGGTGTAACGGCAGCGAGCTCGGCGGGGAGCAGCGGGGCGCCTGAGGCAGTTGCAGATCCGTTGAACATCTCAGGACAAGCGGACAGGAGGAGTTTGCGAGACAGAGAAGGGGAGAGTTGAGAGAGAGGAGACCGGGAATCACCTTTGCCTGAATTAACAATTCCAGTGCTGCCTCCAGTTCAAAGACCTGAAGAGGTATCAATATGGGACACTGTTGCTAAATTCCGAAGTTCTATAGCACAGCAGTTGTCGCCTATAGTTAACAAATGTAATGAATTGGAACAAAAAGTGTCAGTTTTGGGAAATACCACAACAGATATGAACCAACAGATATCTACCATTAGAGTGCAAACAAATTCCATGCAACAGTCTCAACAAATGTTGATTAAATATAATGTTAATTTAACATTAAAAGTAGAAAATTTAGAAAATACTATTAGGAATAAAAATTTAAGAATTATAAACTTCCCTAAGGTGCCACTGACCACTCCGAGGGATATGTTTAAAAGATACTTGATAGAAATATTAAAAGTACCGTAAAATGCTATTTCTCCAACATCCAAAATATTCTATTTACCACCATATAAAAGGGAGTCGGAAGCACAGAGGGAAGGAATGGAGATATTACAACCTATTGAAGTGCCATCAATGGATTTAACAGCGCTAACTGAAACATCGAACATAGATTATTTTTCAGACATAGATTAGAAACGTTTATGCAGTTTAAGATTGATATGTTTCCAGATGTTTCTCGTCAAACGCAAAAAAAGACAAACAGTTCCTATTGATGAGGTCACAAGTGCAACAGATTGGGGGAGCTTTTTTTCTTAAATTTCCCTGCAAGTGCTTGGTGAAATACCAAAATAATTCATTCATTTTCTTTGATCCCCCTCAGTTGTCACAATTTTTGATTGGAAAAAACCCCAATCCCTAACCGTAAAATACTCACAATATATACCTTAATTGTAATATAGCTACTGTTTCTTAATTGTCATATAGCCTTTCTTCTTAATTTTGTTATTAATTTCTTTGGATTGAGTTCTTGACTCCTCATTGAGGACTAGAAAGGTATTGTTTTGGAAGATGTAACTTTATTGTGTGATTTCTTATGAAAAGATTGCATAAAGCACTACCTGTTTTTTCTGTCAAGAGGGATCTTGTTTAAGTTTGAAAAATTCAATAAATAAAAAATTAAAAAAAAAAAAGAAGAAGCTTCCTACACCTCTGTGGGACTTTCAATGGCTGGAGATAAGGGAGAATCCCCTGCCTCCCCAAGAACTGCTCTCACTGCTGCCAAGAAGTGCTGGTGGTCGAGGGGATTACCCCAAGATGGTCTTCCTGTTTCGCAAAGATGAATTCCTGAGCTGAAATGGAAAGGGTCTGTGGCTGCCTCCGATGCTCCCATTGACTTTCTTGTCGCCAACCCTGAGCCAGCTCTGCCAGCACAGCCCTCTCTCCCCCAGAGACGCAGCAGGGTGCATAAGTGATTGTTAGGGAACCGTACATGTGGCTCTCCACAAATCCGGCAGCCTTTAGCACAAACCTTCGCCGGCACCATTACCATGTGGTGCTCCAGTTACTGCCATGCTCTGCCTTGCCGGGATTCCCCTAGTCACTGCCTGAAGCCGTCTTGCCTGCCGTACAATCCTGCTTACCGAGAGAGGCAGCCCGAGCCCAGATCCCCTGCAGCCACAGCCGTTCAACCTTTTATTTATTTATTTTTTTATATAATCCAGACTTCAGGTTTTATACCTCTGCCATCTGCTGGAAACAGACAAATACTGAGGGATTGCAGGTGGCCCGCAAGGTTAAGTAGCAGTGTCAGTAAAGCTTTTCTTCTCTGTCTCCATCTGCTGGCAGGGAGGCAAAACCCAGGAGTCTGAATTGATCTGGGGTATGAACAGGTACTGAGCATTTTTGGCATTTCTCATTCTATGGGCAGTGGATTCTCCCACATTCAAAACAGAGGGTGCTCAGGTCTGCTGCTTCCAGGAATGCGAGAGAGAAAGGATGTGAAACTTTGCATCTACATGCAAGGGCCGCAAAAAGAGCAGGAGTAAACAAGGGGCAAACCCCCCCCCCCCCCCCCCCACATTTTTACTTTAGATAATTTCTCAGCAATTTAGAAAGGTAGAGAGTAGCCAGCAATACAGCCAAATCATTTAATCATTACTACTACTTCGACCTAACATTTCTACAGTGCTACACGACATAAGCAGTGCTGCAGAAACATCCGTTATGAACTATTTTTAATATATATCATTAGAAATCATTTAAAATTTCAGTCTTCAAAAATAGTTTTAGAAAAGCAAAAGTACATGGCAAGGTATCGACTAGAGAATGGGATTTAGAGACTTTGCAAAGCACAAGATAAAAGTGCTTCATATGTCCAATGATATCCCAGGATATCCAGACACACCCTGCCGTTTATTACTACTTTAATGTCATTACAAGAGAGCGTCTTCCCGTGCATGTGCTTAAACCATTATTCTCACTCACTGTGCTTCCCGGCTCCTTCCTGCTGCGCTGCTATCTTCAGCTGGACTCGTTTCATCACACACATCTTCATTCTGAGTGGGCAGACAAAGACTTGCTTTCACAGGTGCTCAAACGTTCTTAAGCGCCAGTAAACAAATATATAAATAGCCAATGCTACCATAACAGGTTTGGACTGTGAGAGCAGGGATTTATCCCAAAGTAAAAGTGAGGTCAAAAAACTAGTCAAAGGTCGGCGATTCTCCTAGCATTAGACGCTGAGAAAGCGTTCGACCTCGTCCATTGGGAGTATTTATTTAAAGTACTGGAAACCATGGGCTTTGGGACTGCTTTTATGACTTGGATACGGAAGCTTTATGAACACCCGTCGGCCAGAGTAAAAGCCAATGGGGGGTATGGGCTTTCCTTTGACATACAAAGGGGTACCAGGCAAGGGTGTCCGCTTTCGCCACTTTTATTTGCTTTGTTCCTTGAGCCCTTTGCTACCAGGGTGCGAGAGGCTATCAATATTAAGGGGGTGAGGGGGGGCAATACACACTCAAAGATTTCATTATTCGCCGATGATGTTATGTTAACCCTTTCTGAACCTCAGTCTTCCTTACAAGGCGTTATGGACGAACTGAGGAGTTTCTCAGCAGTATCAGGCATGCGAATTAATTATGACAAATCGGAAATTCTAAATTTGACTTTCCCTGCTGTAGAAGTACAGGGCCTTAAACACAGGTTTCCCTTTTTGTGGGCATCTTCACACCTGAAATACCTGGGTGTTAAGATTGGACCTCACCCTAGCCAATTGTTTGACCTCAATTATAGCCCCTTGGTGACTAATATAAGGGAAAACTTAAGACAGTGGGATCGCCTTGCATTTTCCTGGTTGGGCAGACTGGCCATTGTTAAGATGAATATCCTTCCTCGCTTTTTATATTTCTTCACTACCATCCCTATCCATATTCCTAGTGTTTTTCTTCAAAAGTGGCAACAGCTCATCTGCAGCTTTATTTGGCGGAAGCGGCCGCCTAGGGTGGCTCAGTCTACCCTCTATTTACCCAAAAATAGGGGAGGCATGCATTTACCCAATTTAGCCTGGTACTTCTATGCTGCTCAACTACGGGCTTTAGTGGCCTTGCATGGGCAGCGGGACACTCCTCAGTGGGTCTCAATTGAACAGGGGTTACTGGGGACTCTCCCTATAGATGCCATGCCATGGCAACCTAGGTCATCCTGGGGTACGCTCGGTTTCTACCCTTATGCCCTGCGCACTACAATGTGTGTGTGGCACCGGTGGAAAGCTGTCTTGATGGGTCCTGAGAGTCATTCTTTAATGACCCATTTGTTTACTAATACAGTAACCCCAACGATGGAACGGTCTGCGGCTATCCGCAATTGGAGGGCCACTGGGGTCTTTCGCTTGGGCCATGTTCTCCAGCAGGGCAAGATGCTCACGAGACAACAGTTGAGCGACCTTTATCCCGGAAGGATTATAGATTTCTTATTGTATGCTAGGGTCTCCTCGTTCATCCACACAGGGCTGAGACGGAGAACGGTGAGGCCCACCAACACTTTATTTGAGACACTATGCCAACATGCTTCCATTATTAAGGGTGTTATATCTAAGATATACGCTATGTTGAGCAATGCAACCCCGGTTACTCCCACACACCGGGCAAAGTGGGAACTAGATTTCTCTAAACACCTGGGGGATAGTGATTGGGATCTCATATATGTCATGGCTCATAAGTGTTCTATCTCCACTGGCTTACAAGAAAATTGTTACAAAATGCTGTACCGTTGGCACTACACTCCGGTCGCGCTGCATAGATTTTATCCGGCTGTGTCTGACAAATGTTGGCGAGGCTGTGACCAGCAGGGCACATACATGCATATATGGTGGACCTGTCCTAGCATTCAGGATTACTGGCAAGGAGTGACCCAATGGATCACGCAATTACTTGACTTACCATGCACTGCTGAGCCATGGCACGTATTGCTGGGTCTTCCCATGACTGAATATAACACTCCCACACAGAAATTGGTTTTACAAATCTTTATTGCTGCCCGGACGGAACTGGCGTTGCACTGGACTCAAGCCACAGCTCCAGCGGTGGCCGCGGTGCAACGCCGACTCTTCTCTTATTATCAATTGGGTAGACTATCTGCAGTGCACCTGAATCGCTTGCCTTCTTTTCAAGCCATGTGGGCCCCATATACCAAATGGTTAGACGCACACAATACCACACCATGATCATAGATATCACTGTTCCACGGAGGCTAGCCGCATCCCAGATCACACATTATTCCACGAGTACAGAGTATTTATTCCCTATGATATTGTAACAGGACTCCAGTACGGGGTGGGTGGGGGGAGGGTTAGTACTGTTTGTGTAATACTTAGACAACGTTATGTATATGTTATGCCTATAGCTTTCTGTTTCTGTTTTTATTATCGGTACTGCTTGTTGCTGTATAATGGTTGCGGCCTGTCGCTTACCAGTTTAGTGTTTATTGTACTAAATGTTTTCTTTTGGCTTGCAAATAAAAACAGTTTAAATACAAAAAAAAAACTAGTCAAAGGTCATATTTAACAAAAGTTTATGACAAAACAAGGTAAGACTGCTAACACACTGGGGTTTGATACAATAGAAAAGAAAATCTTAATGGGAAAATGTATAGTGTGCCTGTATCATTCCTGACATGCAAGTTAGTCTCTTCATTGGCCTTTGAACCACTAGTGTAAATCTGTGTCTAATCAGACTGATTTCTCACAGACTCTCCTGCACCAACACCTTTCCCAGAAAGAATCTGTGCGCTTTCTGCGGGAATGTGCGGAATCCTTTTTTAAAATGGTTACACGGAGAAATTGTGTACCTGCCGCAGCACAGCAGGACGAAGAACACGGAACAGGCTGGTGAAGAAGGCTCTGCCCATCACCACACAGAGCACTTGCGTTAGGTAAAACTTTCAGAGGAGCAGCTGTGTTAGTGTACAGCAGCGCAGATGAGACAGAGGCTGGTGGCATCCCAACGGCTAACAGATTTATTGAGGCATAAGCTTTCGAGGTTGAGAAGCTGCTTCATCAGACGTATCTGATAAAACGGACTCTTGTCCTCCCGAGGCTTTTGCCCTCAATAAATCTATACGTCTGTAGAGTGCCATCAGCCTCCGCGTCTTCCATGCTAGGTGTACACACAGCTCCCTCTCACAAGGATAAGAACATTTTCCAAACATGTACCTTTCGTTTTGGGCAAAAGAAGCCAGTTACTAGCACAGCTTGTGCTTGGTCTTTCACATCATCTGCTGATCCTGCACTCCAGCCACCTCTCAATTAATTTTGCAATGGGGGACAAGAGAGAGAGAGAGAGGCTGCTAGGTTGACTGGTGGGCAAATCGGATGGCCGGAGACTGCTAAAGCCCCCCCAAATATCTCTAAAGGAAAATGTACTCTTAACATACAGATAATATCTACAAATCCAAATCTAAAGATCACTATACCAGCACATCTGCTCACTACCAATGGCCTTCAGCAGCAGCAAGCCATGAAATTAAAGGCTTTGGGAGTGGGGCAACAGAGAGGTTTTTAAGTTTCCTTAAATCACAGTTACCAAAAGGAAAATTGGTTCTTACCTGCTAATTTTCGTTCCTGTAGTACCAAGGATCAGTCCAGACTGCTGAGTTATGCCTCCTTTCCAGCAGATGGAGTCAGAGAAAAGCTGAAAAGCACCCCCTAGATAACCTGGTGTGCCACCTACGATCCTTCAGTATAATCAATATCAAAGCAGAATGAAGTAAATTTAACAACCAATGACTAGATCAATCCAAACATTAACCTCTAAAAAACCATAACTTGTGAAAAAAACTATATCGTATGTAGGTGTGAAATCTTCGAAAAAATCTGGAAAGAGAAAGGGAATGGTGAATAAAACGGAAAATGTCATAATGCCTCTGTATCGCTCCATGGTGAGACCGCACCTTGAATACTGTGTACAATTCTGGTCGCCGCATCTCAAAAAAGATATAATTGTGATGGAGAAGGTACAGAGAAGGACTACCAAAATGAGAAGGGGAATGAAACAGCTCCCCTATGAGGAACGACTAAAGAGGTTAGGACTTTTCAGCTTGGAGAAGAGACGGCTGAGGGGGGATATGATAGAGGTGTTTAAAATCATGAGAGGTCTAGAACGGGTAGATGTGAATCAGTTTTTTTTTCTCTTTCGGATAATAGAAAGACTAGGGGGCACTCCATGAAGTTAGCATGTGGCACATTTAAAACTAATCGGAGAAAGTTCTTTTTCACTCAACGCACAATTAAACTCTGGAATTTGTTGCCAGAGAATGTGGTTAGTGCAGTTAGTATAGCTGTGTTTAAAAAAGGATTGGATAAGTTCTTGGAGGAGAAGTCCATTACCTGCTATTAATTAAGTTGACTTAGATAATAACCACCGCTATTACTAGCAACTGTAACATGGAATAGACTTAGTTTTTTGGTACTTGCCAAGTTCTTATGGCCTGGATTGGCCACTGTTGGAAACAGGATGCTGGGCTTGATGGACCCTTGGTCTGACCCAGTATGGCATGTTCTTATGTTCTTAGAAAATACAATTAGCCGAGCGGACTCTCCTGCATATATACCCATGGGCGGGCGTCTGGACTGATCCTTGGTACTACAGGAATGAAAAATAGCAGGTAAGAACCAATTTTCTTTTCCCTGTACGTACCAGGATCAGTCCAGACTGCTGGGATGTACCCAAGCTGCCCTAAGAGGGGTGGGACCCCGAGAGTCCCACTCGAAGTACACTGCTGCCAAAAGTATCCATTTGTGGATCCTGGACTTCCAAACGGCAATGCTTAGCAAACGTGTGCAAAGATTTCCAAATGGCTGCCTTGCAAATCTCTTGAGGCGATACACATTGGCTTTCTGCCCAGGAAGCCGCTTGCGACCTGATGGAATGCACTTTAAGACCATCCGGAACTTGCCGCTCGTGACATATCTAAGTCAAGGCAATAGCCTCTTTCAATCATCAGGCAATAGTAGTCTTAGAAGCCTTACACCCCCTTCCTAGGACCGTTCCATAAGACAAACAGATGATCAGATAATCGAAAAGAATTAGTCACCTCCAAGTACCGCAAAAGAATCTGGCAAACATCCAATCTCCTCAGATCCTGGGCCTGAGGAGAATTCCGATCCACATCTGGAAAGGCCGGCAACTCAACTGTCTGGTTGACATGAAAAGCCAATACCACCTTTGGCAAAAAGGAGGGTGCCATCCGAAGCGAAACCTCAGAGTCTGAAATTCGCAAGAACGGCTCTCTACATGACAACGCTTGAAGTTCGGAAACTCGTCCAGCCGAACAAATAGCCATGAGAAACACCATCTTGAGTGTTAGATCTTTCAATGTAGTCCGTTTGATAGGCTCAAAAGGAGAACCACAAAGCCCACGGAGAACCAAATTCAAACTCCTCAAGGAACATATCGCGCGCACCGCCAGGTGTAATTTGGCTCCCTTCAAAAAAAACAGACTACATCCGGATGCCCTGCAATAGAAGAACCATCAGTCTTACCTCTCAAACAGCCTAATGCCACTATCTGGACTGGGAGCGAGCTGTAGGCCAAACCTTTCTTTAAGCTTTCCTGCAAAAAGGCAAGAATGTAGACTATAGTGGCCTGCCTCGGGGACACCTTCAACCAGCTGCACCAAGAATCAAACGCTTTCCAAACCCGAACATAGGTGAGGAAAGTAGAAGTATTTCTTGCGCGTAGGAGCGTGGTAATCATCACCTCCGGATAGCCTTTCTTTCTCAATTGCTTCCTCTCATAAGCCAAGCCGCGAGACAAAAGCGAGCTGCCTGATCGAAAAATGCGGGACCCTGTCTCAGTAAATTTGGTAGATGACCTAGATGTAAGGGGCCATCGATCGCGAGGTTGATCAGGTCTGCGAACCATGGCCTCCGCGGCCACTCCAGAGCCACAAGGCTGACCGGCCCCTGGTGGGACTCTATTCGCCTTAAAACCTTTCCCACCAACGGCCAAGGAGGAAACACATATAGGAGAATGTCGGGGGGCCATGGAAGGACTAAGGCATCCACTCCTTCTGATCCGTGCTCCCGTCTGCGGCTGAAGAACTGAGCCGCTTTTGTGTTCAGACGAGTCGCCATCAAGTCCAGGAACCATTGCGCTGAAGCCGCCTGCCACAAAAGGAATGCATGAGGAGTCCTCCAATGGCGCCTCACGAGCTGCATCGCCTCCTCGGACAGTTCCCATTCGCCGGGATCTAGCCGCTGACGACTGAGAAAATCCGCCTGGACGTTATCCACTCCGGCTATGTGAGATGCCGCTATGCGGGCAAGATGACATTCCACCCAGGCCATCAACTTGTCCACCTCGGAGGCTACTGGCCGACTCCTTGTTCCTCCTTGACAGTTTATGTAAGCCACGGTGGTCTCGTTGTCGGAGAGGATCCGTACAGCCTGATGCCGAACTACCGGAAGAAACTGGCGTAGCACTAAACAAACTGCTCTGGTTTCTAACCGGTTCATGGAGCACTAGGTCTGCAGAGGCGTCCACTGACCCCTGTGCCACTCGCGATTGACAGACCACCCCCCCACCCGGACAGGCTGGCATCTGTCATCACGATTAGCCATTGTGGATTTTCCAGGTCCACACCCCGAAGCAAGTGAGCAGATACCAACCACCAATCAAGGCTGGCACGGGCTGGCTCCTGTAACGGCAAGCGCAGGTGGAACTCCTCGGGATCCCAATGGGAAAGCAACGCCCTCTGCAATGGTCTCATATGAGCAAAGGCCCAAGGAACCAACTCCAGGGTAGATGCCATAGAACCAAGGACTTGTAAATAGTCCCACACTGTGGGCAAACGGAGGGCCAACAGACGGCGAACTTGAGCCATGAGCTTCTCCATCCTCAACAGAGGCAGGGAAACCTTGCCCGCAGATGTATCGAAACTCCAATATCTGAGATGGGACCAGCTGGCTCTTGGCGTAATTGACGACCCAGCCTAGCGAATGCAGACTGTGCAAGACAGACTGCACCGCCGCCATGCAAAGCTCCTCTGATTTCGCTTGAATGAGCCAGTCGTCCACATAGGGATGCACCAATATCCCCTCGCGCCGAATGTAGGCTGCAACTACTACCATCACCTTGGTGAAGACCCTGGGAGCCGTCACCAGCCCGAACGGAAGCGAGCAAAATTGGTAGTGTTCCCCCAGAACCATGAACCTCAGGAACCTCTGATGGTGCGCTTGGATTCCTATGTGAAGGTAAGCTTCCGTCAGATCCAAAGAGGCCAAAAATTTGCCTTTGTGGACAGCCGCAATGACGGATCTCAACGTCTCCATTCGAAACCGAGGGACTCGGAACACTCTGTTGACCTTTTTCAAATCCAGGAAAGGGCGGGACGAGCCCGCCTTTTTGGGGACTACAAAGTAAATGGAGTACCAACCGATCCAACATTCGTTTGGCAGAACCAGGACAATCGCTCCCAACCAAGACAGGGTTTGAAGAACCACCTTAGCTTTGCTGGTGCCCCGCCGGGAGACACAAGAAACAGATCCCGAAGAGGTCGAGCAAAATCCAAAGCGTAACTGCGATTATAATATCTAGTACCCATTGGTCCAATGTGATCTTGACCCATTCCTCACAAAACAGGGAGAGCTGTCCCCCTATCTTCGGCACAGAGGAACGGGCTGGCACACCTTCATTGGGGAGCTTTGTTAGCGGCGAAACCGTGAGAGGAACCATTGCGCTGAGGCCACCTGCCAAGAAAGGAACGCGCCCATGTCTGTGACCGCACCGACGTTTGCCGAGGGGCAAAGGAAGTACCCCTGCCAGAACGGAAGCGGCGTTGACCTCGGAAACGACCTTGGGAGGAGCCAAAGGGCCGAGACGGTTTGGGCTTGTCCTCAGGTAGTTTGTAAACTTTGTTGTCTCCCAAGGCCTTAATAAGTTGTTCCAGATCTTTTCCAAACAACAGTTTCCCCTTGAAAGGGAAGGAACCTAGCTGAGACTTAGAAGAGGCATCAGCCGACCAATTACGGCGCCATAACAGCCGCCTCGCGGAGACCGCCAAAGACATGGTACGTGCAGAGGTACGGAGAAGATCGTATAACGCATCCGCTGTATAGGCAACTCCCGATTCCATGCGGTCCGCCTGCTCCGTCTCCCCTGAATCCCCCGGAGAAGCATCAGCCACTGCCTGTGGAGCCGGGATCTCCAGCTCCTGAAGCACAAGCGGGATTAACTGATCCCGTTCCTCCTTACGGAACAGGCAGAGCACCTATGGATCATCTCCCTCCAGCGGGGTGGCACTATCCATATCATCGCCCAAGTCTAAGGTGGAGGGGTCCTGAAGCGCTGGATTTAAAGGGATGGAGGGCCCAGGAAACCCCCCAATCGGAACAGAGGAAGAAAGCCGAGGTCCAGCACACCCCAGGTCCGAAGCCGGTCTGGGGTCCAAAGCCGGTCTAAATTGCTTTGCCGGGGCCAGATACTGCACGTCCCAGTCAGCCTCCGCTTCCAGGTATGCCCTATGGAGGAGTAATACAAATTGGGATGCAAATGGGTGCTGTCGCTTTAATGACCCCCCCCCCCCCCCCCGGAGGTAAAGTGGAGGAAGGGTCTGCGTCTGGCTGCCGGTCGCGGGGCCGTTGAGGGCTCAAAGCCGGCGGGGATAGAGGAGGGAGATCTTACCTCTCTGAGCCTGTCATAGCATCAGAAATCGGAGCAGGCAAAATGGCCATCGCTCCAGAGCTGCGTGGGTAGGAGGCATGCCTCTGCCTGCGAGCTGCCGATTCGAACCCCAAGCCACGCAATCATGGCAGGGAGCCCCCCGCTCTGAAATTGGCCTCCACGAAGGTCCCTCGCCCCCGGGAATACACCGGGCGCACAGACCTTCGTGGGAAAGCCGAGATGCCGGCTCCCCACAAGCCCCGCAGCATGACCAACGTGGCATTCAGAGCGTGCGAAAAAAGAGAAGGCAGCTGGTTGAAAGATTCCACCCCCTCCGGAGACCCGGGAGACACGGCAGGCTAGGGCTGAAGAACGGATGGTAAAAGCTGATTTATTTATTTGTCTTTCTTTTTTTTTTTTTTTTGAGTCGGCCAGCAAACAGGGGCAAAAACTTCCCTGTATGAAATCAGCACCCACTAGAGGAAAAAGTATCGTCTCTGGACTTTTGGGGGAGAGTGACCGGCCCACCGATAAATACTCCCCCCAGCTCACTGGGCAGTGACACAATCTCCGGGAAAGAATGACATTAGGGCACTGCCCTGCCTGCCCTTCAGGACGCTCACAATTTGCTGACAGGATTTAAGAAAATATTGTTTAGTTTTTGTTTTTTTTTTAATTAGGATTGATCTAGCCAAAGGAATATCCCCAAAAGCCAAACCTTTTAACCAAGGTAGCGAATAATCACCGAATTTGACAAGGACCAGGACAAAGGTGTTAACTAAATCATCCAGAGCCTTAGAACTCTGTAAAAAAAGATGTAACTAAATTTAAAGAAATTGAAAAATCAGGATCGCATGTTCTGTCAACCCTTCTGCTGAGAGTCAGAGAAAATACTGGGGGGGGGGGGGGGGGGGGTGTCGCATGTGGCACACCAGGTTGAGAGGGGTGCCTTTTCAGTTTTTTTCTTTGACTCCCTCTGCTGGAAGGGAGGCACAACCCAGCGGTCTGGACTGATCCTGGTACGTAACAGGGAACAATAGATTTTACATTGAGAAGGGGTGAAACCTCACAAATGTGACCAAGGAAGCTGGCTGGCAACTCTGCTAGTATAGATGGGTGTACTCCTCCTGCATGTGCACAGAAGATATCCAGAGATCCAGCACCTCTCTCTCCTGATCATCCAAACAGCTTTGCCCTGAATGCATGAACTGGGCTATTAGAGGCAAAGGAATTATACCATTCTTTGTTCAGAGCTGCAATTGTGAAGCCCAGCATCCCTGGATTTGGATATGCATTTCACAGATGGGGGGGGGGGGGGGGAGGTCCTGTTTGTTACCTACTGGTTTTGACGTATAAGTTTTTATTATTTAATAAACCTTTTTGACTTTTAACCAACAGCACCTATTGGAAGTCTCATCAATTACTACCATCTAAAAAATTTTTAACAAACTACACAGGCAGCACGGAAAGCCTTAAAGTAGTGGTACTACAGTCAAATCATCAAAATAGTTAAAAAGAAAGTAATAAGTATCAGAAAACTGCACCTTTTTTTGGCACACAAATGTTAAAGTATTAGAAAGATCCCAATTTCATAAAATGAACAAACAGGAAATTACCTTTGCTCCACATGTGTCTGCCCTAACTCCTCTGCTATTCTTTTTTGTCGACTTTTCAAGCTGAGATTTTGAAGGTGGAAGAGTCTGCAACCCCGAGGACTCCCATATCTCTGGTACAAGCAGCTCATCAGGCTCTGACAGGCTACCTTGCTTACTGACAAAGTGAGAGTTGCACAACATAAAAGACATCTAATACATACATTAACAACAATTAATCTAAAAAAATAAAGATACAAATATATCCCAAAACAATATATTTTAAAAGTACAGTAATCCATATGAATAGAAGTGACTGCTGCACTGGTTTGTTTACATAGAGGAGGAAATGTATGCAGCAGTGCTTCATGATGCTAAATTTGGCTTGAGAATGAACTGTGAAGCCACTGAAGGTGCCAAAGTCAAGGTGCCCATGCAGCAGACACAGCACCAGTTTATGTGCCTTGAACTCGCACTTCATCTCCAATAGAAGGAGTGGTACAAACGATAGCATGCGATACTGAAAGGCTTCTGCTCTGGCATCGCTTTATGGAGATCTAGCACTCGTCCCGGCTGGCTGACATCGGTTGCTTTACTTGTGTTAATACTCTTGCTGCATTAACATTTGTCCTAATAGTTGCCTGCTTGGGTGGACCGCTTTATAACTCAACATTTCTATATCTTCTTTTGCTTAAATGCTGAGATCAGCCTTATCCAAAATGTACAGTTTATGAAGAGCAAAGCTCATTTCCCAAGCCCCTTCTTACCACTCTACAGATTAGGATGTGACACTCTAGGTATTGCAGAGAAACAGACTAGACTACAGACTTTCTTCTCTTACCAAACTTTTCATTTCAGAGAATAAATCTTCTTTCTAATGCTCAGCCTTCCTATTCATGAAATACTTTCTGAAACACCATTTTTTTTTTTTTTTTTTTTGCTGATTTTTTTTTAGCCTGGCGATTTCCTCCTGCTCCTTTGGGCTTCCAGCTCAAACAGAACCAACCTTTACTGAGCTGTAGTGCCATGAGTCTACATTTGAAACTACCTGGGGTTCCCCCATCCCCCTCCCATTCCCCCCCCCCCATTTCATATGCCCCTCCCAAATCAACCCAGCCATCACAGCGACAGCCTGAGCCAGGAGCCACAAACTGTGTCTCATTGCAGAACCCCAAGTCTGGCTACAACCACTGAGCTATAACCAAGACTCCTTTTCCCACAGGGGCCATGAACCCTGCGCCTCCACAGCATCCTTAGCACCAACAGGCCCAGAGAACAGAGACCTGGCATAGGAATCAAACCCATGTCACCAAGCTGGCCCCTTGTACGTCTCTCCTAAAAGATAGATACAAAACCTCCAATGAGTAATAGTGATGAGGGAAGAGCATGCAAAAGAAAGAAGAGTATTCTATTGAAATAGTGCTGCTGGGCCAAATAAACTTTGCATGACCTTTACAGGACAGACAAGCATTTACTACAACAAGCTAGTCTCCTGTGAGAGTGTGTGGCAGATGCTGTGCTTGTCCAAAATACACAATCTTTGAGAGAAGCAGGGATTCTGCTGCACTGAAAATTATCAGATACCATGTAAAATTCTGTCACATTATTTCAGGACAGCTTTTTAGCTGTAGCACACCACCAAACTATTTGACATGTCCTACCTGGCTGAGCTGTGCACTTTGCTGCCATTTTCTGTCTCTTCGCCATCAGGTAAATCATGCTGTGATTCTTCAGGCCCCAGGAAAGCCACCAGAAGAGCCTCCTCCTCGCTGAGGTGCTCAGACTCCTTCCAGCTGCCCGTGGGGCTGTCAGCGTCACCAGTCTCTTGCACAGCTGCGGCTTCCTCTGCTAACATTTTTAGATAATTAGAATTCAAAGCAACACTAGCAGATCACTTTGTAATGTTCAACTACACTGGAACACACACCACTAATCAGTCAACATCTCCAAGAATCCTTAATTCATCACTGAAAACCCCTTTATAGCTTTGGTCTGCAAACATTGTCCCTCAGCGTGCTATAGAACCACATACTCAAGGGCAGTCTTTAAATATTGTTTAAACATTAATTCTACTTTAATCTGCAATTTTAGAAAATAATTCAGCAACATACCACACAAAGGGTCCAAAAAAAATACCCTATGGCTCTCAAGCCCCGAGCTAAGTGTCATTACCAGAAAGTTCTACAGCATCTTTAATAAAAACTCCAATTAAAGTCAATCTAGTCTCCAACACGAAACAAGGTGAGGAGGAGAGAACCCTCTTCCTGCCCTGAGGGGGAGCTGCAGTTTCTGCCCTGATGAGAGTCTAGGAGGCAGCAGCAAGAGCCTTCCACTAGCGGTAGCCAGAGATGCAAGGGGGTCCCCAAACTTTTCAAGAGAAAAGATGCACAGGACATTTCAAATCACCGAGAGCACGGGGGAGAGGAGGTCCTCCTCAGTTTTCTGAGCCATGTGGTGGAGAGGAGAAGAGAGGGGAGGGAGGGAGAGAGCCCTTCAGAGCTGTTTGCTGAGAAGGGCTTGGGAGGGGGAGGGGGTGAGAAGTGTGCCAAATAGATCTGTGCACTTTCCCGGTACCGGAAGAAATTAGCGCCTACCTTTGGGTCGGCGCTAATTTCTGAAAGTAAAATGTGCGGCTTGGCTGCACATTTTACTTTCTGTATCCTGCGCGCATACCTAATAGGGCCATCAACATGCATTTGCATGTTGAGGGCACAATTAGGTGCCGCGGGTTGGACACGCGTTTTCCTCCCCTTACTAAATAAGGGGATAAGGGAAAACGCGCGTCCAAGAGCAGGCTAACAGTGCGCTCCGTCGGAGCGCATTGTACTGTATCGGCTTGAGAATGTCAGTAATAATATCTCTCCAAAGTTGGCAACCATGTCACAACCCCTCTCTCTGTTTCCTTCTTCCTCAATATCTGCCAACTTAAGAAAGTAGGGACCTGGAAGGGTGGATGGATGGCGGATCTCCGAGAATGTGGTGAGGTTGGGAGCTCCATGAACCGCCATCCTTATCAGGCTTTCCCTAGCAGCCTCACAAAATCCAGAGTCTTTCTCCCCATGGCCTGCACCATCCTCCACAGTGGCTGAAAAATCCTTATGGCTAAGCTACAGACCTTTCTTCCTGTCTTCAGCTCAAGTAGCTCCCCCCCCTGCACAAGAACTACTGTCACCCATGCATAATGCAGCCAAACAGTTGTGGCTTTGTGCCGGTGTGCCCTGCCCACACTGCTCTGATGTGCTGTCACTTGCACTTCAGACTTCAAATATCTGAGCTGATGGTAGCGGTGGAATGCACTCCCATCGATGCCACTGCAGGACAGATGCAGCTACACCAGAATACACTTGAGCTGGCCAGAATAAGCTCCTCCTGCTTTTACTGGTGGGGGCCGGATGAAAAACAGCAAAGGGCAGTATCCAGCCCTCTGACTATGGGGACTCCTGCAAAAGAGAGCTGTGCAGCAAGCTGGTAGGAGCAGGAGCAGGATGAAAAGGTTGCACTGGGGTGAGTGGGTAGGATAGTAGGGGTGGGGTGTGCACAGGAACAAGGAGAAAAATTATTTGCCAGGGTGAGAAGGGAGAAAAGGGATGGGGAAAGTGGGGGAATTAACATGGCTAATGAGGAATTTGTAAATTCCTATACATAGGAATCACTATAGCTTTTTCTAATTTTCGCACAAAATATCAGGAAGCATACTTATTTGATGTTAAAAAATATACTGTTCCCCTCATTTCAAACTCAGTATTTAAAAATGTATTTAAATAAAATCAGGAAGGGGGCCAGCTGTAGTGGAGAGAAGGGGCTGCCACCAACCTGCCCGATTGAACCGGGGGAGACTGATTTGAGACCTGGCTTGCACCTGCGGGGCTCCCCATAGTGACATCATCAATCGAGGACCGCGAGCCTAAAAGCCCGCGGCGCTGTGGTGCGTAGCTGCCGCCGGCGCGGCTTAGATCGGCTTTGATCGCCTTTTATCGCCGTTTGAGTTGGATTTAATTGGAAATTTATGGGCGAAAAAGAAAAGCAAAGCTTGTGACTTCCTCTCCGGCTCCGCAAATATCTGGCCCTATGGATTCACACGTACGCAGGACAAATTTGCCACTGAAGGACTCGGACAGAGACATTTCGGATGTCTCTTTAAGTCTAGGCACGGGACCAACACCTCTACAGCCCCCAGGAAGAAGATCAGGAGTAATATCGGACGTTGAAGAAGACGCAAAAGTAAGTGGCTTTGAACTTGTATCTCAGTCACTGAATATTGTGACTCCTCCCTGCTTAGGGCTAGAACAGCATGAAGCAGGTGAAGGAACTTTAACGATAAAAATAGACAGTCTACGGCCCAATACCGTCGACGAGTCTAAAATTACTATGGGGGATCTCTGGAGAATGCTGATAAAAGCGGACTCTAATGTTTCCTTGATGAATTCTTCCCTTTCAGCTATTGTGAATGGGAATAAAGTTGCTGTACAAGAGCAAGGAAAGAAATTAAGGGAAGTGGAAATATCAGTGGAAAATATAAATTTGGAGTTGCAAAATGTTAAATTAATGGAAAACCTTCATACAGCTGATAATGTATTATTACATAATGAGTTGGAAAATATTGAAAATATTATTAGAATCAAGAATTTGCGTTTTGTGAATTTTCCGATTACTAGACTGCTTGCACCCTATGAGATGTTCCAGAAATATTTGAGGGAAAATTTGGCTTGTGAAGAAATACCTTTAATTTCTAAAATATACTATTTCCCGATCCCAATTGGTAATGCAATTGGGAGGGAGGCAGAGAACACCTTGGGTGTATCTACTTTCCTGGAAGAATCCATCGATATAATTAATAAGAGAGCAACATTATTTGTATCATTTGTATTGGAAAGGGATAAAGAAATCATATTAGAGAAATTCTTTAAAAACAAAGACATACTATTCTGTGGGCAGAAGGTCTTTATATTTCCAGATGTTTCTAAGCCTACGCAGGCGAGGAGAAAGAAATTTTTACTCTTGAAAAATAAAACCTTGGAATTGGGTGCAACTTTTTATTTGAAATATCCGAGCAAGTGTTTTATAAATTTTCAAGGGAAAAAATATATATTTATGGAACCTTCACACCTGGAAACTTTTTTAAGGGATAAAAGTGAGGCTATTATGGGAACATCTATATCAGCAATAGTACAGTCCAATAATATAGAAGAAGCAGCCTCCCCTCCTTGAATGCTTATTATGCGATTTTTTGAGTTTATTTTTTTAGGCCCCCAACCATTATTGTTATCAGTGTGTAGGCTGAAGAAATTTGGATAAATATAATGAATTGTTTATTTTGCTGTCACACTGTACTGCCTGAGTTATGCACAGAAATGTGATATTGTTTGTAATTGAATAATATTTAATAAAGAGTAAATTTATAAATAAATAAATAAATAAATAAATAAAATCAGGAAACATAGGGCCTGATTTTAAAAAGCTTTTACTCGAGTAAATGCACTTTACTTGAGTAAGTGGGCTTTTGAAAATTGCTATAATATATGCCATTGAATTGTCCATAGGATTTACTTGTGTAAGTGCACTTTACTATTGTAGCAATTTTCAAAAGCCATTTACTGGAGTAGTTACATTTACATGTGTAACTCCTTTTGAAAATTACCCCCATATTTTCTCGGAAAAAAATTGTTAAAATCTCGGGTTTCAATTTAGAGAGAAATTACTTTCACAGGGAAGGTGTATACGGAATACGGTACACGTCTTGTCCCCCATTTTGTACATTGTACATCATTGTAGATGCTATTAGTTATTTTATTTTATTTAATTAGAATAATATTACTGTTCTAAGTCAGTATATATGCCTTTCTACCCATGTACCACCCCCGCCCCGTAACCCATACCAAGACCCACCCCCCTCCCTCCCTGGGTTATTTGTAAGGGTTCTTCCCTATAGTTAATTGTATTTATTCGGTTTAATGTACGGGCTCCGCCCAAATGTTCTTGTTTTATTGTAAACCGATGCGATGTGTTGACGGACATCGGTATATAAGAGAATTTAAATAAATAAATAAATAAATAAATAAATAAATAAATCAGAAAGTTAGATGACTTCTCTGCATACTGTGCAATATTTCACAAACACATATGACAAAGTGGTTTCTTTAAACTAGATATTCACTGTCCATCTCATTTCATGGCGTTGAGCATCAAAAGGTCTATTAGTGATTCCAACTCACAAACAGATTTGATTAACAGAATCTCATGAACAAATCTTTGGTGGTGTGGGTTTATCACTATGGAATGAATTACTGGATTTTCTTAAAGCACAAAAAGATTTTCTAAATTTTAGGAAGCAATTGAAAACCTATCTTTTTTCTTCCGCATTTACTATTTGATAATCCTGAACAACCTATGGTAAATCCCCTATAGGGTGTTAGGGATGTAGACCCTTGTGCTATGGTGTGATTGACACTACCGAATGAGCAAGCCCAACCGGTTCGCTCTGACAGCTGGCTGTCGAATCCCAAGTGGGACAGGCTGGAGGCTTCACCTATACCAACCACATGTTAAGCCCTTGTATTCTAATAATGGCTGGTCTTACGCGGGTCCCTGAGGTACTGGCCAGGCAAAAATCTGTCCAGGCGAAGGTCGGGGCAGGCAGCTGACAAACAAAGATATAGGAGACAGGAAGAAAAGTAGGACGAGATGAAGATCCGGTCCCTGCTGTAACAGATCCATGTGCGGCAGAAGGCGAGGGGGATGTGTTTGTTTCCACCAAGAATCTTCGCAAATCTGCATACCATGGACCCCTGGGCCAGTCTGGTGCCACCAGGAGTACTATCCCCTGTGGCCTTCGATCTTGCAAATTATCCTGCCCAGGAAGGGCCACAGAGAAAAAGGCATAAAGCAGTCTGTCTTCCGGTCAGACTATACGAGAGCTTCTATTCCCAGGGACCACGGATCTCTCCTGCGACTGTAGAATTGAGGAACTTTCGCATTTTGAGAAATCGCAAGCAGGTCTAGGAATGGAAGGCCCAAGCGATCCACAATACCTGAAATGCCCTGGCTGACAACACCTACTCTCCTGGGTTTAGACTCCCTGCTGAGAATGTCCGCTCTTATGTTGTTTTTTCCTGCAATGTGAGAGGCCGAGATCATCTGCAGATGACCTTCCGCCCATTCCATAAGCTGGTCTATTTCTTGTGATGCTTGCTGGCTCTTGGTTCCTTCCTGGTGAATGATATAGGCCACCGTCATCACATTGTCCAACATCACGCAAACCACTTGATCCCGCAGCCTATGGCTGAACTGCAAGCATGCCAGCCGTACCGCTCGGGCTTCCGGACGATTAATGTTTCAGCAGGACTCTTCGGCATTCTAACGCCCTTGGGCCATTAACTCAAGATAGTGAGCCCCCAAACGTAAAGACTCGATTCTGTCGTGAGTACCAACCAGGTTGGAGAGGACAAGGGAACTCCTTTTCTCAGATGATCCTACTGCAACCACCACTGGAGGCAGGAGCAGATTTCTATTGGCAAGTGGAGCCAAACAGCATAGTCCTGAGACTGCAGGTTCCAACAAGTCAACAGAAAGCATTGAAGAGGACACATGTGCACCCTCGCCCATGGCACCACTTCCAGGGTAGCCACCATCAAGCCAAGCACATCTAGGAAGACCACACTGTCGGGCTTATGGTGTTCACCAACTGACACACCTGAGACATCAATTTCTGAATCTGAACTTCCGGTATGAAAACTCTGTCCTTCCCTGTGTCGAACTGGACCGCAGATACTCCAATGATTGGGATGGCTGAAGATTGCTATTGGTCAGGTTCACCACAAAACCGAGCTCCTGCAATAAGGAGATCACCTTGTGTGTCACTAGGCGGCTGTCTTCCTGAGACTTGGCTCGAATCAGCCAGTCGTCCAAATGTGGATGCAGCAGGATCCCTTCTTTTCACAAAGCCACCGCTACAACCACCATAACCTTGGAAAATGTTCTGGGAGTGGTGGCTAGACCAAAAGGCAGCACCTGAAACCGATAATGGTGCCCCAACACCACAAAATGTAAAAAGCGGTGTTCCAATCGGATGGGAATATGAAGGTAAGCCTTGACAGATCAAGGAAGGTCAGAAATGCCCCCGACAGCACTGCCATTATCACAGAGCATAAGGTTTCTATGCGAAAATGAGTCACCTTCAAATGATGGTTGACACTCTTGAGATCGAGGATGGGACGAAGAGAGCCCTCCTTCTTGCGCACAACAAAATAATTGGAATATCACTCAATACTTTGAGACGTGGACACTAGAACCAGAGCACTCAGCCTGAGGAGCCTTTGAAGCGTGAATTCCACTGCCTACTTCTTCTGTGGGGAGTGGCAAGGGGACACCATGAACACGTCTCGAGGAATACTGTGAAATTCAGCGCATATCTTTCTCATATCACCTCCAGGACCCACTGGTCCAACATGATCTTGACTCACCTCTGATAAAAGAGTGAGACTTTCCCCAATCTCTTGCACTGGAAGGTGGGTCGGCAAACCTTTATTGGGAAGCTCAGGAAGATCCACCACCCGAGCCCGCTCCTCTCTTGGGCTGTCAGAGATGAAAGGATTGAGACCTACCGAAAGGCCAAGTCCGGTGAAAGGTTGACCCTCTGTAGGTACGAAACTGCCTAGAATCCCGGAGATGACCCCTCATACCAAAAGGGCACTGTAACTGCTTATCTTCTAGCAATCGAGGAACTGGAGACTCACCCCACTTACTGGCCAGTTTCTTAAACTCGCTCCCAAACAAGAGCAAATCTTTAAGGGCATCTTGGTAAGATTAGCTTTGAAGGATGCATCAGCTGACCAATTTCGCAACCAGAGTTGACGCCTGGCCGCTATCACCGAAGCCACTTCTCTGACCAAGGTACAGAACAAATCACAGCCTATGACTGCTAAAAAGGCAGCAGCAGACTCCATAACCACTCAGGAATTCCCTCCAGGCTCATCGACCTCCCAAGAGAGAAGCAGACAAGATCTCGCCACCAGGGCACACTAGGAAGGTACAAAGAAGGGCAACCAAAATGATAAAGGGGATGGAACAGCTCCCCTATGAGGAAAGGCTGAAGAAGTTAGGGCTGTTCAGCTTGGAGAAGAGACGGCTGAGGGGGGATATGATAGAGGTCTTTAAGATCATGAGAGGTCTTGAATGAGTAGATGTGAATTGGTTATTTACACTTTCGAATAACAGAAGGACTAGGGGGCATTCCATGAAGTTAGCAAGTAGCACATTTAAGACTAATCGGAAAAAATTATTTTTCACTCAACACACAATAAAGCTCTGGAATTTGTTGCCAGAGGATGTGGTTAGTGCAGTTAGTGTAGCTGGGTTGAAAAAAGGTTTGGATAAGTTCTTGGAGGAGAAGTCCATTAATGGCTATTAATCAAGTTTACTTAGGGAATAGCCACTGCTATTAATTGCATCAGTAGCATGGGATCTTCTTAGTGTTTGGGTAATTGCCAGGTTCTTGTGGCCTGGTTTGGCCTCTGTTGGAAACAGGATGCTGGGCTTGACGGACCCTTGATCTGACCCAGCATGGTAATTTTATTAACCATTCCCTTGCTAATAATTCCTAACATTCTGTTTGTTTTTTGACTGCTGCAGCACACTGAGCAGACAATTTTAAAGTATTATCCACTATGATGCCTAGATCATTTTCCTGGGTGGTAGCTCCTAACATGGAAACTAACATTGTGTAACTATAGCAAGGGTTATTTTTCCCTATATGCAACACCTTGCACTTGTCCACATTAAATTTCATCTGTCTACATGCTAGGAAAACAGATTATTTCACAGAACACAGGTTTTGATAATTTGCTGCCACTTTCACAAAAGAGCCTGGCTTTGAGAAGCGTTGGAAGTTTCATGCATTTTCACATGAGATCCAGGGAAAAAAAAAAACAGCTTAGGTAAAGTTATCTTTCCCAAAAGATCTGCATTTTCCAGTCAGCTTGCATTGAATTTGCTCCCCGCTGACATCAGCTCCTGGCGCCTCCTGCACGTTAAGCAGTAGGGGCCAGGATTGGGTGCACTGTCAGCAGCTCCTGGTGCATCCTGCACATTTGGCATCAGAACCCGGAAGGAGCGTCACAGGTCTTGAATCAGGGTACAAAAGCATTTGCGTGCATAACGTCACAGTTCAAACAAAATAACACTGAGGATATGCTGTAATGACTAGGCAGTAACATTTTTACTTACTGTGTGTTGAGAAGCATGTGTGATTAGACATTAACTAACATAGAAGCCTTGCAATTAATTACTGCTTATAAATTTTAAATTGTATAGATTCAAACATTTTTGTGTATGTTCTGTGCAACTGCAGTTATGTGGGGTTTGTGGCAATTCTTATTATAATAATTCTTATTATAATAATTCTTATTAAACCTCTTTTCTGGTTTTCCACCACATTTTTAGTCATTTTCCCTCCTATACTGAGTGCAGTGAAGCATCTCAGATTTCAATTTCTCATCTTTCCACCGTAAATGCAACAGCACCCTACTGAAAATTTAGTTCTCTACTTTATTACAAAAGATCCCCACCTTTATATCAGCTTTCTTCTTGCCTAGTAGTGCTTTTACAGCCTGTTCTTTGAAGATGCATTTGGGAATGAATTAATATTTCAATATCTGCTCTACCAAGTGCTTACAAAAAGACAAATAGCTGGGCAGGAACAGGAGTTGAAGCCTTAACAATGGCATTACTGCTCAAAAACATTTCAGCTCGGTGTTAATGTAACCATTCTTCTATGCATTTACTGAATTACTATATAGCACACTGAGGTTATATTTTTCTTTTAATGACTTTTTTTTTTTTTTAATCTGCCAAAATAATACTACTGATAATTCCAGATGAGTGCATGGCCAGCTGACCTCTTCAAATGCTGCCTTTAGGATGGAGGTTCATGGCCATCATCCTTCTCTATACAGCCTCTGTAATAAGACCATCTTCCCCTGCAGCTAGATACCCGAGATCTCTCCAGAGTCAAGCAATACGTAAAACATTCTTCAGCAGTCTTACTTTTGCTTCGGAGTTTTTCCTTGTTGGTTGGTTTTGGAGATACTCCAGTTCCTTCTGAAGGGGTTTCAGATTCTGGTTCACTGGGGACAACATTCTTCTTCTTTTTCTTCCTTTTTCTCCTGGCTGGGCTGGGCTCTGCTGCAGCCTGTCCTTCGCGGACATGCGGGGACACCTCATTTTCTTTCTCTGCAGTCCTGGCATCCACTTCAGCGGCTTCGGTGTCAGATGTCCCAGCTATTCCAGGATCACTGCTTGAAATATCTGTTTCTTCACAAACGGCTTTCGCTGCCAAAAACAGAAATGTTCAGCATTTATCTTCTACTCAGTGGCTACCTGTGATTACAGTAAAGAATCTTAACTCCTCTCTCTGACTGTGTTTCAATGCCCAATGCAAGGAACAGACACAAAAAGAGAAAGAGAAGTCATCAAATGACAGACCCACAAACACAAAGTGAAAACATATTAAAAGAGGCATATCAAAGTAAGCATCTGAAAGATGATTAGGCTAAAATGGTATGGGAACGTGCACTGCATTTCAATACAGCGCAACACATCAGCAGGAGGAAAGAACTTTTAAAAGAGGTTATTTTTGTCTACAAATGTGTTTGTTTTGGGGGGCACATACCCAGGAAAACAAATAAACATATACACTGTGGGGCGGATTTTAAAAGGAGCGCGAATAGCCTACTTTTGTTTGCGCTCCAGGCGCAAACAAAAGTACGCTGGATTTTAGTAGATATGCGCGGAGCCACGCGTATCTGCTAAAAACCTGGATCGGCGCACGCAAGGCTATGGATTTTGTATAGCCGGCGCGCGCCGAGCCGCACAGCCTACCCCCGTTCCCTCCAAGGCCGCTCCGAAATCGGAGCGGCCTCGGAGGGAACTTTCCTTTGCCCTCCCCTCACCTTCCCCTACCTAACCCACCCGCCCGGCCCTGTCTAAACCCCCCCCTTACCTTTGTCGGGGGATTTACGCCTCCCAGAGGGAGGCGTAAATCCCTGCGCGTCAGCGGTCCTCCTGCGCGCCGGGACGCGACCTGGGGGCGGGTCCGGAGGGTGCGGCCACGCCCCCGGGCCGTAGCCACGCCCCCGGGCCCGCCCCCGGAACGCTCCAGACACGCCCCGAAAACGCCGCACGGTTCGGGCCCGCCCCCCGACACGCCCCCTCCGAAAACCCCGGGACTTACGCGAGTCCCGGGGCTCTGCGCGCGCCGGTAGGCCTATGTAAAATAGGCTTACCGGCGCGCAGGGCCCTGCTCGCGTAAATCCGCCCGGTTTTGGGCGGATTTACGCGAGCAGGGCTCTGAAAATCCGCCCCTGTATAAGTAATATAAAGTAAACATTAGAGTACCTTTTTGTTTTCTGCGAAATTTTGTAGGCTTTTTCACTCTAGGATTTTTTATTTTAGCAGATTTTTGTTTCCTCTTTTTCTCCTCAGCAAGAACCTTTTCAAGCAGTTGAGCAAAGAATTCGAAATCAAACGGCTGCTTGTCCTCTGCATAAAAGCAAACAAAATATCAAAACAGGATATCCAACTGTGTGTTCTTAAACTTATACACAGTAAATGTGTTTGTCATGGGACATATAGCATTTCCTATGTTAAATTTACCACAGTTGAATGATTGTGGATGAATTGCTAATTTAAAAAAAACAAAAACAAAATCCTAAAATCATCCATACATCCTGGGATCACATCTGATTAATATGAAATTGCCAAAGTATATGATCAGATAATGGAGAGAGCCAGAGGAAATGCTAGGATGCATAAAGATACAACCAGAAGTGAAAATGCACTGTACAAATCACCGATGACACCTTAGATGGATTATAATGTCCAGTTATGAAGCATGCAGCCCCAGAAAGAGTAGTGAAAATCCAGAGGAAAGCTACTGAAACAGTGAAGAAACTGCACTGCAAAGTCAGATTTAAGTAAACACATTTACAATGAAGGAGAGGACAGAGAAGAGGGACTGAATAAACAGACATTAATTTACCTCAAATATCTACATAATGGGGTAGATTTTCAAAGGGTTCGCACGTAACCCCGAAAACCTGCCCCTGCGCGTGCCGAGCCTATTTTGCATAGGCTCGGCGGCTCGCGCAAGCCCCAGGACGCGCGTATGTCCCGGGGCTTTAAAAAAGGGGCGGGAAGGGGGTGGGGGCAGTCCCGAGTCCTCCGGCACAGCAGCCGGCCAGCGCACGCAAGATACTCCTGCAAGATGCAGGCATAAAATATAAAATAAGGTGGGGAGGGACTTAGGTAGGGCTGGGGGGTGGGTTAGATAGGGGAAGGGAGGGGGAGCAAAGTTCCCTCCAAGGCCGCTCCGATTACTTAGTGTAATCCAACTAAGATATAGCCAGTTAATTTACTTAGCCAAGTATATTCAGCAGCATGGGCGCACTGTTGAATATCCAATATAAGTTAGCCAGGTACGTTTATCTGGCTAAATTAGCCAGACACTCCACAGCTGAATATTGACCTCTATGGGGCCAATATTCAAAAAAAGCTGAGCCCCTAAATTTAGGCACCTAACTTACAGGGTCATTCATCAAAATGCGTTAGGACCCAAACGCCCGCGATAAAGGAAAATTGGTTCTTACCTGTTAATTTTCATTCCTGTAGTACCACAGATCAGACCAGATGGAGACAGAGAAAGTTTCACTGACACTGTACATAACCCAGTGTGCCACCTGGAGTCCCTCAGTATTTACCTGTACCCAAGCCATGACGACAGCAACAACCATAAATTTCTAAGCAAGTTTCTAAGCAAACTCGTTCTCCTACAACGAGCTGGAAGAAGGTGACATTGCCCAAAAAGACAACGGTAAACTCATTTCCCAAATTTAACAAAAGCGATCAGCATTGAAAACCTCAAAGAACTCCACACTATATACAAAGCAACAGTACGAGCGGTGGACTCTCCACCCCCCCCAGTAAATGGGCAGGTCTCTGGAATGCTCTGTGGTACTACAAGAATGAAAATTAGCAGGTAAAAACCAATTTTCCTTTCACTGTACGTACCCAGTTCAGTCCAGACTCCTGGGATGTACCTAAGCTCCCCTTAACTCGGGTGGGACGTGGAGAGTTCCACTCGTAGAACATTCTCACTAAAGCACATGGAAGCCAGAGCCCCAACATCCAAGCGATAATGTCTAGCAAAAGTGGGCAACGACTTCCCATTAGCCACCAGCAAATGTCATGCGAAGACACCTGAAGTGACTCAGCACAGGAAGTTGCCTGAGAATGCATCGTGGCCCCTAAACCCCCTAGCAGCAGGCACCCTTTAGAAATGTAAAATCGACTTGATCGCTTCCTTCAGCCACCGCACAATTGTAGCCTTAGATGATTTATTTCCCTTCTCTGGACCACTTCACAGTGCAAAGAGTTGATACGATCTACAAAGATGAAATGCAATCTATGGAAATCAAAAGTGACATTTAGATACCTCAGTAATGCATGCTTCCAATCTAAGAGCATAAGCTCCCCCACATGATGCATAGAGGAATCCAAATCTATAAAGGTGAGAGCTCTACTGTCTAAGATGGAACGCCGAGACTACCTCAGGCAGAAAAGAAGGCACCAATCATAAAGATATCCCCAAATTGGACATCTGTAGGAAGGGATCTCGACACAACAGCACCTGGAGCTCCAAACTTCTCCTGACTGAACAAATAGAACCAAGAAAACCACTTTGAGAGTCAAATCTTTAACCGTAGCTCTCTTTAGTGGTTCAAACAGAGCCTCACACAATCCTCTAAGGAGTAGATTCAGATTCCAAGATGGATAAATGTTCCACACCTGAGGACACAAGTTCTTAGCTCCCTGAAAGAACCATCGAACATCTGGATGTGCAGACAGAGGATACCCTTGCACCATGCCCAGAGACAACCCAGTGTCGCTACCTGGACACTCAGAGAGTTAAAGGCCAATCCCTTGACCAGAACCTTTCTGTAGAAAAGCCAAAATATGCGACACCATAGCCTGAACAGACTGAGGCTGCACTCCGTCAACAGCAGACCAGGACTCCAAGATCCTCCAAATTCGCACATACGTCAAGGATGTAGAAGGTGCAAATAACCGCTTTGGAATATCCCCGCCATCTCAATTGTCTCCCCTCAGGAGCAAAGCCGCAAAACAGAAGTGAGCCGCCTGACCCAAAAATATTGGGCCCTGGTGGAAAACAATCAACCAATGTCTAAACCTCAGGGAGCCATCTATGGCCATGTTGACCAGATCTGGGAAGTATGGTCAATGTGGCCACTTTGGAGCTACCAGGATCACGTTGCCTGGATATTTCTCTATCCGCCGTAATCACTTGTCCGCCAGAATTCCTTGATTCCACGGCAGCACAAGAGCTCTGGATCCTTTGTACCATGTTCTGTTCAGCAGCTGTAAAACCAAGATGCCTTGATGTTCTCTTTGGTTGGGATATCCCCATCTTCTGTGAATGAGACACATTATTGCCTCCAACAGCACCCTTTCCCCGGGTGCTGACTGATAAATATTTGCCTGAATGTAGTTTACTCTGGCGATGTGAGACACTGCCAGCCGCTCCAAGTGCTGCTTTCCCCAGAGAATCAACTCCTTGGCCTCTTGAGTCATTGCCTGATTCTTCGTTCCACCTTGACGGTTGATGTAGTCCACCGTCGTTGATTTGTCCAATAGGATCCGTACTGGAAGGCCGCGTAACCTTGGCAGACAGGCAAGCAATGCAAAATGCATTGCTCTCATCTCTAACCGATTGTTAGGCCATGAGGCTTCCTGTTTGACCATTGACCCTGCACTGACTGATCTTGCCACACTGCCCTCCATCCAGAGAGACTTGCATCGGTAGTAACTATTATCCAATTCATTATCTCATTTCCTACTCCCTAGAATGGAACACAGTGCTAGCAGAAAAAAATAAAATCAGCCAAATTAAAAAAGAGACCAACTAAAAGAAATCAGCCACCCTGAGCCTGTAGCTGCCTCAGCAGCCTCGTGAAGGGGGAGAGATCTGGACCACCAGAATTACACATCCCACGGAAGAAATGGGCAAGCATACAAAAGGGTCACAACCCCCAGCTTGTCTACTTCAACCAGGCAAGGAAGGACCCAACCAGGACCCAAAAACCCCCTGGGAGGAAGGCTCATAAATCCAAAACAGTCTCCTGACTGACGAACTGCATGTTTTGCACCATCTACTATCTGCTGGAGACAGAGAAATACTAAGGGACTGCAAGTGGCATACTGGGTTATGTACAGTGTTAGTGAAACTTTCTCTGTCTCCATCTGCTGGCAGGGATGCAAAACCCAGGAGTCTGGGCTGATCTGGGTTAGTACAGGGAACAGCATAACGCATGAGTTATTTTTTGCATCGCATGATGCAAATGCAAATTTTGAAAATGTAATCAAAGGGGAGGAATTTGGGCGGAGTTTATGAAAATGAGGAGTGTTTAACATTGCGTGTGAGAGTGTAACGTACATTATTACACATTTTAAGAGAGAGAGAGAGAGATGTGTACTGTGCTATTAGTACATCTGACCGTGCATGTAAAACTGCCTCCCAAACCCTAGACCACCATCAAAACCTCACCTTGAGTTACTAGATGACCCTCCTATAGTGGTATAAATAGTTGACTAATATGAGAATCTTATAAAGAGTCTCTCTCTCAAGTTGAGAAGTGAAAATATCGTGGGTACAATAAATTAAACTCACATTGCGGTAAAATACCTATGTTAAGCTCTAAAATAGTGTGTTGTGGCAACTAAAATTACCCTAATCATGTCCCTTTTTTTTTTTTTTTTTTTTTTTTTTTAATCCTGGGCACTATTCATGCAAAATTCATAGCAAAATGATGAATCTAGGCCTTAGGTGCTTATTTTCAGCCAGACTTAAGAGCCTAAGTTTTAGATTTAGGGTCCTAAATTAGAAAATCAGTGCTAAGCTCCTAACTTTGTTACCCAGCCCTAACTTCACCACCCCTGTAGCCACCCACTTTTTAGGATCCTAATTTTTAGAGTCTAATGAAACTAGGAGCCTAGAATGTAGGCACTCAGACCTAATACATTTTTTAAAAAGGCTAATTTAGGAGCCTATGTTTTTCAGTTGAAAGTTTTTGAAAATCACTAAATGGGTCCAAAACCAAAGAACACTTGAAAATCTATGTCTTCCGTCGCAGCCAAGCCCTACTGGCCCCCCCAGATACCAAGAGCTCAACCTGAAGGGGAGGATGCTGGCTAAACAGAAGACCAGCACATGCCCTGACCTGCCGTCCCATGCCATGCCTTGGGTAGTATACTCAGAGTCCAGTCCAGCCAATCAGGACATCTCCTCAGAGTTCTTCACAATTACAAGGATAATATGATTGCAATGGTGTACATTTACTTTGAATATGCTCAGCTTATTTTAGCTTTACTGCGTTATTATTTTCTATCTAATGAACTGGAACTTAAAAACTTACTAAATGCTTTATCTATCCTCCATCCATTTGATCGCTCTTCACGCTTGAACTTGTTCTGAATTGGAAACAAACAGTGAAATGTTAACACTGATGCTATAAAACTATTAAAAACAAAGACAAAGGTGATTCGTGAATTAAGACATGTTTATATTTGATTAACCAATAATTACTAATGGATTTACTAGCATTTAATATCCTGTCCAGAAGGGAAACGTCCTGAAAAATCATTACATAAATAAATAAATAAATAATATATACAGAAACATTTTCAATATATTACCAGAAAAGTTAGATTAAGACAAACAACTGTTCCACAAGCAAGTCCTGGAAGTTCACAGAAACCATGCTGATTTACTCCATGTCATACAGGGGTAATTTCTGAATGTACATCCTAAGATGTCTTCTAATCAAAGTACAATTCTCTAACCATTAAACCATACCTTCTCCCATTATAAGCTAAAAGGTGTTTAGATTAAGGATTTAATTTTCTTTTTGCTGTTTGTTTTTTTTTAAACATGTTTTATATATTTTTCTAATCCATGCACATACCTGAACAGTTATTTTAGTGAAACAAGACATTTGTAGAGAACTGATGCCTTGTATTCCAGCCAAGCATAAACACTGCACATACAGGTAGATTTTCAAACAGCGCAATTTGGCGTACTTTTGTTGGCGCATCAGGCGCAAACAAAAGTACGCTGGATTTTAGTAGATACGCGCGTAGCCGCGCATATCCGCTAAAATCCTGGATCGGCGCACACAAGGCTACCGATTCCGTATAGCCGGCGCGCGCCGAGCCGCGCAGCCTACCTCCGTTCCCTCCGAGGCCGCTCCGATTTCGGAGCGGCCTCGGAGGGAACTTTCTTTTGCCCTCCCCTCACCTTCCCCTCCCTAACCCACCCGCCCGGCCCTGTCTAAACCCCCCCCTTACCTTTGTCAGGGGATTTACGCCTCCCAGAGGGAGGCGTAAATCCCCGCGCGCCAGCGGGCCGCTAGCGCGCAGGGACGTGACCTGGGGGCGGGTCCGGAGGGCACGGCCACGCCCCCGGACCGCTCCAGGCCGTAACCACGCCCCCGGGCCCGCCCCCGAAACGCTACGTCCTGCCCTGAAAACGCCGCGCGGATCGGGCCCGTCCCCGACACGCCCCCCTCGGAAAACCCCGGGACTTACGCAAGTCCCGGGGTCTGCACGCGCCGGTAGGCCTATTGAACATAGGCGCACCGGCGCGCAGGGCCCTGCTCACGTAAATCCGGGCGGATTTACGCAAGCAGGGCTCTTAAAATCCGCCCCATACTGCTTAGTTTATAAATGAAGCATTATACGGTCTCTAAGGATCCACAGAAATATGGCAATATTTTTTTTTTTGATCTAGACGTTTCCTGCTACTTTCTTGGACTTCCAGCTAGATTAGAAGCAGCCTCTATGAAGACACAGTGCCATAAGCCTTAATTCCTAACTACTCAGGGATTTTACAACCCTCACCTGCCATGTAGCCAAGCTATTGCAGTGACTGCCCCTAGCCAGGGGCCACAAACTTCATCTTCAGGCAGAAGCCAGTATACATGCAACCTAAGTCTGGTCACTAGGTGTTATCATTGAGCAATGGTCGAGACTCTCCACCCCCTCACCCCCCAACCCCAAGGTGCTCTGCAAGGCAGCATGTGGCACTGCCACTAAACCATTGGGATGACCCATGGCAACTTGTAAAAGAGAAACACAGTAAAGCACAATCTTTTTGTGCAATGTCCACACTTCATGTGGATATCGGCCAGAATTTTCTTTTTATTTATTTAATAACTTTTATATACCGACGAACGTTGGGAACATCTCTTTCATCCAAAGCTTCCAAACAGTTGAGCAAAGAAGCTGAAATCAAACAGAATTTGGCACCTCTAGTACTGTGTTCCGTTCTGCAGCCTGTATCTCAAGAAGGATAGAAACAGGATGGAGGCAGTTCAGTTCAGAGAAGGGCAACCAAAATGATGTGGGGTCAGTATAAGAAGATTGTGAGGAGAGGCTGAAGGATCTGATTATGTAATATGATATAGACCTTCAGATACATGAAAGGTTTTAATGATGCACAAATGTCAAACCTTTTCCATTGGAAAGAAGTCAGTAGAGCTAGGGGGTCAAAAAATGAAACTCCAGGGAGGACGACTCAGAACCAGTCAGGAAATATTTCTTCTTAGAGAGCGTGGTGGATGCCTGGAATGCCCTTCCAGAGGTGGTGGTGAAGATGAAAACAGTGAAATAATTCAAAGGGGCATGGGATAAACACTGTGGGATCCCTACAGGCTAGAGGATGGAAATGAAGAAAAGAGTGCATTGAGCTCAGCAGAATTCTACACACATCTAGAAGGTGAAGCTCCCTAAAATTCAGACTCACATGTAACAGGGAGACAACCTTAGGCAAGAAGGATGGACCCATAAGAATCAACAGCCCGTCCTCTGAGAACTTCAAAAATGGCTCTCTCCACGACAAGACCTACAATTCAGAAATATCCCTGAACAGAACGCAATGAAGAAAACAGATTTAAGTGTAACATCTTTGATTGACGCCCTTCTGGTTTGAACAGAGTCACACACAAAGCGCAAAGAACTAAGCGGAGGTTACAGGCAGGTATAGACACCCTCTCAAAAAGGTCAGCAGTGCTTGACTCCTTTCAGGAAACACAAAATATCCAGGTGAGCCGATAAAGGCATCCCTTGAACCTTTCCCCTGTAACAGTAGAAGGCTGTCCCCTACACCTTATAGGAATTCAGCACCAATCCCTTCTGCAACCCATTCTGCAAAAAGGACAGGATTAAGGGCAATGATGCCCTGAAGAAGGAGAATCCCAACTTCAGTATGTCACATCTCAAAAACCTTCCAAATCCTGATTTAAGCTAGGAAAATGGAATTCTTCCAAGCCTGAAGCAAAGTGGTTATGACTTCTTCCAAGTAACTCTTACTCCTCAACCTTCTCCTCTCAATAACCATGCCATAAGACAAAATGGAGATTGATCTTCTGGCTGGACCAGTCTCTATAGCAATAGACCTTCTGTGTGAGGGAACCTGAAGCTTCTTCAGATCCATGTGCGCAGGCCACCTGAGCCAATCTGGAGCCACCAGGATTAAATACTTGAAGGTACTCCACTGAAGTGTTGAACAGCAGAATATAAGTTAAATAAATAAATAAATAAATAAATAAATAAAGTGCCACGGTGAGCCCCTATTCTCTGAAGAACTCTTCTTACCATCAGCCAATGTGGGAACACAAAAAAGAGCAATAAGGAAGCCATGACATTACATCCAATTTCCTTTTTCAACTGAAGAAATGTGCAACCTTGGCATTTCATACTCATTTGCCCCTTCTGCAACCTGCCTTTCCTCCTAAATTGACCATCCCCCCCCCCCCGCTACTCTTTCCTTCTAATTTGTCCACCCATCCCCTACTACTTTTGCCTCCCTTGCAATCTTCTGAACTCTATTTACATCATATATAGTTTGTACACTTTTCCTTTTTACACTGTATATAGTCTGCAAAGTCTGAATACCTTTTACATTGTATATAGTTTATATTTTATTCATTTTTACATTGTATTTACCTTGTACATTATCCATTCTCATCTCCTTACTGGCCTTTGTTCTAATTTTTTTGTTCTATGTTGTACTAATTATCCAGTTCCCTGTAAAGCACATAAAGCTACATTCATGTTTAGTGTAAACCGATGTGATATTCCCAATGAATGTCGGTATATAAAAAAACCCGTTAAATAAATAAATAAATAAATTTCACTACGTAGCCATGAAATCCATCAGTGGTTGTAAGCAAATGAGGTCAACCATCAAGAAGGCCAAATCCGTTAGCTCTGACTCCCACGAGTCTAGCATGCATCAACTCCATATTTTCCACACCTGCAATCAGGCCGATTCAGTACAGTGCACTCCGGCAGAGCGCACTGTCAACCCGCGTTTAGAAATACGTTTTCGACGCACTAGTTTTACCCCTTATTCAGTAAGGGGAAATAGCGCATCGAAAACGTGCGTCCAACCCCCCCCCCCCCCCGAAACTAATAGCAAATGCATGTTGTTGGCCCTATTAGATATTCCCGCGCGATTCACTAAGTAAAATGTGCAGCCAAGCCGCACATTTTACTTTCAGAAATTAGCGCCTACCCAAAGGTAGGCGCTAATTTCTGCTGGCACCAGGAAAGTGCACAGAAAAGCAGTAAAAACTGCTTTTCTGTGCACCCTCCGACTTAATATCATGGTGATATAATATTTATTTATTTATTTATTTTCTATACCGACATTCTTGTAAAATATACAAATCATATCGGTTTACAGTGTAACGTTAACAATCACTCGGAGGCGGTACAAGGAACATAGGTTACAGATAACAAAGAAAACGGTCCAAAACTAATGAAAACATAATGTAAAATAAAACATAATAAATAATAATATAACTCTTCTTGATATATCAAAAGATATAATGAACTATAATAGAAAAGCAAAGCAGACCTGAAGTATCGTCTCTGAGACAGCAGAGATGGAAGTTAGAGCAAATAGAGCAAAGAGAAGAAATTGATAGGTGGGCTAAGGAGTCCGAATGTGAATATTAATTGGGAGGGTGCAGATACAGGAGCGAGAAATTAGGTGTCCATAAAGGCTTGGCTAAACAGCCATGTTTTCAGTCTCTTTTTAAAAGTGGCATGACAGGGTTCTTGTCTGAGGTCAGGAGGTAGTGCATTCCAATGGTGAGGTCCTGCTGTCAATAAGGCGCGTTTACTAAGGGAGGTTTTGGCTTGGGGAACATACAAAGTGTCCTTATAGGCACTCCTGATAGGTCTGGAGGAGGTGTGCGGTTTTAGTTGAGTGGATGTGTGAAGGGTAGTGAGGTCGTGGATAGCTTTATGAATGATGGTGAGTACCTTGAAGAGGATCCTGTATTTGATGGGTAGCCAATGTAGATTCTGAAGAGTAGGGGTAATGTGATCTTTTTCTTGGTGTTGGTGAGAAGTCTGGCAGCAGAGTTTTGAACCATCTGAAGGGGTTTTAGGGAGTTGGCTGGTAGGCCAAGTAGTAGGGAATTGCAATAATCTAGTTTCGACAGGATTAGTGATTGAAGTACCAGTCTAAAATCATGGACGTGAAGAAGCGGTTTAAGGTTTCTGAGGACTTGGAGTTTAATATCATGGCCATATTAAGTCGGCGGTCCCAAAGTAAAAAATAATTTAAAATTATAAAAAAAAAAAATTTAAAAATTGGCCTGCGGCTCGAAAACCGGACGCTCAATTTTGCCGTCGTCCGGTTTCCGAATGGTGTTCCTAGCGCCTCTTTTTACCAACGGCCCTCATTTAAATACTGAATCGCGCGCACAAGAGAGTGGCCTGTGCGCGTGCTGGGAGAGTAGGCGCTCGCCCGCTCTCCCGCAACTTTTACTGTATCGGCTTGTATTTAAGTTGCCAAGATTGCTTACAAATGGCTTTCTGCTCACCTAAGCAAGCAACTTCAGAGTTACTTGAAGACTTCTGGTGACCTATGAAGGTTCACATATGTCACCTCCTTGGCATTGTCAGGAAAGATATTTGCTGTTCTTCCTTCAACCATTGGTAAAAACGCCTGTCGGGCTCTTCTTATGGCTCTGGCCTCCAACGGTCAATGGACCACCTTTTCTAAGTCCTATTGCAGTGATAGTGGGATGTCCTGTCCTGATAATGTGTCTACCATCTGCTCAGACTGGCATCTGTCATCAATATCAATTAGTGGACTAATTCCATTTTTTGGTCAGGTTTTGATCAAGAAACCTACAGGACAGTCTGGCTCTGGTCTTGACCAGCAGCAAAAGCTTCATCTTGCAGTCCTGTGACTGAACCCTCCAATGAGATAAGAGAGGCCTTTACAACATTCTCATGTGTGTCCAGGGTCATGGAACCAGCTTTAAGGCCACTGCCATAGACCCCAGAGCCTGTACATAATTCCAAACCTTGGGAGAGGAAAATTAGTTTCTTACCTGATAATTTTCGTTCCTGTAGTACCACGGATCAGTCCAGACACCTGGGTTTTGCCTCTGCACCAGCAGATGGAGACAGAGCAAGATCTGACTGGCTCAGCCACATATAGCAGGGTGCCACCCACAGCCTCTCAGTCTTACGTAATGTCAAAGCAGAATGGAACAAACAACCAGACTACCTAACTATGTTTCACCCAAACAAGGCCAAGTTCAAACCCCCAACTGGAACAAAACTCCCAGAACCAAAGGAGTGAACGATAATACAACAAATATCAAGGAAAAAAATGAATCCACGAGTGGACTCTCCGTTACTTCAGAGTACACACACACAGACACGGGTGGGCCCCTGGACTGATCCGTGGTACTACAGGAACAAAAATTATCAGGTAAGAAACTAATTTTCCTTTCCCTGTACGTACCCAGATCAGTCCAGACACCTGAGATGTACCAGAGCCAACTTACCGAGGATGGGAACCAGAGAGTCCCGCTCGGAGCACTCCCTCACCAAAACCACCCGAAGCCAAGGCTTGGACATCCAAGCGGTAATGCCTTGCAAAAGTATGCATCACTTCCAAGTAGCTGCCCTGCAAATCTCCTGCGAAGATTCCGCCCAAGAAGCGTCCTGAGACCGCGTAGAATGAGCCCGAAGACCCACGGGAACAGGCTTTCCCCGCAGCAAGTATGCAGAGCCAATGGCCTCCTTGAGCCAGCGAGCGATCGTGGTTTTCGAAGCCACACCACCCCTCTTTGGACCAGTACACAAGACAAAGAGATGGTCAGAGACGCGGAAGGGATTCGTAACCTCGAGATACCGAAGTAGAACCCTGCGAACATCCAGTTTCCGTAAATCTCTCGCCCTAGGATCCGCCCGCTCCCCTTCAGGAAAGGAGGGAAGCTCAATCGACTGATTCAAGTGAAAAGCCGACACCACCTTAGGCAGAAAGGAAGGAACCGTCCGCAAAGATACCCCTGAATCCGAGATCCATAAGAACGGCTCCCTGCACAACAGAGCCTGCAATTCCGATACTCGCCTAGCCGAAGTAATCGCGATGAGGAACACTACTTGTAGCGTAAGATCCTTTAGTGTCGCCCGCTTGATAGGCTCAAAAGGCGACGAACATAAGGCCGAAAGCACCCAATTGAGGTTCCAGGACAGACAAGGGTGGCGCAATGGAGGACGTAAATGCTTAGCCCCCCCCCCCCCCGAAGAAAACGAGCGATATCTGGGTGTAAAGCCAAAGACATCCCGTGTACCTTACCTCGAAGACAACCAAGCGCTGCCACCTGGACCCGAAGGGTACTGCAAGAAAGACCTTTAGAGAGACCAGCCTGAAGAAAAGCTAGGACATCGGACACTGAAGCACTCGTAGGATCCACACTGCGATCCCTACACCAATCCTCAAACACCGGCCAGACCCGAACATTGGGTAAGGACGTAGACTGTTTCCTAGACCTTAACAACGTGGCTACCACCACATCAGAATACCCTTTTTTCTTCAAGCGTTTCCTTTCAAAAGCCATGCTGCGAGACAGAAGTGATCCGCTGCCTCCAAACAAACGGGGCCTTGATGAAGAAGAACCATGGACTCCCGAAAGCGAAGGGGCGGCTCGACCGCCAAGTGGAGGAGATCCGCGAACCACGGTCGCCGCGGCCATTCCAGTGCCACCAGAATCACGTCCATCGGATGCAGTTCTATGCGTCGAAGCACCTTGCCCATCAGGGGCCAGGGAGGGAACATGTACAGTAACACGTTTGTGAGTCATGGAAGCACTAGCGCATTGACCCCTTCGGCCCCTCTCTCTCTCCGCCGGCTGTAAAATCGCGGAGCCTTTGCATTCTGAAAGGTGACCATCAGTTCCATGTGAGGCGTGCCCCACCTTTTGCAGATTAGGTGAAACGCTTCCTCCGCTAGCTCCCATTCTCCGGGATCTAGATGATGTCGACTGAGGAAGTCCGCCTGAACATTGTCTACCCCGGCGATGTGAGATGCCGCAATGTTGCTGAGATTCCACTCCACCCAGCACATCAAACGTCGCGCCTCTGTCGCCACTAGCTGACTCCTTGTCCCGCCCTGGCGATTGATGTACGCCACGGTAGTTGCATTGTCCGACAATACTCTGACCGCCTTCCCCCGAATCAGCGGGAAGAAGGATTGCAGTGCCAGAGCCACCGCCCTGGTCTCCAAGCGATTGATGGACCACTGAGATTGTTCCCTTGATCACTGTCCCTGCACCGAACGTCCAAGACAGACCGCTCCCCAGCCGGAGAGACTGGCATCCGTGATGACTACCGTCCAGTCAGGCATGACCAGGGACACTCCACACATCAGATGATCCAACACCAGCCACCAGTGGAGACTGGCTCTCGCCTGGTCCGTGAGCGGAAGTGGAAGATGGAATTGTTCTGACACCGGCTTCCAGCGGGACAGCAATGCTGATTGCAAAGGACGTAGATGAGCGAAAGCCCAGGGCACCAAAGCTAGCATGGACGCCATGGAGCCCAAGACCTGCAAGTAATCCCGCACCCGAGGCATCTGTAGGGACAATAGGTGCCTCACTTGACACTGTAGCTTGACCACTCGCTCCTTGGTGAGAAACACTTTTCCCTGCCTTGTGTCGAACAGCGCTCCCAGAAACTCCAAGGACTGAGTAGGGGTCAAACGACTCTTGGCAAGATTGACCACCCATCCGAGAGAGCGCAAGAGCTGGAGGACCCTGGTGACCGCCTTCTGACACTGCAGCTTGGCCTTCGCCTGAATCAACCAATCATCTAAGTATGGATGCACCAGGAACCCCTCTCTCCTGAGCTGTGCCACCACCACCACCATCGTGAACGTGCGAGGAGCGGTGGCGAGGCCGAAAGGGAGAGCTCTGAATTGATAGTGCCTGCCCAGGATACAGAATCTGAGAAACCTCTGATAAAACGGCTGAATGCCTATATGGAAATACGCTTCAGTGGGATCCAGAGAGGCCAGGAATTCGCCTGGTCGAACTGAGGCGACAACCGACCGAATCATCTCCATTAAGGAGCGCGGAATCCGAAGACACCTGTTGACCCTCTTCAAGTCTAATATTGGTCTGAATGTTCCCTCCTTTTTGGGTACTATGAAGTAAATGGAGTATCGGCCCTTGCGTTGTTGCCCGGGAGGCACGGGGGTGATCGCTCCCAAGTCCTCCAGGTGCTGTAGAGTGTCCTGCACCGCCTTTCGCTTCTCTCGGTACTCGCAAGATGAGACGAGAAACTTGTCTGTAGGAATCTGTACAAAATCTAAAGCGTAACCTTGACTTATCACGGTGAGGACCCACTGGTCCGACGTTATCTTGGTCCATTCCTCGACAAATAGAGCCAGCCTGGCTCCCACGTTTGGCACCGGAAGAGGAACCTGCCGAGAGGAATGGACCGAACGATTTTCATTGAGAAGTCTTACCCCTGTTCCCGATGGAGGACCACTTTGCTTCCCAAATCTTCTGCCACGAAAGGACTGAGGCCACAACTGCTGCCACGACTAGCTTGTACGGTAAGACGTTCCTGAAGACCTCGCTGGACGAGACTTCCTGTTCCCCCGGAACTGGGTCCTATTGGAAAAGGAGCTCCGAGGCCTAGGCCTGTCCTCAGGCAACTTAAAAGCCTTGTTATTTCCGAGAGATTGCATCAGATCATCCAACTGTTTGCCAAACAACAACTTCCCCTTGAACGGAAGGGAGCCAAGGTGGGCCTTAGAAGAACCATCCGCCGCCCAATTCGGAAGCCAAAGGAGACGGTGCGCGGAAACCACAAACACCATAGATCTGGCCGACGTACGCAAAGGTCATACAAAGCATCCGCGCTGTAAGCGATCACCGCCTCTAAACGATTCGCTTGAGCAGCTTCTTCTTCTGAGAGATCATCATTGGCTTGGAGCTGCTGGGTCCAGCGCAGGCCCGCCCTCAGGGTAAAATTACTACATATCGCTGTGCGGACGCCCAGAGCAGAGACTTCATAAACCTTCTTAAGTTGGAGCTCCAGCTTCCTATCCTGTACGTCCTTGAGGGCTGTAGCCCCCGTGACTGGAATCGTCGACCTCTTTGTCACGGCCGACACCGCTGCGTCCACTCTAGGGAGGCGGAGAAGCTCCAAAGCGTCCTCTGGAAGCGGATATAGTTTATCCATGGCCTTACTCACCTTCAGACCCAATTCAGGAGTGTCCCATTCCCGGAACAGTATGTCCGTCACCGAAAAGTGGAATAGAAAAGCCACTGGACAATTGAGGCCCAACAACACCGGATCCATTTTGGCCCCCGGCCGGGACTCCACTGGTGGAACTTCCAAGCCGAGCTCCTGAAGAATGGCCAGAATGAGCGGAGCCAGTTCATCCTTTTTAAAGAGCCGAATCACCTTCGGGTCATCACCTTCCACCGCTGGAGTTCCTTTGCTGGTACCAGGCTGAGCCGGCACCTCTCCATCCACCTCGTAGGCCCCCTCCCCCCCCAGGGGTCTTGTGAGCGGATCAGTCTCATCCTGAGACGTGGACTCCGTGTCCTGAGGAACAGACCATAATGGCCGCTTATCTTTGGGCGGGTCCGAGCCCCTCCGGGACCTCTCTCTTGTCCACCTCTTCCGGGACTTTGGCTGCAGCCCTAGTCCCCCGGGAGTCAACTTCTTTCCTGCCTTCTTTTTAATGACTTTGTGCTTCAGGACTTTTTGCAGCAGAAGCACAAAATCAGACGAAAAAGATGATTCCGATGAAGAGGATGCCTCCCCCAGGCTATCCTCTGGCAAAGGAGAGGCAGCCCCCCCAGGGGCGCCCTCCCCGGGATGGTCGCTGCTGTGGAGAAAGCGCGGGAGGCAGTGGGCCATCCCCCAAGGCTGACCGCATGGCCTCCCGAAAGGAATTTTAAATGGCCGCCGTTCCCGCGCTGAGCGGGAACGGCTCGGCACTGCCCGCAGTACTCTGTCCATCGCGCGCCGGCGAACGCGGTGTCCGAGGCCGGCCCCCCCGACCAGTATCAGACGGCCCTTCACCGCCCGGCACACAATTAGAGCAAATACTGTTGCGCAATAAGCATGCGCCGAGCCGCACGCGCGACTCGAAGACCCCCAAGGCATCTTCACCCTCTGCCGGCTGACCCCCGAAAATCAAAGAAACGAAAAGTACAGCCAAAAGAAAATTTGAACTAAGCAGCGGAGAGTCTGCGTGCAAGTCCCAAAAGTAAACACTTGGTTTTTTTGGGTTTTTTTACTTGCCATCGCTGTCCCTGGTACTGGACTCCTGCTCCTGTAGGGGTGAGTGAACCGGGCTCCCCGGTGTCACCCCCCGATGCTGCTAACCAGAGAGGCCGGGTCCTCGACCCTTAGCAGCGGCCTCGACCAGGGGGGGGATGGTCCCCTCAGAACCTTCCACCCCCCCGGGAGGCTCCCACGACGAGGGACTGTCTTCTTTTTTTTTTTTTTCCCAGAAATCCTGACTAACTAAACTTAAACCAACCAAACAAGAACCTTTCTCCCCTAGGGATCCCAGGGGCTGTGGCTTCTGCACCTGCACCATCTGCTGGAGACAGAGTAAGACTGAGAGGCTGTGGGTGGCACCCTGCTATATGTGGCTGAGCCAGTCAAATCTTGATCTGTCTCCATCTGCTGGTGCGGAGGCAAAACCCAGGTGTCTGGACTGATCCGGGTACGTACAGGGAACAATCATTATCAATAGATTCAAAACCTGAGAGATAATCTTGGTAACCCTTTCTGTCATCATGAAAATCTTCCCCTTTTGAGTATCAAATAGTACACCCAGTTATTCCGGGTCAGTACCAGCTTTGCTTGTGGCAAAATATATCCCCAATCTAAGATCCTGCAGAAGCTGGATTACCCAATTGGTAGACACATGGTTCCCTTCCAGATCAACCAAATGTCTTAAGTAGTGGTGGACCAAAATGTCTTTCTGGCACAGAACTGCAGCCACCACCACTATTATCTTGGAAAAAAGCCTTGGGGCCATAGCTAAACCAAATGGAAGTGCTCCACAGTGTCCTGCCTAGACTGTAAGCCTGAGAAAGGTAAAATTAGTTCTTACCTGAATTTCTTTCCTTGAGTCCAATCAGACAAGTCCAGATGAATGGGTTTTGCCCTCTGACCAGCAGATGGAGACAGAAAATAACAGGCTCGCTGACATCATCCCTTATGCTGACCTTAGCCTGCCAGTAGTACCCTGTAACAAGCTAACTCTGGACAAATCTAGGCGCTAACACAATAACCAATTAATAAATTGACTTTCAAAATTCTATTTATTTACTTTTTAATCAAAAAAAGGCACACAAAACCAACAGAATCACAAAAATAAAAACAGAATTTAGAGCTGAACAAAATCACTCACCTGCTCATATCCAATGCCTCGAACATCACAACAGTCTCTGCACCCAATGCAATAAAATGCAGCAGAATTTCACAGGAAAAGGAGGGTTTGGGGCTGGTCAGGTAAGAACTAAATTTTACCTTCCTTGTCATACAGTTCGAGCAGTCTATTTGAATGGAATGTACCCGAGCTACATCTTAATAGGGTAGGACACTGCCAACCCCACTCTGAGCACTTGAGCAAAAAAAAAAAACAAAAAACTTCTGTCTAGCATCCAAGTCCAGATGGTAATGCTTCAAAAAGATGCAGAGAAAACTATGTCTGCACCTTACAGATATCTAAATGAGACACAGAACACAACTCTGCCCAGGAAGCTGCCTACACCCTTAGTAGAATACAGCCAAACCTTCTGCTGTCCACATACCCTGCCTAACTTCCTTAATCCAACCTGCTATGGATGCCTTAGATGCAGCTGCACCCTTTCGTAAACCACCAAATAAAACAGATAGGTGATTTGATTTCTTGAAGAAATTTGTAATTTTAAAAGTACCGTAACACCCCACCCCCCACACATCCAAGGACTGCAAGGAGTTGTAATCTTTCTCTTCCGAATCTCTATAAAAAAACAGCAAACGTCTGGATTCTCGTGAAACACCAAAATATCTTTGGAAGAAAGAAAGGCACTTTACAGATCTTGACCATATCTTTCGAAAACACCAAATAGGACCATGTACAAGATGGAGTTTCAAAATTGCAGATGCTATCTGCCTAAGCAAATAGCCACTAGAAGAAAATCAAATTACCTCTGAAAGGCTCAAACTAAGGACCAGACAAAAAAGTCAATAACAGCCTGAGATCCCAAAAAGGGACAGAACTAAGCAGGGGGAAGCTTAATAAGTTTCACTCTCTTAAGGAAACTAAATACATACGGACGAGAGCATGTAAGAGTAGCAACCTGAACTTTCAGGGAATTAGGAGAGAAACCCTTAAACAGACTGTCCTGCAAAAAAAAAAAATCAGGAACAGGAACTGATGCTTCCCTAAAAAGCATATGTTTATCAACACACCACCATTGAAAGACTCCTCAAACATACAGATAAGTGAGCGCTGCTCCCCCCGCCGAGGGAGCTCGGAAAGGTCGTCGCCCGCCGCAAAAAGACTGATCCCAATTTGTTCCCCGCGGCTGCTGAAAAGTCCTTTGAGGCTGCGTCCCTACCGGACCTCGGGAAGGGCGAGACCGTCTGGTGTCCCGGAAGTGGGTCCTGGACTGAAAAGCCTGGCGATTCCTTGGCCTGTCCTCTGGCAGCTTGAGATACTTTGTCTCACTGAGCTGCTCCCCAAACAAGAGACGACACTTGAAAGGCAAAGAACCTAACCAGGCCTTGGAAGAAACATCCGCCAACCAGTGACAGAGCCAAAGTAAATGTCTGGCCGCAACCGCCGAACTCATAACCCGGGACAGCGAACGCACCAAGTCATACAGCGCATCCGCTACATACGCGATCGACGCCTCCATGCGATCTTCCTCGGGCGAGTCGGGACCAGGAGGTGCCACCTGACAATCCTGCACCCACCTCAGACATGCCCTCTGCATAAAACCGGAGCACACAGCATTTCGGAGCCCCAAGGCAGCACTCTCAAAAACCCTTTTAAGGTGAAGCTCTAATTTCCGATCCTGCACATCCTTGAGGGCCGTGGACCCCTCCACCGGGATCGTAGTCTTTTTTGTAACCGCGGAAACTGTGGCATCTGCCTGCGGCAGCGCAAACAGCTCCAAGGTCTGTTCTGGCAACGGATAGAGTTTGGTCCAAGAAAACAAACCGGGAACAGATCCAAGATGGTTGATAGCAACACACACAAGGAGTTGAATCGGTAAAAAAGGACTTTATTGAATCTCGCCCGACTCTGGCCGAGTTTCGCTCAACGAGCTGCCTCAGGAGCTATTATAAACAAATAAGAGACACACATACATATATATTTGAAACAACAAATAAAGTGAATTGTAAAAATATTGTATAAATAATATTAAATCATAATAAATAATAAATATAATAAAACAAGCATACTATTTACAAACAAAAACAATAGTGACTTCAAACATACATGTATAATGTTTGTATATGTGTGCAGATCTATGTAAAATCATTTTTTTAAAAATTGTACGTGTGTACAAATATCAAACAATAAACAGATAAAACACAAAGGGGAAGCGTGTTTACATATAAACAACATGATAATTAAAACTTATAAGTGGAGAAAAATAATATAAGAATAAATTAACTATACTGTGTATCAAGCATATTTAATAAATGTATACTAAAACAAAAGAAAAACATATATAAACTTAAAATGAAAATTTTTTTTTAGTATATTAAAGGATAGAGGAAAAAGGGGGGAAAAAGGGGGAAAAAGTGAAAAAAGTGAAAAAAAAGAAGAAGGAAAAGAAGTACATGTGGATGGTTTTCAGGATCCTCTTGAAATATTAGTGTACAACATATAATGAAGTAAAAAATCACAAAACAAATACCTTAAGAGCCACTTGAATTGGCACAGATAGACATGAGTCTCTCATATGTCACAGTTAGAGAAACATTCATCAGCAAAAACTGACTTAAAATAAAAAAGTATGACAGACCAAAATTATCAATGCCACTTACACAGTGTTGTATCATCAAAAGATAATTGAAAAGGGAACCAAATGGTTCACTCACTGTGGAAATTTCATCTTGTTGTAATGCTGAATTATTGTAACTTATAAAATATTTATATTATTTAATACAATTTAATAAACCTACATGCCAAGTGGAACTTTCTTTATTTTTTGAAAAAAAATTTTTATGAGAAGTTGGCAAGGTCTCATATAACCAAGTAGGCAAACCTGAATAAGCCTGAATAATATAAAAATATATATAATAATATATAAAATATATAAAATAATATATAAAATATAAATATTTTATAAGTTACAATAATTCAGCATTACAACAAGATGAAATTTCCACAGTGAGTGAACCATTTGGTTCCCCTTTCGATTATCTTTTAAAATAAAAAAGAGCAAAAACTAAAAGTTAATGACTGTAATGACCACAAATGGTGAAATAGTAAAAAATTGCCATGAATGTATTGAAATATTTTTACCTATTGGACTTGTTTTAAATCAGCCACTTTTTTAACCACTTCTAACAGCAACTTGCTGCAAAAAAAAGAATGACGTTACGATTCTTTCGAAAAGCCAAAAGCACAAAGAAAAAAAGGGGAGGTTTAAATCAATAAAGCATTTAAGCCAAAAAAATAAAGAAGTATTTAATCCCACTCATGCTCAATCAACTGCTACACTGACCTATGATACGGAAACGCAGAAGGAGGAGCCCGAAGACTGTCCTGAACGGGATCCGCCCCATCCACTTCTGGAGCTTCCTGCGGAGGCTTTAAACCCAGCTCCTCAAGGACTTGCGGAAGCAAAAAAGTCAACTCCTCCCTCCGGAATAAACGTAGAATTTTTGGATCATCCCCTTCTCCCACCGATGGCTGATCTGGGTCTTGATCCGGGTCTGGAGAAAACAGATCGTGCCCTCCGGAACCCGGCGCTGCCCCTGGCATTGCCCCTGCTGGAGGGATTGGACCCTGCAAAGCTCCCTGTGCCCCCCCGGAGCTAAGCCCTTTCGACCCTGGATCGGAACCCACAGGCCGCAGATCCGGGCCCTGAGGAGCGAGAGGCAAAATGGGCCCCCTGAAACCATCCTGCTGTGCCAGATAAGCTTGGTGCATCAGGAGAATAAAATCAGGAGAAAAGGGACGGGAACCCGGAGGCAAAAAATGGGAACCGGGTCACTCCCAGGCCCCTGGGGTAAAAGAACTGGCTGATCTGCCCCCCCCCCAGGACCGGGATGAACCGGAAACAGCCACAGTGGGAGATCCCCTTCCCCCTCCAAAAATGGCAGCACACGTGAATCTGGCGCCAAAATGGTCGCCACTCCCGCGTCAGGGGAGCCGGCAGCACCAGGGACCTCGGGAGGCTGTAAACATGGCCCCAGCACGGCAGCCGTGCGCTTGCATAGGCGACGGCGTTTTGAGCCCCCTGGGAGGAGGGAGGGCCCTTCCCCTCCCGAAATACAGCCCAAAGTCCCAACCGGCTGAGCCGTGCTGGAACAGCTCCACACGCGCGGCATGCCGAGCCGCGAACCATGCTGACAAAGTAAAAAAAACAGCTGAGAAACTAAAAATAAATGCTAAAAAAACAAAATAAAATCGGCACGACCCGCAGGAGGGGGGGGGGGGGGGAAAATCACCCAGAGCCTTACCCTTCAGCCGACTTCCGTCTGAGAAAACTTTTTTTTTTTTTAAACTTTAAACAATTGAAAACAGAAACAAAAACAGTGAGATTCCCTCCTAAGCTGAAAGGAGCTGTCCAGCGCAAATCAGCTTGGAGGGAATCCCCTGCAAGAAAAGTAGAAGGGCTGTAAGCCGCACGGCCGGCCTCATGAGGGGAGGGATCTGGACCACCAGATGTACACCCCACGGTACCAAATCGGACCTTAAATGGTCCCCCTCAACCAAACAAGACAGGTTCCTTTAAAAGGAACCCGGTCCCTGGGAGGAAGGCTCCCTCATAAAGAGAAAAAATCTAAAGCAAGGGTAAAGAAAAAAGGAACTGCAGGTTTATGCACCCGCCATCTGCGGAGACAGAGAAATACTGAGCAGATGGCACCAGGGTTTTCAAGCAGTGTCAGCCAGGCTTTTCTCTGTCTCCATCTGCTGGCAGGGATGAATAAACCCAGGAGTCTGGACTGATCCGGGTACGTACAGGGAACTGATGCTTCCCTAAAAAGCATATTTTTATCAACACACCGCCATTGAAAGACTCCTCAAACATACATATAAGTGAGAAAAGTAGATGGTTTTCCAGCCTTAAGTAGAGTATTCACCACCTCAGGGAATAACCTTTTTTTTTGCTAAACAAGCCCTCTTAAGGGCCAAGAAGTAAGGCAAAAATCGGTCCAGATCCTCATGCAGAACTCAAGACAAGAGGTCCCTCTGCAGACGAAACCTCAATGGCTCCTCCCTTAGCAAGTACACAAGGTCTGCATACCAAAGAGGCCCGAGTTTATCTGGAGCCACCAGAATTAACTTTATTGTTCAGTCACACGGCTGAAGGGAAACCTGGGAAGGGTGAGGAGGCCAACGAGGACAAGACCTGAGGGTCCAAGCAAATTTCCTCAGCTGAACCTCATACCCCTCCAGGTTATACCAGAACCTAAAAGGGAACAGGAGCAGCTATGTGGACTCGCACTACTGGTCCGAACCAGAGGCCTGGCCCAGAGTCTGATCTCCAGTCCACCCCATCTTTACCATTTGCTGGAGGCAGTAAATGCTGAAGTCCTACTGCTTGGCACCACCCCGAAGTAGTGACTGTGATGCAACAGTGAGTAATCTGTATTGTCAGCCTTAATCTGCCAATGGGGGAAACAACCCACTAGTTGTGACCTGGACTGGTGTAGCTGGATGAAATGGAAACATTTTTAACTTCTGATGCAATAAGTCATTCTCTGTAAGTACCAGGATCTGTCCAGACTGCTGGCTTGTGTCTCCCTTCCAGCAGAGGGAGTCAGAGAAACAAACTGAAAAGGCACCCCTCTTAACCTGGTGTGCGATCCCCCAGTATTTTCTCTGACTCTCAGCAGAAGGGTTGACGGAACCAGCGGTCCTGATTTTTCAATTTCTTTAAATTTAGTTACATCTTTTTTTTTTTTTTTTTTTTTTTACAGAGTTCTAAGGCTCTGGATGATTTAGTTAACACCTTTGGCTACAGCAAGTTGGTTGTATAAAAAAAAAAAAAAAAAAAAAAGTTCAGTGCGGTTTTCTTGGATATCCTCAGGATTCCCAAGGTGGACGCGTCGGTTACTGCAGTCACCAAGCGGACCACCATTCCTGTTTCTGGAGTGACGGCTCTTAAGGACTTACAGGATAGGCGGCTAGAAGTCCTCCTCAAGCGCATTTTTGAGGTGTCAGCGCTCTGTTAGAGCGGCGGTCTGCAGTAGCCTCATGCAGCGAGCGACTCTCGGGTGGGTCCAGCAAATGCTCACATCACAGGTGTTGTCGCCAGAGGAAGCAGATCAGGTGAATAGGATGGAGTCCGCGGTGGCTTGCACAGCGGATACATTATATGATCTGTTCCGGGCATCTTCACGCAACATGGCCACTGCAGTTTCGGCTAGACGGCTTCTCTGGCTCCGGAACTGGTCCACGGACATTTCTTCCAAAACTCAGTTGGGCAATCTTCCTTTTAAGGGAAAATTGTTGTTTGGGGAGGAACTTGATGCCCTTATTAAGTCTCTTGGGGAGAATAAGGTGTATAAATTGCCAGAAGACAAGCCTAAGTCTTCCAGGCCCTTTGGGGCAGCACGTTACCGTTTCCGAGGACAGCGCAGATTTCGGCAGTCGCAGCCGCCTGCTTTTCCTTCTGAAGCAATAAGCCAATAGTATGCACATCGCAAGTTTAACAAGTGCACTGACTGAAAAATGTGCACACAAACCAGAGTTAAAATGTGGGCTCAGCGCAGGTTGATTGCACAATTTAGCTCTGTGAAGCCTCTCAGTGATCTATATGCACAAAATTCATGTTTTATGCACATAAAATGCTTTCAGCTTAGAAAGCATTTTTTGTGTACAAAGATCATAATTGTGTACACAAAGCACGTTTTTGAACATAAATCCAGATGAAAAGTCCAGGCACTGGAACTCCAGCTTCTGCCCATAGACTAACAGTAGCGCTGAACACTTTACGTCTGACCAGGGTAAAATTTCCAATGTTAAGTAATGGAGAAATTACTTACCTAATAATTTCATTATCCTTAGTGTAGACAGATGGACTCAGGACCAGTGGGTTTATGCTCCCCTGCCAGCAGATGGAGACAGAGCAAGTTGACGTCACAATATATATAACCCTGCAGTGACCCCAGCCTGCCAGTATTCTCTTCAAAAGTAAGTGTGGACAGACTAGCAAAAAACTTGATTAAAATCAGATAACCAGAACTGTACTCAATCAACCACAAATACTGAACTCACATAAGATTCTAGGTACCCCAAGCTAGGTACTGGATAACAGTAATCTTTTGGGACCCAGATCCCCACAGGAGGACTACTGACATGGTAACATGGAATAGACTTAGTTTTTGGGTGCTTGCCAGGTTCTTGTGGCCTGGATTGGCCACTGTTGGAAACAGGGTGCTGGGCTTGATGGACCCTTGGTCTGACCCAGTGTGGCATTTTCTTATGTTTCTTATGTTACCATTGCTAATGGCAGTGGCTATTCTCTAAGTGAACTTAATAGCAGGTAATGGACTTCTCCTCCAAGAACTTATCCAATCCTTTTTTAAACACAGCTATTACTAACTGCACTAACCACATCCTCTGGCAACAAATTCCAGAGTTTAATTGTGCATTGAGTAAAAAAGAACTTTCTCCGATTAGTTTTAAATGTGCCCCATGCTAACTTCATGGAGTGCCCCCTAGTCTTTCTACTATCCGAAAGAGTAAATAACTGATTCACATCTGCCCGTTCTAAACCTCTCATGATTTTGAACACCTCTATCATATCCCCCCTCATCTGTCTCTTCTCCAAGCTAACCTCTTTAGTCTTTCCTCATAGGGGAGCTGTTCCATTCCCCTTATCATTTTGGTAGCCCTTCTCTGTACCTTCTCCATCGCAATTATATCTTTTTTGAGATGCGGCAACCAGAATTGTACACAGTATTCAAGGTGCGGTCTCACCATGGAGCGATACAGAGGCATTATAATACAGAGCAAGTCCTGAAACCTCTCTGTCTCTGATTCACGTAAAACTTTCTACTTTTTTTTTTTAAACCCTACATGAGCTCAGCACTTACCAGCTGAGTACAGAGATGGTCTCTGGCAGCGGGGGGAGAGGGCATCTGCCATCACCGCCGCACTCGGCTTCCTCCACCCGCTGCCTTTTAGCTGAACTAGCAGCTAAGTACATGCTGGGAAACCCAGCTACGGACCAAGGCACACGTCTGAGGGACCACGGAAATCACCTCAGGAATTCTCAATTGGAGAAGGGACCTTTAGGAGGGGGGGGGGGGGGCTTTCTTTTCCTGAATTTAGAATTTCAAACTTCTCCTTTCAAAAAATTTAAAGCAATCCCCATAGGGAGATGCACATCCACCATCTACTGAAGATGGAGAATACTGGCAGGCTGGGGTCACTGCAGGGTTATATATACTGTGACATCAGCTTGCTCCGTCTCCATCTGCCGGCAGGGGAGCATAAACCCACTAGTCCTGAGTCCATCTGGGTACACGCTGGGAAAACACATGTTAAGCCAATGCACCTCTCTGCATTGCGAGAGTAAAAGTTAATGCCTTCATTAGCAAGGGATCGCCATGCAAGGCACTAAACAGAATGCACTGTGGTTGTGTACACATTTTTTTGAACATAAAACTCCTTGCTGAATCGGGAATAACATCTGCACACAAAAAAATAAGCAAATAACTGTGGGTAAAACCGTGTGCTCTGTTGAACACACCTTATTATATTGGGCTCTTAGTTGCCTTTTGTTCTCTCCTAAACTGAGTACATTATGCAATAGTGAAGTACTCTAATTTATTTTTCTATGTATGGAAAGCTATTATATGTCCAAGCTTTAAAAAAAAAAAAAATTACAGCAGTCCTAGATATAAGGCCAGACAGTAAAAAAAAACAATTTTTCTTTTCCACTTGTTGTGTTGTTACCTTAATCTCTGTTCTTGCTCTGTGAGGAAACAGCTGACCAATCATTGAGAAATCAGTTCCTACCATGCTGATAGCTAAAAAGAACATGTCTGTTTCTGTAATGATAAAAAAGCATAAGAATTTAGTACTCCAAATGTTAGAACACATCTCAGTCTTTCACATTTAAAATAGCCCGTAATACTGTTTGCACCCTACTTAGAATTACAACAGAGCTTAGAGCCACACACAGGAAGTAATTTTCAAAAGATTTTACGCAGGTAAATGGGCTTTTGAAAACTGATGGCATTATTTATTTATATTTGCTTTTATATACCGATATCATTGGGATATATCACATCGGTTTACATGTTAGCGTGGAGAAATAGTAGGACGAATGTGTCTTACTATTTTTCATGGAATGGAGGCAAATCAACAGTTAATACAATTACATTTTAGCAGTGGTGAACATTGAAAAAGAATTGATTCAAACATCTCTACAGGGCAATAACTATAGTTACATAGGGAGGTAGGCATCACTAGTTATTTACATAGGGGAAATCTGCGCATAGGAGACATACTGGGGCTTATTGAGGTATGCGGGCATATCTAAAGGTTAATTAGGATTGTGTGCATAACTCGTTTGAAAATTCACTCTTTAGGGATGAATTGTCAAAAAAATATGTACATAAATGGGCTTTTGAAAATTGATATGATATATGCTACTTTTAAATGCTTAACTTCTTTGAAAATGACCTCCTAAGCATTTTTTCAATTAAACACAAATAAGTAGATATTCAAAAATAAACTTTTATGTAAGTTAATCAAATAAAACTTATCCGACTAACTATTTGGTGTTTCTTAGCAGGATAAGTTATATCTGGCTAAGTTAGACCTGCTCTATAGGAAAATTGGTTCTTACCTGCTAATTTTTGTTCCTGAAGTATCACGGATCAGTCCAGATGAGTGGGTTTATGCATCTCTACCAGCAGATGGAGGCAGAGAACAAAACCTTGAAGCACTGCTACATAACCAAGAGTGCCTCTTGAGGTCCCTCAGTATTGACCTATACCCAAGCTAAGATGTCTATGTAATCAAACCATCCAATAAAGGATAGGGTGAACAGAGAATAAAGCTGGAGCCCCTGGCAAAAAAAACTAGGCCTCCTTGACTGAACAGATAACATATACCCAACTATGAGCAACAATTCCTTATTCGGAGCATATCAACTACCAGCACTAAACATCCAGAAGCGAGAGTCTTTCGAACAGAAGGGTCTCTGGACTGATCCGTGGTACTTCAGGAATGAAAATTATCAGGCAAGAACCAATGTTTCTTTCCTGTTCATACCCCAGATCAGTCCAGACGAGTGGGATGTACCCAAACCCCTCTCTCCTGGATGGGAACTCAAAAGACCCACGCACAACACACTCCCCAAAAGCCAATTCCTCTGGCGCCTGCACATCCAAGTGGTAATGTCTGATAAAAGTGTGAAGAGAAGACCACGTCGACGCTCGACAAATCTCCTGGGGGGAAAGTAATTGACACTTCGCCCAGGAGGTTGCCTGCGTCCTAGTGGAATGTGCTCTCAAACCCACCAGCACTGACCGGCCTTTACAGATATAAGCGGAAGCTATCGTCACCTTCAACCATCAAGCAATAGTGCCCTTTGAAAGCCTCTCAAAAGCCAAGCAGCTAGAAAGAAGTGATCCTCCCGGTCTGAAAATATGGGCCCCTTGCCAAAGCAACCCAGATAGATGAGCCATGCAAATGGGTCCATCCACCGCCAGACGCAGGTGGTCTACAAACCACAGCCAACGCAGCCACTCAGGTAACACCAGAATCACTCTGCCCAGATGAAATGCAATGTGCCGCAGCACCCAACCTATAAGAGGTCAAGGTGGGAACATGTACAGCAACAGATGTGTTGGCCATGGTTGAACTAGGTGCATCGATGCCCTTCAATCTGACCACTCTTCTGCAACCGAAAAATCGACCTGTCTTTCAATTTGTTGGAGTCACCATGAGGTCCTATCATTAGTTTTCCCCTCCTTGCCTGCAGCAAAGCAAAGGCCTCCGCCAACAACTCCCATTCCCCCGGGTCCAGACACTGTCTGCTGAGGAAGTCCACTTGCACATTGTCCACCTGCAACATGAGAAGCAGCTAATCTCACCAGATGTTTCGCCACCCACACAAACAGAGCTTACACCTCCTGAGCCACTAGCCGACTCTTTGTACTGCCCTACCAATTGATGTAGGCCACTGTTGTTGCATTGTCCAAGAACACTCGCACTGACTTGTCCCAAACGAGCAGGAGAAAGGCCAGCAAGGCTCTGCACACTGCCCTGGTCTCCAACCAATTGACTGACCAGGATGCTTCCTTCAGCGACCACTGGCCCTGGATAGATTTCCCTTGACAAATCTCCCCCAGCCTAAAAGGCTGGCATCCATGGCCACCAGTACCCAGTAAGGGACTTCCAGATCCATCCTTTCTCCAGGCTGTGCCGAGACTGCCACGATGAAAGACTGGACCTGGCATCCACTGGCAACGGCAAAGGAAGCTGAAAATCTTCCAACAGCAGATCCCACCGGGGTAACAGCGCCCCCTGCAGCGGACACATATGCGCAAAGGCCCAACGAACTAAATCCAGCGTAGACACCACGGAATCCAGGACCTGCAAGTAATCCCAGACCATGGGCGACGACAGGTGTAGCAACTGAAGGATCTGAGCCTGCAACTTGTTGACTCTCTCCACAGTCAGGAAAACCTTACCCATCTGGATATCGAAGCATGCCCCCACATACTCCAATAACTGGGCCAGCTCCAGATGACTCTTTGCTCAATTCGTCACCCAGCCCAAAGACTCCAGCATCTGCAGAACCCGCTGGACTGAGCGATGACACTCTGGTTCCAACTTTGCCTGTATCAGCCAGTCATCCAGGCACGGGAACACCAGACTACCTTCCTTCCTGAGGACCGCCGCTACTACCACCACCACCTTTGTGAACATGCGTGGAGCCATCACCAACCTGAAGGGAAGAGCTTGAAATTTAAAACGTTCTCCCAGAATCATGAACCTCAGGAACCGTTGGTTCTCACCCCAAATGGGAATATGCAGATAGCTCTCTGTCAAGTCCAACGATGCCAGAAATTCTCCTTTGCTCACCGCCGCTATCAATGTGCGCAATGTCTCCATCTGAAAACACAGCACTCAGAGGGCAGCAACGACCTTCTGCAGATCAAGAATGGGTCGAAAAGTCCCATCCTTCTTCGGCACCACGAAGTATATGAAATATGTCATAAAGAGCATCGGCCACATAGGCTTCCAAACGGGCCACTTGCTCCGACCCAGCCATCAACCCCGACCGCTTGTCCTGTGCCTTATGCATCCCGCATAGGCAGGCTCTCTGCATCAAACTTCCGCACTCCGCTGCCCGAAGACTCAAAGCTGAAACCTCAAATAGTCTCTTGAGCAGAATCTCCAGTTTCCGATCCTGGACATCTTTAAGGGCCGCCGCCCCCGCTACTGGAATTGTCATCTTCTTAGTAACCACAGCCACCACTGCATCCACCTTGGGGATTCTCCATGACTCCAAGGTCTGCTCCAGCAAGGGATATAACTTTGCCATCGCCTTTGCAACCTTGAGGCCCTGCCTCAGGATATTCCCACTCCTGATCAACCAGCTTCTTCATCATCTTTGGCAACAGAAAGGGGGCCTTAGGTAGACCCCTTAATCCCTCCAGGACTGGGTTCACTCCCTCAATATCAGAATCCTCCTGGGTGACTTTAATCCCTAGCTCCTCTAACACCTGGGGAATCAGCGGACCCAGTTCCTTCCTCCGGAACAGACAGACTACCCGCGGATCATCACATTTCACGATTGGCACCTCCTCAGGATCTTGCAGTGCATCTCCCAGTGCATCCGCCAAGTCCTAGACCGGATCCAGCATCGGGTCCCGCACAGTATCCACTGGGTCTCCGCCCAGATCCACTGGATCCCCCTGCATCTGCTCCAGATCATTCAGCCTCCTCCATGGACAGATCTTCCAATGCGACTTGCCCAAGATTCAATGAGTGCAGGATCCCACCTGTATCTACAGGCTCCCAATCACTAGACTTCTTGGCCGCCTGGGGCTTCCTGGATAGTGGCCGCTTGGACCCTAATCCCTTCTTGGCTAAATAAGCCTTATGAAGAAGTAGAATAAAATCTGCGGAAAACTCCTCTGAATCCAAGGAGGAAGAGTCCTGAGCAGCCACTCCCTGAGCTTCTCCCCTTCCCCTGCCACCAGCAGGATCCTGCACAGCGGGAAAAGTTGTGGGAGGAGAGTCTACAGGCTCCAACACGGCAGCCTGACTCCCTGCATGTGCTGACAAAATGGCCACCGGCTCCCCGCCCCCCCCCCCCCCCAGGTATCCAGAGACAGCCCCACCGCCATCGCGTCCTTGCTGCCCCCCGGGGGTCCTGCAGATATCCCAGCACCACCCCCCCCCCAAGACACACTCCCTACAAAAGAAGGCTGAATCCAATCGCCCCCGCTTCAACCCGCAGCCTCAACAAACCTTGCCGCACTACGCAGGAGTCAACATGCCAGCACAATCGGGCCGGCACACGTGGTCAGGCCTAAAAATAGGCCCTCCAGTCAGAAAAATGCTGAAGGACGCTGTCAGCAGATGTCCAGTGCTGAAGGACAGCAGCACCCGGCCCTGACCGACATGCCAAATTCGGCCTGCCCCCTCCTGCCTGCCTCCCGGCAGGAAAACAACTCAGGCACTTACTGCTGCCTCAGCCCTGCTCCTTTTCAAATGCAGCCGACTTCTCGCTTTTTTTTTTTTTTTTTTTAAGTCACAGCTCAGCCAAAACACAAATAAAACACTTTCCTGCTTCTGCAGGCCAAGTGCTGAAGGAGAGCCAGGGACAGAGAGGGAGTGAAGGGCCCAGAGGGTGTGAGGGAACCAGGACCCATGGCTATCAACCCCTCCTGCCAAAAAGGGGCTGAGTCAGCACAGGGGTCACCAACTCACCCCCCCCCCCTTCCCGTTCCACCCGAGGGATGGCCCTTGAAGGAACCTAACACCTCAGGGAGCCAAATTTTCCTGATCTTTTTCCCATCAACACTTCAGACTGCAGGTTTGCACCACTACTATCTGCTGGAGACAGAGAAGTACTGAGGGACTGCAGGTGGCACTCCCAGTTATGTAGGAGTGCCTCAAGGTTTTTTTCTCTGTCTCCATCTGCTAGTAGGTATGCATAAACCTACTCGTCTGGACTGATCTGGGGTACAAACAAGAGTATTCATCAGAAAACGTGATTATCTCTGTACAGGTCACTGGCAAGACCTCACCTACAATAGTGTGTCCAGTTCTGGAAGCTGTATTCCACACGGAGAGAGACAAAATGGAGGTGATCCAGAGAAAGATTACTAAAATAGTACAGGATCTCCACTATAAACAATGACATGAAACTTATTTACATATATATTTCACTTTTCAACACTTTAAAGCTGATACTATAGGTATTTCCCTAGAGGGATTACAATCTAAGGGCCTCATTATTCCCATAGACACAGAATGGGAGAATAGCCTTAGTGAATCACTCCCTAATTTTGTAACTAAGGCAATTGAGGGTGAAGTGACTTGCCCAAGGTCACAAGGAGTAGCAATGGGATTTGAATGCTGGTTTCCCTGTTTCATAGTCCACTGCTCTAACCACTAGGCTACTCTTCCTAAAGACCTAAATATATATAAACTATGAGTGAAGAAGAGACAAAAAGAATAGAATAGAAATATGTCAGAGGTATAAGTAATGCACAAAAAGCAAACTTTTCTCAGAGGAAAGAATAATCTAGAACAGGGTTGGCCAACTCCAGTCTGAAAGCCTCAAACAGGCCTGGTTTTCAGGATATCCACAATGAATATGCATGAGATAGATTTGCAAGCACTGCTTCCATTGTATGCAAATCTATCTCATGCACATTCATTGAAGATATCCTGAAAATCTGACTTGTTTATGGCACTTGAGGACCGAAGTTGGTCACCCCTGATCTAGGACAATAATCATGGTATGAAACTCCAAAGTGGTAAATTCAGAAGCAGTATTAGGAATATCTCTTCACAGAAATGAGATAGATACATGGAATTGCCTCTCAGATAAGGTGGGGACAAAAAACAGCAATGAAATTCAAGAAGACAAGGGATTAGCACAAAGGATCTCTAGTTGCAAAGTAGTAAGGGGAAAGCCAAAGATTAACTGAGGTTTATGGTATTGCACTAGGCAGACTAAACAGGCCTATAGATCCTTTTCTGCCATCTTATTTTATTTTTCTGTCACACCATTGGAAAACTACAAGGGATACAGATAAGTTTGCTGTTACAAATTAATTCATTAAAAATGAAATACAGCAAAAATAGTGTGAAACTCAAAAGTGTGGAAACTAAAATGTTTACCTCTATTTGACCAAGGTTTTGTATAGCAACATTTTCTGAAGCTGGAATAGGTAGTTGTAGAGCCACGCTCAAAAATGGGATCATTTTCCTCCACAACAGCTGGGCCTTTGGTTCGTAAAACCTCAACAGTTAAACTGAAAGACAAAGGCATTTCCAAAACTGATTAAAAAAAAATAGTATTAAATTAAATAGGAGAAAGTCATTTGAGATGGACAAAAGGTTGTGGAGAGCACTATGCGCTGGTCTTGCCAATAATTTCTAAATGTACTGCTGCAATGGGTTCTGTTTACTACCATGCCAATCACTGCACTAAAAGAATGAAAAAGGCTCAACACTCATTCCTCGTTCTCCTTCCATCTACAAAGTAAGCAAATGGAGCATTGTGAATGAAGGAATAAAGGAATAAAGGAAGGACATCAAATCACCTTCATTAAAGCTAACAGTTTCACACTAGTCCTGACACTCCTCAGGACTGCGGTCTATTTTTCCAGCGTGCAAGTTCTGGGGTGTGAAACAAAAACAAAATTTGATTGACCATAGATCCTGACCAGAGGTAACAGCCTGTCCAGGATTTCCCTTGATCCTGCCATGAACACAATACTGCAATAGCAGCTCATACAAAAAGCAACCATGACCAAAGTCTAATCATCAGGTGCCGCTGAACGCCTTCACACCCAGCTCAGCAAAGCCATAAAAGCCGCATGCCCTGTTGCTGGTCACCTCCACTTTCCGCGCATCTTGCTCAGGTACTAGTGCTGTTATAAAAGCAAACCTGAAACACACACATTCGGTTTATAAAATGTTACTGTACCTCTCCTCATCTAGAATGATGGACCCATCCTCTGCCACTTTCACCCGGGGAACGAGAAGGGAGCCCTCGCCATCCTCCTCCTCCTCCTCCTCCACCGCCTCGTCTTCTTCAAGTTCAGGTTCTGAGGGAGTGCTTTTCCCTTCTGGTCTGTAGAACCCAAACACAGTGGACCAGTATAAACACATTAGTTTATTCGTGTAAAGCAGATCCTTCCTCTTTTCCCCACCCCAACCGCTGAAAAAAAGATCAAGTTAGTAGTCTCAGAAAATTGGTTTGATAAAAATCTGTAAATCCAATAGTGTGGCTTCTGAAGTATTTACGGGATGTTATCATGTGTCACCAAGACACTGATGCACTCCTGAAGTTTTTTTCCTGCAAAAATGAAGATCTTTGGTTGGCACTGTGTGGCTTGGAACATTTGTTTGCAGAGCTCTCATCCAAGTTGGAAGAAAGCACTGATTGCAAGGTCTGCAGACTGGCCCTCTGATCAGGAAGCACATTTGCCTGTAATTCACAAACTACTCAGGATTTACTAAAGAAAAAAAAATATATATATATATAAATAAATAAATGAAAAACAATCTACTTTGATAAACAAACAAAAAAAAAAACAAAACATATTTACAAACTAAGTCTATTACAGTAAGCCTGGTGCCACTTAGCCAAGGAGACTGCTAAACTAGTGACAAGCCCCGATCCCCCTCTCCTTTCCATGTCTCACAGGATGTTCCTGATCCCAGGGAAGCAGCACTTATAATTTGCAGGTGGCAAATAGCCATCTAGTGACCCTCAGAGGCGGCTGACTGCTCAGTGAACCATACATTTTAGAGAGTGGCACGAAAAATGTAGAAATGGTGGAAAAATCTTGAAAAATTAGAAATATTAAAAATATATTCCCAGAAAATTGCATAAAAGTCATGAAAAATCTGTTTGTGTGATGTTACCGATTTTATTTTGTGTAGAACATGTTAAGCATTCATTTGTAAACTGCTTGGGTAGTTTGATAAAAGGTCCGAGAAGGCAGTACAGAAGTTTGATAAATAAATAAACATGACAAAATCCATAGAAAACACTAAAAACTATATTTTTTTTAAATTATGGATTGCATGACTTTCAGGATAGCCACAACAGATGAGGCTTGGTATAAGAAGGTAGAACTTATGACTCAGCATTTAGGAGACAGAAAAAGTGGTGGCATTATGTATGGTCTGCCATAATGCCACCAGAACCCTGATAAGTCACAATTCCCTATTAATCGCTATCTATTTTATTGCGCTACAAAGCACAGCAGTGCTTCTTTAAGATGTATTTGTTCTCTAAAGGGCTCTTCTTCCCTTTAAAATATAAAAAAAAAGCTGCAATGGAAAAGTATAAAAGTAAACAAGGTTTCAGATTTTAAAATGTATTTATTTTAGAGAGCCTTCCATGCTGCCTCACCACAGTTTCCCTCTTCAGAGGGTTGGGGCACAGCCAACAGTACACTGAGGGGGTGAGAGATTTTAAATTATAAACCCTGCCATGAGGGTTTGGGCACAATTTTCTCTGAAGAGTAGAGCTCTGGGCAGCCAGATGTAAACAACCCAGTCCATGGTAACTCAAGGCGGAGGAGGGCATGCAGAATGTTCTACTGAAGAATAGTCTCCAAGAAAAAGCTAGAACAGGTAACAGTCACACCTGCAATAAGAAAGTGTCTTGCTTATATAAAAATATGATTAGCACAAATGGCAAAACATGCTTTAAACACACAAACTATTTGTAAACTATTTTAAAATCCTTAACACGCACTCCGGGTTAACCCTATGGAGGTTCCTGCCAAGACACTGACAACATCCTGCCCGCCAGCTGAGCTCCTGCTTGCCTCTGAGCATGTTCCCTGTCCACAAGCGATCCCCTGATGGTTAATAGTGATACTGAGACCCTGCAAATCCCATGGGTCCTAGAAAGTTCTTAGAAATGCACTTACAGACCAAATACACAAAAAATGCTGCGATAACCAATCAGTCACAGAGATAGAGCTAACATACTAAAAAGATTAACAACATTGGAAGCAGTGAATAGAAAAAAAAATATTTAATCTGCAAATAGCAAACAGGTAAAGCAACAAGGATTCATACAGTTAACATTATCTAAACAAGTTTCGCTGTACTTAAGCAGTGCCTGAAGAAGTTCAGGATAGACTGATCTCACAAGGATGCGTACAGCTGGTACAGGACCTTGGCAAAGAACTGGGTTCTCCCCACTCCCATATTGTTTCTGGGTGAGTTCCCACTAGAACTGCTACTGTACAACTAACGACAGCCCAAGGCACTGGCTTCCTGATCAATCACAAAATAGAATATTGCAACATTACACCTTCTTGTGGAGACGGGGGGAGTATGCCTGCCAAGCCTTACTTTGGGGTGCGCAGCAAAGTAAGTAATTTAGTCCTGGCTGCCAGAAAGTGCAGAGCACAGCAGGCTTCAGGCTGCCACCTGCCTATCAGTTCAAGGATTGTTAAGGGACAGGAGGCCTTACAGGGACAGAAGTCCCAGGGCAAAACAAGAAATCACAGTGCACACTGAAACCTATGTTTTGCCACAGATTCATTTTAGAGTGGTTTTTCTTAATTAAATTTTTGAGAAAAACTAGAACACAAAATATCACTTCAAGCAGGCGCATGGAAGCTTACTCTTTGACTGTGACTGGTACAGGGGGAGACTTTTCAGCCACCTTCTCTTCGGTGAGTGAAGACCTGTTAAAGAATGTTACCAAATGTGACCATCATAGCAATATGTACATACTGCACAAAAATTACATTCAGAGTATCTACAGTCATTTTATGCAATACCATGTAGCGTTACAAATCAATTGTGGAGCCAAGATTTCATTTCATTTTCATTTATTAAAATGTATTAATCGCCCAACACTTAAAAAGGCCTAGGCGATATACAAAAGTACATACATATTATAACATAAAACCATACATTGCAGACAAGTGTTAGTTTCACAGAAACCAAAACAACAGTACTAGATATTATTAGTACATATAATGTTTTAAACATCTGTACAGTTCTATAACTAAAATCTCAAGCATAACATATCATTTTTATTACAAAAGGCAGAATAGTGATGTCCATCCCACTTATTTACCATTAAATGCAAAGTGAAGCAGATGTTCCTTCAAAGCTGTTTTAAACTTTCTAATTTCATCGAGAGATCTAAGATCAAAAGGAAGGAGATTCCATACAGTAGGTGCCACTATAGAAAAAGAGGTCTCCCTCTAGCTTAAAGCAGGAGTGCACAAATGGTCCTTGGGACCCCCGCCAGTCGGGTTTTCAAGAAATCTCATCCATACTCATTAGAGGTATATTTGCATGCACTTCCTCCTATGTATGCAAAGATTTCTCATGCATGAAAACTCCTCTTGCTGGGGGAAGCCCAAGGCCTGGTTTGAGCACTCCCGGTTTGCAGAAAGGTATCAAAGTCAACATGAAATGAATATTTAGTTGACTTGATTTCTGCCTTTGTGTAACAAAGCAGACACAGTCCTTGTTTCTTTTGCATTCTAATAAACAGGAGGAGGGGAAAGAGCAACATAAGAACGGAATATCAACAGAATCTTTATTTTACATCAGACCATGATTAATACAGACATTTCTGGTCTATAGATGTGCGGTCACACTACCTTCATACACAGAGTGCACTACATGGATGGCAAATAATCTGAGAACCCAGCTAGTGACCTCTAGCTGCATACTTTTTCTTTGCACGCTCTCTAGTTTTCCCATTACCTAGCATTGCTGCAATGCTGCATTCAAAGAGGTGGAGCAGCTAAGGTCGGGAAGTCTGTGCATAAAACATCTATATGCCTTAGGAGAGCAATAACCTACAGAGCCCCATACATATTTTCTAAATTTGATAGTAAAGAGTCTTTGTTGGCAAGGGTGGGGACATATGAGAGGGTCATGTCTCTTCCTTTTGGTTAGAAGTTGAAGGGGAGATTGGATTGACTTTCCTTTAGATCTCCCTTCCCTCTTGTTTTATGGCTCATTTTATGTTTAAATTGGGCAGAGTCAAAGTTTGAGCAAAGTGGGGTTTATTCTTTAAATTTTATCAATTTAGGACAATAGATTTGTTTAGCTCTCTCAGCTTTTTATTGGATTTATTCTATATGGAACTTTTCATTTTCTTCAGTATTCTGTATCTGAGCTTTGTACTGGAGAATTGGTGTATTATTATGTATTGTGTGCTATCAAGGCTGTTTATGCCTGCAATCAAATTAAAAAAAAAAAAAAGAACTGGAGCAGCCGACTTACTTCATGGGATTGCTGTCTGGCAGATAGTATATAAAGTCTCTCATGACCATTTTTGAGCGATCCAGTGGCATGTTGCCTTCATACATGGGATGCTTTTCTCGCCACATTTTCTGTACAAAGATAAACAATTCTGACTATGAAAATATTCCAACACCTCATGCACCAAACACAAATATTCATTTGGAATAATCTACTCCTCTTCGAAACATAAAAACACAATGCAATTCAATAATGCTTGAAATGCCCAAGAGAAGGTTTCATAAATATTTCTGAAGCTCTGTGTTTGTAATACAGAATGAGGGAAATCCTTAAGCACCAGGCTGCAACTGGAGATCCGCGTTGGCCAAGCACATCCAGGCCTGTGTACAGGAAGGGAAGCAGTTCCCAGCTCAGTCCCACCCACACGTGAACAAGCAATAGGTCCTGAACTGCTCACATGCCTGGCAGGGAAAGCAACTCGCAGGCCACTCTCATGGGGAGGTAACTGGATGCGAGGCATGAGCTCAGTGCAGAGCCTACCACAGGAGAGAATGTGGCTCCTAAGTCAAGGAAGACTAAATATTGCTCTGCACGATTTGGGGTAAGGGGCATAGGAGGCACTGAGAGAGCGCAAGCAGGTGGGTGAGGAAGATGGGAAGAGCACAGGTTGAAAAGGAGGAGATGGAGAAAAAGGAGAATTATAGGGAAATGGAGAGACAAGAGACATAGAAGAGAGCTGGAGAGGAAGGAAAGGTGAGAAGGTAGTAATGGAGGGAAGACTGAAAAAGAAAGGGTTGGAGACAAGTAATATGAAAGAAAATAGGTCATAAAAATGGAAAATGCAGACATCTGGAAAGATAAAATGGAAAAGGAGTCAGAATTTAGATGAGAGGAGAGGCTAAACAGCACGAGCAAAATATAAAAACCATATAAAAAAAAATTCTCTTCAAATTATTGGATTTTGTGACTTGAAGGTTTTAAATGATTATATTGTGCATGTATATGATTGAAAACATTTTTACTGTATTGTTTTTAGTTTTAGTTATTTCTTGAATCTAAGTTTATTTAACTGTTTTTTTTAATATGTATTATGTATGCATTTTATTTTATTTATTTGCCAATTTGTATTGTACACCGGTGTGAAGCTACCACGAACTTCGGAATAGAAAAAATAAATATATAGATATCCATTTTTTTTTTAATTGCTTATAAAATTAACGTATTCCTATAGACAATTAGCAGTACTATATTCTGGTTAGCTTTAATATCATGCACTTTACAACTAAAATGAAGCAAATCCTTTTTTTTTTTTTCTTTTGGGGGGGGGGGGGGATAGGAGCCAGCAGCTTGTAGGATGCTTGGGTTGAGGGAGAGCAAATGAAATGTTTTAAAAACAAAAATCGATGGACACAATTTTACATTTTGGTATGGAGCTAGGCAGTACTATGAGCTACTGAAAAGTTAATTAAAAATAACTGAAAAAATGTCAATTATTTTTTTTAACAAACTGTTAATGAGGGAAAACAAATGTACTTCTTGACAAATTAAAAGCTGTCCCCAACCCCCCCTTCCCACTGAGCCCAACACCGCAATTATCAGAGTGAAAACAGAAATATCGGCAATGAGCAGGAGTTAAACAAAATGTTCTCCCATTGTGCATGTATGGGAAAAGCCTTACAGAAATTAGTCCCTGTAGCGGATGATAATTCATTTTCATTAGCACTGTTCTACCCCGCGCATGTGCAGGGTTTTACATAAAAACGCACTACAAGCCACAACAAGGAAGCAGTGAAAGAAAACAGGAACAAGTAACTAGCTCTGGTTACTCAATCTCCAGCTAAGATCTAGATTTTGTTTTTAATGAAATCTGCTTTTGACACCTATTGAGTGCACATAAGCTATTTTTGTTTTGTTTCTGCACCTTCGCCTGTAATCTGGGCACAGATCCCCGTTGTGTTTTTAACAGTTCACACTCATCAAATGACTGAAGACGTCAACCTATATTAGACACTTTAAAAACATGTAAAAAAAAAATATTCTGAGGTCTATAGGCTCCTACCCTCTCTTTCTTCAGTTCCTCTCGGAGCAGCTCCCTGAGTTTCTGAGCTTTCAGGATTCTCTCCCGGTCGGAGCCACGCTGGATTTTCTTTGCCGGAGCAGGCAATGGGCACACCGGGATTTTCCCTGGAGCAGAACCTTCCTGGGTGGGTCTCTCTTTAAGTGGAGACAGCATGTCCTTCTGGGGAACGCCATTCCCTTTCTCAGCATTCGTACCTACATTCAGCTCTTTTCTGGCAGACTTGTTAAACGGAGAAAAATGAGGTACTTGAGGAACTGGGGTTCTCTTTTCAGGCAGACCATGGCCTTGTCCCAGAGATGGCACAGCCTTAGTGGGAGACTTTGGAGAGGCTTCGGGGCTGGCCTTCTCAGGCCGAGGCAGTACGTTCTGGATTGGAGGACTACTGCTGGGAAGAGGGTCGGGAGCTGGCTCTTGAGAAGAGCTTGGTGCTGCAACATCGGATCGCTGTACTGATGGACGGGAGTCTCTTGGTTTAGCCAAATTGGGCGCGGCTGCAATTCGCTTTCTTCTCTGCACGGCGGTCACTAAAGGTTTCGTAGATCCTCCAGCATCATTGACAGTCTTTTCATCTCTGCTAGAAGAAAGCAAATGACTCACATTACGGCTTAGAATACCTGCAATTAAATATCTGTCAGTTATAACCTCAATTATAAAATGACTAGGGTCTCATTAGCAAATTATATGCTTCTCCTAATTTGTCGCTATAGGAAAAATGCTTAACATTTCACCTTTCCCACAGGAACTTTGTATTGTCAACAGGAATAGCAAGTATCATCTGGGAACTTTCTTGTGCACCAAAAGATAACCTAACATTTTCCTTAACAAATAAAAGTCAAGTAACTGCAACACCACACAGATTTAATTACATTTTAAAAAATGAAGTTATTTATGCAAAACAGCAAAAGACCAATTTTCAAAAGAATATACTATTCCCACTTCAACAGGTATGCAGAAGTCAAAACATTGAAGATTACTGTTATTTAAAAAAAAAAAAGTGAACTTTCACTCTATATTGGTGAAATTACATTACCAACTCTAGGAGAACGTGTGTGAGGACTAAAGTCTACATTTGTGAGTCAGACTGGTCAGTTCCACATTGCGTGTCACACATCTCCTCTCCAGCTGGTCAGGCAGGCAGAATCTGAAATAAAACTAACGTGTCCAACTCAAACATTTTCTGTGAGTGTGTACTGTTCAAATAGTGAAACTGCCAAAACTTTTTTCCCTTGGGCCTTGTGGTACTCTTCAAGGAGAACGTGATTCATAATCTCAATCCCACCTACTACTCTGCAGGTAATCAAACAGAATTCATAACACACAGTCCCATTCCATAACCCAGGACAGTGCATCATTTGTCGGCTCATTTTAAAATACATTTCATATCAAAGTTAAAGTGTAAGCCAGTGTTCAAGCTCAGAAGCCACATCTCTAATACACCTGAAAAATCAGTACACAATAGCAGCAAAAGTATTACTACAAAGTACACAGAAATAGAGAAATGAGGCAGCAAAAAAAAACAAACAAACCATGTGGTCTGTCTGTCTGCCCGTGCACACCAACTGCTCCGTCCTACAATCCCTACCATTCCCTCAGAAATCCCTCTGTGCTTCTTGAATTCAGATACTGTCCTCTTCTCTACCACTTCCACTATTATCCTTTCTGAAAAGAAATCTTTCCACCCTCATCCCATGACCCCTTTCTGATGAAAGGGGCCCACCTCCTATGTATTGGTATCCTGGAGGTATTTAAATGTCCCCATCATGTTTCCCCTGTTTCACCTTTTCACCAGGGTATACATGTTTAGAATGGGTTTTTTTAGTCTGTCCCCATATGACTTAGAACAGGAGTGAGAAACTTTTTTTTTTTTAAACTGTTGCCACATTACTGGCCCCCATTTGTAAGAGGCCGGGTGCTCCACTGGAGCTCGTTGAGTGGGGGGGGGAGAGGGTCCCTCTTAACGCACTCTCGCTCGCTCATTCGCTCTCTCTCCCTCTCGCACACACTTATCCTTCCTACACTTCTCTCCCTTTCTCCATCATTCTCTCTTACTCACATTCACTCTCCAGTACACACACTACCCCCCCCTCCCCCTCCCCTTACTTCTGTCACATAAAGGGACTCGGTAAGCACTGGCTACATAATTTTGCCCTATATTACATTATTATCTGCCCCTCAGATGTGCGGCCAGTTTCTTATTAAGTGGCACATATCAACTCTATTTTAAATTTTCCCCCACCCCCCTTGGTACATCTGACTTTTTCCATGATTTATGCATCAGCCACAGATGATGCATGAATTGAATCCCAGTGTTTACAGGCCTTCAGTCCATATTGACCCTACACCCAAGAGTGAACACTACAATTAGTTTGATGCACAATGTACAGCCTTGTTTTCCTACATTTAATATCCACACTCAGCCTTGCATTGAATGTACTCTAATTAATATGTTTTACCTTTCATTAAGAGGTGAAAGTGCTAACCCCTACCATATACTGCAAAAACAGGCACCCTAGAGGTCCTAAATCTGTGCCCACAGGCCAGGAGTCTGCTGGAGGAAGGTCTGCACATGAGGAGACTGTGTTTGCACCAGAGTTGTGCAGCCTGTATGATAGCTCTGAGGTTAAGTCATCGGCCGCTGAGCGCTGTTCGCCCAGGAGTCCACATGGGTAAATGGAATGATGGGCAGCTGCACAAAGATGTCACTGGTAAGAGCGACCATGAGAGCTGTGCAGTTCTCTGCCAGCAAGATCAGAAGCCATGAGTTGGTTATTAAGGAGCCGGCAGTGCTCCCAGGAAGACTCTGGGTATCCTTTTGAGGCTTTCCTTTTCTCCTTTATAGACCTGGGTTGGGGGGGGGGGATATCCATATTAATTCACAGCCCTGGGAGGCCCCCCCTCACGCCTGCCTGCTCTTCTCTTCTCCTGAATGTTAGAGCTGGGCTGCAGCCCTGAGCTCTGTTGGATGATCGCAGAGGAAGCTAACTTGGGAGATGGAAGCATCAGCTCTCTACCCCTGCTGGCAGGAATGGCAGAACTGCTGCTCCACTGCAGCAGCAGGAATATGTCATCCTGCATGCCAGTGGAGCAACACTGCCATCCTCCAAGCAGCCTGCCGAGGCACAGCCCAACATCAGCTGCAATGGTCCCCATCGCACACATCAGTACACATCATTATAGGCCATCATTTTTTAGGCTGGGCTGCGCCTCGGCAGGCTGCTGTAGAACAGCAGCTGGCCAGATCATATAGGGAGCACGTGATAAATAAGTGGCCCAGAAGGACAGGGGAGAAAGGCCAGTTCTGGCCCATGAGCCATAGTTTTCCCACTCCTGCTTTAGAACCTGGACCAGTTACCATTTTATAAACCACCCTCTGGATGACTCCCATCTAGTTTATATCCTTATAAAGGTGCAGACTCCAGAAATGAACACAATATGCCAAATGAAATCTCACTAAGGATTTATATAGGGACAATACCACCTCCTTTTTTCTGCTGACCATTACTCACCCTATGCAGCTAAGAATCTTTCTGGCTTTTGCCGTCACATTATCCACCATTTGGTCTCCTAAAGTTCATCAGATATGATTACCCCCAGATCCTGCTCTGAAGAATTTCACCTCTTATACTGTACTGCTCCCTTGGATTATTGCAGCTTAAATGCATAACTCCATTCTGTAGCATTAAATCTTAGCTGCCAGACTCTAGACCATTCCTCAAGCTTTGCTAGATCCCTCCTCATGTTTTCTCCATCTTTTTTCGTTGTCTACCCTGTTGCAGATTTTAGAATCACTCGCAAAAAAAAAAAAAAAGACAAACCCTTCCTTATAGTCCCTCCAGGATATCACTTACAAAAATGTTGAAAAGAAATGGTCCACGAACCGAACCATGAGGCACACCACTAGTAATGCCCTTCTCCTTAGAGTGAACTCCATTTACCAATACTCTTTGTCACCTCCCATTCAACCAGTTTCTAACCCAGATGGTCTCTTTAGAGGCCCATACCAAGGGTGCTCAATTCATGTATAAAATTTCCTATGCGAAACCATGTCAAAGGCCTCATTGAAATCTAAGTACACTACATCTAGTGCTCTCCCCCTGATCCAACTTTCTGGTCATCCAAAGAAATTGATCAGATCTGTCTGGCAAGACCTAGCACTGGTAAAAACCATGCTGCCTCAGATCTTGTAATCCACTGGATTCCAGAATCTGCACTATCCTCTGTTTTAGCAGAGATTCTACTAATTTACTTGCCACAGGAGGTCAGACTAACCGGCCTGTAATTCCCAGCCTCCTACTTACTTCCACTTTTATGAAGAGGAACTACATCCACCCCATCTCCAGTCCTCTGGAATTACTCCTGATTCTAAAGAGGCATTGAAAATATCAAACCAGAGGGGCTGCCAGAAATTCTCTACATCCTATCCAGCTCCATCACTTTATCTCATTTTAGTTTAGCTAGCTTTTCACAAACACAGTCTTCTAAAAATAGTTTGAGATTTAACCTCATTTCCAATCCTGTGTGTGTCCATTTTCTGTAGTCCTAACTCCTGGCCCTTCCTCAGTAAACTAAACAGAAATGTTTGTTAAGCAATTTTGCTATTCCTTCGTCAGCCTCTACATATTCTTACCCTTCACCTCTGAGTCCTACAATCCCATGTTTGAACTTCTATCACTAAAATATATAATTAAAACTTGCCGCCTCCCCTACATTTTACCATATTAGCTATTTTTTCTTCCATTCGCATCTTCGCTTTCCTGAGTACTTTCCTAGCTTCTCTTAGCTTTTTCAGATATTGTTGCCCGTTTCCCTCTTTCTGCACTCTCTTGTAGTTTATGAGCACTAACCTTTTTTTCAGCTACTTATTTAGAAAAACTCGGTGTTCTCTTTTTCCTCTTACCTTTAGTTACTTTACTAACAAAATGTTTAGAGGCCCTTCTAATCAGAGACAGATTTAAGATTTGCCCCAAGGTCCTTTTGATGTTTTAAAACCCACTTTTTTTTAAGGGTCTATTACAAGGTAGCAGAGGGCTGTTCTGTGCTGAATGAGATTCAGTAGACCTGGAAGGCAGCAAATCTTAGCCAGCCTGCGGCCCCTAAAAGTTTTGCTGCCCTAGGCACAGGCATAATGGGTGCCTATTGACAAATCCAGAGCTGCTTACAATATCTCCATTTAGTTTTGCCCACTGCCCTTCTACTTCTATTAGTGGTGTGGTTGCCACATTAGTCATGGAGACAAGATGGCTCAGGGGAATGGTCACCGAGTTTTCACTTCAATGCCACCAGTTCAAATCACAGCTAAAATGGATTATGTGATATGAGATGGTAGTTTCAGTTCCGTTCCAAGGACCACAGCAGAAGCAATTACACTATGGCTTAGGTCAGATTCCTATGAATCTGTGAACTCTGTTGCATCCAACAACACAGATTTGTGACCAGAACACAATGAAAGAGCCATGTTAGTCCACTTGGATATATAGAAATGTAGAAAGCTACTATAAACCAGTTTCCTGCCACCAAGAACTTATCACATGTTGGAGCATTACAATGTGGACTGAGCTGCGATTGGATCAGAGTGATGTTTTTGGACCTGCTAAAAAGGGCTTTTCAACCTTGCAGAAGCAAGCCAAGATGAATGAATATAAAAATACATCAAAACTGCCGTGTGCTCTTCTGTGAATGACAAATCTTCTGCAAGAACCAGTATCTAGCACTCACAGTGTTACCAAGTTGGAGAAAGGGCTGTATTGTTTAGCCTGCCTAGAGAAAAGCATTACATAGCCAAAGGAACGCTGGGAGACCATTTTCAGAAGAAAAGGCACAAACTGGCTGGCTCTGTCTGTGTATGAGGGGCAGGGACAACCAGGAGTTGGAGCCAGGAAGAGAAGAGTGCATCTGGCAGTCCTGCAATCAGTTATTTTCCTGAAGAGCTAATTATTGAGAGGGAGAGAGAGAATATGCACTCTGAGGAAACAAACAGATAGTTGCTCTTGCTTCAAAACAGAGTTACATTTTAAATCCCAACAAGGGCCAGAGGAGCCAGGAGCTGAGAGACTGCATTTCCAGAGATATCCAGAACCAGGAACACATGGGACTGAGTTAAATAATCTAAACTTTGCACAAAGAGTATTTTAAAAGAGGAGGGAGAAGGTTTATTTCCTTGCCTTTGTCCCCAAATTCAGTATCTCATCATAACTGCTTCAGCTTTTCAGACAATGTCAAGCATAAACCCTTTCTGGGGAAAAAACACACATTCTGGTCTCTTTCTGTAAGAGAATGAAACCAGACCAGCTTTCTGTTTAGTACCAAGTTAACCATTTGAGGAAGCTCCCCAGAAGAGAGAGAACTTCCACACATTGCAGTGCTCATCTATTTGGTTTGTCACCTAGCCAGCTCCACCATCAAGAAAGACTTCATTTTTTCTCCACACAATTTTGTGTTTGGGACAGGGTGCACCCTTTACAAACTGGTGACATTGGGGTGGATCTGTTTCCCCCCCCCCCCTTTTTTTTGAGTACTCAGGGGTAAAGACAATTTTTGAAAGTTGTGTACTTCTCTGCCTCCCCCCCCCCCCCAATTAGCATTAATTATATGTTTACTATCTATATGAGTACAGTGGTTGCCCTGATTAACAGGCCATACTCAGAGTTATTTCTGCATTGCTTGATATAAAATAAAACTGCAAGTTTATATTATACTTCATTACTGCACTTTTCCTATTTAATGTTCTGGTTGGATTTACTGAAAAGCTACGTCTGTGATGTTGATTAGTTCCAGGTTTTTAAAAAAAAAAAAAAGATGGTGCCACACAGCTGAGTTTCACAACAGATGCCATGCTTGGAGTAATTCCCCCTGAAGCAGGAATACAGAGTTCTAAAATGGACCAGGTCAGGGAGTGGTTTTTGAAGAAGTTATATATTGAGCCAAGCTACGTTCAATTGATTTTGGAATCTATTTTATTTGCATTATAAAAAATTAAAAAATAATATGAAGAGTGTTATTAAGGGCCTATGATCTGAATTTGGGCATGAACAATACTGCTAAGTTATAAGCACAAAGCCCATGGCTACGAAGTCCTTTTGATGATAAGAAGCTATTCTCAGTTGTTAACATACAAGTACTGGGAAAAGATCACATTACATCAAGCTATTGTGCACTGAACCTTGGACTATTTTAAATCCAGTTTGCAGGCCACCGGCAGGAATGATATTGTCTGCTACATCTTCATCTAGAGGTCCTGCAGAAGCTTACAAACCAGGATAACCACAGAATCAGCTGGAGGTTGAAGGAACATAAGAAGACCAAAAACATCTGTTCTTGGGTCATTCTCTTTCCTGACACTGACAGTGTCTTTGCCAGGTTATTCATGAACTTGGAGTAGCAAAGATCCTTCAGAGGAGAAAAATACTGAAGCAAGTCAGGTAGAAGATCTGAAGGAACATCTACAGAATCTTCTTCCTCTCCTGACCAGACACACTACGCCATGACCTCTGAAGATGAGGGCCACAGAGGAGATTTCTGCTATTCTGAAGGAAAACATCTGGTAAGAACTCAGAATGAACAGTCTGCTTTATTCCTTTCCGACTTATGACAGAAGTCCCCTGAATGAGAAGAAACCAACACCTCATGGCAAATGAAATATAATTAATATAAAATATTCTAAATTCCAAAGCAAAAGAAACTGCAGGAACTGCATTGGTTACCCACGTGCAGGGCAAACTTTAAAATGCTGGTAACACGTAAGTTGTTGTACGTAAGAAATAAATGACATTGGTATCAACCTATGTGGGCATCATGCTCCAAGGGCAAAATGTTACTTAGTGTACCTGCAAGCCAGGGATACTGGCTTCAGCAAACTAGGTCACGAGCTTTCTCTTACTTGCCCTGGTCCTGTGGAATACATTACTAGTATAGCTTCAGGAAGAGGAGGAAATATTAGAGTTCAGAAAAAAAAAAAGGTTAAGGCAATGTTGTATAAGGAGGCATGTGGATGAAGATTATTTTCCTACCCACTGTAATTTAGCACCAGCTGCATTTCTTTGCAGATGTTATGTGTCTTATTAATACATTTTGTTGTTTTGTTTTTAAGATTATAATCCACATTGAACGCTTTCAATTAGGAAGATGCAGAACATAAGATTTTATATAAATAAAATACGGACCTTCCTTTTCGGTTTGTATTGTTCTTTATTTTTCCCAGGAATTTATCAGGGTTTATTATGATAAGAACAAAAACTGGAGAAAATCAGTTGAAAAAAAAACAAAACTCATTTTTTTGGGGTGAATATCAGAGTTTATATTGGTGGACAGAAGCCAGGACAATAAAATATTAAGCTGGTTCTCCTACATACCCAACTCAGCAGCATTTCCCATTTCTAACCCTCATCCAACTTCTGCCTAGCACGTCCCTCTCCCTCACTACCCCATCCTACCAAGCATCTCCCTTCCCCCACACTCCAACAGCATTCATCCTTACTGATGGTAACTCCAGGCTTTTCCTGTCTCCTTCAACAGCATGCTTACTCTCACGTTCTACAGCTTTCGTCCAGGGCCAGGGACCCTGCTGGGAATTGCTTCTGGTGGACAGGACCTGCTTCAAATGCATTTGCAGCACCCGACAGTAGGTACTTGGACTGCTTGTGGGAGGAGAAAGCAGGACTTGAAACACAGCCCGGGCAGTACTGGAGGGCGAGCACTTTCACAGGTAGAGAATGGGACTTGAATCACAGCATGCACTGTGGCTCACACAGGCTTCCAGCAGTGCCTGGAGGCCTTGAAGTGTTGCATCTGAAGCAACCTTTTAATCAGCCTAAAATTAGGATTAATATCAGATGAAACCAGTCACATTTGGAAAAACCCAGGATTTTATGGGTAAAAATTGGTTTAAAATGAAAACAAAGGACCCTATAAATAAATAAATAAATAAATAAATCTCTCTCTGATCTTCTTGAAATTGTGGCTCAATCATCAACAATAGTAGAGACTTTTCTATATGGAAGCAAAGTCTGGGGTCTATCATTAACCCCAAACTATGTAGAACCCCCACAGAAACCATGCACCTCTAGCTCTGCAAACAAACACTCTGCATCCAAAGAATCCCCCAACAACTGGGCCAAAACTTATTAAAGGTTGTTTTGTGTCATGGAAGAAATGCTTAGTACATTTAGCCCCATCAAAGAAGAAAAAAAAAAAACCTATTAAGTTTCCCCCTACTACTTACCATTTACAGAAAGAACAAATTCTGATGCGAGACAAACTCCCTCCACTACCATTCACTTAGAGGTTCATACTCCGCAGTGTGGAGAACGGGTAAAGTTAATTTGGTAACTTTCTTTGGATATTCAGCAGAATGCAGTCAGCTGTACATTCTGCTGAATACGATGAAATTTAAACTTACTAGTGAATCTCCTTTCCTTGAGCTCTGATAGACCACGCTTTGCATCCTGGTCTCCTGACTCCTGAGTGCCCTGATGTACCTGCTTTTCCACTGCAGGGGCTCAGAATCATTGCACTTGAGACAAGAAGAGCCCACTATTGAGCTCTGTCTCCTAGCTCCACAGTGCAGGCATTTCCAGCCTCTGTCAGCTAAGGGAGGGGGCTGCAGGAGTCAGTTAGTTTCTCTCTCCATGAGTCTCTCACGCCTCGGTGGTCCAGCACTGTGTGGACAGTGGCAAATCCCCTATGCATCAAGCCCAAATGAGAACTAGATATATATATATATATATAGTTTTTATTATGCAGGGAAGAACAGCTACCCAATCACCTTTTACTTGTTCCTGTAGTAAAGGAAAAAATCCTTTTCTTCTTCTCCAATTATTTTGCCTTTTTTCTTTTTTGGTTGCTTCCCCTGCTACCCTAGAATAGCCATCACCAGCTGGAGGCAGAGAACTGAAGACGTATCCTGCTATCCAAGAATATAAAGCCTGGAGTGATGTAAAAAAAATGGGGGTTCTCTGCCTCCACCTGCTGGCACACAGGGGTAATCAATTTGTCTGGACCGGTCTGCAGGATGAAGCTGAAACCCAAATATAGTTATTCAGATTACTTTAGCACCACTCTCTGTCTTGATCAGACTTATCTGGACAGCTCTGAATATGAAGTTAGCATAGGGCACATTTAAAACTAATCGGAGAAAGTTCTTTTTTACTCAACGCACAATTAAACTCTGGAATTTGTTGCCAGAGAATGTGGTTAGTGCAGTTAGTGTAGCTGTGTTTAAAAAAGGATTGGATAAGTTCTTGGAGGAGAAGTCCATTACCTGCTATTAAGTTCACTTAGAGAATAGCCACTGCCATTAGCAATGGTTACATGAAATAGAGACTTAGTTTTTGGGTACTTGCCAGGTTCTTATGGCCTGGATTGGCCACTGTTGGAAACAGGATGCTGGGCTTGATGGACCCTTGGTCTGACCCAGTATGGCATTTTCTTATGTTCTTATGTGAGTTATCTGGCTAATTTTGGGGGCATTATCTGGCCCCAGAACACCCCCAAAATATCTGCAATTTATTAGGATAAGCTGCATTCGGCTATACAGATAAATTGGAACTGGTCAGGAAGGCAGGAGTTTTAAATCCTGAGGTTTATTCAGCTAAGTCCTGAACTTAGGAAGACAAAGCTTTGAATACAGACCTCTCAGTAAAGTAGAAGAAAACCCTGCCCCAAAAAAAAAAAAAACCCCACAAATAACACAAGCCTACCATAACATTAAATTCTCAGGATGGAAAAGCAGCATTGAAAATATTAGAGAAAGGCGCTAGACTATAAATACACCTCCTTCTGGGAAGAAAAGTTTGGCAAATATATCAAGCTGGACTGTTACAGATCCTTAAACAGAAACTATATGCTAGCAGAATACCCCATTCTCAGTCTCACACACGCAAAGCCTAGATAAAATGCAGACTAAAGGCCAGATGTTCTCACATTTTGTGTCTACTGAGAAAATGCTTAGTACATATGGAACTGTATATTAAGGATGATATTGAGTTAAGTAGGTTAATAGCTCTGCAGGAAACAAATTATACTCTGGAATTTTTATCATCTTAAAAATTCCATGCGAGATCAGGAAGAGCATAGCAGTGGGGTAGACCATCACCTGCCTGGACAGGATGAAGAGAGAGATGCTGAAACACTAACAGAAATTAAACAGGTTAACAAAATTTCAAATACCCCAATATTGATTAGTTAAACATCTGATCAGGGCATTTTAGGGAGGTAAAGTTCCTAGATAGCATTAATGACTGCTTGGCGGAGCAGCTAATCCTGGAATTTGAGAGGGGGAACTACTTTAAATCTAGTTCTCAGTCTAATGCTGGGCCTGGTACAAAAGGCGATGCAACCACTTAGCAATAGTGATCATAATGCAATCAAATCTGACATTATTGCTGGAAGGAAGATATCAAGTAAAACTACTGCAGAAGAATTCAGCTTAAAAGGAAAAGTCTGATAAAAAGAAGAAATTGAAATAAAAAAAGTAAAAAGAGCAGTGGCAAGGAGACATGGAGACTGTTTTTAAAATACCATCTTGGCCACCCAGATAAAATATATTACAAACATTAAAAAAGGTCAAAATGTAAGGTCTTGCCATACTTGGTCAGACTTGGTCCATCAAGCCCAGTATCCTGTTCCCAGCAGTAGTCAATCCAGGTCACTATTACCTGGCAATTCTCCCAAACAGTAAACCGATCCCATGCTGCTATCATGCAGTGATAAGTAGTGGCTATTTCTTAACCATATTTGGTTAATAACAGTTTATGGACTTCTTCTCAAGGAACTTATCGAAACCGTTTTTAAACTCAGCTATGCTAACTGCCTTAACCACATCTTCCGACAATGAATTCCAGAACTTAATTGTGCTTTGAGTGAAAAAAGACTTTTCTCTGATTTGTTTCGAATGTGTTGTTTACTAACTTCAAGGAGTGTGACCTAGTCTTTCTATTTCTTGAAAGAGTAAATAAGCGATTTATATTTACCCACTCTGGTCCACTCATGATTTTATAGACCTCTATCGTATCCCCCCTTCAGCTGTCTCTTCTCCAACTTGCACAGGCTTAACCTCTAGACTTTCCTCATTGGGAAGCCATTCCATCCCCTTTATCATTTTGGTCACCCTTCTCTGTACTTTTTACAATGCAACTAAATCTTTTTTGAAATGCAACGACCAGAACTGCACACAGTACTCCAGGGTCAGCCTTACCATGGAGCAAAACAGAGGCATTATAACATTCACCATTTTATTCTCCATTCCTTTCTAAATAATTCCTATCATTCTGCTTGCTTTTTTGACCACCTTCACAAAACTGAACCGAGGATTTAAAAGTATAGTCCACTATGATACCCAGGTCCTTTTCCTGGGTGGTAACTTCTAATATGGAACCTAACTTCATGTAACTACAGTGTGGTTTACCTTTTCCCTAATTGTATCATTTTGCACTTGCCCACATTAAATTTAATCTTTCATTTAAATACCCAGTCTTCCATTCTCGCAAAGTTCTCCTGCAATTTCTCACAATCTGGAAGACCTGTGATCTTACCCGACATTACACATCTTATGTTCTTAAGTGACCACAAATGTCATATGGTCTAAATGTTCTGTTTTACTATCTTGCAACTTTCAAACTCCATTTTTTTAAATTATTTATATTTTGATTAGAGAATAGCCACTGCCATTAGCAATGGTTACATGGAATAGACTTAGTTTTTGGGTACTTGCCAGGTTCTTATGGCCTGGATTGGCCACTGTTGGAAACAGGATGCTGGGCTTGATGGACCCTTAGTCTGACCCAGTATGGCATTTTCTTATGTTCTTCTTATGTTCTTATTATATTATGAAAGTATATTAGTATTTTAATTTTTGTTTGTTTTTGATACATATAATGCCTTGAACTTTTTTTTTTTTTTGGAATATGTTGAAATAAATAAGTTAGAAATAGAAACATGCAGACAAAAATTTAATTGGAAACCCCAAAAGGTTAGACTTCATGCACTGGAGAAATATAAACAGAATTGCATTTTCTCCTGAACTCTGCAAACTACAAAGATATAAGAGAAGCACATTTCCAAAAGATGCCAGGAAAAAAAAACAAAGGGCCACCATAAAAGAATGAGCAGGAAAAAAAAACCCAAACAACTCTACAATCCTAGGGGGATGAAACAACAGAAGGCAAAATGTGTTGTATCCTACCAACACAACAGAAACATAATCTGACCAATACCCAACATCACCAGATTTCTAGAATTGGCTTTGTTGTTACCTTTCAGTACTTTGTAATTCTTTTTTTTAACACTTTAAGTATGCCTTTATGTATTCCTTTTTATGCCTATAGGGCCCAATATTCAAAGATAACCAGTTATCCGGATAACTTAGAAGGGATATTCAGCAGCACAGCTATGCTGCTGAATATAGCCGGATAAGTTATATCCAGATAACTTTAGAGCAGGTGTTAATTTACCAGGTTATCTTAATTGGATAAGGCTGAATACAGGCACTTATCCATTTAAGATAACTAGATAAACTGCCACGCCTCGATATGCCCATTGCTGCCCCAAGATATCCGGCTATCTACTAAGGCAGATAAATGCTTATCTGGCTAAGTAGTGACTACTGACCGTACTCGGATATTCAGCAGCTGCCACTTAGCCAGCTAAGTCCTGCTTCTCTAGCTAAGTAGCATTTCAGTATTAGCCTCAGAAGCAGGCAGAGCTTCAGAGTCTCAAAGCATGAAGGGGACGATGGTGCGAGGAAGTGGAATTCAGTTTTGTAGGGAACTGGGGAACCTTTTGGGGAAGGGAGGAGTCTTTTCCGAAGGGATTGACTCCACCTTAACCAGGGTGGAACCAGGCTGCTGGCGCTAACCTTTAAAAAGGAGATAGAGCAGGTTTTAAACTAAATCAAAGGGGAAAAGCCGACAGTCACTCATGGGTCGGAGAGTGGTATCTTCAAAGGGTATTAATGAAGCATTAGAGTTAGGGCATCCCATCAGAGAGGTTCCAATAATAAGAAAAGTAGTCCAAATGCCTATAATTAAAAACTCACCTGAGCTAAAGGATTCTAATTTATCCCTGTCAACTGAAAAGCAGAATGTTAATACAAACAAAAAACTCACTTTGAAATGTTTGTATGCTAATGCCAGAAGTCTAAAGATAGAAGACTTAGAGAGTATAGCAGTGAATGATGACAGACTTAATTGGCATCTCAGAGACATGGTGGAAAGAGGATATCCAATGGGATAGTGCTATACAGGATACAAATTATATCACAATGATAGAGGGGAGCAACTTGATAGCAGAGTGGCACTTTATGTCCAGGACGGCAGAGTCCAAAAGGATAAAGATCCTGCAAGAAACTAAATACACAAAAGAATATTTATGGGTAGAAATCCCTTGTGTGTTGGGGAAGAGTATAGTGATAGGAGTATACTACCATCCACCTGGCCAAAATGATGAGACAAGACAGTAAATGCTAAGAGAAATTAGGGAGCAGTAATAATTGGGGATTTCAATTACTCCAAAATTGACTGGGTAAGTGAAACATCAGGACATGCTAGAGAGATAAAGTTCCTGAATGGAATAGACAAGAAAGGGAGCAATTTTAGATCTAATTCTCAGGAGAGCACAAGATTTAAATGATAGAGGTAATGGTGTTGGGGGCCACTTGGCAAAAGTAATCATAATATAATCAAATTTAAATGAATGACTGGAAGGGGGACCGTAAGTAAATTCATGGCTCTAGCACTAAACTTTCAAAAGGGAAATTTTGATAACATGAGAAAAATAGCTTTAAAAAAAAAAAACCTGAAAGGTGCAGCCACAAAGGTTAAGACTGAGCAACAGGCGTGGACATTGTTAAGTACCATCTTAGAAGGGCAGTCCAGATGTATTCCACACATTAAAAAAGGTGGAAGGAAGGTCAGAAGTAAACAGGATAAAGCACTGGCAAGTTAAATGTAAGACATTCATAAGACAGGCTAAGAGAGAGAATTTGAAAAGAAGCTGGCCATAGAGGCAAAAACTCTTAATAAAAAAACATTTTAAATATATCCAAAGCAGAAAGCCTGCGAGGGAGTCAGCTAGAATGTTAGATGATCGAGGGATTAAAGGGGCACTTAGGGAAGATAAGGCCATCATGGAAACACTAAATGAATTCTTTGCTTCAGTGTTTACTGAAGAGGATGAGGGGAGATACCCATTCCAGAGACAGTTTTCAAGAGTGACGATTCAGATAAACTGAACCTGGAAGATATGGTAGGCCAGATTGACAAACTGAAGAGTAGTAAATCACCTGGACCAGATGGTATACATCTCAGGGTTCTGAAAGAACTAAAAAATGAAATTTCAGACCTATTTCAATTAATTTGTAACCAATCATTAAAATCATCCGTTGTACCTGAAGACTGGAAGGTGGCCAATGTAACCACGATATTTAAAAAGGGCTCCAGGGGTGATCCAAGAAACTATAGACTGGTGAGCCTGACTTCCGTGCCGGGAAAAATTATGATAATGTTATAAAGAATAAAATCACAAAACTTTTTTTTTTTTTTATTTAACATATTTCTATACCAGTCTTCTGAAGGGATTCATATCAGACCGGTTTACATGGAACTTAGGGGATTAACTAATTAACCAAACAAGAGAGCCGAAGCAAAGTTACATATAACAAGGAGATTGATCTTGGGGGCTAGAGTAGCCAGGAAGTAGAAAGACAAAAATTAACTTGAGGTAAAATACATATGAAGAGTACTGGGACTAGTGCAAACATCCCATCAGTTGGGCTGAGTCTGGATTAAACACTTTAGAAATTAGGGGAAGGCTTGGAGGAAAAGCCAAGTCTTAAGTTTTCGTCGGAAGGTAAGAAGGCAGGGTTCCAGTCTTAGGTCAGTCAGCAATTTGTTCCAAAGGACTGTTCCATGGTTTGGAACAATTTGTTCCAAACCATGTCTATTTACATAGACATGGTTTAATTGGACACAGTCAACATAGATTTACCCAAGGGAAGTCTTGCCACACAAATTTCCTGCATTTTTTTGAAGGGGTGAATAAACATGTGGACAAAGGTGAACCGGTAGATATGGTATATTTGGATTTTCAGAAGTCATTTAACAAAGTCCCTCATGAGAGGCTTCTAAGAAAACTAAAAAGTCATGGGATAGGAGGCAATGTCCTTTTGTGGATTGCAAACTGGTTAAAAGACAGGAAACAGATTAGGATTAAATGGTCTGTTTTCACAGTGGAAAAAGGTAAACAGTGGAGTGCCTCAGGGATCTGTACTTGAACCAGTGCTTTTTAATATATTTATAAATTATCTGGAAAGAGGTATGTCAAGTGAGGTGATAAAATGTGCCAATGTCACAAAATTATGCAGAGTAGTTAAATCTCAAGCGGATTGAGATAAACTATAGGAGGCCCTTGTGAGACTAGAAGATTGGGCTTCCAAATGGCAGATGAAATTTAATGTGGACAAGAGCAAGGTAATGCATATAAGGAAAAATAACCCATGCTGTAGTTACACAATGTTAGGTTCTATCTTAGGAGTTACCATCATTGTGGATAATACATTGAAATTGTCAGCTCAGTGTGCTGTGGCAGTCAAAAAAACAAACAGAACGTAGGAATTATTAGGAAGGGAATGGCAAATAAAATGCTGGATGTCATAATGCCTCTGCATCACTCCATGGCGAGACCGCATCTTAAATACTGTATGCAATTCTGGTTGCCACATCTCAAAAACGATATAGTTGCACTGGAGAAAGTGCAGAGAAGTGCAACCAAAATGACAAGGGGCATGAAATGGCACCTATATGAGGAATGGCTAAAGAAGTTAAGGCTGTTCAGTTTGGAAAAGAGACGACTGAGGGGGGATATGATAGAGGTCTACAAAATCATGAAAGTTCTTGAACAGGTTAATATAATCTGTTATTTACTTTCTCAGATAACAGAAGGACTAGGGGACCTCCATGAAGTTAGCAAGTAGCTCATTTAAAACAAATCAAAGAAAAATTCTCACTCAGTGCATAGTTAAGCTCGGGAATTCATTGCCTGAGAATATTGTTACGGCAGTTAGTGTAACTGGGATTAAAAAACATTTAGATATGTTCCTAAAGGAAAAATCCATAAACTGCTATTAATCAATAAGGAATAGTAGCTTGAGATCTATTTAATGTTTGGGTACTTGCCAGGTACTTAAACTTGGATTGGTCACTGTTGGAAACTGGATGCTAGGCTTGATGGGTTGACCCAGAATGACATATTTTATGTTCTTATGTCTACAGCCTTGTGTTCAAAGACAGGAGACATAAATTTAAACAAATATATTATTATTATACTTTTCTGTTTTCATTTCTTTAACTGCTTAACGTTATTATTTTGACAACACATGCACAAATAGTGTCAATATAGCTTCCTGAATCCCAGAGACAACGAGAGATAAGGCGTGGGCTGCAGTCTTTCACTTACCGGCTCCCTCCTCCTGCAGCCGCTGTTGCTGCCTCCTGCTCCGGGGAATCCTGGCTCCCAGCGCCGCGGTTCTGAGTCGGCGGTTCTCCTGCACTGGGCACAAGCTCCGGCTGGGTTCCGGAACCGCTCCCCGCAGATCCGCCGTCCCCGTCATGTTGAGAAGCTGGAGCCGCCGCCACTCTCCCTCCAGGCTTCACATTGGGTCTGACGCTGAGCCTCGATCTGCGGATCATGGCGAACGCTGGCGGTGGCCGGCCGCGCGGCGCGAGACACAGCAAATAGTGACAGCACAGAGAAGCCACAAAACATGTCAGCACCACTGCCCCAGCCCGGGCCTGGCCATGCAACCCCAGTCGCGTGACGTCACACGGAAGCGCCGGGGCATAACCCACAGGAGACGAAAGGGAAAGGCGCTGACTGGCTCATGCTTATGCCGTGAGGGGTAGGCTGAGGCTGCTGGAAACCATCTTTCATTTGGGCAGGGGGATCTCAGAAATCGTTCGGTATTTTTAATAAAAGAAAAGGGTTTGTTGTTTTTTTAACTAGGCGAGTACACGTTTTAATTAAAAATGAGATTAACAAAAAATACTTTCATTTTGACCACCCAGTTCCTGTAGTCAATGCATTTCAGTATTGTTTTACTTGAATTTCTTTATTTGTGCCCAAGTCTCAATACGTTTAACATATTTTACTTTCTTGTTTTATATACGTTGGACAATATCTAAAACAATGTCTGTCTACTGTGACGCGTAGAGGTTCTGCACTCTGAGGGGTGGAGAAGGCTTGGGGGCAGCATAAGATACACCATGAGGTGTACGAACAGCACAATAGACAGCTGTGAAAATTGGGTGTCATTCTGAGCGCTAAGAGTTGAAAGAAAGGTAGATGTGTACACTGTAATCTCTGGTGTACCAGGTTTGCTCTGGCACTGAGTCTTTGGGTCAGAGTGTCTGTCCGGAGTGCTGATTCAGAGACCCTCTGCTGCAGATGTACTGTTTCAGAGTCTTGCTGTGGTTGAAGTACCACTTCAGAGTCTCTGTGGCTGGAGCACTCGTTCTGAGATAAATCTACTTTTCTTTCAGCTCTTAGTGCTCCTATGACACACAATTTTCACAGGTGTTTACTGTGCTGTTCATACACGTGATATGTATCTTAAGCTGCCCCCCAAGCCTTCCCCACCCCTGACACCTCACCCCGAATTTAAAGGTCCCCCCATAACTGTGATATAAATAGTAAACTGACCCATTTGCCTAATATTGATTCTTTCTGTCTCTCCATCTCTCCCCCTTTTTCTGTCTAGCTCTCTGTTCCCCTCACATACTCACTGACAAGGAAAATTTCACAGAGCCAAGTGTATTAGAGGTCTGAATTTTTAATTTTAGTTATAAATATTGAAAAAAATCTTATTGCTATGAACTTGTTTGCCTATAATATTTGTGCTGTTAATTTCAACTTGTTTTGGTTGCTTATACTTAGTATATACTCTACCCTTTGCTTATTAACTGGTTTGGTTCTAGCTTTGACAATCTCGTATGGCTTCTTAAGATTCCCTGCTCTCCCTTTTAAAAAGTAACTTTAGAGTAACACTCAAGCATCTCAAAAAAAGATATAGTTGCGTGGAGAAGGTACAGAGAAGGGCGACCAAAATGATAAAGGGGATGGAACAGCTCCCCTATGAGGAAAAACTAAAGAGGTTAGGGCTGTTCAGCTTGGAGAAGAGACTGCTAAGGGGGGATATGATAGAGGTGTTTAAAATCATGAGAGGTCTAGAACGGGTAAATGTGAATCGGTTATTTACTCTTTTGGATAATAGAAGGACTAGGAGGCACTCCATGAAGTGAGCATGTAGCACATTTAAAACTAATCAGAGAAAGTTCTTTTTCACTCACGCACAATTAAACTCTGGAATTTGTTGCCAAGGGATGTGGTTAGTGCAGTTAGTGTAGCTGGGTTTAAAAAAGGATTGGATAAGTTCTTGGAGGAGAAGTCCATTACCTGCTATTAATTAAGTTGACTTAGAAAATAGCCACTGCTATTACTAGCAACAATAACATGGGATAGACTTAGTTTTTGGGCACTTGCCAGGTTCTTATGGCCTGGATTGGCCACTGTTGGAGACAGGATGCTGGGCTTGATGGACCCTTGGTCTGACCCAGTATGGCATGTTCTTATGTTCTTCTTATGTTCTTAAGTGCAGAGTCATGCATTTGTGGTGCAGTAATCCAAAAGAGCTGTATGTGATGGAAGGTGAGAGACTGATGCGCACAGAGCAGTAGAGAGACTTTGGGGTGATAATATCTGACAATCGGAGCAATGTTCCCTCAAATTTTTGATGGGCTATGTGCACAGAAAATTTATTTTGCACACCTTTTTTAGCTGAATTCAATTTGTGCACTACAAACCAAATGTGCCTGAACAAGTATAATACAAATAATATTGGATTTCAAAAGTTTTAATGAAAATAATTCTTCATTACTTAAATGATCTTGAAGCAAGAATAGGGTAAGCTAAGTTGGCTTTTTTTTATCATTTTTATTTATTTAGGAAAATTTATATCCCACACTCTCCCAAGGATTGAGAAAGGTTACAAGTTAAAACATCCATAAACTGGAACAAATTAAAACAATTGACAAACACTACAATCATATAAAACATAAAAAGAGCAAAAACTAAACTGGAGCAGCAAAGCAAACTAACTCGAGAGTCAAATGTTGGGGTACACTAGTCTAAGTGAAAGCTTCATGGAAGAGAGACATCAATACTTTTTTAAACTGTTTCATATCAAAAAGTAATCTAATGTATACAAGAAGAAATTTCCATAGGGATTGACCTGCCATCAAAAAGGTCCAATCCCTTGTATCAGTTAAGTGAGCGAGCTAAGGTGAGGGTATTTCCAAGAGACCTTTATTGGCAGAGAAAAGAGAGTGAAATTGCCTATAAATTCTTAAAACTAGATTAAACCAAGGAATCTCAGAATTAATAACTATCTTGTGTACTAGAGAGAGAGTTTTGAATTTGGTTCTCCATGTTATTGGAAGCCAATGTAGGACAGCTGCTATTGGAAATAATGTGTTCAAATCTAGATGTTCCAGAAAGGACATGGGCAGCTGTGTTTTGTACAAGCTGGAATGCTCACTGAGCATTAGCAGGCAAGCCTAGAATATGGGAGTTACAGTAATTGATGGAAGGGAAAATTAGTGCTTGTAATACAGAACGAAAATCCTCTGGTCTTAATAAATGTTTCAGCCTGCGCAGCATCCATAATTACAGGAATGCAGCTGATACCAAGCTTTTAACGTGAGAGCACACTGAAAAGGAAGCATCAACTATTACTCCTAAGTTTCAGGCCAGGGACTTAATTAGTGACTGTCAAAAGTAAATTTAAGGCAGCATGATTGTTCTGGTGTATCTACAAATGATTTTCAATATTTAAGACAGCATGTTATAGAAAAGCCACTTTATGATGGAAGATAAGCATAGTTTAAAAAATTGCAATGTTCCCCCATGATATTTGTCATTTACCCATTTAAGAACATAAGAAATTGCCATACTGGGTCAGACCAAGGGTCCATCAAGCCCAGCATCCTGTTTCCAACAGTGGCCAATCCAGGCTACAAGTACCTGGTAAGTACCCAAACACTAAGTAGATTCCATGCTACTGATGCCAGTAATAGCAGTGGCTATTCTCTAAGACAACTTGATTAATAGCAGTTAATAGACTTCTTCTCCATGAACTTATCCAAACCTTTTTTAAACCGAGCTACACTAACTGGACTAACCACATGCTCTGACAACAAATTCCAGAGCTTAATTGTGCATTGAGTGAAAAATAATTTTTGTGCAATTAGTTTTAAATGTGCTATTTGCTAACTTCATGGAGTGCCTCCTAGTCCTTCTATTATCTGAAAGAGTAAATAACCATTTACATTTACCCGTTCTAGACCTCTCATGATTTTAAAGACCTCTATCATATCCCCCCTCAGCCGTCTCTTCTCCAAGCTGAACAGCCCTAACCTCTTTATCCTTTCCTCATAGGGGAGCTGTTCCATCCCCTTTATCATTTTGGTCACCCTCCTCTGTACCTTCTCCATTGCAACTATATCTTTTTTGAGATGCGGCTACCAGAATTATATACAGTACTCAAGGTGCAGTCTCACCATGGAGCAATGCAAAGGCATTATGACATTTTCCATTTTATTCACCATTCCCTTCCTACTAATTCCTAACATTCTGTTTGCTTTTTTGACTGCTGCAGCACACTGAGCTGATGATTTCAGTGTATTATCCACTATGATGCCTAGATCTTTTTCCTGGATGGTAACATCATGTAACTATAGCATGGATTATTTTTCCCTATATGCATCACCTTTCACTTGTCCACTTTAAATTGCATCTGCAATTTGGCTGCACAGTCTTCCAGTCTCAAAGGTCCTCCTGCAATTTATCACAATCCGCTTGTGATTTAACTACTCTGAATAATTTTGTGTCATTTGCAAATTTGATTACCTCACTCGTTGTATTCCTTTCCAGATCATTTATAAATATATTGAAAAGCACCGTTCCAAGTAGTGATCCCTGAGGCAATCTACTGTTTACCCTTTTCCACTGAGAAAATTGTCCATTTAATCCTACTCCCTGTTTCCTGTCTTTCAACCAGTTTGTAATCCACGAGAAGACACCGCCTCCTATCCCATGATTTTTTAGTTTCCTTTGAAGCCTCTAATGAGGGACTTTGTCAAACGCCTTCTGAAAATCCAAATACACCACATCTACTGGCTTATCTTTATCCACATATTTATTAACCCCTTAAAAAAAATGAAGCAGATTTGTGAGGGAAGACTTGTCTTGGGTAAATCAATGCTGTGTTCCATTAAACCATGCCTTTCTATATCCTCTGTGATTTTAATCTTTAGAATAGTTTCCACTATTTTTCCCAGCACTGAAGTCAGACTCACTGGTCTATAGTTTCCTGGATCACCCCTAGAGCCCTTTCTAAATATTGGGGTTACATTGGCCACCTCCAGTCTTCATGTACAATGATTACAAATTTTAACTAATAGATCTGAAATTTCATTTTTTAGTCCCTTCGGAACCCTGGGGTGCATACCCTCTGGACCAGGAGATTGGCTACTCTTTAGTTTGTCAATCTGACATACTATATCTTCCAGGTTCACAGTGATTTAATTCAGTTCATCTGAATCATCATCCTTGAATTCCATCTCTGGAACTGGTATCTCTCCAACATCTTCATTAGTAAACACAGAAGCAAAGAATTAATTTAATCTTTCTGCAATGGCCTTATCTTTCTTAAGAGCCCCTTTAACCCCTTGGTCATCTAATGGTCCAACTGACTCCTTCACAGATTTGCTTCGGATATATTTTAAAAAGTTTTTATTATGAGTTTTGCCTTTTCGGCCAACTTCATTTCAAATTCTCTCTTAGCCTGCCTTATCTGTTACGGCTATGGCTGCTGTGCAACCACCTCACCACCAGGGGTCCCTCTAGAGCTGGCTCTCCTGACAGACCCAGTCCATCTCCCTTGTTCACTCTATGTTCTAGTCTTCCCTTTATAACCCTGCCTGACAGTTCCCTCAGTGCTTCGGCATCGAGCTCGCCTGGGCTCCCTGCTCTAGCCTTCCTTGCTTGCTGTGCGTGTGGTCCTTGGACCTTGCTTTGCCTAGCCTTGCGCGGCCTTCGGGCCTTCTTCCTTGTCTTGCCTTGCGCAGCCTTTGGGCCTTCTTCCTTGCCTTGCCTTTGGGCCTTCTACCCTGCTTTGCCTTACCTTGTGCTGTGTATGGTCTTCGGACCTTCTGCCCTGCCCTGCCTTGCTTACTGTGCGTACGGTCCTTCGGGCCCTCTGCTCTGCTGTGTGTGTGTGTGTGTGGCCTATGGGCCCTCTGCCCTGCCGTGTGTGTGTGTGAGGCCTTCGGGCTCTCTGCCCTGTGCCCGTGTGTGGCCTACGGGCCCTCTGCTCTACTGTGTGTCCGTGTGTGGCCTTCAGGCCCTCTGCCCTGTGTCCGTGTGTGGCCTACGGGCCCTCTGCCCTGCTGTGCGTGTGTGTGTGTGGCCTTTGGGCTCTCTGCTCTGCCGTACGTGTGTGTGTGGCCTTCGGGCTCTTTGTCTTTCTACTAGCTGCCCTGACCCAGCCTGGACCCAGACACTGCTACCTGCCACCTGCCCTGACCCAGCCTGGACCCAGACACTGCTACTGCCTCCTGCCCTGACCCAGCCTGGACTCAGTCACTGCTACCTGCCGCCTGCCCTGACCCAGCCTGGACTCAGACACTGCTACCTGCCGCCTGCCCTGACCCAGCCTGGACTCAGTCACTGCTACCTGCCGCCTGCCCTGACCCAGCCTGGACTCAGACACTGCTACCTGCCGCCTGCCCTGACCCAGCCTGGACTTTTACACTGCTTCTTGCCGCCTGCCCTGACCCAGCCGGGACCCAGACACTGTTTCCAGCCATCCCTGTCTCTCTCCACCTGGAGCCACCCTTTTGGGTGGTGTTCACTACACCTGAACACAGCCCAAGCGTAACATTATCAATGTTTTACACTTAACTTGACAAACTCTGTCCAGATTTAATCAGTCCTCCATCAAGCTGATAACTGTTAATGCACATCAGCATGTCCAAATTTTCTACTTGTAAGCAATTTCATAGTTTGTTTTTCAAGGAATTTATAAGGCTAAATCCATGCTTAAGATGCCATGAATTTTCCTCCAATATTCATCAGCTTTCCAAGATCATTAAATTGTTCATGTTGAAGAGCAAATGCCATCATATCCAGAAAACTTGAGACCAGTTTGTTTTTTATTTTGTTCTGCCACTGCAAACTTGAAATTATTGTACTGACTGAGTATAACAGCATCTTCCACAAGAAATACATTGTATTTTGAACATAGATGTTTGACCTTACCAGTTCTAAAATTGAAGTCACACTTTATTATTGCTGCTGAATCAAAAGCAGACAACTCTTAGACTTCATCATCTGGTGACCTTTCTGTCAAATGTGCATATAAGATGCTTATGAAAGTTATTATGGAACTAGCATCTATTTCAGTATTTTCTTGAGATTTCAGTTCTAGAAGAGACTTTATTTTGTCACTCCATGAAACTGAATCTCCTAGGTATTGTCCTCTGATCTTGTTCAGTTTACCTTGTGCTAGATGAAAAGATTCAAGACATGTTAGGCTCCCTTTTTGCATCAGCTTGGATAATAAAGCCAGCTCCAACAAAATATCATTTAAAACTTCTGTTATTTTGTACTCCATTTGTTTTAGTCTTTTATGGCAGCATTTAGAAATTGTATTGTTATCTTTATCCTGTTCAAAATATTCCAAAAGAGGATTATAGTTGTGAACAATTGCTTGAAGTGTGTTGAGAAGGGGGTGTTTAGTGTGCCCTTGGGCCTCAGCCCGACCCCAGACGAATCCAGGGCCGAACCGAGGGGTGACGGTGTGTCCTAGCATGGCTAAACACGGTCTTACCCTCTGCCGGGCCTGCATGCTCCCAGAGCCAACAACAGATGATGTTGGTAAGGGAACGGTCCTCCGACTGTTCCGAGCCCTTTTGGACCTGCCGCTTGAATCGGCAAGGAGCAGCAGGCCGGCCTGAGGTTGAGGGCAGACGGAGGCCTTGACACGTAGACAGGACTATGATTGATGCGACAGCATCTCGGACAAGACTGGGTTGATGTGACGGCATCACAAGCATGATGAGGAACTTGATCCAAACAAGAAAAGACGTAAGACAGGAGGACATTGGCACTGTCTCTCAGGGCGCCCTACTCAGCCCACTCGCGGGACTGAGTCACGGACCACCCTGTCCCACTGTGCGCCCTACACAGCCCTAAGAGGCTGGTCACGGACCACGAGGAGAGCGGGACAAGCGCAGGGAAGACCCAGCAAGGAGGAACTCCAATGACAAAGTCAGTGTCATCCGAAGCTTCCCCCATGGCTGGTGGGAACAGAGGCTCAGGAGCACGGGGACCAATCCCACCTGCAGGCCACTCCATTCTTGGGCACGACATCATCCGAGAACCACGGCTTTGCAGGAACGGAAGGCTCAGGAGCACCAGATGAAGACACATCAGGACGAGGAAGATCATGATGGAACATCAGGACATGGTCAGGGACCTCAGGCAAGACATCAAGACATGAAGACGTGGTATAAAGGCAGGCGAGACGAGGAGCTCCACAAAGAACAGAAGACCTTACAAGGCTCTGGCAGGCAGGAGCCTCCGGAGGGAAGTCATTCTGATGCAAGGCAAAAACAGAATGAAGTTGAAGTCCTTTTATAGGGCTGCAGACCGGCAACTCCCTGGGAGGAGTTTGGCAGGCCCACACCTAGCTGGCCCTATTACTACGGAGAAGTGCTGCGGGCCGGCCCCTAGGGAGAAGGGCGCGGCTCAAACCAGGAAGTCCATGCAAACACAAGCAGCCTCAGGCAGGCCCCAAGGACATCGAGGCCTCCCAGGCCCTGGAGCAAATCCTGGACAGTTCGTAGGCGAGACCCTGGCTTGAAGCGGCCTCCAGGAAGAGGTAAGGAGCCTCCAGGAAGAGGTAAGGAGCCTCCCATAGCACCGCTACAGGAGGATTCATAACAAAGTGCAAAGTGCCCAGACAACCAGCACATTTCTTTGAGTGGCCTGAAAGCCATGGATTCACATTCAGAAGCATCCACTGTTTTTTGAAATTTACTTTGTTTTGTGGATGATTGACAGAATACTGTGTAAACAGTTCTCATTAAAGTTTCAAAGCCCCTACTGTTTGACCTCTTCCCACGCATCTGAAATCCCCAAGTCTTGTTTGTATACTATGCAATGTTGCTAGATTAAGTGTAGAATATCATGTTTCAGCTATATTGCCACACCATTGAGTCTGCCCAACATCACAAGGCACTGTCAGATGTCAACATTACCATTTTCATTAAATCAAGCTGATGTTTTTTATAGAATTCTTTGATTGCAGAAACAATTGAAACAGCATCATATTGTTGCAATTGTTAACAGTCTACCAAATGAGGTTTTATAATCTGAAGAATTTATGAGCCTATATTTAACATACAGGATCAAGTACTTGTTAATAGATTATAGCTGTACTTGTATCGACAACTAAAATATTAAATAAGGGCTATGTATTTCATGCATATCATCATTTTGGACAATGTTGCTGATAATTTTAAGAAATTCAAAGGCATCATTTTTACTTTGGAATACTTTAAAAAAAGAGACAATGTACTCTCAATCTGGCTTGAAAGCAGCTAAGTAGAGAGTGCATCAAACTAGGTCAAGAGTACAATGTACAGATCTAATTTGTTTGTACCTTTCCTCACTCCAAATCATATCAAATCTTCACTGATGTGTACTGTGCTGTTTGTACCTCTGACTGTGCATGTAAAACTGCCCCCAAACCCTAGTCCACCTCCAAAACCTCACCTTGAGTTACTAGTTGACCCTCCTACAGTGGTATAAATAGTCCAAAACATGGAAATGTCTGTCTGGGCACTTCTCAGCATGTGATAAATGTAACGCGCTTTGCAGAAAATACCCATGCGATGCGGTAAAATATCGCGCGTTGTGCTATGTCCAAAATTACCCTAACCACGCTCCTTTTTTTAATCACAGGCGCTATTCATGTGAAATTTATAGCAAACTGATGAATCTAGGTCTAAAGTTGTGAACTCTCCCCTGAAGAAGCTTTATTGTGCAAAACATGAGAAAATAGCTAAAAAGAGAGAAAGAAAGAGATAAGCCGGTAGAAGGGAAAATAGCTGCTGGGCACGACTCTCTCAGTCCAGCCATGCTAGATGAAACTACCATTGCAATTTTAACAAAAGCAGTGGATAATGCCTTAGAAAGTAAATTTGATGCAATAAATAATAATATAATGAAATTAAAGACCTCACTGTCTAATGTGAGCGAGAGAGTTGAAACTGTTAAGAGGATGACACGTTAAAGCTAACTGGGATGCTGGAACAATTAAGAGAAAGCTATTGCCAAAAAGGAAGTGAAATTAGATGATCTTAAAAATCATTCCCGGAGGAACAATCTTAGATTTATGGGATTTCCGGATTCCCTGACTGAGGAGGATCTGGTTTCAACTCTGGAGCAGTAGTTGCCGCAGGTCTTGGGGATCCAGGAGCTTGCAGGTGATATAGTTTTGGAAAAGGTGCACAGAGTAGGCCCTAAAATGTCGGCAAGATCTAGACCCAGAGTGATATTGGCTTGATTCCTAAATTGTGTACATAAGCAAAAAATAAGCATCCAGGGCTGGTTCAAGGGACTGTAGTGTCCTAGGCAGACCAATGTAACACCGCCCCCTCCCAGAGGGTGAGTTGAATATGCCCTCTGACAGTGGTAGATATATAGAGTTATGGTCACCCTGTTATAGTTCTCTCTCTCCCTCTCTCATCTCCATGACTACTTCTTTCTCACCTAATGGTCAACCCAGTCCTGGTTGCATCTTGAAAACAAAAGGACATCCTTATCGCCCAAGACTTTTCAAGCCAAGTGTTGGAACAAAGGCGTGCGGTCACACCCATATGCATAGAGCTAGTCAACCGCAGCACATGTTTTACCATGCAGTATCCGGCAAAGCTTCAATTGTGGCATGAAAACTCACATATTCGAGTCACCATCTGCTGCAAAATAATGTTAAGGTTGGAGAGTACAGAGTACTTGGACAGTTTCAGCTGATTCATGGTTCTCTCCTGGTAGCTTATGGGCATAAAACTGTTGGAATTCTTTCTAAGTTTGGAATATTACAATGATGGTTCTTCTTAATTAAGCAGTTGTGTTAACAGTATCTTTAATCAAACGTTTTGGAGAGTGTGATAAGGGAGAGATGAATCAGAAACAGCAGAATACTGGAATGGATGAATATCTGCAAATGTATTTATTACCATATACATACGGCAATGAAAGGGAACCTGTGCATTTAAAGAGTGGGTGTTATGATTCCTGCCCGCAGAGCTACTCCCCGTGAGCAGGTCTCTTACCTCCTGTGCTGCCTTCTCCAACGTGGCAAGTAGCCACCGATGTTCTTCGCAGCAGGAGCCACAGTCAGCTTGTCCTCTTCACCGCGGCAGGAGCCGCGGACTTCAGAGTGCCTCCCCAGCACAGTGGGCCTGCCGCCGTGTCGCTATGCGGCTGGGGCCGCCACCGATGTTTGTTTCATCTTCATGGCCAGAGGCCGCAGTCCCCAGTCTTTCCTGGCGGCCAGAGCCGCCTTTGATCCTTCCTGCAGCAGCAGGGGCCACTGCCTGCGTCGGAGCCTGCTCCCCGGCCCAGCCCTGCTTCTTCGTCATCGGCGTCTGTGCAGGGCCGCTGACCATGGTCCTGCACAGCTTCCTGTTTCCTGCTTTAGGTGTGTGGCAGCGCCTCCTTACCAGATTTAAAGGGCCCACGGCTGGATATGCCCTGGGCCCCACCTAAGGACTGTTTCCTGTGTCAGCCCTATTTAAGGGCTTCTTCTCCACTTCAGCTTTGCCTTGCATTGGAATTACTTGCTCCTGGAAGTCTCGTCTTCCAGCGTTCTGTCAGGTCTTCGTTCTTCGTTGGAGCTCCACGTCTTGTCGTGCTTCCTGAGTTTTTGTTGCTTCCTGTGGTTTCCTGATGTTCCATGTCTTCATGCCCCGAGGTTTCTAGTCCAGGCTTCCTGATGTTCCACTTCCTGATGTTCCAGGCCTCCTGATGTTTCACTTCCTGATGTTTCCAAGGTTCCGCTCTCCTTTGCTCATTCTGAGTCCTCTTGACCCTCCAGCTCCTGTGGTTCTCCGGATGACACCTTGCTTCATCATTGGAGTCTCATCTCAACTGAATCCTCTTCCTGTGTTTCTGAGTCCTCTTGACCCTCCAGCACCTGTGGTTCTCCGGATGACACCTTGCTTCATCATTGGAATTTCGTCTCAGCTGGATTCCCTTCCTGCGCTTGTTCTGCTCTCTGTGTGGTCCGTGACCAGCCTCTTCAGGTTGTGTAGGGCGCACAGTGGGACAGGGTGGTCCGCAACCAGCCCATTGGGTCCGCCCATGTCGGTGGGCTGTGTAGGGCGCCCTGAGAGACAGTGCCAATGTCCGAACCTTCCCAGCTTCTCATCTCGTCCAAGACTCTTCCAAGTTCCTTGTCTCATCTAGAGTCTTCCAAGTTCCTGGTGCACATCTAGAGTCTTCTCGTCTCGTCTCGAGTCTTCTGTGTCACAAGGCCTCCGTCTGCCCTCATCCTCAGTCCGGCCTGCTGCTTCTTGCCGATACCTAGCGGCAGGTCCGAAAGGGCTAGAAACGGTCAGAGGACTGTTCAATAACCAACATAATGTTGTTGTTGTCTTCCAGAAGCATGCAGGTCCAGCAGAGGGTCAGACTTTGTCTTCGCCCATGCCGGGACACTCCTCGCCAACCCTCAGTGCTGTCTTGGATTCATCTGGGGTCGTGCCGAGGCCCATGGGCACACAATCCCCTCAAGTTGGGATCGCTCTCCTAGCGTTCCCGTAACACAACAGTGGGGTTCTGCCATTAAGGAAAAAAGTGCTTTAAAAATGCTGAACTTCGCTAACAATGAGTCATGTTGCTTTGTAGGATCTTGAAAATAAAGTCAATATTGAATTACAAAAGTGTGATTTACACTATGGTGCATCTAGTGATTTTAAACATTTTTATTCGGAGGGAGAACACTCAGCTTTGAAAATATGGAAGAATGCAGCCGAATCATCCAAATTCTAAATAAAGAAATCCAGTTAAAGAATATAGACTGATCATGGCTGAAGTATGTGCACGGGGAACTATCCGCTGAAACCTTATGATGTGGAAACACGATTTAGTAGTAGTTCTCCTTCTGCATCATTGGAGCTTGTGCTAGTCATATTCAATATGTTTGCTGGCCCATATTTTGTTGGCAGGTCCCTCTATGGGAGACCCTGACTGGATGGAGGCGAGATGACAGGTGGCCTAGAGTCTTGCTATATAGCGAGTCTCACGCTGGAATTCAAACATGATAGCCAGGTCCTAAAGTAAGCTAAGGCACATTCTCTAGATTGGCACACCATTGAGACTGCACCTTGTGCTTGGATTACCGCTGGGAAAAACGTAGACTGAGTTGTGTTTAATCAGGCTTAGACCCTATTATGATGGGCAGCAAGTCTGGCACATATTACGGTTACAAAATGTTCCTGAATAGTTGTGAATGAGTACTGGAACAGATGGAAAAGTGCCATTTACAGCATATAAACTGCAGTGGTCACAAAATTCTCCTTCAATTTAATGCTGGAGGAAGGGAGAGTGAGTAACTGTAAAGGAAGAGTTGTGTTTGAAAAAGTGCTAATGAATAGCTCAGCTACTTTGGTACATAAATGTTCTTCAAATGATTGTCTTGCTAAATTGTTTAGAATTGTTCAGATCATAGTTTATTCCAGTGTCTTTGTATGTGGGGGTGGTACCCAGGCACATTTTGTAAGTGATCTTCACACTTTGAAAAGAGCGTGATGTCTGTCTTTGTTAGAGTTAAGTTGGGTGGTTGTGATTTATGGACAAGAAAGAGAGGGAGAGTAGTGGGAAAAGGTTGAGCAGGGGTTTGTGGGAACTTTGGGAGATGAAGGGAGGAGTGAGAGGTGGGTTTGTAGAGAACAGAGTTATAAGAGTGAAGGACACAACAGAGCATTAAAGAAGTATGCAGATTGTGTTACAGGTACTGCAGACAAAAGCTTGTAAACTGCATGGGGGTTGATCTAGGCTGGGGGATCCGTGTTATGATTAGGTCTGTTAGTGATCCCTGGATCGCGGCAAGAGTTGACTCCACCCACAGGGAGGAGCCCTGTGGGGCCTTGCCACGATAGGCTAGCTCTCAGTAGTAATGGACAGAGAGAGAGAGAGTCTTTATTATATTGCAAAGAGGTAGATTGTCCTTGAGATGGGCTGTATGGCACTGTCCAGAGTAGTTACCCAGAAATGGTATCCGATAGCAGCCTGCAGAGCGGGGTGCGCAGGAACCTGCCTGTTCCAAGTGCTTGTTGAAGTGTAGGTCCGGTAGTGGTCCTCAGAGCGGGGTTTGCTGAGAACCCACACTGTAGATGACATGCTTGGAAGGTAGATCCGGTAGTGGTCCGCAGAGTGGGGTACGCTGAGAATCCACACTGAAGCTGACGAACAAGGCAGGAGAGACAGGTAGGGTAGCTGCAGTACTCACACAGGCGAAGTAAAGCTAGAATGAAGAGAGTCCTCCGAGAAGTGGGAGACCAGAACCCGGTAAGGCCCCTGAGGAGCGGGTACCTAAGGTGTTCGAGCAGGAACACTGGAACAAACAGGCGTTCATCAGTGAAGGAATTCAGCAGGAAGGAAGTCCTTGCTAACTCGTAGGAAGGAAGGAGAGTTAGGTTTAAATATACATAAGAGGTGATGTCATGCGGAGGGGACACCACCGAGGTTCCTGCCATGACATGCTTAAAGGAGGGGTTGGTCTTAGGTAACTCCTGGATCAAAATGGCGAACGCAATTGCCCAGGCCGTCCAGGGGACACCATGGAGGTCGGTGTTCAGAGGCGGAGGTGGCCATCTTGGCAAGGATTGCTGGAGTTGGGAAAAAAGAGGTGAGCAACAAAGGGCGCAGCCATCTGCGACTGATGGGTGCAACAGTTCACCCCTTCTTAGGGCCCCTCCCAGGGGGTTTCGGCTTTCTTGGGTGAGTCAGGTGAAACTGCTGAATCAACTCTTTGTTGAGGATATTGGTAGCAGGCTGCCAGCTATTTTCTTCTGGCCCGTATCCTTTCCATGAGATCAAGTACTCCCAGTGCTTTCCTTTTTTACGTACATCCAAAATGTTGTCTACTTTGTACGTAATGTCCTCTTCGGCAGTGAGGGATACTGGATCCGGAGTCTTAGCAGAAAACTCGGAGAGTATGAGAGGCTTCAAGAGAGATTACGTGGAAAGCATTTTGTATCTTCATGGATGAAGGCAATTTCAGGCTATAGGTCAAAGGACCTAGACAGCGAAGAACAGAGAAAGGCTCAATATATCGTGGAGCGAATCTGACGGCAGCTTGAGACGAATGAATTTGGTACTGAGCTATACCTTATTTCCCGGTTGGAATTGGGGTGCTGCTCTGTGATGAACGTCATAGCTCTTTTTGGCCTGTTGTCCCGCCTTGGTTAGAAGGTCTTTGGTCTGTCCCCAACGTTGCTGAAGTTCCTCTGCTGTAGCTTGAGCTGCCGGAGATGTTACCAACAAATGTATAGGAAGTGGAGGCAATGGCTGACAGCCATATACTATTTGGAATGGAGTTGATCCAGTAGCAGATGCAGGGTGAGAATTCAGGGTGAACTCAGCCCATGGGAGCAAATCTGCCCAATCACTTTGCCTGGAGTTAATGTATGAACGAATGAATTGCTTGAGTATCCAGTTCATTCTTTCTGTCTGCCCATTTGATTGTGGATGGTATGCTGATGTTAAGTCTAATGCGATGTCGAACTTCCTCCAGAATTTGGCTGTGAATTGTATACCTCTATCCGATAGGATATGCTTTGGCATGCCATGCAGGTGGAGAATATATTTTATGAACAGCTTAGCTAGTTCAGGAGCAGATGGCAATCCGGGTAGTGAAATGAAGTGCGCCATTTTTGAGAAGTAGTCGACATTAACCAAAATATTGTTATTCCCGTTGGACACTGGCAAGTCTACCACAAAGTCAATCGCAATGTGTGTCCATGGCTCGTCTGGTAATGGTAAGGGTTGGAGAAGACCCCAGGGACGTCCGGCAGGGGGTTTCTGTTGGGCGCAAGTGGCGCAGGATTTCATATACGCTTGTACATCCGCTTTCATCGAAGGCCACCAATAAAAGCGTTGTAAAGTGGCTAGCGTACGGGCTTGTCCAGGATGACCAGCCAATCAGGAATCATGAGCCCATCTTATTTATTTATTTAGGAACTTTTATATACCGACATTCGAATGAATATCACATCGGTTTACAAATAACTGGGGGTGTATAACCTTAAAAGAGAGAGAGGAAAAATAAAGTTACATATAAGAGGGATATCAAAGGAACGTGGGGAGAGAGAGAAAAATAAAAGGTCAGGATGACCTAGGAGGAAAATAATACGAAAGAGAAGATGAAACTAAAAACTGTATTACAGATGCTATGAGGTCTGGGTGAGGTGAGGATTAAGTATAGCAGTGATGGCTAACCTATAACGCCTCCCCCCCCCCCAATGCCCCCGGGCGCAGGGAGGCTCATACGGCGCAGCGACAAGCAGATGGGCAGGGCCGTGGTGAGGCTCATGTCACCACGGCCTGAAGAAAAAGATTGCGTTTAAACACGCTGATGCTCCTCCTCCTTCCGGCCTGTGCGGCCCCGGAAGTAAATGTTGCCGGAGCCGCGTGGGCAGGAAGGAGGCGCATCAGCGCATGCAGAAGAGGAGCAGCGCTTACGGGCCACCGCGAATCCCAAGTCGCAACGGCCCGAGAAGAGGAAGAGGCCCGGTAGCAGGGCCGCCGCGGCCCGAGAAGATCAGGGCCGCTGCAGAGCCCATTCTGCGGTGACCCGCGAAGAGGAGGCCCAGAGGTGAGAGAGAGGCTGAGGGTCTGTAGAGTGTGTGTGTGTGTGTGTGTGCATATATGAGATGAGTTGAGAGATTGTGTGTGAGAGTGAGGACCTGAATGTTTGCAGAGACAGCATGTGCTTGAGCAAGACAGCATGTGGGAGTGAGGGAGAGCCTGTGTGTGTGAGAGTCAGACAGCATGTCCCAGGGAGAGACTGTGTGTATGAATGATTGTATGAGAGAGAGCATGTGACAGTGAGAGGCTGTGTGTGTGTGTGTGTGTGTGTGTGTGTGTGTGTGTGAGAGAGAGAAATGCAAGTGAGAATGAGAACCTGACTGTGTGTTTGAGGGAAGAAGATGGAGAGAAAAGAAACAGAAAAAAAGACAATATAAAAGGAATTGGCAAAAAAAATAAGAAAGGGAAGGTGGAAAAAAATAAGGAAGGGAAGGTGGAAAAAAAGCCTATGACCAACCAATTAGAAAACTAAGATCAGACAGCAAAGGTAAAAAAAAAAAATAAAAATTACTTTTTAGTGATTGGCACATGTAATCTTTGGGAATGTGCAAGAATAGCATTTTCTCTATGTGGATCTCACAATGTACGAGAGCAGCATGGAGAAAGTGGAAGCCCACGGGGCCTGCACAGAGGAGGCAGTAGAATGGGCTTCAGTGTCAGTAGAAGCAATCGGCACCTCCCCAATAGCCATGTGGCAGCAGTGACAGTGGCAGCAGAGGAATGAGAGAAGTTCTGAGGTTGCTGGCAAAAGAGAGGGGGGTCTGCCTTTAGTGTGTGCATGTGTATGAATGGGACTCTGCATGGGGGTGTATGTGTGTGAATGCATGGGTGCCTGCCTGGGGGTCAGTGTGTGTGTGTGTGAGAATGACTAGGAGCTTGCCTGTGTATGTGAAGGAGCCAGTGAGTGTGAGAGCATGAGTGTGTATGAGAAAATCCAAGGGAGTAAGAGTTTGTGTGTGTGTGTGTGTGTGGGGGGGGGTGTGTGTGTGTGTGTGGAGGGGGAGAGAGTGTCTTAGAGCCTGAGAGTGTGTCAGTGAGAGCGAGAGGTTATGGTGGATATAAGAGCATGAATGTGTATGTATGTGACAGTGTATGTATGAGAGAGAATGGACATGTGAGTATGTGTGAGAGGATAACCTCCTAATCCTCGACAATATCAGGGTGACTGGAAATCAAGAGCTCCCACAGAAGGGGACAGCAGGGGCTTTTTAAAATCATTAGTTTTAATTGAAGATTTAGCCAATGAAATTCAGCAATAAAAAAGTCACTAAGCAGGTAAAATAAAGAATTATTTGTTTTTGCTTTATTAATAAATACAGTACATATATTAAAATTATAACTTTGTTATTAATTAGAGCTACAAATATCACAAAATTATGGATTTTTCTAGAAGTGACACACCACCCGAGTTATGCTCGGTTTTTTTTAATGAATTTTGACACACTGAGCTCAAAAGGTTGGCCATCACTGAAGTATAGGCTTGTTTGAAAAGCCAAGTTTTTAACTTTTTTTTGAAAGTCATTGTGCAATGTTCTTGGCGTAGGTCGGACGGCATCGAGTTCCATATTGTAGTTCCAGCTATGGATAGCGCACGTTCTCTCATTGAAATGTGTTGGGTAAGCTTATGCGAGGGTGTAAACAAGGATCCTTTGTACGCAGATCTAGTTGGTCTGCTGGAAGTATGATACTGGAGGGAGTCATTAAGCCAATGAATATTCTTGTTGTGCATGGTTTTGTGGATTATTGTAAGACTCTTGTGGAGGATTCTAGCTGGGATTGGTAGCCAATGGAGTTCTCTAAGGATTGGTGTGATATGGTCCGATCTGTGTGAGTTGGTGAGGATTCTAGCTGCAGCATTCTGCAGCATTTGAAGAGGTTTGATTGAGATTGAGGGAAGTCCCAAGAATAGGGAGTTGCAGTAGTCGATCTTCGTGAAAAGGGTGGCTTGGAGTACTGTCCAGAAATCGTTGTGATGTAGTAGGGGTCTTAATTTCTTAAGAACTTGCAGTTTGTAAAAACAATCCATAGCCGTGTTGTTGATGAATTTTTTTTAGGTTAAAATGATTATCAAGGATGACACCTAAATCTCTGACATGTTGAGAGAAAGAGAGGGGATGGGGTGAGGGAGGGGGGGTTGTGGTGGGCTGGGGAGATAAAAAGAAGTTCAGTTTTTGATGAGTTTAAAGTGAGTTTGAGATCGGTGAGGAGGCAGTTGATTGAGGTGAGGCAGTTGTCCCAGATTTTAAGAGTGTTGGGCACTGAATCGGTGACGGGGATGAGTATCTGAACATCATCCACGTAGATATAGTGGGTAAGCCCAAGGTCAGCGACGAGTTGGCACAGTGGCAGTAAGTAAATATTGAAGAGGGTCGGGGAGAGTGAAGAGCCTTGGGGGACCCCGTGTGTTAAATTAATGGGGTTGGATTCATGGTTGCCAATTTTGACTTTCTAATGACGGTTGTTTAGGAAGGATGTAAACCAGCTCAGGGCAGTACCTGAATTACCAATGTCCGAAAGGCAGTCAATTAGAATGTTATGACTGACAGTGTCGAAAGCTGCGGAGATATCTAGCAAGACTAGGATAAATGATTGGTCCTTATCTAGCCCTTTGAGGCTTCTCACCCGGTGTTTGCCGCAGCGGGTTGCCGCCACGGTCAAGTAGGGGGACACGCCCATGGACGGCCACGGAACACAACAACAAGGGCGGAGGAATCCATCCTTCTTGCCAACAAAAAAATCCCCAGCACCAGCCAGTGACTTGGAAGGTCTGATAAAACCTTTCTGTAGGTTTTCTTCAATGTAGGCAGACATAGCCTCCATCTCGGATAATGAGAGGGGATACACTCTTCCCCTAGGAGGCTTGGAGTTAGGTTTTAAATTTATAGCACAGTCGAAGGATCTATGTGATGGCAAAACATCTGCTGCTTGCTTAGAGAATACGTCTTGGAAGGACGCATACTGGGGCGGAAGACCAGGCAGAGAAGGTATGGTGGCCATGCAGGGTAATGGTGTAACTCTTCTTAGACATCTGTCATGGCAAGTTGTTCCCCATTGCAATAACTCCAGGGTGGCCCAGTCAAACTGATGTGTGTTCTTTTTCTTTTCATTCTTTATTTATTATTTTCATTTCACATATACAAGGAAAACAATTCAGATCCATTAATATATACTGTTAATAATTAAAGACAAAATAAAATATTTAAGAGTTCTTCTTAGATATTGTATATCTGAAAACAAAAACATTATGCTAATCATTGAAATAGAGAAAAAGAGGCTGAATTAAGGAAACTAAAGTCAAATATGGAGATAAATTTGCTAATCAACATAGAAAGCTATTACATAATTAACTGGAAGTATTTCTATGTGCCCTACTTTAGCTACTCACTGATTGGTAAAACATTTGAAGGAGATGATTCTGCAATAGGCAATGCTGATAAGGCAATAGGTTGCTGAGCTTCCACAAACTGTTGTATCTGTTCTATTTAATAGAAAACATATGTGTGTGTTATGCTCAGGCTTGTGAACCCTTGGGCCGACGGGAGGATGGTATACCTTGCGGAAGATCCATAGGTTCTCTTGTCAGGTGGCGAGGCAGAGCAGAAGACAAGACCAGCTGACCCTCGGCACTGGAGACTGAGGCGACTGCGGAGGCAGATGAAGAGACGAGAAGAGGAGCTGTGTCTTCACCACTGGAAGTCTGCGGTCCCCCCAGGAGGAGCCTGTAGGGACCCGGACTGCTGGGACTTAGGAGGGCCCTTGGAGACGGTCGTCCAGAAGAAGTCCAAGGTCAAGTGCCAGAGGGTCGTCGCTTACCAGTCCAAAGTCACGCACCAAAGGATCACCACTTGCCAGTCCGAAGTCACACACCAGAGAATCACCACTTGCCAATCCAAAGTCACACACCAGAGAATCACCGTAAGCCAATCCGAAGTCAGGAACCAGGAACACCAAGATATAACAGGAACAAGGATCCAAAGCACAAGGAACTCACCGAAGTAAGCAGACTAGACAGCACTGGAGGACGTTGCCAAGTCAGGGAATGGTCAGAGGAAGTCTCCTTTTATACTTCCTCTGGCCCGGTGGATTGGGATCAGCTGTAGGCAATTAAAGGGACGAGGTCCCTTTAATTCTGGTGAGGAGGCGCGGCCTCGCGCCTAAGATGGCGGTGGCCATCTTGGATCTCGGGCCGCGGAGGAGAGCTGCTAGCTGCCGCGAGGGAGGAGCAGGGATGGCTCCTGACCCGGCGGCTAGCCCGGAGGCCCGCGCCAACGCCTGTGTGGCTGGTCTCAGAGAGGGTAGGCAAGTGAGTGCAGAGTGTCAGAGAGGTTAGGCACAGTTCGAGACAGAAGCACTCTCAGAGGGAGGAGGAGAAAAAGTCTCACGGCATGCAAGACCACTGCAGCTCTGAAGGTGGTAGAGCAGGACCATGTGGGGGTGGCCTCGAGGAGAGGAGGTGCAGATGCAGAAACACGAACTGTTGTACGCTAGATACGAGTTAGAGCAGGGAACCCGCTGTAGCCGGTACCTGGAGAGTAGCAGCACAGAAGTACTGCCTGGGACACGGCAAGCTGGTGACAGGCCCTTCTGTAGTAGCAGTGTAGAGGGATGCCCTGAGGAGCTGGGCACCGAGACCCACTCTAAAGGTGTACTGCGCTGAGCCAGCCCCCGGAGAGGGAAGACACTGTAGCAAAGATCCTCGAGGAGAAGTCCCAGGAGCAGGGGGCACTGCAGTTGGAACTCACAAATAGACTGGCACTAAACCTGGGCTCGAGGAGCGGGAAGCACTGAGAGAGAGAGTCCAGTTAGGTTGCACTGAGCCAGGACCCACAGAGCAGGAGGTGCAGAGACAGAGTCCGGGTAAGGTTGCGCCGAGCCTGGCCCCAAGGAGCAGGAAGAGCTGAGAGAGAGTCTAGGTTAGGTTGTACTGAGCCAGGAACCGCAGGGCAGGAAGCGCAGAGAGAGTCCAGTTAAGTTGTGCTAGGCCTGGCCCGAGGAGCAGGAAGTGCTGAGTGTCCAGGTTAGGTTGCGCTGAGCCAGGACCCGCAGAGTGGGAAGCGCTGCGAAAGGAACCCGGAAGGAGAAAAGCAGAGGGACAATTGGTCCGTGGAGAAAGTTTGGCACCAGAAGGAACCATGGAACTCAATGCCAAGTCGGTTAGTGCTTAAATATCCTTGGTCAATGATGTCATCAGGCAGGGACGAACCTGGATTTCCCGTTATGGGCCCTTTAAAGGCAGGGCAGATAGCATGTACGCACGCCTAGGGAGGCCCAGGATCGGGGTGCTGGTTGGTGGTGGTGACTGGCCACCGCTGCGAGAGCACTGGATGTGGAGGGCCAGGCAAGACATGAGCCTGCCGCAGAAAGCCGCGGCCGGTGGTCATAACAAGTAGCTATCTTAATAAATAAGCAGGTGCAGTTCCAATTAATATAGAAAGTGATAGACCATAATGGCAAATTCATCATTGTGGTGGGCAGAATTAAAGGTAAAGACATTACAGAGTTTAACTTATATGCCCCAAATGAATATACTCACTCTTTTTTAACTCAGATCTGGCAAACATGAGAAGGGACCTAATAATGGGTGGGCTCTTAAACTGTATCCATGATCACATGCTGGACAAATCTTAACTAGAGGTGTGAGTTTGAGGGAAAGTAAGGGCAATGCATATTTGTGTAAGGCATTACAGTTGCTTGATGTGTGGCGGGTTCTTCACCCAGATGTGAGAGATTATAACCACATATCAAGAGCTCATAATACTTTATCTAGAATTGATTATTTACTGACATCTACAACCACATTTAACAAAACCACTATGGCTGAGATTGGTCCCACTGAAATCTCGACTCATTCTTTGATTTGGATTGAGGTACAGTGGGGGGAATGAGGTTGAGAGGGATAGGATATGGCATTTTCCTAGCCATTTAACAGAGGATAATGATTCCCATTGTTATTTACATACCAAATGGGAGGATTTTGAGAACAATAACGCCCAACATAAGAAAGTTCCAGAGCTGTTCTGGGAAACTGGCAAGGTGGTGATGTGCAGGGAGATAATTAAATATATTATAAGAAAACAAAAGAATCTGTATAACAATATTATTCAACTAGAAGATAAATTACAAAAGGCAAAGAGGAAATTAGTGGGACAAAATAATACAGTTAATAGGGATCAGTATATATCTATTCTTTGCACCTTGGATATTTGCCTTCATCAAAGAGCTCAAAGGCTAATACAACATTCTGCACACGCCTTCTTCAGGTTTGGTAATAAAGCCAGAAGGCTTATGGCAAACATGGTAAAAGTGAGAAAGGGGAAAACTTTTATTGAAAAAAATGAAAGACTCTAAAGGGAAAATAGCAGGGAAATATGTGACATGAGAGAATTGTATGAAAAACTGTACTCGAAAGACAGATGAGTAGGGAAGGAGGAAGAGGACGGGTTTTTCTGAAACTTGCCCTACCTCAACTTAGTGAGCAAATTATTATTTTTTTAAATAGATCAATTCAATTGCAAGAAATAAGGGATGTTAAAGCACCAGGTCCAGACAGGTTTAATGTGGATTATTACAAGATCTTGAGGAGGAATAGCCTAGTGGTTAGAGCAGTGGGCTACAAACCAGGAAACCAGCATTTGAGTCCCGCTGTGGCTCCTTGTGACCTTGGGCAAGTCACTTTACCCTCCCTTGCCTCAGGTACAAAAACTTAGATTGTAAGCCCTCTGGGGATAGGGAAATACCTACAGTACCTGAATGTAAACTGATGTGATATCTCAGATCAAATGTCAGTATACAAAATAAATAAAATGTTCAAGGACCAAATGTATAGACAGATAGATTTATTCTTTTCCAATGCTTTGTTAAAGGGTTTATTCCCAAGGGATTTCAATACAGCTTTGATTACAATTTTAACCAAGCCTGGCAAGGACCTACTATTGCCCTCTTCATACTGGCCAATATCCTTGTTGAATTATAACTTAAAAATGTTCATCAAAATATTAGCTGATAGATTAAGCTTAGTTATTCTGGACATCATCTTGAACAACCAAGTGGGTTTTGATAAGGGAAAACAGCAAGCTCATGATGCCTATGACGTCTTGTAGAGACAGTGGAATCCTTGCCTTGGCAATAGGCTTCGACTCTGAAAAGCCCTTTGAGAGGGAATTGTGTATTTATTCTCAGAGATAAAATTTGTTTTCCAAGGCAAATTCTGAATTACATCGCAACTGTTGCGCCCGTCGGTCGCAGGTGACTGCGCCCTCTGTTGCTCACCTTTTTTTCTCCTCTTCCAGTGACTCTCAGTAAGATGGCTGCCTCTGCCTCTGAACGCTGACCTCCCTGGCGTCCCCGGGACGGCATGGGTGATTGCGTTCGCCATTTTGAATCAGGAATCACCTAGGGCACACGCGCGCCAGCCCTCCTCTTATGCACGTCATGGCGGGAACCTCAGGGGCATCCCCTCCGTATGACATCATCTGCCTACGTGTATATAACCTCTCTCAACCTTCCTTCCTACGAGTTAGCAAGGATTCCGTTCCTGCTGAATTCCTCTTCGTTGCAGATGCTTGTTGTTCCAGAGCCTGCCTCAGATGCTTTAGGTACCTGTTCCTCAGGGGCCTTACCTCGCTCCGGTCCTTTGCTCCTCGGAGGTCCTTCCTCATTCCAGCATCAGATGCCTTAGGTACCCGCTTCTCGGGGGCTTTGCTGCGCTCCGCTCCTCGGAGGCCTTCCTCTGTGCCTGCTTACACATCTTCAGAGTGAGTACCTTTGTTGCCCAGTCTGTCTCTCCACCTTCTCTCATCTCTTCAGTGTGGATCCTCGGCATACCCCACTCTGCGGACCACTACCGGATCTGCCTCTCAGGCCTACCATCTACTATGTGGATTCTCGGCGTACCCCGCTCTGCGGTCCACTACCGGATCTACCCTTCTAATCATACTTGGTGAGAGCCTCTTACAGAGCATTCCACGCTGTGGACTACTGTTGGACATCATCACTGGGCACACCCTCCTCTGGACTGTATGTCACTGTCCGCTCCTCGAGCAGAATACATCTTTGTAGTGTAATAAACATCTCTCCTGTCTGTGTGTATTACTGCTGGGAGTCAGCCTATCGTAGCAAGTCCCCACAGGGCCCCTCCCTGTGGGTAGAGTCATCTCTTGCTACGACCCAGGGCCCACATTCCAAGCCAAATTATAACAGCAGCTTTATTCAAAGATCTGTCTAACATTATAGTTAACGGGTGCCTCTCCTCAGATGTACAATTGAAAAGAGGAACTAGACAGGGTTGCCCCTTTTCTCCTCTACTATACATTTTATCAATTGACTCACTAATTAGGAAAATAGACCAGAATTCAGAAATGTATTTATTGTATTTAAAAATGATTTATAAACAACCTAACTGATAAATCTTTCTAAGTGATGTTCAACATATTATAAACAATCTAAACAAATCTACTTTAATTACATGACAGATTTTTCAAAGGCATTTCTCCAATTCAAAATATTCAACATTTCATTGCTAAAGCAGTTTCAAGCTAGCAGCTTTTGCAGATGATGTGTTAGTGATCCGGAAGAATCCAAGAGACTCATTAGAAAAGCTTCTACAAATTCAAAGACAATTTGGAGTGTTCTCAGGACTGAAAATATTTCAAGACAAGTCAGCAATGGGCGTTTCAGGTAACCTTAAAGATAGTTGAGTAGGAACTTTTTCCCTAAAGTGGGTGGATAAGGAGATGAAATACCTTGGAATTAGAATACTGTTAAAAATGTCTAATATCCACATAGCAAATGTGAAACCACTTCTATCCAGAACAAAGAAAGATCAATCTAATTGGAGCTCTTTGCTATTGACACTAATAGGTAAAATTCATTTGTTTAAAATGATAATATTTTCTAAATGAGTTTACCTTATGTAGATGTTGCCAGTATGATTAGGGAAGACAGAGTTGGGAGAGTTAAATTCTAATCTAAAGAAATTCTTGTGGGACAAACAGAAACCACAGATAGCATTACAAACTTTAATGTCCCCCATCCCACAGGGAGGCTTGCACTGCCTGAACATGCAATAGTATAACATGGCTTGCCTATTAAGGCACATTTAAGAGTGGTTACAAGAGGCAGACTGTAACTCACCTTATGATGTCCCAAATTGCTATGGTAATTGCTTGTTGAACGGTCTGGTAATATATTTGTAGTCAGTTAAAAAGAACAACAAATATTTGTTTATTTGTTTGTTTGTTTTTCTATAGCGAGGTTCAATCAGACATAATATGTCATATGTTTCAATTTGTGGGAACTCCTGGTATCAGCAAACCGGTTTTCTTTAAATGGAAGGAACAAGGACTGACGTACTTGAAATAGATTTTTATTGAAGGCACAACCACTTGTGTTAGGGAGCGCTAGGAGAGCGGTCCCATTTCTGAGGGGTTTGTGTGCCCTTAGGTCTTGGCACGACCACAGAGGACTCCAAGGCAGTACTGAGGTAGGCGTGGCGTGCCAAGCATGGGTGGAGACTGAAGGTCTGACCCTCTACTGGACCTGCACACTTCAGGAAGACCAACAACACAATAGTGGTCTTTGAATGGTCCTTCAACCATTCCAAGCCCTTTCAGACCTGCCACTTGGGAATGGCAATAAGCGGCAGGCCACAGAGGACAAGAGCAGACGAAGGCCTTGGAACATGGAAGTCTCGGACGTGGACTTGGAACTTGGAAGACTTGGATGTAGACTTGGAACTTGGAAAACTCGGACGTAGACTTGGAAGGTTCAAACAGGCACCATCCCTCAGGGCGCCCTATACAGCCCGGCCATGGGCTGGTCACGGACCACCCTGTCCCACTGCGCGCCCTACACAACCTGAGAAGGCTGGTCACGGACCACGCGGAGAGCGGGACAAGTGCAGGAAGGGAACCCAGCCAAGACGAGGCTCCTATGACCGGAAACAGGAACCAGATGGAATGGATTTACCCAATAGGAGGTCATCTGGAGGACTTGAAGAGCTGGAGGGTCAGAGGATTTGGAAGACTCTGAGCGCTAGGAAGACTCAGACGAGGATTTAGAACTCAGGACTTGGAGGAACTCTGAGCGCTAGGAAGACTCAGATGAGGACTTGGAACTCAGGCCTTGGAACAGGCAAAGGAGGAGTGGAACCTCGGAACATCAGGACTCGGGAACATCAGGATGTCTGGACTTGGAACAAGCAATGGAGTAGCGGAACCTCGGAACATCAGGACTCGGGATCATCAGGACGTGGAACATCAGGGCTCGGAACGGAACATCAGGACTTGATGACGGAATACCAGGACAAGCAATGAGGACTCAGGAACCAGACAGGACATGGAGCTCAAACGAAGAACGAAGACCTGGCGGAGCGCTGGAAGATTAGGCTTCCTGGAGTGAAGAACTCCAATGCAAGGCCCCATTGAACTGACAGAGAAGCCCTTTTATAGGGCTGAACCAGAGACGCCCTGGAAGACGTCATCAGGAAGGGCCCAAGGCACTTTCCTGCCGCGGGCCCTTTAAATAATGTAGAGAGGCGCGGCCACGCGCCTAGAGGCAGGCAGAAGCAGGGACAGGCAGCTGGCAGCGTTCCTGCCACAAGGGAGAGCTCAGTAGGGTCGTAGGTGCTGGCGGCTTCCTGCCACTAAGACAAGCTGGCTTGTGGCTTCCTGCCATGAAGGGAGAATTGACTCCAGCGGCGGTCTCCGGGCCATGGGAGCGGCGGCCTCCTGGCTGCGTGGTGGAAGGTGGGTGGTCCAAGGCGCAGCGATCCCGGCCGCATAGAAGCGGCGAAGTCGGGGCAAAGGAGGTGAGAGATTGCTTGTGGTTGGCCCCGCAAGCAGGATCACAACTTGCAAAGTTTTTCAGACTTACAGCATTCCTTCTCATTACAGAGTAAAGACTTCTATGCTTATTTACAGATAAGACACTACATTCACTCTTTATTGAAATGTGTACCTGATCTCCATCAACAAGGAGGGCTGGATAAAATTGTGTTGAAAAATCTGGCAAAGAGAGATTCCTGTGCATCGTATGCAAAAGAAAATAAAGTTGAACATGTCTTGGAGGAGGTCCTTAGTAAATGGCAAATGCATGGAATTAAACCTATCTTTGTCAGAATTGCCAAAAGTGTTCCAAAATATCAAAAAAGTTACAGAGAATGTAATACTGCATGAAACAATATAAACGCTTGAGACAAATGTATAAACCGTAGGCATGGGTGTTTAAGGTGGCATTAGCTCAATCAGACTTGCGCTTGAAATTTGCTTCCCAAACAGGCACTTATGTACACGATTTTTGGAGTTGCTTGCAGATTCAAAGGTTTTGGAAAGAAGTGAGGGACTATGTAGAGTCATTGCTGAGGAATTAATTCCCACTGTCTTCAAGGGTATGGTTGTTTGCTAATTTTACAGAGATTCATCCTTTAATGAAAAGATGACATTATTTATGGAAAAACTGTCATCAATTGCAAAAAAAGACAATTTTGGCTAATTGGTTGAATTCTGAAAGACTGTAGTTGATTCAATGGAAGCTGCATTTACATACAATTCTTAGGAATACTTGACGGCCGAGTCACTTTCTTCAAAGAAATATGATCTTATATTAGATATTTGGCATGAATACCTGCTTTCATTATCACCACAGGCGAGAAGTTTAATCTTTAATTAATGAATCCTTTTTCATGTAATCTGGTTATCAGACACAAGCAGTAGAAGGATCTTGAAGGCATGTTGTGTCCTTTGAAGGAGGTGAGAAAAGGGGGATAGGCAACTTATGTAGTTACTAGTTATTATTAATCATCAGACCTTAAAAATTAAGTAGAAAGGTTTGGCACTCTTCGTTATGAGTTTACGAAATGGAGAAATTACTTACCTGATAATTTTGTTTTCCTTAGTGTAGACAGATGGACTTAGGAGATGGACTTAGAAGATTGAGATGGAGCAAGCTGATGTCACAATATATATATAACCCTGCAGTGACCCCAGCCTGCCAGTATTCTCTTCAAAAGCAACTGTGAACAGACTAGCAAAAAACTTGATTAAAAATGATTAAAAACAGATAACCAGAACTGTACTCAACCAACCATAAGCATTGAACTCACATAAGATTCTAGGTACCCCAAGCTTGGGACTGGATGAACATTTACCAGTAATCCCTTGGGACCCAGATCCTCACAGGAGGACTATTGACACACACATGCTTCAGCCAAAGGCAGGAAGTTGAGTCCATCTGTCTATAATAAAGAAAATGAAATTATCAGGTAAGTATTTTCTCTAATTCCTAGCGTGTAGACAGATGGACTCAGGACCAGTGGGATGTACCAAAGCTACTCCTTAACAGGGTGGGAGGCTGCCTGCAGTCCAGTCAATACCGCACGTGCAAAGGCTGCATCCTCCCAGGCTTGCACATCCAGACGTCAAAACCTGGAAAAAATGTGTAAGGAGGATCATGTCGCGGTTCAGCAGATATCGACGGGAGACAACAAACTCCACCCATGACACTACCTGAGCCCTAGTGGAATGAGCCCTAACCTGAGTAGATAATGGCTTTCCAGCATCCACAAACACAGCCATGACCACCTCCTGAATCCAACAAGCTATGGTAGCCTGCAAAGTCTGTAAGACCCGCTTACTCCCTCAATGGAGAATAAACAGGCAAACCCTCTTTCGAAAAGACTCAAAGATCTCCAAATATCACATGACAAGATGCTTAACATCCAAGGGGGCCGATGCAATATAAATCGCGGAAAGCGGGCGCTGAAAAGTCAGTGCCCACTTTCCTTATGTGCGCATGGCGCCTGCAAGGGGGGAGCTAAGCAATATCCAAATTAGGGGGTCTCGCTAGGGTTACTTGCGTGACCTTAGCGCCTCCTTGCTAACGCGACCCCGCCATGGCTGCTGGATATGAAGACCGACACCGGTAAACTCAGTGTCGGTTTTCATAACCGGCCTTCTGCCGGGTTATTTTTTTTTTTGTATTTTTTTACTTAAAAAAAGGAGTACAGAAAAGCTGTTTTTTCTGCTTTTCTGTACTTCTTTTACCTGCGCTCAGCTATTAACGCCTGCTCCAGGCAGGCGTTAATAGCTGAGCGATAAATGTGCATGTGATGAGCGCTATTACATTCACTCCGCGTCCGACGCGGGTTAAATAGGCGCTAATCCCCCTATTGCATTAGGGGTGGATTAGCGCCTATTTAACCCGTGTCGGAGTGCGGGTTATACAGTGCGCTCGGCTGAGCGCACTGTATTGCATCAGCCCCAAGGAGCACAAAAGGCAAAACTCCTCCGCATCCCTGACCTTATCCAGGGATGGCAAGGAGATGGACTGATTCAAATGAAAGTCCAAGACTACCTTGGGCAAGAAGGATGGACTAGTAAGCAGCTGTAACACCCCCGGAGTCACCTTAAAGAACAGCTCCCGGCAGGACACGGCCTCCAGCTCAGAAATCCAACAAACAGAACATATATCCACCAGGAACACAGTCTTCAAAATCAACAACTGTAAGGAAAGGCTAAGCAGTGGTTGGAATGTAGGGCCCGCCAAAAACTCCAGCACTAAATTAAGACTTCACAATGGAACCAGTAACTCAAGGGAGGCCTAAGGTACTTCATTTCCTTCAAACAATGGGCCACATCAGGATGAGATGACAAGGAAACACCATTCACCAGCCCTCTGAAACAGGCAAGAGCTGCAACCTGTACCTTCAAGGAATGAAGGGCCAAACCTTTATTCAATCCATCTTGCAAAATATCCAGAATGAGAGGGATCTTAACTGAATGAGGAAGAACACCCCTCTTCTCACACCAGGCCTCAAAAACTCTCCAAACCCGCACATAAGTGTTGCGACCGTCGCTGCCCGACGTCTCCACTCCGCCCTCCTCACCTCCTTGGTGACTCCCTCTTTCTTGCTCAAGTGGAAGGTTGGCTGCCGTGACGTCATTCTGCCATCTTCCTCCGGCGTCTCCGGAGCGGCTCGACGCTGCAATCCGCCATGTTTCACAAGGGCTTAAGGGTGCGCGCGCGGCCCCAACTGATGTACCAAGGGCGCAAACCTCAGGGGCGTCCCCCTGAGATGACGTCAGCAGTACCGGATATATAAGGTCTTAGAAATCGCTAACTAATCGAGTTAGCAAGGACCAGTTTCGCACTCTCCTAGCTACTCTGCCTCCTCGGACTTACCAGGAGAACCCGCTCCTCGGGGGTCTCGCTCTCTCTTTGTTTTTCAGGTCACAGTCAGGAACCGGCACTCGCTCCTCGATGGCCCATGTTCCCAGACTGGTTGCTGAATACTTACTCTGCCTGGAAGTCATCGCTGCCTACTACACCAGTGAGTTACCATCTCTCTCTCAGAGCTTTCCCTGGAACCAGGTACTCGCTCCTAGAGGGCCTAACTCATTCCAACACCTGGACTACTTCTAGAGACTATTGTGTGAGTGTTACCATCAAGGTTCTGTCCCTAAACTCTGCATACTCTGCCTACTCACTATATTCAGTTTCTCTACAGCTCAGTTATCCAGGATCGCTGTTCCAGTACCTGAGGGACTACAGCCCTGCCGGGCACTTCCAGCTCACTACTGCCACCTCTGGTGGTTCAATATACTGTTTAATAAAAGAACTAGTGTGTGTCTGTCTCCATTCTCTGAGCCTGACCGGTAGTCCCTCTTGGGATCTTCCCCCGGGGGCATGGTCATCTGCCACCAGCCCAAGGATCCACCCACAACTACCTCAAACACCAACAATAAGCCAAGGAAGTGGAGAACTTGTGAGCGCGGAGTAAATTGGCAATCACCGCAGAGAAATAACCATGCTTTAACAGGCGAACCCTCTCAAGGGCCCAACTGTAAGACAGAAATGAGTTGGATCCTTGTGAAGAACCGGTCCCTGCTGAAGCAGATCCATGTGTGGTGGAAGACAAAGGGGGGCATCCACCAGGAGTTGTCACAAATCCGCATACCATGGGTGTCTGGGCCAGTCTGGCGCCACCAGGAGTACTAGTCCTCTGTGGCCTTCAATCTTGTGAATTATCCTGCCTAGGAAAGGCATAAAGCAATCTGTCTTCCGGCCAGACCAGTATGAGAGCGTCTAATCCCAGGGACCATGGATCTCTCCTGTGACTGCTGAAGTGAGGAACCTTCGCATTTCGAGAGGTCACCAGCAGGTCTAGGAATGGAAGGCCCCAGCAATCCACAATAAGCTGAAATGCCTTGGCTGACAACACCCACTCTCCTGGGTCCAGACTCTCCCTGAGAAAGTCTGCTCTTGCATTGTCTTTTCCTGCAATGTGAGAGGCCGAGATCATCTGCCGATGACCATTCCATCAGCTGATCTATTTCTTGTGACACTTGCAGGCTCTTGGTTCCTCCCTGGCGATTGATATAGGCCACCATCGTCGCATTGTCCGACATCATATGAACCGCTTGATTCCGTAGCCTGTGGCTGAACTGCAAGCATGTCAGCTGTACCACCCAAGCTTCCAGGTGACTGATGTTGCAGTGGGACTCTTTGGCATTCCTGCGCCCTGGGCCATTAACTCCAGACAGTGAACCCCCAACCATGGAGACTCGCATCTGTCATGAGTACCAACTAGGCTGGAGAGATCAAGGGAACTCCCTTTCTCAGATGATCCTCCTGCAACCACCACTGGAAGTGGGAGCAGATTTCCATTGGCAAGTGGAGCCAAACCACATAATCCTGAGACTGTGGGTTCCAACGATATAGCAGAGAGCACTGAAGAGGACGCATATGCGCCCTTGCTCACAGCACCACTTCCAGGGTAGTTGCCATTAAGCGGGGTATCCGTAGGTAGGACCATACTGTCGGGCATATGGTGTTCATCAACTGACGCACTTGAGATATCAATCTCTGGTTCCGAACGTCAAGTAGGAAAACTCTGTCCTGTCCCATGTCAAACCGGACTGCCAGCGACTGGGATGGTTGAAGATTGTTCTTGATCAGGGTCACCAAACAACTGAGCTTCTGCAATAAGGAGACAATCTTTTGTGTCATCAGAGGCTCTCTTCCTGAGACTTGGCTCAAATCAGCCAGTCATCCAAATATGGGTGCACCAGGATTCCTTCTTTTCACAAGGCCACTGCTACCACCACCATAATCTTGGAAAATGTTCTAGGAGCGGTGGCTAGACCAAAAGGCAGCGCCCGAAACTGATAATGGTACCCCAACATCACAAAGCATAGAAAGCATTGGTGTTCCAATCAAATGGGAATGTGAAGGTAAGCTTCTGACAGATCCAAGGAGGTCAGAAATACCCCCGACTGCACCACCATTATTACCGAGCGTAAAGTTTCCATTTGAAAATGAGGCACCTTCAAGTGATGGTTGACCCTCTTGAGATCCAAGATGGGATGAAAGGAGCCCTCCTTGGGCACAACAAAATAAATGGAATAACACCCCATACTTTCTTGAGATGTGGGCACCGGAACCACAGCCCTCAGTCTGAGGAGCCTTTGAACTCCATTGCCTACTTCTTCTGCGGAGAGTGGCAAGAGGAGACCATGAACACGTCCCGAGGAATACTGCGAAATTCCAGTGCATACCCTTCGTGTAAAACCTCCAGGACCCACTGGTCTGACGTGATCTCGACCCACCTCCGATAAAAGAGGTGGATCAGCAAACCTTCATTGGGAAGCTCTGGAAGGTCCCCCATTTGAACCTGCTCCTCTCTTGGGCTGCCGAGAACAAAAGGACTGAGACCTACCAAAAGGCTGAATCCACTGAAAAGTCGTCCCTCTGTAGGGATGAAAATGTTTGGAACCCCGGAGACGACCCCTCATACCAAAGGGGCACTGTAACTGTTTCTTATCCTTCAGCAACCAAGGCACCAGAGACTCGCCCTACTTACTGGCCAGTTTCTCCAACTTGCTCCCAAACAAGATAATTCAAACTTTCAGATTAAGAATCAAGTTAAAAGCCTGGGCGTGTTGTTAGACAGCATACTTTCCTCAAGTCAAGCAAATTATCAGACAAGGCTTCTTCAGATTACTAATTCTTTTTGGTCTAAAGAAACTCTTGCATACTCCTGAATTTCATATTGTTTTGCAAGCCTCAGTATTCCCAATTATTGATTATTGTAACAGTCTCTATGCTGGCCTTCCCTATACAACACTTTGACCATTACAGCTTTTGCTAAACTCCTCGGCTCGCTTAATTGCTGGTCTCAAGTGATTTGACCATATCACCCCAGTTTTGATTGAGTTACATTAGCTCTCAATTGGTGAAAGAATCAAATGTAAAATTGGCATGACAATTTTCAAATTAATCAATGATCAGACCTGCCCATGGGCCAATGCCATTTTAAAATTTTACAACCTTCCAGAAACGTATGTTCTTCTCAGCGGGGCTTGCTAGAAGTTCCATCCCCTAGAGCTGCATGCCTACATATTACTCAGGAATGTTCTTTTTCAGTTGCTGGTCCAGTTCTCTGGAACTCTTTCCCAATGGAACTTTGTCTGTGTGACTCAGTCAAAACTTTTAGAGCATGTCTAAAGACTTTTTTGTTTAAACTAGCCTATTTTTAAGTTTTTAAAACCTTTGTCTCATTTATTATGATTTTATATTACTAACCTACCATATTTTTATTGTACATTTCTGTATTTTTATTATAGTTATTTTATTTCTGTAGTTTTAGTATAGTTATTGTTTTATTGTTTATTTTTATATATGTTCCTATCGCCTAGACCTATTTAGTGGTAGGCAATTCATAATTTTAAATACATATAAATGGGTTGGGTTAGGGAGCAGACCAGCTGCTTCAGGGTCACCTTGTCCCTTCTCTTCTGGCTGGCTGGAAGAGAGATGGAGCAGGGCCATTCTTCCACAGATTAAGCCTTGCTTTTCTCCATTCTGTATTTATGGAAACAAATCTTTATTGATAAGACTCATTATCTGGGTAAAGAACGTATGCCTTAGAAAAGAGGCGTACTCTCGGGGCTTTGGCCTACTCTACAGGTGTTACTGTATTCCGAGTCTTGAGGACAGTTTTCGGTGAAATTGCACCAGGCGTGTACACAAACAAGTGGGCCAATCGCATATTGTTACCAAATCCGGAAGCGGGGAAAGAACCCCAGAGAGGCATGCTTTGCAATGTCTGCATAACATTCTGTCCGTCATTGAGCTTAGAAATGTCTCGAGTCAGCAGATCTTAGAACAAAGCACCTTCTTTCCTAAAACGAACAGGTTTACTGCCAATTGCAGAAAAGCCGACAAACGAGGGTGCGCGTCCCATTTCCTATCCTTTTAAATTCACTGCTTTCAGACAGCATTGCATGCTAATACGGGACGCAGCCCAGCACCAGCCAGAGACTATTGCGTGGAAGAACAGAGCGATAGAGCGATAGAGCGATAGAGCTTCTTCCTTCGGGTAGGCACGCGCTGGCTCTTTGGCTCTCGCGGCGTCCGGGAGGGCATGGGGAATTCTTGCCTTGACGGTGGCCAGCAGGGGGCGCGCTGCAAAATACTTGCAGGGAGCGGGACGAGCTGGGGGCCGCTCTTGTGGCTGTGCGCGTTTGTGACTGTGTGCGAGAGTGGAAGAGGGAGGTACGCTTGGAGGTGCCTCCATGGCGGCCGGTACGGTGCTTTTCACACGCGGTGCTGGGCAGGTAAGGAGGCCGGGGAGGAATTGAGCAGCAGGTTTCGGAGCCTTTAGTATGTATTCGGGGCGCTTTCTCTTCGCCCCGTCCCTTTCTTTGTTACTTCTCTTTGGAGCCCCCTCCCTGGCATTGTAAGTGCTGCTCCCTTCCTGTTAAGGGCACAGACTGGCGTTGTGCAGCGAGCCGAGGCTCCGGACCTCCCTTACCCCGCACCCTCCAACCCCCAGGCATGTTATCGCTGGTCCAATGTCAGCGGAGCAAATAGCTGAGCAGCATTGGAATCCCTGGACTAGAAAAATAGGTGACATAAGCAAATGGTCATCTTTAATGCCATGCGGTGGTATTTATTATTGGTAAATTGTATTTAGGACTGGTAGCACACTTAATCGTATGCAAGCTAAGATGTATTAGTTCTGGTCGCGAGCACCTGGGATCTGCCGATAACTTGCGACCGTCGGAGGCAGGATGCTGGGCTCGATGGACCTTCGTGTTCTTATGCCCTTGTAGTTACGAGTCATGCAGGTCAGGGTATAAAGCGGGGGTCCTCTGGGACTCTCCACTTTCTTGCCTTCTGGCATGTTACTTTACCTTCCCCAATCTATTTTCTTTCCCCTCATTTCATCTTCCCTTTCCCTCCCTTTGTTTTTCTTCTCTAATCCCTCTTCCCAATTTCTTCCTCACTTTTCCACTGTTTTTCCTGCCATTTCCTTCCTTTTTGGCCAGCTGCAGAATGACGTTCCCTTTATGCTCTGTTCCCTTTTTTTTTTTCAGTTGAAATGAAAATGCTGGTAGGTATTGTGAGAGTAGTTCAATGCCTGCTAGCATTCTGTGGCTTTGAAAATAAAGAGCAACAAAAGATTTATAGGTGATGCCCATTTTTTAAAAAATTAACTATATTTCTGACTAGTTTTGGAGAACTACACTCCCTTCATCAGGTCAAAGCAAAATTAGCAGGTTAATGCAAAGGATGATATTGTTAAATATATTAGTAAATCATAGGTTGCATTACAATGGTGATGTGAAATAAAATGATTTGGGAGTGAGTTGATAAGATGGTGAGAAGAAAGAGACAGCAAGATTATGCCTAAGAATGGGTGAAGTGCCCATGGTCCTATTACATTTTATCATGTTTGTTTTGTAGTGTCCAGTTATTTTGGTTGCAAGTTTTATTTTCTTGTTCTTGGCTAATTCTGAAGTTTACTTCTTGATATCCTGATCATAATGTTCTAGATGCAGTCATGTGGCCTGAAGAAATGTTCCTCCACTGAGGAGTTACCTTACCCTGCTCCTCTTGGTGATGTGATATTTTGTTTGTATAGATTTATTATTATCTTGAATTTCAGATCCATTTCACCATTCTAACATTCCTCTTTAAGTTGGTGAAGAGGGTCAAAGTTTGGAGATTGGATGATAAAATAATAGAGGTGGTTTTGTCCTGAAAATGTTTTTGTGAATACATTTTTGATAGCATGCAACAAATGAAGTGAGATTAAAGTTTAAAATCCTTAGTCTGATTTTTAAACTTTTGTGTAGCAACATCCCTAAATATGTGCAAGTGCCTGTGTATTTATATTCCTGCTAGATCTCTAAGTCTTCATGGTCTTAAGTATTTTTATCCCTTTTAGAGATGTTTTGCTTCTATAACTTTGCTGTAGTCATCTGGAATTCATCCCCTCAGGAACTCTGGGATATGTTAAATTATTTATGCTTTAGAAAATTAGCTGAAGCATGACTTTTTGGGAAAGATGCTTGATCTTTTTCAATAGAGTTCTCAGGCCTGAAGTAAGATGGGCTTAGTGGACAGCTCAGTTTGGACTTATTTATAATTTAATCTTTTGTATTGCATCTGATTAATTTAGTTTTTCTGGGGTTTTTTTGTATTTGTGATTTTTTTTTTTTTTAATCTTTTCTGTGTGGAGAAGATACAGAGAAGGGCGACCAAAACGATAAGGGGAATGGAACAGCTCCCCTATGAGGAAAGACTAAAGAGGTTAGGACTTTTCAGCTTGGAGAAGAGACGGCTGAGGGGGGGATATGATAGAGGTGTTTAAAATCATGAGAGGTCTAGAACAGGTAGCTATGGATCGGTTATTTACTCTTTCAGATAATAGAAAGACTAGGGGGCACTCCATAAAGTTAGCATGTGACACATTTAAAACTAATCGGAGAAAGTTCTTTTTCACTCAACGCACAATTAATAGGATTGCCTGCTTCCACAATTAAACCTCTTCAGCTGCTTCAAAATGCTGCCGCTAGATCCTTATCAAATTGTAGAAAATTTGAATACATCACTCCAATCTTGCACCAATTTCATTAGCTTCCCATCACTTTTAGATCGCAGTATAAGATAATTATGCTTATTCACAAAGCGTTATACAATGATTACTCATCTTGGTTACAGAAACCACTATATCAATGTATTTCTACTAAAAAGCTTCATTCAACAGACACTGGGTTACTCACTATTCCCACCAGCAAAAAAATTCTCAAAACAGCTACTATAAACCGGGCCTCTTCTCTAATTGGTCCTACTCTATGGAACTCCCTACCATCGCCACTAAGGACCGACCCTTCTACACCTACCTTTAGAAAAAATCTCAAAACATGGCTTTTTGTCAAAGCTTTCCTACAACAAATACAATAGATTACATCCCCTTATCTATGGTTTTTTCCTTTTATTTTTGCAATATATTGAAATTTGTGTGACTGGATAGGTTATTGCTTTATATAGATCTATTTTTAATCTATAGGGTTTTGTTTTTTTAACGATGTTTCTTAGTTCCATACGTTATGTTTTTGAACTGTTTTACTGTATTATGTCCTCAATAGTATTTGATGACAATTTGTTTCAATGTAAACTGATGTGATATTTTGAATTGAATGTCGGTATAAAAAAACAAATAAATAAAATTAAACTCTGGAATTTGTTGCCAGAGGATGTGGTTAGTGCAGTTAGTGTAGCTGTGCTTAAAAAAGGATTGGATAAGTTCTTGGAGGGAGAAGTCCATTACCTGCTATTAATTAAGTTGACGTAGAAAATAGCCACTACTATTACCAGCAACAGTAACATGGAATAGATTTAGCTTTTTGGTACTTGCCAGGTTCTTATGGCCTGGATTGGCCACTGTTGGAAACAGGATGCTGGGCTTGATGGACCTTTGGTCTGACCCAGTATGGCATGTTCTTATGTTCTTTTTTTTTTTTTTTTTTTTTTTTACTCATAAATCTACCTTGATGTTATCAGCAAAAAGCAATGCATCACATCGAAACAAATTCATATTAATGGATACAGTTGAGCAATGGATTAATGGAGAACATATATCCCCGATGCAGAAGTGTTCATTGTCAGATTCCTCATTGGTGATATAAAAAATTTTTTCTCATTGTATGTGAAACTCTGTAGTTTCTTTATTATTATTTTTTTTTAAAGTGATTAAATGTACACCGTTTTGCTCTACTTCTGTTGAAGCGGTATACAAAAAATGTTAGATAAATAAATGTTTGGTGGTAAATGATTACAGGCATGAAGCACTTCTTTGAATGCTCAAGTCAGCTGAAGTATGCTATTTCCCTCCTACCCCAAAGATTTATTTATCTTGCTGCACTGTTCCTCTTTTCAAAAGTTTTGCACAATTTCTGATTGGAAGCGGAATTGGACATTGTTGCTGTTACAGATTCTCATGGTTGGGATATGGACATTCAGGGCTATAACTTTTCAGGAAAGGACAGAAAAAGAGGAGGAATTGCTTTTATGTCAAATATATCCACCAACTGAATTGCAAGGCATATAGAGAACCAACTGAATTGCAAGGATAGAGAAGAAGTATTATGGATCATCCTAAAAAAAAGAATTTGGTGCTTCCAATTTTTACTGGTGTGATCTACAGGCCACAGACTCAAACAGAAGAACTGGACAGAGAACTCATCGACGCCATCCAGAAGGTGGTAAAGAACAGTGAAGTGTTCATTGGAGATTTTAATCTGCCAGATATGGATTGGAGTATCCCTTCTGCTGAATCTACATGACATTCGGGTCGATCCTGTAAGGCCGCGGTAATAACAGTGCGGCAGTGTCAGGCGCACCCTTCCTCCCCGCACGCACAGTTCTCTTCACTAACTCCCCGATACTCTCCTCTAATCGCATGCAAATGCATGCCGCGGCTTTAAAGCGGTAGGGAAGGGTTATGCCCGCGTAACCCATTTTACTGTATAGGCGCTTAATACAGCGCCTATACAGTAACCAGGGTGCACTGGTACCTGTCATTTCAAATGACATTTGAAATGACAGGCACCATGAAGTGAAAAAAAAAATACCAAAATATATAAAAACCTGAGTGTTCAAAAAAAAAAAATTTTTAAATACCTGTCGGAGGGCCGCGTGGGTCCAGGCGGCTGGCGGGCGGCGGCGGGAGCCGGGTGGTCGCGTGTTTAATCTAGGCCGCGGGCGGGTGGGCGCCTGTTCCAGGCGGCGGCGGGGGCGGGTGGACACGCGTTAGTTTGAGGCGGGCGGCGGGCGGGCGGCGGCGGGTGATCGCGTGTTAAATCTAGGCCGGGTCGCACAGGCGCGCATTCATTCATCCAGGCGGAGGAGCCGGCGGCGAAAGCGGCCGGCTCCGCCTGAATGAATGCGCGCGTGTGCGACCCCTGCGATTCGGCGCTCAAGGCAGTCACAGCATTCATTCACTGCCGGTGGGGGCTGCCGGGGCAGCCCCCACCGGCAGTGAATGAATGCGACCCCTGCGATTCGGCGCTCAAGGCAGTCACATGCCGTGACGTCACGGCATGTGACTGCCTTGAGCGCCGAATCGCAGGGGTCGCACAGGCGCGCATTCATTCAGGCGGAGCCGGCCGCTTTCGCCACCGGCTCCTCCGCCTGGATGAATGAATGCGCGCCTGTGCGACCCGGCCTAGATTTAACACGCGACCACCCGCCGCCCACCGACCGTCTCGAACTAACGCGTGTCCCCCCGCCGCCGCTGCCGCCTGGAACAGGCGCCCACCCGCCCGCGGCCTAGATTTAACACGCGATCACCCGGCTCCCGCCGCCGGCCGCCTGGACCCATGCGGCCCTCCGACAGGTATTTAAAAATTTTTATTTTTTTTTCTGACAGGTTTTATGTGTCCCACAGCATTACATTTTCTCGATCATCTCTGTATCGCTTTTTTTTTTATTGTGTTTTATTGTTTTTGAGTGTCTTAAGCGGTTTGGTTGGCTTTGCGATGGATTTGTTACTAGACTCACAGTCCTAACTCCTACTAGGGGGAGGCGGTAAACTAACACGTTACGGCCGCGGCAAAACAGTGCGTTACTAATGAGATAACCTGAGCGCGCGTTACGGTATCGGAGGGGAATAGCTAATTCCTTCATTATACAGCTAATTCGTTCATTTACATGCCGGGTGCGGGAAGGGTTACGCGTCTGTTTTAAGAAGCGCTACGGACGTGCGAAACTGGAGACTGTATCGCTGGTTTGCCTTACGCGTCCGAATTGTGCGCAGCGAGCTCGTTACAGACGAGAAATCTTCAAATGAATGTTACTGTATCGAGCTGATAGAGAGAGAGTGGATGCCCTTCAAGGGGCTTTGCTCAAACAAATGGTAATGGAACCAGTGAGGGGAAGGTGTTATAATCAATCTAGTGCTAATAGTGATAATGTCTCTGTTTGGATAGAGGCTCATCTCAGCACCAGTGATCATCAAACGGTATGATTTGATTTTGCGAACAGAATACAGAAAAGTCTCACAAAGACCTGAGTTTTTTGAATTTCAAAAATATGACTTTGTCAAAATGGGGACAAACCTGGAGGAAGAACTGGAAGACGGGGAGAAAATGGGTAAGGTGGAACAGTGAGCCAAATTAAAAGGCGCTATTACAAAGGCAACAAATCTATATGTTAGAAAAATAAACGAGAGAAAAGAACTGGTTCTCTGAAGTACCTGAAAAAATAAAGACAAAAAGCACAGCGTTCACGAAGTGTAAAGGATCCCAAAACATGGAACACAGGGAAGAATATCTGTTAAAACTAAGGGAGATGAAGAAAGAAATAAGGAAAGCAGAAGGTCAAGTGAAAGAGGATTGCCAGAGAGATAAAGTGAGGTGACAAAACATTTTTCAGATATATCAGAGAAAGAAGGGAGGCCAGACGTGGTACAGTGAAATTGAAGGGTGACGAGCAATGTGTGGAGAGAAATGAAGAAATGGCAGAAATATTAAACAAATCCTTCAGTTTGGTGTTCACTAAAAAAAACGGTTGATAAGATCTTTTTGGGTACTTGCCAGGTTCTTACAGCCTGAATTGGCCACTGTTGGAAACAGGATGCTGGGCTTGATGGCCCCTTGGTCTGACCCAGTATGGCAGATCTTATGTTCTTATCATAGATGGGGATGGAGTAGAGGAACCTCCTGTTTACAAAAGAAAACATATGGGAGGAGCTAGACCAGTGATTGTGAACTGCAGTCCTCAAGTGCCACAAACAGGCCAGGATTTCAGGATATCTACAGTGAATATACATGAGATTTGTATAGAATGGAGGCAGTGCATGCAAATGTTTCTCATGCATATCCATTGTAGATATCCTGAAAACCTGGCCTATTTGTGGCACTTGAGGACTGGAGTTTGCCATCACTGAGCTAGACAAACTGAAAGTGGACAAGGCTATGGGGCCGGATGAGATACATCCCAGAATACTGAGGGAGCTCAGAGATGTGCAGGTGGGTTCGCTGAGGGAACTGTTCAATAGATCCCTGGAAATGGGATTAGTGCTGTGGGATTGGAGAAGAGTTAAAGATGGTCTAGCTTCACAAGAGTGGTAGCAGAGAAGAGGCTGGAAACTACAGGCCAGTTAGCTTCACCTGGGTGGTGGAACATAACATAAGAATTGCCGTACTGAGTCAGAAGAAGGGTCCATCAAGCCCAGCACCCTGTTTCCAACAGTGGCCAATCCAAGTCAAGTACCTGGCAAGTACCCAAACATTAAATAAATCTCAAGCTACTATTGCTTATTAATTTAATAGCAGTTTAATGATTTTCCCATAGGAATTTATCCAAACCTTTTTTAAACCCAGCTACACTAAGTGCTGTAAGCACATCCTGTGGCAGTGAATTCCAGAGCTTAACTATATGCTGAATGGAAAAAAGAATTTTCTTTGATTTGTTTTAAATGAGCTACTTGCAAACTTCATGGAGTGCCCCCTGGTCTTTCTATTATCTGAGAGAGTAAATAACCAATTTACATTAACTTGTTCAAGTCCTTTCATCATTTTGAGGACCTCTATCATATCCCCCCTCAGTTGTCTCTTCTCCTAACAGTCCTAGCTTCCTTAGCCTTACTTTATAGGGCAGCCGTTCCATGCCCCTTATCAGTTTGGTCGCCCTTCTCTGTAACTTCTCCAGTGCAACTATATATTTTTTGTGATGCGGTGACCAGAATTGCACACAGTATTCAAGATGCGGTCTTACCATGAAACGATACAGAGGCAATGACATCTATTGTTTTGTCATACCCTTCTTAATAATTCCTAACATTCTGTTTGCTTTTTTGATCGCCACAGCACACTGAGCCAACGATTTTAATGTATTATCCACTATGACACCTAGATCTCTTTCCTGGGTAGTAACTCCTAAGATAGAACCTAACATTGTGTAACTACAGCAAGGTTTATTTTTCCCTAGGTGCATCACGTTGCACTTGTCCACATTAAATTTCATCTGCCATTTGGAAGCCCAATCTTCCAATCTCACAAGGTCCTCCTGTAATTCATCACATCTTGAGATTTAACTACTCTGCATAATTTAGTGTTATTGGCAAATTTGATCACGTCACTCGTTGTACACCACTGTTTATCTTTTTCCACTGTGAAAACAGACCATTTTAATCCTACTCTGTTTCCTGTCCTTTAACCAACTTGCAGTCCACAAAAGGACATCACCTCCTATCCCATGATTTCTAGTTTTCTTAGAAGCCTCTCATGTGGGACTTTGTGGAATGCCTTCTGAAAATCCAAATACACCACAATTATTGGTTCAGCTTTGTTCCCATGTTTGTTCACTCCTTCAAAAAAAATGTAGGAGATTTGTGAGGCAAGACATCTCTTGGGTAAATCCTATGCTGGCTGTGTCCCATTAAACCATGTCTATCTAAATGTTTTGTGATTTTATTCTTTATAACAGTTTCAACAATTTTTCCTGGCACTGAAGTCAGGCTCACTGGTCTATGGAGTCTCGCTGAAGGAAAGGATAGTGAACTATTTACAATCTGATGGGTTTCTGGACTTTTTTTTTTTTTTTTTTAATTGGATCAAGGAAGTGCTCTCAATGTAATCTACTTGGATTTCAGCAAAGCTTTTGATACGGTACCGCACAGGAGGCATGTGAATAAAATGAGAAGTTTGGGAGTAAGTACCAAGATGGTGGAGTGGATTACAAACTGGTTGAGTGGAGGTGACAGTGTGTAATGGTAAATGGAACCTACTCTAAAGAGAGGGGACTAGTTCTGTTCAATATCTTTGTGAGCGACATTGCAGAAGGGATAGAAGGTAAAATTTGTCTATGATACTAAAATCTGCAACAGAGTGGACACGCCTGAAGGAGTGGCGAGAAGGAAAGGCGATTTAAGAAAGCTTGAAGAGTGGTTGAAGATTTGGCAGCAGGGATTCAGTAACAAGAAGTGCAGAGTCGTGTATCTGGGATAAAGTAATCCAAAAGATTTGTATGTGATGGGGGTGAAAGACTAACCTGCACTGACCAAGAGAGAGATCTTGGAGTAAAAGTGTCTGGCAAGCTGAAGATGGCGAAGCAATGTGACAAGGCAATAGCTAAAGCCAGAAGAATGCTGGGCTGATAGAGAGAGGAATAACCAGTAAGAAAAAGGAGGTGATAATGCCCTTGTGAGGCCTCACCTGGAATATTGTGCTCAGTTCTGGACAATAAGGAGGCGGTCCAGAGAAGGGTGACCAAAATGGTGTGGGGTCTGTATCGGAAGACCTATGAAAAGAGGCTGAAGGATCTGAATATGTATACCATGGAAGAGAGGAGGTGCAGGGGAGATGTGATGATGACCTTCAGAGGTTTTAATGCTGCATGAACTTTGGAAAGAAAATAAAAGAACTAGGGGATCACAAAATCAAACTCCAGGGGAGACCACTCAGACCCAATGTCAGGAAATATTTCTTCACGGAAAGGGTGGTGGATGCTTGGAATGCCCTTCCAGAGGAGGTGGTGAAGATGAAAACAGTCAAAGAATTAAAAGGGGTATAGAATAAACACTGTGGATCTCTAAAGGCTAAAGGATAGAGAAAAGTGTGTGTGGGTGGGGGTGTAACTTGCTGATACGGTAGTTACTAGCCTTAACAGAAGGCATGGAGATTACTACCTTTAACCAATATGTCTTGATGCTTGCCATACTGGGTCAGACCAAGGGTCCATCAAGCCCAGCATCTTGTTTCCAACAGAGGCCAATCCAGGCTACCAGAACCTGGCAATTACCCAAACACCAAGAAGATCCCATGCTACTGATGCAATTAATTGCAGTGGCTATTCCCTAAGTAAACTTGATTAATAGCAGTTAATGGACCTCTCCTCCAAGAACTTATCCAATCCTTTTTTAAACACAACTACACTAACTACATCCTCTGGCAACAAATTCCAGAGTTTAATTGTGTGTTGAGTGAAAAAGTTTGAAAGTTATGAGCAATAATGCCAATTGTTAAGGCTTCAACCCTGGTCTTTATGAATGGCACTATTGCTCACAACTTTCAAACTTATGCTAATTCAACCCCGTTTTGTGTTCATTACCAAGGACTTAAGTTCTGGCAGAACAACCCAGAATGGCATTATGCTGCCTCCTTTTCAGGAACCTGAGAAAGCGGAACAGAGCCAGCAGTGTAGATCAGTTCTGACTCCCTTGAGGAAACAGAGCCAGTAGTTGCTTGGATCCAAGCCCTTGGAGGAAGTAGAGGTCCCAAAAAACAGCACAGAAGCCGATCCAATATAGCAGAAGTGCAAACAAAAAGAGTTGAATTGATGTCAAGGTGAATAAAGTATTTATTAGTAATTTCAAAAGGTGCCTGACTCGGACCGAGTTTCGCCCATCAACATGGGCTGCTTCAGGGGCTGTATTCAAACAATAAAATCCAAGTATTATAACATAATAAAGATAATATCAAACAAATGTTATTAAAAATCATAAATTTATTTGTTGTGCTTTGTTTACAGTCATTCGGTATCGCCATCAGAATGGTTTACAGCATTTGGTACAAAGTGTCAGTTAAAGTTCTTTTCATTACATCGGTTTTATTGTTTTGTGCATTATTATTGGTTAGTTGGTAACGTGTTAGTACACGTTGGTATGTGTGGATGGGGGGGGGGGGGGGGTTACAGGGTGAGGCAATTGGGTAGGAAAGGTACTGGGATGGGTCAATTAAGTGGTTAGTGAAACAGACTTCCAAGGTTGAGAATATAGTTAAGTGATTGGATAGGCGTTTTTTAGGCTAGTTCAAAGCAAAACAAAAGTCTTCGAGATTTGAGAGGACGTTGATATGTTGTTACTCATGGATGGACAGTTGCTTCTTGATGCTGGTGTGCGTAGGTGTCTGGCAGTGTGGTTGATGGTGCGTGTTTGCGTAGGCTTTAGTGAACAGCCAGGTTTCAGATCTTTTTTGAAGGTTTTTGTGTTGGGTTGAGTTCTTATTTTGATTGGGAGTGAGTTCCATAGTGAGGGGCTGGCGATGGATTTAGCTCTCTTACGGGTTGTATTTAGTTGTGTGGTTTTGGTGGGAGGGATTTTGAGAAGGCCTTTATTCTTTGAGCGTAAGTTCGGTTTTGGAGCATGTAGTTCTATGGTTTTGCTTAGCCAGTTGGATTGTTGCCCTGGCTTGTTACGGCGGTTACTACCCCAAACCAAATAAGCCTGATACTTCACTTTCAAAGCATATACAGCATAGTTCTCTGCTTCAACAGCAGGGGAGAAGAAAAACTGATGCTTCACGCATATCCAGCATAGCTTCAACAGCAGGGGAGAAGAAAAAAGGATTCGCACTCACAAAGCGGGGAGTAGCTGGCTTGTTACGGCGGTTACTACCCCAAACCAAATGTGCCTGATACTTCACTTTCGATGCATATCCAGCATGGCTCTCTGCTTCAACGGCATGGGAGAAAAACTGATACTTCACGCATATCCAGCATAGCTCCCTGCTTCAACGGCAGGGGAGAAGAAAAACAACCAATAAGGGCTGTATAACATAGTCTGGGTAAAACAAATAAGCATGGGTGTAGCTTGCTTATTGCGGCGCTTACTACCCCTACTACCCCTAACTAATCAAGCTAGATATTTCACTTGGATGCAGCTCCATCACTGCTCTCTACATTAATGGTGGGGGTGGAAGGGAAATAGAACCAAGAGCTAAGAGAAACAGATAAGTATGAGAGAAAAAATGTGTGAAGCTTGCTGGGCAGACTGGATGGACCGTTTGGTCTTCTTCTGCCATCATTTCAATGTTTCTATATGCAGAATTGTTAGTACTTTGTAGTCTATTCGATATTTTATTGGGAGCCAGTGTAGTGATGTAAGAGTTGGAGTGATGTGTTCATGTCTTTTTGTTCCAGTAAGGATTCTGGCGGCTGTGTTTTGTAGGATTTGGAGTGGACGAATAGTAGTGAGTGGTAGGCTCAATAGTAGGGCATTGCAGTATTCAAGGTTGGCGAAGATGAATAGTTGCAAGACCATTCTGAAATCATCTTGTGCAAGGAAAAGTTTAAGACGTCTGAGGGTAAGTAGTTTGTGGTATTCTTCCTTGATCTTCTTAGTTATGTGGATTTTGAATGATAGGTCATTGTCTATGGTGATTCCTAGGTTTCTAGCACGCGTGACAGGAGAAATTGATGACAGCACTTAAATCATAGATAAAAATACACATAAAAGGACAACTAATAAGCATGTAACTGATTTTGAGGAAAAACATTTATCCAGAATTCTATTTTTATATTAACAAGATATGGAAGGTGCAGCCATGCAATACACAGAATTTCCAAAGGCATTCTTTACTTCCAGCACTTACTCCTATTCATCTATATCCTGCATCCTTTCTCTCTGCTTCTTCTAGGGCTTTCAGGACCTGGGAACCCCTCCATCCCCTCCCCTCCCCTATCCCTGATCCGGTCCGCCTGCTGAAAATACCATATTCATCTCCTCTTAGAGTCTATCTTATGTTTCAAATGTCATTAAAATGTGTCTACCAGTTACAAACAGACAGAACCTGACCATAAAGTGCTCTGTTTTCCTTTAGTAAGAATGCCTTAAATGATTTTGTAGCAAAGAATACTGTTATAATTATAAATGTGGAAATTGCAAATAAGTAACCTGAAAACAAAATATTAATACCAGACATCAGTACCACATTTCGTGGAAGCCAAAAAGTGACTTAATTCTCTCAGATGAAGGGATAAAAAAGATCAATGTTTTAAATTATGCTCAGATTCTTCTTTCTCATGGTGAGCTGGCAGCTGTACTTGACAGCTCAAAATCTGTTTCTTTTTCTGTCCGTACCTTTACAAGCAGCATTGTATTGTAGTCATTACTGCCGCAGCATCTCCCATATCCTGTCATGTTATGTTAGTTTAGTAATCCATCTGCCATTCGTTTCTCAGTTTCTCTAGTTTGTTTCACAGCTTAATTTCAAAGCATACTGTGAAAATACATATTCTGAAATGCTCTTTGTTTCAAAGCATACTGTGAAAATACATATTCTGAAATGCTCTTTGTTTCAGAGTGATGACTCAGATATCTGGGATGATACAGCATTGATAAAGGCGTATGACAAAGCAGTAGCATCATTTAAGGTAATAAAGAACTTCTATATGCAGTTCTATGTCTAGTGCAATTAGAGTGAAATAAAATATTTAATATAAATTTTTTAATATCATGCATTTCCTTTTTCTTGCTATTTGAACATGGTGGTGTAATTCAGAACCAGCCCTAGTGTACACACAAATAACCCTGATAAATGTAAACATCCTGAAATTGGGAAAAATGGTGAAAAAGTGTTTCGCAGGCCTTCACATTCCTTTGTATGATAAAGTACAGGGACCTGTACATTATTTTACTTCAGTGATTGTAAATTTTGTTTTTATTTATTTTTTTGCACTATAGTATATTTCCTGTTAGACCAGTCCAGACAAGTAGGTTTACTCTTTATTCCAGCTGATGGAGACGAGTTATGATAGAGTCTGAGGCAGAGATTAAGGATAATAGGCTTAACATATAAGAATAGGATAACACAGGTCCGAATACTTGGTTGGCTTCCCTTACATCTCCATAATATTTTCTCTCAGCCCTTGTGGTTTCTTCACATTTCTTTTTTTTTTTTGTTATTTCAAGCTTTATTAGATCCTTAGAAAACGATATACAAAACAAAGAGAGCAGCTCATACAGAAGCATAAAACAGCAGAACAAGAAATACTCCTCAAAAGCAAGGAATGCAAAAGAATACATAGCATAACATCTCCACTTCAACATTCAGTGGAGGTGCTCCAATGTAGCAAACGGTTTCTTCACATTTCTACTCATTTTTCACTTCTTAATTGTTTCATTGCCTTAGCAGCACCCACTAACAGCACTTTTCAGTGCTATTTATTTTATTTTATTTTTTTATTTGCTTCCTCAAGATGTCTGGTAAGAAGCCAACTATGAGTGGTTTTGAGAACTGCATTTGTAGTAAGGTAATGTCCATTATAGATGGTCATTACCTATGCTACTGTTGTCTGGGCCCAGACCATGACCTGACAGACTGCTATAATTGTGGACTGGTATATCCATGCACTCAACATGCCAGGGCATATGGTCAAATCTGTTTTATTGATTTTCAGAAACGTGAACATAGTATTAGTAAAAATGAATACAACTCGGGAACACTGGCGAGCTGTGACCAGCGCTCCAATATTACAAGAACATCCCCAAAAACACCCCTGTGGGAAATCCCCCCCCCCCCCCCCCCCCCCCCCCCCCCCCCCCCAAGAAGGCTATGAAAATTTTAATTCTCGAAGCTTCAGAAAGTGTCTCAGAAAGATCATTCAAAAGCTCACTTCGCGCATTGTGGGATAATGACTGAATGTAAGGATTCCATATCCGAAGAAAGAGAGGATCTGGTTGTCTTTGTAATATCCACTTGCCTGATGTATTTCTCAGAGGCACATAGCATGGACTAAATTTCACCACTGAGTAAAGGTAGGAGGTTCTTCATTTAACCAGTTTTGCAAAATAGCTTTTTTTATACAGTACAAGCACTTTATGTAACCATAACTTTACAAAAGGTTGCCCCACAGCCACACCAGACAAATGATCAAATGAGCACTTTTGGGCAAAAAGCTAACTTGAGTTTCGTCACTTTATAAATGTAATGCAGTATGTTGCCCCAGAAGGTAATGGTATAGGAACAATGCCAGAAGTGATGACCCAGTGTTCCCTCATGCGTATTACATCTTACTGATGCTGCTATGTGTCTGAAGTGTATTTTATGCGCCAGGCATTGTGAAATGTAATACCTCATTAGAAACTTATATTGCATTTGTCGAAGATCCATCCTACCAGTAATGGAGCAAATTCTTCTAAAACATTGTACATATTGGTCAGCTGTAAAAGACACATCAAGTTCCCTTTCCCAACCCCGAATCAGCTGCCCAAATGTAATGCGAGGTTGACGTCCTCTCAACTGTCTATATAAAAAGGAAATCTGTGAGATGGACCGGGTCTTCAATGTCAAATAAATTAGATAAAAATTCTCGATGCTCATGAGACCAGTCGGTAATCCCCATAGTGGCAGGCTTGCAAATAATGAAAATAATATTTATGTTCCAAAGCAAACTCCGTTTGCAAATCAGAAAATGATTTCACCTGTCCCATATCATCTAATAAATGAGCTATCAGTTTCAAACCTTGCGAAGCCCAAGAAATAAACACCTGGGTCTGCAGGCCTGGGAGAAAATGCATATTCCCGGAAAAAGGCAGGAACTGAGAAATCGAATACCAGAGTTGAAGAATATGCCAGGGCAAATAAGAACATAAGTGGAGGAACAGCATATGTTTCTTAGAAATCACAGTTGATCCTTCTTTCACAATGCAGCATCATCTGCCTCACCTTGAAAAGAGTTGAGCTGGAGCTCTTCAAAAACTCCCCCTTTGGTAAGAGAGGCTGAAATCTTGGGGTCGAGTAGTGCTGACCGTCCTGCGTGGAAGAAGATGTGGCATCACTCTGTGGAGCCGCTGGAGCAGCCAACATAAAAAAAGCATTGATAGTTGTCGTACTCAACTCCTACGCATAGGTCTTCCAAGTGTGGTGCATTGGCACTGTCAATGCATGCTGCATTTGTGCCGCCAATGTTCAGCCTATTGATGCTGTCAACACATGGCATTTTGTTGAACAGTGCACTGACACACAGCACACTGGCACCATTGATAAACGGTACCCTATCAATGCATGGAACTCCAATGCCATCAGCATACGTACCATGGGCACATGCATGCTTGGTTCTATCATCATTGCATTTGAAGCATGGCAAGAAAATGCCTTCAAAGCATGTGACAACAAAGACTTTGAAGCATCTGGTAGCGCCAAAGCTAAATGCCTCAATGCTATCAGCTCACCAAATGATGCATCAAGCCCTAGAACGTGGACATCATTTTGAAATACGAACACAGCTTTCTGCCGGTCACTCTAGGTCAGGAGCAGAGGGAGATGTATTACCTCTATCCCTTTCATTCACTAAAACCCTTACTCCAATGAGCTTACTGGCCGAAGGGTTATGGTTAAGGATGCCAGATCCAATATTTTGTCTGAACCTCTTACCTCAAACAGACCTCCCATTCAAAAGCAAGAGTCTATTCTAGTTTCTGAAGAAGATGTTCCATCGCCCATACCAGGTCAGAGGACACGTCAGCTACTCAACCAAGGAGTGGAGCTGGTGAAGCTTCTTTGCCACCTTGGCTAAGGAAAAGGAAGGTGCTTTCTACCCTCTCCTCGCTAGTATAGCTAGCGCATTCCCACAGGACAGAGTCCCTGTGTCCCCAGTTCGGTTGAATAAATCATCAGAATCCCCGCTGGGAGGTAGTTTTTCATCTCATTCACTTGCAGTGGAGTCTAGTTGTCCAGAGTTTGCTGACCAAGGCTATTCCCCTCTGTGTGGCTGAGAGATTCCCTTCCCCCCCCCCCTCCCCCTGATTTGCTTTCATCATTGAGATCCTGGATCAGAGGTCCCATACCCTTGGTTCAGAGGAGGGATTAAGAGGAATACCCTCTGACCCATTTTCAGAGCCTCCAGTGCATTCCTATACTCAGGAAGACCTACCTGTCTTATTCAAAATGTTTGGATAAATTGGGAAAAGCACTTGGAGTGAATGTACACACAAAGATCTTTGGACAGAGGTCTTTTGATCTTCAATTTTTAGATATTCCATCAACCAGCAGCTATCCCATTTCATAATATCCTGCAACAGCTGCAAATGAAATGTGGGAAAACCCCATCTCTTGTAAACCTATGGCATGAAAGTTAGATCTCAAGTATAGAGAACAAAGAATTCAGGATTTGGACTAAATCCGATTACTCCAATCTGTTGTGGACTCTGCCCTGCAAAAAGCAAAGGAAACAATTTTATTCCAGTACGCCTCCAGGGAAGGATCCCAGGCTGCTTGCCACTTTTGGAAAGAAAGTTTATTAGAGCTCCATGTTAAGTGCAAAGATTTCTTATCACGCCATGTAAAATTAGTGAGATGTACATAACTGTATACAAACGTTAAAACCTTTCCTTCATCCAACTGAAGGTGAAATAATTATCCACAGCCACTTCTGGATGCGGAAGAGTGCATTCACCTCCGCCTTAGGTCAGCCTATAAATTGTTGGATACCTCGGTGCATTCAAAAATTATTCAGACCCCGTCACTTTTTCCACATTTTGTAACATTACTGCCTTATTCAAAAATGGATAATATTAAGCTACTGCCTGGGGAAGATTTGAAAAAGCTGGTCAAGGATTTCAGGGCGTCGAGGCCCCAAAAGCTTCCTGAGGATAAAGCCTGTTCAGAGCAAAGGATCACTAGAATCTGATATCTCTTCTGGGGAAACAGTCTCCTCTTCAGGGGAATCGCTTTCTTAGTCTGTGCTTTTGTGGGGCCAAAAAAACAATTTACGCTGTAGGGATGTCTGGAATGGCACAGTCATCCCAATGAGGTTCAACAAGACGCTTCCAAAGTAGCTATGATGGGCACTGCACTAACCACATCCTCTGGCAACAAATTCCAGAGCTTAATTGTGCGTTCAGTGAAATTTTCTCTGATTAGTCTTAAATGTGCTACTTGCTAACTTCATGGAATGCCCCCTAGTCCTTCTATTATTTGAAAGTGTAAATTATATACCCATCAAGCACCTCTGTACTGTTAATATAAAAGGGGAGGAGGAATAGCCTATGAACCAGGAGACCAGGGTTCAAGTCCCGCTGTCGCTCCTTGTGACCTTGGGCAAGGCACTTTACCCACCATTGCCTCAGGTACAAAAATTTAAATTGTAAGCCCTCTGGGGATAGAGAAAATACCTACAGTACCTGAATGTAAACCAATGTGATATCTCAATTGAGATCGAATGTCGGTATATAAAAATAATAAATAAATAAATAAATTAACATCTGCTGTAGCACATCAATGGGCCGATACAGTAAGGAGCAGTAGGAAGAGCTGCTTTAGTGCCGGGCGCACCCGCGTTTGCCGCACGCACAGTCCGGCTCACCTACCGCTCGATACTGTATTTAAATAGCTTGCAAATGCAAGTCGCGTCCAAGAAGCGTCTGTTAAGTGTTAGGCCCACGCAATCCATTTTACTGTATAGAGTGCTATTCAGCGCCTATACAGTAACCTGGGTGCGCTGGTACCTGTCATTTCAAATGACATTTGAAATGACAGGTACCAGGAAGTGGACGGTTCTCCCACGCTCAGGATGGCCAGTCCTCTCTACCCTCCTCCCGAAGCAACGAAAGCGAAAAAGGAGAAAAGCGACATGTGAAGTGTAACTTACTTTCTTGCAGCCCTCCTCCGGAGACACACCGCGGCTCCCCTGCCTCCCGGGGACAGCCAGCGGCAAAAGCGGCCCCGCCAGCGAAGATGGCTGCCTGCACAGGCCCTCTGACGCAATCGCTCCAGCTGCGGCCACTTCTCCTGCGCGCATTCAGCCTGTGCGTGCAATTTGGCCGCTCAAGGTGTGACGTCACTACGGCCAAATTGCACGCACAGGCTGAATGCGCGCAGGAGAAGTGGCCGCAGCTGGAGCGATCGTGTCAGAGGGCCCATGCAGGCAGCCATCTTTGCCGGCGGGGCCGCTTTCGGCACCGGAAGCAAGGTGGAGAATCCCTTGCTCCTGTCAATCTAATGTAAGGAATCGAGGGGATCAGGAAGGTCAGAGGATGGGTGGGGGGTGCTGCGATCTTGTAAATTCTCGTGGGTGGGAGGAAGGGAAGAGAGGGGGCGGCTTGACTGTGCAATTTTAAGAACACCAGAACGGGGGGGGGGGGGGGGGGGGGGGCTTGGTTATATTTTAACGATTTGGAGGTTGTGTAGGGCATGGCCTCCGGCTGTCCCCGGGAGGCAGGGGAGCCGCGGTGCAAGAAAGTAAGTTACACTTCACATGTCGCTTTTCTCCTTTTTTGCTTTCGTTGCTTCGGGAGGAGGGTAGAGAGGACTGGGCTGCCCCGGAGACCAGCACCCATGGACGCGGCCAGGGCAGGTGAGCGAGGGCTGGGGGAAAGTTTGCCGCCTACCCTTACCCCTGCCTCTAACGCAGGGGTAAGGGTAGGCGGTAAGTTAGCAGGTTAAACGCGCGGCAAAACTGCAGGTTAAAAAGGCGATGGTCGGGGCGCACGTTACTGAATGGGGGGGAATAGCTAATCCGATCGTTTACATCTCTCATATACATGCCGCGGGCGGAAGGGGTTACTCATTGATTTAAAGAGGCGGTAAGAATGGGTTAAAGGGGAAAGTGGATCGCGGGTTGGGCTAATGCGGCCAAATTGTGAGTAAAAGGCGGGTTAGAAACAGGGTAACCGCGGCTGCACTTTACTGTATTGACCTGCAAGCAAGGTAAAAAAGTTTAATAGTATAGTCTGAAGGAAGCAATTTTTAACCTGCTTCTATTATGGGTCATTGTAAATTCCTGCATGTTAATCAGTAGCATTCCCACCCTTCCCCCCCATAGAAGTTTGGTGTACAGACTGTCCAATTTACAAAACACCCTGTCCAGTAAATACAGAAGAGCATGAGAAAATGTGTAATTAAAGTTGTTCCTCAGGCCAAATTCAGTCAAGTTAATTTTGTCTAATAGAGATAGCAAAAGACTATTTCATTTATGTAAAGTTTTCCCTGTTTTTGTCACAGGCGCATCTATATTAATCACGTTTTGAATACACCTGTTTAGGAAAATACCTAAATATTTAAATTCATCCATTAATTTAGCTGTATTTAAGCCTGGAAGATCCCTGATTCAGTTTCTCTAATAAAACAGAAATTAAGAACAAATGTTAAGAGAACCATTTTTTTTCCTCAAGAAGCTACCTTAAGGGAACCAATGCTGATTATATATAAGATGATATCCGCTTTATGCCAATCAGATTTATTTATTTAGTTTATATTCCATCTTTTCAGTCACTTCAGAGCGGATTATATTAAGGCAAAGAGGAATTTAGTACAAGTAGCAAGCTACTAACCACTTGTACAATTCTGACATTTTACTTTAAAATATCAGAAAATCCCTCATGAAAGGAGAGAAAGTTACTTCACAAAATCAGATACTATGTTATCAGCTAGGGGTATCTCCCTTTTCTTTATCTTTTCTTTTTTGTGTTGTATATTAAACTCTAAGTTTATTGATAAAGCCTATCAAACTAATAACACTGACACTTTTGAGAACTTTTTTATATGTAAATAATCTTGAGCCTAATTGGGGAAAAATAAAGTTGGTCTTCTCATTGGAGAAAGGTACACAAAAGAGGAACTAATGGGAGCAAAACAGATTCTCAGCTGGTTCTTTTTTTCACATAGATCAAATTAGTCTTTCATTTGTATCCAGCAAGTACAGCCAGCTCAATGTAAGTCGCTGGGCATTCATGAAATTGTGGGATCTTTTTCTGCTTTACAGCCATCTTGCCTGTTAGAAGCAAGAGAAGCAGGGAAGGAAATGTGAACGGAGAAGTCAGTTTCTCAGCTATGTAGAACAATAATCTTTTTCTTGCAAATATGATCTTCCAGGTTGAGCCTAACAGAAGTCCAGAGGATTGACAGCAACCTTGTAATATTTCTTAAATACTGTAAAACTTCCCAAAGGATATATGCTTTCAGCATCGTACTGATGAGTTGGTTATTTTTTGCAGAATGCTCTGAAGAATGGAGAATCCAGTGATCCTTCAATTATACAAGAAAAAACTGCAGGAACAAAACGAAAAAATAACAAAAAGAATAAAAGCAGAAAGAAAAGTGGTGCAACTCCATTCAAAAAGGTGGCTTTTTTTTTCTTTCTCCTTAGCAAGTAAATAATTTCCAGCTTGAAAATACTTGCATAGCTAACCCTGAAAAATAAACACAAGGGGAGAAAAGTTGTGTTTTGCTCTGTTGTTTGTGGAGGAGTCATACAGAGGCTGTAATGACTGCCAGGAGAAAGATCCACGTGCTTCTCACTAGTGAGACCAACAAACCACAGGCCCACCTTGAGCAAAGAGCACGCATCCCAGCGTCCAGAAGGCAGTCTCAATCAACTGAGCCAAAAAGTTGTTCCTGTTTTCTTAACATTGCACATGTCAGGCACATCATACCACACATTTTCAGGCTAGAGACAAGCAAATAAGCTTCTAGTGTCTGAGCAAGGTCTAATACAATGTTTTCTGTATGTTGTTGTGTTTAGTCATGGAGAGATGCTTGTTCATATATATATATATATATATATAATTCATTTTGAGATTATTTTTATATGATTTGTTTACTGCTTGTATTGTGATTTTATTTTATGACTGCATGTATTTGTAATTTTATATTTTATTTGTGTTACTTGCCTATGTTTGTAAGTTTGGAAAAAAACCAATGTGACTAAATATAGTCTTAAGACTTTTTTTTTTTTTAATTATCGGGACCTGCAGCTTGTGGCTTGATGTATTTGTGTGGTACAGTTTGGAACATTGTAATTTTCTTTGTTTAATAAGGTAACAGCTTTTGTGAGATTTTACTATTGCTTTTTTTAGGGTTGCTACTGTGGTTGCTGAGCAGCAGTGAGGAAAGACTAAATGGTGATAAAAAAAAATTAACGGCTTCTGTTTCGCAAGCTTCCTGAGCTATATAAATGGTTTTCTGGAGATATTTGGCCCCCAGTAGCTTTTTTTTTTTTTTTTTTCATGCTGAAAAATGTAGTCTTGCCAGCTTTGAGGATAATTTGCTGTATTGCACAGAAATTTTATTTGTATGTGAACACCTCTGAATTTTGTAGCATAAAGGCCTAGATGAGCTGCAAACGAAGGCCCAGGTTGTCTTAGCTCGGCTCTCTCATTCCTTTTAATTCTCACCACAAGTGCCACCAGAAATAGTTAAGATTTTAAGACCATAGTTTTAGTTTAAAATCTATTTTTATTTTTAATAATTTTATTTTAAGAGCATATAATTAATCTTCTAAGCTTTCCTTTCAGTAATGGATATGAGGCCTTAGCTAGGAAGACGCAGTGTGTTAGTTTCATGCTTCATGCTAAGCGTCAGAGTATTAGATTGATTGGCATTTCAGTCTTTTATCCTGCGTACTTTGTCATCTTATTTGGATGAACTGCACTAGGTTTGGTGATCTGTTTCCTGTAATATAAAATTAAGCACATTCTGAGTAGGAATGTGTGAGTGTATTCATTTTTAACTAAGTTTAATAGGCCCTGTGCTATATAGGGTAACCTCTCATGCTAGTTTGGGCAGAGTGGTCCTCTTTTCCAGTCAGTGAGATGTCGTCTCTTTTTGGGCCACATAAGAAAAAGCATTTCTAGCAGCTTTAGGTTGTATGGTCTGAGATTACTCCATATGCGTTTTTAGTGCTGGAATTAAAACTTGAGGAGTTTGGCAGTCTAGAGCAGTGGTTTTCAACCCTTTTTGATTCATGACACACCTGGCACAGGGGTCACTTTGTTGTGGCACACCACCCACTTTCCCATCATCACTTTCTCTTCTCTTTCCTCTTGCCCCCTACCCCTTGCATCATCACCTTCTCCTTTCTCTCTTCCCCCAGCATCATAATCATGCTTGTCCCCTGGCATTATCTTCTTGCCTTCCCTGTCCCCCATCCCTCCTAGCATTATCATCACCTTCCCTCTACCACCATCTCTTCCATTCTTCCTCGTATTATCACCTTCCCTCTCCCTCACTCTGACATCAGCATAACCTTCTCTCTCCACCTCCTCATCCTTGGCATCATTGTCACCACCTTCCCTTTCCTTTCCTTATACCCCTCTCCCCCAAACCCTCATATCATCACATTCCATCTCCCACCATCATCAATCAGCCTCCCTCTCCTACCACCTCTTCCCCCACCCTTGCATCATCATTACCTTCCCTTTCCTTCTACCCCTCTCCTGCAACCCCTGGCATCATCACCTTCTTTTTCCACCTCCTCATCCTTGACATCATCATCACTATCTTCCTTTTCCTTCTACTCCTATCCTCCACCCGCTGGCGGCGGCATAGTCTCTCTCTCTCCACCTCCTCACCTCTGGCATCATCATCTTCCCTTTCCCCCCACTCCCAGGCATCACCATCTCTTCTCCTCCCTCTCACATCATCATCACCGTCCCTATCCCTCACCCCTTGGCATCATCACCTTCACTCTCCCTGCATCTCTCTCCCCCTTCCCCAGGCATCATTATCACCTTCCACCACCTCTTTCCCCAATCCTCGCATCAATATATATTGTTATGACAATACAGAAATATTTTTAAATAAATAAATCACTTCCCCTCTCCCTTCAGCCCCCCATCATCATCTTCCCTCTTCCCCTGACATTATCTTCTTCCCTCTGCCTCCACCCTTCTCCCTTCATCCCCTGGCATTTCCTTCCTTCTTCCACCCCGGCATCAGTTTTCCTCTTTCTTCATCCCGTGGCACGTTCTCTTCTCTCTCCTGCCACTTCCCATGCCAGTCACCTTCTGTTACCTTTCCCTGGCATCATTTACCATCTCCCTCGCCCCCTGGCATCATCACCTTCCCTCTGTTTTCACTCCTTTCCCCCTCTGACAACATCAGTCTTTCATTTCCCCCCACACCCTGGCATCACCTTCCCTCATTCTCACTCCATGGCATCATCATCACCTTCCCTCTCCTTCCACCTTTCCTTCCTACCCTCTTGAATCATCATCATCCTCTTTCCTCTCCCTCAACCCCTGGCATCATCAACTTCCCTTCCCCCCACCCCCCCCCCCCCCCCCCATCTCCTTGGCATCATCACCTTTCCTTTTTTTCTGTGGCACATTCATCTGTCCCTTTCTCCACTCCACCTCCAATCCCTGAACAACAAAAGTCTGGGTGCAGGCTTATCAAGTGCTGCTTCTTCCTCCTTTGCCAGCCTCCCTCTGCAATCTGAACTGCATGGAGTCAGCAGGTCTCACAAGCCTACAGAGCCCCATGCAGTTTCTGTTGCAGAGGGGAAGCAGGAGCAGCTGCTAATAAGTGCTGCCCTCCCACGCCCCCTGCTGGCAGGAGGACATTCTGCAGGCCAGGAGGGAAGCAGGAAATGCGACTGCAGCCGCTGCACTCCAGCCATGGTGCACACCAGTTGGGAAACGCTACTCTAGAGATTCAAAGAAACACATATCTTACAAATAGATGAGGCTGCTTCAGTGTACATTTGCATATAAGAAGCAAGGGAAGGAAACTGGAGAATTTTTTTACCTTTCTGTATCTGAATTCAGATTTATTTTGTTTTGTGCTTCCCACCCTTTGATTGCACATGAAATACTTTTTATGCTTACTATGATACTTTAATATTTCTTTTAATGCTTTTTAACTGCTGTACTCGGTGATTTTCTGCTAGGTACACAACCTGGAACTTTTTTTTTTAACTAGCTTTCTTGTCTACATTAGGAAAAAAAAATGGAAGGTAGGTCACTGCTGGATCCAGCCTGGTACCTTTTTAAATTAGAAAATTACCACTGGTAATGCTACAGTAGAAGCATGTTTTTAGTGTAAGCCTGGAACACCTGGCGTACAAGTTTCAAGACTTTTACCTAAAGAAGCTAGCAGAGAAAACTGCAGGTTGGTGAAAGCCTGACTTTGTTTTAGCTAACTTGGGTCTTTTTATTGCAGTGGCAAGTCGGAGATGCATGCACTGCAGTTTGGTCTGAGGATGGAAATTCCTATCCAGCTACTATTGTGTCAGTAGAACCAAAAAAAGGAACATGTGTGGTTGTTTACACTGGATATGGAAATAAGGAAGAGCAAAGTCTGTCTGATCTGCTTGACCCTGGTAATGCTGAAGGCTGCAGTGAGAAGAGAGATCCTGAGGAGGTGAGGAGATAGATTCTATTAATGAAAAGCAAGAGAGATTCATTTTTCTCTTTGATTTTAAACATCACAAATGCTAAGTCAAAGCCAAGTGGAAATATAGATTGACGGTTTCTCTTGCGCAGTGCTAATTTAGCATGGAAATATCTTTGAGCATTTTTTTGCAGCCATGATGCTGCAATTTCCTTGCCTTTCTGTGGGAAAGGTGGAAATGACTGGAGCTCTTTCAAAAGTATGAAAATGAGCCGAGAGGCAACTTGGTTGACTCAAAAGTTGGCCGATTTTTATTTAAACTTTTTATTGAAGTAGTATAGGCTGACACAACACATGACAAATATGCAGCTAACACAGTATAACTTCAGAGCTTCAAAAGAAATACTGTGCATAGATTATCTAGAGTGATAGACCAAAATGGTGGATTTTTCTCATATTTTAGCCGTATCATTTTTTATATATGTCAAATTTTCTATTAAAGCAGTATCAAAGAATTATTTATACCAATAGGCCAAAGGAGAAGATTCATGCTTCCAAAATATAGCCATTATGTACTAGCTGATAATGTGAAAACATGAGATGCACATCTGTTCATGATACCAATAAAAATCAAGTGGCATCAGCCTCCTAATAATGGTCAAAATAATAGATTCAGCACTCTTCCAAAACTGTAGTACCCAAATATTTTATCACATGTACATATGCCCCCACATGCATGCATTCTTGCTCTGAGGATACTGCGCTACTGCGGAGTGCGGAATTTGCCCAGAATTCCCCCACCCGCGCAGAAAATGGCAGAGGAGATCCTGGCATGCCACGAACGTAGCGCATGAAGAAGGCCCGTGTGTGCTGTGGGACACTCGCGGCGAAGATGAAGGCCCTGGTGCACAGTTTGCGGCAAATATGGAAGGTCCCGTGTGCCGTGAATGGAGTGTGCTCTGCTTGCGGTGAAGTAAACGCCCAGATGAGAGTGAATGTGTGTGTGTGAGAGGAGAGGGGTGTGGGAGAGGGGAGGGTGAGAGGCTTTAGCCTGCTCCTGCTCGGGGGGGGTTACCCCTTTAACTGGCGACAGTGCCCGGACATTTACCATCAGTATTTAGTGGGTGAGGCAGAATAAAAAAATGAGGCATCTGTAGTGTCTCAAATTAGTTTGAGCCCTGACCAGCATCAGTACACAGAAACCATGTACTGAATGCCAGATGCCTATTTTCTTCCTTCTCCATCCAGTTCTTATTGTAATCTAATGTTCCATTGCCTCTTCACAGCAAGCTGGGTTCTGTGCGCACACATTGCCAATCCAGCATATAGGCATAGTCATGACTTGATGGACTGCCTTCTCATCAGTCCCATTTCCACTGAAATTAGTACCCTGGACTTACGCCTTGCCAGTTCCAGTTGATACACATTTCTCGACTAGACAGTTTAACATACATTGCTTGAAAGTTTACAGACATTTTTTTTTATAACTCTCTATTTGAATATTTAAGGTATATAATACAAACAATTAGTATTCTACGTATAGAACAACAAAACGTGCCAATCCCACCCCTCACCTTTTGGAAGAGAGCACATTACAACCTAAAGAGAACATTAAGAAAAATACATGGTCACCCGTGAGGACAAGTCAAAGGACTTCAGAAAGGATGAAAATTACAATAATTCCAATAAGGAGAACAGACTTTGTCGAACAACAGTAACTTGCGTTTCAACATGTATGTAAGCTTCTCCACTTGAGCTATTTCATGGACCTGACTCTTCCAGCACCAAGGAGTAGGAGCCGATTTCCCCATGAGAGCAATAGTGACACGCTCTGCATGCAGTAGATGATCTGCAAGGCGTCTTTGTGCCCTGGTAAGAGTACGAGCCCTCCATAACCCCAATAAACAAAGCTCTGGTTTCAGCACCAGCTCTTTACCCATGATTAAGTGGTAAGAGGCTAGGACAGAGCACCAGAAAGTCATAACAAAGTCACAGGTCCACCAAACATGAATGTAGGAGCCAGAGCGACCACAGCCTCACCAACATAGCTCCGACGTGGTGGGAGAGAATTTGTGATAGAACAAGGGGTATCAGTAAGTCCAGTGGAGAAGCTTAACCATCGTTTCAACTCGGCGAGTATGTAGGGAAATCTTATTCGCTTTTTCCCAATTATGTTAGGTTTTGCGAAGGTGACAAAACATAAAACAATCCCACCAAGCATTCAGAGCTTACACCCCAAATCATAAATCTTTGTGGCCCCTAAAGATGCAGAAACCATACTATTCTAAACCACCTTCTTACTCTTCATTAACCAGCATCACCATTAGGCCAACCAACCCTAGTGCAACTCTTACCCTTCAGGTGGGAGTCTATTCAAGACCAGATGAGTGCATTTGGAATCTGAAATAGTAAAAGATGTTCTAAAATTTAGCGTGTTTTAACTTTTCTTTATGTGCAAGTAAAGCCCCAGTGCAGTGAGCAATGACATGCAAATACATCGAAAATAATATAGAAAAACATTTTAGCCAGGTGCACTAAAATGGTAGTAAAATTAAAATGCACTAATTTTACTACTGGCTTAAAAATTTTAACACATTGGAGGCTTTTTGGTCCAGCATTGGGACCTTCTGAGTCAGGACTCTGCCCTAGAACCAGTATTGCTCACCCCCTCCCCTGCAATCTAGGCACTCCTATAGGACCTCTATATACTAACCTATATTGAAGAATAGCAGTTCCATTCCTCCTAATGAGCCATTATAAAAATGGCACTGGTTCGGCTGAGGTCACCGATTTTCATATGAACTGGCTTCATTTTTAAAGTGGTTGGTAGGGCAAACAGAACCACAATTCTGCAATACAGGTTAGTATGTAAGGTCCTGTAGGGTGTCTAGATTGGGGGTGGTGGATGGGTGGGAAGTTAGGTTTGGGGCTGTCTGAACCCAGGCAAAGTTCCTCTGGCACAGGAATCCTAGAGTCAGATACTTCAATGTTTAGTGCTAGTATTTGGGGGGGGGGGGGGGGCTGTTTTATTTTTCTATATATATATATATTTTTTTTTTCACAGTAATTTAACTCCTGGGTTTAATATTTGGTGCTGTGTCTGCATAGTCTCGGACCTGTGATTCCTGGGTGTGAGGGTCCAGTCCAGACCCATGGAGATTAGAGTCCATGTCGCCTGCACCCAGGAACTGGAGGCCAGGTCCATGCTTGTACAGTATTAGAGACTAACGCTATCTCCAAAAATATGAGTTAGTGTTACATCTGACCCAGGTATTGAATTTCCAGTGTAAAACAAAACATACCATTAAACACTTCACCTCCCTGCATTGATGAGTAATAAATAATCTCTTCATTTAAATGGAATTTGCATACAGGTGTACTAATTTTAACTTCCATTTTAGCACACCTTTTTGAATCTAAAACTATTAAATTGAGTAAAGTTTGTTGCAAAATAGTGCGCTAAGGGGTAGATTTTCAAAGGGTTACACGCGTAACCCCCGAAAAGCTGTGCCGAGCCTAAGCCCCAGGACGTGCATATGTCCCGGGGCTTCGAAATGGGGGCGGGGGCATGGCGGAGGTTTGGGGGCGGTCCCGAGTCCTCCGGCACAGCAGCCTGTGTCAGGGGATGGCGCGCCAGCACGTGCAAGTTACGCCTGCCTCGGGTATTAGTCTCGTCACTGAATCTTTAGACATTTTGAAACTTCTGAAACAAAGGTAGGGGGGAGATCTAGTTAGGGCTGGGGGGTGCATTAGATAGGGGAAGGGAGAGGAAGGTGGGAGGGAGCGGTAGAAAAGTTCCCTCCAAGGCCGCTCAGATTTTGGAGGGGCCTTGGAGGGAATGGAGGCAGCCTGTGTGGCTCGGTGTGCGTAAGTTGCACAATTGTGCACCCCCTTGCGTGCGCCGACCCTGGATTTTATAACATGCGTGCGGCAGCGCGCACGTGTTATAAAATCAGGCATAGATTTGTTTGCACCAAACAATTTAAAATCTTCCCTTAAGTGTAGTGCTTCTTTATTACATCAACCTCTTAGCTTGCTAAACCTAAAAGAACTCAAGTATGTGTCTATAATGAAAAAAAGAAAATAGAAATTGTTAAGTAACACATTTTCTGTGCAATCCTGATATTTAACAGATGTTCCTTGGTCCTTCCATGACTGAAACTCTTATGAGTGTAGAAATGCATGTGCTACATGAATCTGGCATTCCAAAAAAATTTCCAAGTAGTTTGATACCAATTTTTGAAAGAAAAAAAATGTCCAATTAAGATATGCAAAGTATGGCCAGTTTCTTGGAAGATGTGTTCAAATAGAAAGTGACACAAAGGTAGTCTTTTAAACATGTTCACACAAAACATCTGCATTTCAAACAGTCCAGTTCAGTGCAGCACTGGTTGGGATGTCTCCTTTCCTTTCTTCCTGACTTCACTTAAGTTGTAGCATATCCTGCTATATATTTGATCCAGCGACACAAACATTGAAAATCTTAAACGGGGTCCCCCTGCCTTCTCGCCACTGATCAGATCTCTGACAAACTTTTTTTTCTGTGTTTGACAGCCTCGGATTATTGTGAAACCTCACAGGATGTAACATTGTCTAAGTTCTTGCTTTGCTGCTTAAAAAACTGCCCCCTTTTTTTTTTTTTTTTTTTGTAAATTTGTAGTGAAATCCTGAAAATTAAAAACACAAAAAGCTTGAAAAAAAAATCTTTTATTCTCTGTGGCCTCAAGGACTCAAGCTCACTTCCAGTAGTTGTGCAATTTTACAACAGGCCATGCATTTTCTGGTAGTACCAGATCAAAAATCTGTTGTGCATGATCAAGTTTCAGAGCACTACTCAGGATATTGATCTCTCATGCTTTCGAAAACCATGATGGCAAGTAGAAACCAGATCCAACACCTCTGTCCTTTTAGGAAAGCCCACTATACACATGTTGTTTCTACAGCTCTGATTCTTGATCATACTGCTTTTCAAGCAGGAGTTTTAGAACACTCAAGGATTTCAACTTTTTGTCTCTCAAGCTCTCCTACCCACTCCTCAACATTCAGTACAAGCATTGGTCTGCCCCCCAGTGGAGATGAGCTTTACCACCTGGCCCAGCACTGTCAGGTTTTGAATCAAGGCTGGTATGTATCTTTGATCCAATCTTATTCCTAGTCTTCTTTACTCCTTCGATCTTTTCAAAGGCAAGTCAGCTACACTTTCGTCTTCAGGTACCTCTTCCTCAGCTACATCCAACTTCTTTGGTGCACTTTTTTTTTCTTCTGGTGCATTTTAGTCTCCTCACTTGTTAGCTCATATTATGGGTATTAGTCTCGTCACCGAATCTTTAGACATTTTGAAAGATTTGGCAGAAAAAATTGAACGCAAACACGCAGATTGAGTGATGGGGATATTCAGATCTGTTGCTGTATGCTACTAGCAAAAATTGGCCCATTCAAAATAGAACAATAGAGCTGTGTATGCCAGAAGTTGGCCTCTCCAGTCCTTCAGAGCCACAAATAGGTCTGGTTTACATGATAAAATATGTAAATTAACCAGACTCTTAAACCAGACGCATGCAGCTATATCTGAACTTTCATCGTGAATGTCCTGAAAATAATACATTCTGGTTTATTACTTCACTTCCGTATGGCACTAGATGTGTTGTATAGTTTTCTAAGAGATTACTAAAATAAGACTTGCTCGTGGTTTTCAAGGACCAGTTTACCCCTTCCTGCTACATATCCACAGTCAATAAAAGATGACCTGTTGGGGAGGCCTTTATACTAAAATACACCAATCTTCACGATTATTTTTGCAAAATAGTGCTTGCTATTTTGCTACCGGGACTTCTATGCATATGAGCCTGGTAGCAGAATAGCGCGCACAGTTTTGGTGCACACTTTCTGGGCTAAAGCTTTAACTACATCTCATTGAGGTGTAGTTAATTTTTTGCAAAATTGCATTTGCAAAGCTATGTTTTGTGTATACTTTTACTATGCATTTATAGTTAATAAACTGTTTTGCATAATTTTGCATTCTCAATTATATATGTAGGTGAAATTTGGAAGTGTAAAATCATGCAAAGAAAACAATTTAGTATGCTAAAAGGGCAAATAATGTGAGTTATCACATTAAAAATGCACTATTAGTGATTTTAGCACACAAAGCAGCCTTTATGCGATTTTTGCGTGCTTTAGAACATCGATATATTGGTCTATTACGTATACAGTCTGATAAACCTACTCACTGGTGAATCCCTACATTATATAGCATACGGGCCGATACAGTACAGCCCGGGTTTGGACGCGCATTTTCGACGCGCTAGCTTTACCCTTTATACAGTAAGGGGAAAACGCACGTCCAACCCCCCCGAAACTTAATAGTGTCTGCAACATGCAAATGCATGTTGATGGCCCTATTAGTTATTCCCGCGCGATACAGAAAGTAAAATGTGCAGCCAAGCTGCACATTTTAATTTCTGCCAGCACCAGGAAAGTGTACAGAAAAGCAGAAAAAACTACTTTTCTGTACACCCTCCGACTTAATATCATAGCGATATTAAGTCGGAGGCCCCAAAATTTAAAAAAAATCTAAAATTTAAAAAAAATTGTTTTTAATCGGCCAGCGGCCCGTGGGTTGGAAGACAAATGCTCAATTTAGCCGGTGTCCGTTTTCCGAACCCGTGGCTGTCAGCGGGCTCGAGAACCGACGCCGGAAAAATTGAGCATTGGCTGTCAAACCCACTGACAGCCGCCGCTCCTGTCAAAAAGGAGGCACTAAGGATGCACTAGTGTCCCTAGCGCCTCTTTTTACTGCGGGCCCTAATTTGTATCTTCTTCCCCCCTGAATCGCGTGCACAGGAGAACGGGCGCTCGCCCGCTCTCCCGCAACATTTACTGAATCAGCCCATTAGTAAGTTATTCCAGGCATCTGCTGAGCCGCCTCCTTTCCAACTTGATCATGATTGAGTTCTTCTATAGCAAATGCCACCTTTGTGTATCATATGGAAGCCTGCCAGATATTTCAGTGTTTATATATTTTCCTTCTTTCTTCTAGATAGTACATGTTTTCCTCCTCAGATCTCTATACCCATTGTGTCACAAGCCATTACCATTTTGGTAGCTCTTCTATGAGCTACTTCCATCTTTTCAGTGTATGATCACAATTTTTTGATTCCTGTCTATTTAAGAGGACAGCAGGTTTTACAGTTTGTGGCCAGGAACCTGTTGTGTTAAACAGAGCCAGCCCTGTGGTGCATTGGAGCGATTTCTCTCTGGAGTCCTGGAGGAAATGGACTGGCAGTACAGAAAATCAGCTCACATTGTCACATCAAAGCTGGGCAGCAGATGGTAATGAATCCTGTTGCTGAGAGCTCTGTAAATACTGAAAGAACTACTATCAAAATCAGATATTTAAAATGCTGTGGATGCTTTTTTCTCCCTCTTACCTTGGGCCTTTTCTTTGAAAAGGTAATAAGGTGCATGGTAAAACTGTGTTTTTTAACCCATGCAGAAAAAATGTAATGCCCAGTGCACTAAGCAAATGGTATGCTATTGCATCGGAAATTAAAATGTGTGCGCAGCCTTTTTCATAGGTGGAGTGCACATGTGGAGTGCACATGTGGAGTGCACATGTGGAGTGCACCACTTCCACATGTAAAAATGTTATTACTAATGTAAATACCTATACCTAATGTTATTCTCTTTCTTTTCTTCTCTCCTCCCAGTTCTATTACCTTGTTATTTGTAACTGCTTCCTTCTACACAAATAGGTTATTGAATTGTTTACTGTACACCCCTGTTATATGTAAACCGGCATGATGTGTTTGCAACATGAATGCCGGTATATAAAAATTTTAAATAAATAAATAAAAATAAAATGTTAACTTGGAAGGAGGGGGAAGAAATATATGTGCACAGAAGCTTGCATTTTCCTCAAAAATAAAAATAACTTCCGTGCTTATGCCTCCTCAGCCATGGCCACAGCTTCTTCTGGCTCACATTACATTTATTTTATTACCTTCCAATACATCTCAAAGCAAGATTGTGTGCATAAAAAATTTGAGCTAGAAAAAGCAGCAACCACGGTTGCAGGAGGAAGAGTCCTCTGGGCCCACAGCAGAGACAAGGCCAGCTTCTGGGGGAGGTAGCAAGATCTGGCGCTGTTGGAAAACGCATGGGTCAGAGGAAAAGCTGCTTTCCCATCCCTTTTCTCAAAGCATGTTTTCTGTGCATAAAATCCCATCTGCAGGTCCTGGCACCAGAACTCCAGCTGCCATCCATAGCTTTCAATATGGCTGCTAGAACATTTGTGGCAGTAGTCAGAGCCAGCAGAATGGCATGGTTGAGAACCAGTGGTCTCTGGGACTATGTGCATGATGTACTGGCAGATGTTATATGTGCAACTTAGAATTTAAGGAAAAAAGTCAAGGAGACACTTACTGAAGGTCATTGTTCACCTTGCAAATACTATTATCAGCAACAGTGGAACAACCTACCTCTTCTAGATAGCCTATATAAGACTATATTACTCTCTTCTCTGGTAGAACCATCTCTACCCAAAGATGGAAAACTCAACAGCCAAAACAAAAGGAAAGCAGCCACAGCCTTCTAACCCAGCCTTTCCCAACCCTCTCGTGAAGGCACACCTAATCGGTTGGTTTTCAGGATATCCATAGTGGGTATGCTTGAGAAAGAGTTGCATACATTAGAGAATCCCAGGGTATGCAAATCCAACTGGATAGGTGTGCTTCCAGAAGGGGGTTGGGAAACACTGTTCTAACCAACCAAAGGAAGCATCTAGGTTTTGAAGAATGTAAACCCAATCTTTCACACCTCCCCTTACCTGTATGGGGAAGAGTCCTAGTTGACTAAGCAATTGCATTTGCAGCATTGCAAAAAGTGGATATTGTCTACATTTTCAAATAAAGCCACCAAATTGCACAATCATACTGCACCTGATCAAAACATTCAGCTCATCCCAATTGTAACAGGAAGTGGATCTTCTCAGGAGCAAAGCAGTGGAAAATGTCCCTTAGGAAGAGATCAAAGGATTCTACTCCAGATATTTCTTAATGCCCAAGAAATTGGAAGGGTTAAGGCCTATATTAAATCTGCGGTACCTCAACAAATTGCTTTACCGATTAAACATTCAAGATAAATGCTCTCCAAACCCTTTTCCCCTTGATAAATGCGAAGAACTGGTTATGCTCTCTAGATATAAAGGATGCTTATGCACATCTCTCCACGAAGATGCCTATGCGTTGTAGTAAACGCAACTCATTACCAAAACAAAATACTTCATTTGGCCTCTCGGCAGCACTTTTAGTCTTCACAAAGTGTTTAATAGTGGTTGCCGTTCATCTCCAAAAACAAGGAATCTTCATTTTTCCTTCCCTGGTTATTAAAGAGTTAATTGCTGGAAAGTGGAATTGCTCTACAATCTCTGGGGTTCCTCATAAATTTTGAAATATCAGTTAAACCCAGCTCAATCCTTCACCTTCATTGAAGCCTTGATAAACACCCAGGTGGAAAAATGTTCTTCCATCACAATATAGCATCTAGTGACCTTCCCAACAGACACAGTACACTAGCAAGATTAATTCTGGTAGTTAGTCCATGTTGCACCATTTGCTTATCTTCTAATATGTCCCATTCAGTGTGCACTTAGATTCCATTGGGATCAATTTGACATAACCCCTGTTGCATCCTGTTACCATTGCAGAATTGATCAGCAGTGCACTTTGTTGTTGGACAAATCATATTGACCTCACTCTAGTCAACCTTTGTGGCCTATGATGTGTTATGTATCACAGAATCAAATAGTCCTGACAACAGAGGCCTCAAACAGGGGTAGGGAGGTAAGCACACGTACTTGGCTACCACTCTCAGGCGACTTGGTCATAGCGGAAAAGCCCATATCTGATAAATCAGTAATATTTAAAAGTTATCTACAAAGTGCTAAGAGCCTTCAATATCTAATTTTCAGGAAAAAGTGACCTTGGTTCAAATGGACAAGTAATGGTGTTCTACATAAACAGGGGGGAATGGAATCTTATTTCCTTTGAAAGGAACTGATAAATATTTGGAACTGGACAATAGCTCAATAAGTCAAATTATTGGCCATATAAAACTCAGAAATCCAAAACAGGATTGCTGATAGGCTCAGTTGATGCATGGAACCACACGAGTAGTCATTGCTTATCAAAAATGGGGGATCCCAGAAATAGATCTTTGTGACAGAAGCCAAAAGCAAACTCTAGAGCTTCTGCGCCAGAAGATAAAGCAACCTCACAATTGTTTCAGATGCATTCATGCTGAATTGGGATATAAGCCTCATGTACACCTACCCCTCCTTCCCCCACTCATTCTTTTAATCTCAAACACATTAGACGGTGAAACTGGATGGAGCCAAGATCATTCTTACAACTACTTCATGGCCATAGCAAATATGGTATTCCTGTCTATACTATCTTCCCATACAACTGCCAATGCTTCTCAGTCAAACCCCTTCCTTAATAGCCTAGAATAGGGAGAAAATTCACTCTAACATTCCTTCCTTTATGCTGACAGCATAGATGTTGCGCTTAAATTAGTATCTTCTCTAAAGCTGCCCAGTGAATTGGAAGACATCCTTATTTCATCAAGAAAACAATCCATTATGAAATTGTGTGGATTCAAGTAGAAAAGATTATAATCTTATAAAGCAGTTATAATCCCTTCACATTTGATCCATAGAGCCTGTTTCAATACTTGTTTCATCTTTCATCTTCTGGTCTAAGAATATTGTTCACACTGGTAACACCTGAATGCAATATCAGCTTTTTTGCAGAAGAGTGACCAGTATCGCACACTCCATGGTCTCTTAATTCATGAAAGGCATGTGGAAAACAGAGCCTCCACTTAGGAAGTTTCCGGGGACCTTATCCTTTCACAGTTTATGAAGTCAACTTTTGAACCCATGGAGTCATCAAAGCAGAAATATGTATCATGGAAAGTACTGTTCTTAATAGTTACCTCAATATGCAGAATAAGTAAACTTCAAGAATTAGTAACCTATTCTTCATATCTACAGTTTTCCACAATAGAGCAGTCCTATAAACTCATGTGGAATTTTTCCCAAAAGGTATATCGATTTGCTTAAATCAGTCCATAAATTTTGCCAACTTTCTTCCCCAAATCTCATACTCACAAGGGAGAACAGGCCTTACTCACATTGGATTACCAAAGAGCATTATTCTACTTCTTGAAAAGAACTGAACCACATAGTCTATCTTGTTTTCTCTCTCTTGACACCCAACAGATGGGAATTGCAGTTGCCAAAAGAGCTCTTCAGTTGGCTGCAAAATTATATTTTTCACTATTATGGACTGGCAGAAATACAAGTAACTGACAGTGAAAGTTCATCAAATGAGAGCTATGGCATCAATAGCATTCTCCTAGGACAAGCAGGATGGTAGTCCTCACTCATGGGTGACATCATTAGATGGAGCCCGGCACAGAAAACTTTTGTCAAAGTTTCTAGAACTTTGACTGGCACACTGAGCATGCCACTATCCACACGTCCACGCGGGGTCCCCCTTCAGTCTCTCTTTCCACGAAGTGTTTGCCTCATGGTTGTGGAGCTCTGCTCTTTTGAGTTATATTCTTGGTATTTTTCTGCACTGGGTCCCCTTCTCCTTGTCAGCGCTTCGATAGGGTGGCATGGTAAGTTGTGTTTTTTTTTTTTCCCCTTTGCGGTAGAATCCTGACATTGTAGTTCCCCTGTGATCGCTGGTCATTGACCGCTCGCTGGCTTCTTTTTCATGGCGTTCTCGGGTTTTCTTAGATGCCCCTCAGTGCCCGTGGACCATGTCAATTAAGGATCCACATGAGATCTGTACCCTCTGCCTGAGGGCATCACATGACGTCAGGGGGTGCTGTCTGTGCGATCAAATGACCCCCCAAGGGTTGTCAGGCTTGATTAGACAAAATGGAGAAGCTCTTTGGATCCAGAAAATCTGATCCTTCAACTCCAGCATAGGGGCTGTGGGGAACCAATGGACATGGGTCCATTGGTATCTACTCCCCATCCAGGGCCCTCATGGGAATGAGGGGTTGGGGATAGGCCCTCTTCTGTGTCGTTGTGCTCCATGACCTCAAGTTCATCTCCACCCTGAGCTCCGGGGAAAGACCAGGCCAGGCACCATGGGAAGCCTCTGAAGCATCGGCACCGGACTCGGGACGGCACCGGTGTCTACCATGATGCTCCAGAAGAGACCCTGTGGAGAGGAGGCATCAACCTCCACTGTGCCCAGAAGTCCTAGGCTTTCCCCACTAATAGATAGTTCACTATCTACAGTCAGAAGAATTGCTGGACCAGAGGCAGCATGGATTCACCAGGGGAAGGTCCTGTCAGATAAATCTGATTGACTTTTTTGATTGGGTGACTAGGGAATTAGATCGAGGAAGAGCGCTCAATGTCATCTACTTGGATTTCAGTCAGGGATCCTGCGGCGGAATCTCCTGCGTCCTGAGGCTGAGCTAGAATATAGGTGCATATAGAGGCGGCAGTTTTCATGGCATCACTATAGTCGGGTGTCTCCGGTACCCCCCGAATGCGTATGTTGCACCGCCGAGATCGGTTTTCAAGATCCTCTAATTTTTCCTGTATAGTGCCAATATCCTCTTCTAGGGCACCCTGATGTTTAGCAACTTTATTTAAGGATATCCCATGGGCGTCCACCCTGTTCTCCAGCTCATCCACTCTACGTCCCAGGCCTGCAATGTCTTCGCGGATGTCCGCCATTGAGGCCATGAGCTCCTGCTTATGGGTCTTTAAGTCGGCCCGGAAGTCTATAAACCAGCCACGAATTTCATTTTTAAGCTGAGAGGTGGCTGCAGCCCAATCTGAATTTCTCCCCGTGGGGGAAACAGGTACCTGCATCAGCGCCGCGGGCGCGGTGTCTGCGGCCTGCTCCGGCCCTGCCTCGTGGTCCTCACCGAGATCCGGCGGCAGCTTACTGAATTGGAAGTGCTTCAAATCGACGGCTTTTTTTTTCGTCTCCATCGCAAAAAGGTGCCTGGTAGCTTAAGGCAGCCGATACGCCGACTTTTGAGAGGCACAGCGTGGTTAACACGGGGTTTCGCTGCGGTTTTTGTCGTGTCGGGAGCGGAGCGAGGGTGTTACGCGGCCATCTTGTTTGCCGGCAGAAGAGCGCCCCCCCCCATCTACTTGGATTTCAGCAAAGCTTTTGATATGGTCCCGCACAGGAGGCTTGTGAATAAATTGAGAAGCTTAGGAGTGAGTGCCGAGGTGGTGGCCTGGATTGCAAACTGGTTGACGGACAGAAGACAATGTGTGATGGTAAATGGAACTTACTCTGAAGAGAGAGCAGTGTTAAGTGGAGTGCCACAAGGATTGGTGTTGGGACCGGTCCTGTTCAATATCTTTGTGAGCGCCATTGCGGACGGGATAGAAGGTAAGGTTTGTCTTTTTGTGGATGATACTAAGATCTGCAACAGAGTGGACACGCTGGAAGGATTGGAGAGAATGAGATGGGATTTAAGGAAGCTGGAAGAGTGGTCAAAGATATGGCAGCTGAGATTCAATGCCAAGAAGTGCAGAGTCATGCATATGGGGTGTGGAAATCCGAAAGAACCGTATTTTATGGGGGGTGAAGGGCTGATGTGCAAGGAGCAGGAGAAAGACCTTGGGGTGATAGTGTCTAACTATCTAAAGTTGGCAAAACAATGTGACAAGGCGATAGCTAAAGCCAGAAGAATGCTGGGCTGCATAGAGAGAGGAATATCTAATAAGAGAAAGGAAGTGATGATCCCCTTGTACAGGGCCTTGGTGAGGCCTCACCTGGAGTACTGTGTTAAGTTCTGGAGATTGTATCTCCGAAGGGACAGAGACAGGATGGAGGCGGTCCAGAGAAGGGTGACCAAAAAGGTGGATGATCTTCATAAAATGACTTATGAGGAGAGATTGAAGAACCTAAATATGTATACCCTGAATGAGAGGAGGAGTAGGGGTGATATGATACAGACTTTCAGATACTTAAAAGGTTTTAATGAGCCATGGTCAACAGACCTTTTACATTGGGAAAAAAAATCAGTAGAACTAGGGTCTCGATTTGAAGCTCCAGGGAAGAAGACTCAGAACCAATGTCAGGAAGTATTTCTTCACGGAGAGGGTGGAGGATGCCCGGAATGCCCTTCCGGAGGAAGTGGTGAAGACTAAAACTGTGAAGGATTTCAAAGGGGCATGGGATAAACACTGTGGATCCATAAAGGCTAGAGGATGGGAATGAAGAGAAGAGCCATGGGGGTGGATTACTGGAGTGGAGGTTACTACCTGGTGATTATTACCCTTACTGGATAAGTCTTCGCAAGGTTAATGCAACTCCAACATTGCTCTCTGCTTCAATGGCAAGGGGAAATGGGGAAAAGAGGATTTGCATTCAGATAACAGCCAACAAGAACTGAACTTCACAATCTGGGTAAACAAATAAGCATAGGGGTACTTTGCTTATTATGGCGGTTACTACCCTAAACCAATTAAGCCGGATACATCACTTTGAATGCATAAACAGTGTTGCTTTCTGTTTCAACGGCAGGGGGAAATATGGAAAACAGGATTTACATTCAGACAACATCCAACAAGGCATTGATCTGTGCAGCCTGGGTAAACAAGCATCTGGGTAACTTGCTTGATGCGGCGGTTACTACCATTAAGCCTTATGCTCACCTTTGATGCAACTCCAACATTTCTCTCTGCATCAATGGCAGGAAATTTGAATCAAACAGTTACCAACAAGGGCCCTGAACTTGGTGGTTGGTGAAACAGATAGGTGTGGGAGCTTGCTGGGCAGACTGGATGGGCCGATTATTTTTTTTCTGCTGTCATTTCTATGTTTGTGTTTCTGTATATGAGGACACCCCCTGGGGGAATGGTACTTTGGAGTCTTCTTCACAGGATTCCGGAAACCTTCCAATCGGATCCATCTTCTCCAGACGAGAGGCACTGGTCCCCGCCGGATGATCTCACCTTTGCAGCCTTTGTACAGGCGATGGTTGAGTCCATCCCTTTTCAGCTCCTTTTGGAGGAGGATGCCCGCCTTAAGATGCTGGAGGTTCTCCTGTTCGTTGATGCCCCAAAGGCTATACGCATCCATGATATTTTTAAGGAATTACGCCTCAGGATGTGGGATCACCCATCTCTGGTCCTCAAGTGAATCATAAGACAGACACAGTCTACTTGGTTCAACTGGCCTTGGGATTTGAGAGGTGTCTGCTCCCACACCAGTCAGTGGTGGTGGAGTCTGACCTCAAGAAGGACAAACATTCCCGTACACACTCATCTGCGCCTCCAGGATGGGAGCACCAGGCAGTAGATGCCCTAGGTAGGAAGGTGTACCAGCGCACGATGTTAATCGCCCGGATTGCCACCTACCAGCTGTATATGACCCAATACATTCGTAACTTCTGGAAGTAGGTTCAAAGTTGGCCGAACACCTTCCCCAGCAGCAACAAGACTTTGAGTGTGGCAAACATGAGGTGTGTTCCACCTATGATGTGTTTGAGACAGCGGCTAGGGTGGCAGTGGTGGGCACTGGGGCCCATAGAATGGCATGGCTCCGAGCATTGGACCTCTAGCAGGATGTCCAGGATAAGCTCACAGACCTGCCCTGTGCTGGAAAGAACCTGTTTGGAGACAAGGTGCGAGATGCTGTGGCTCAACTGAAAGATCATCATGAGATCCTCCAGCTTCTCTCTGCCAGTACTGCGGACCCTTTGCTCTCCGTCAGGAAGTCCTCGCACCAAAGCAACAGGAGGTTCCTTTTATTGCCAGAGAAAATACTATCCTCTGACCTCACATGCTCATACAGGCTGTTATTTCCTGAGATCTTTGAACTGCATGTTTATCTTATTCTCATGTCTCTGGCGAGTATGGTGCACTGTAGCCGAAGTGTTTCGGCCAGACTGCTGCTTTGATTACTGGGCCACATCTGTCCGTGTTACCATCTTCGTCTGCTTATACATGCGGCGCACTCAGTGGACCTTATGGTCCGCAGTTGCGGCAGGCCTCCTATGACCTCAGCAGGTGGGTAAGAGTCACATTGTCTCTCCAGACCTTGTCATGATGGGAGAGTCTACCCAACCTGGAGTGGGGGAGTTCCCTTTCAAGCTCCCCCCATACCAAATTGTACTCACTATGAACGCTTCCACTGGGGGGTGCATGTGGACAGCCACCACATGCGAGGTCACTGGTCTGCTCGAGAGGCTCCATACCAGATCAAGTTCTTGGAGCTTCAAACCATCAGGTATGCACTATGGGCATTTCAGGTCGCCTGTCCAATCGAACGGTCCGGATCCAGACTTATAATCAGGGAGAGAACTGAGTCTGTGTTACTGCTTGGATGATGTTTTCCACTTGTGTGACTGATATATCTTGCTGTGTACAGAAAACACCCATTATAGATAGGCAACCTGTTTTACTTCACTAGGATTGTTTTTGTTTTTCTGTTTTCTATATTTGTTGGCTGTGTTCATGTACAACATTCATAACAAGCCGTTGAGCCCGTTAAAACGGGCGAGATGTTTGTTTGGAAAAGTGTAATGGAAGAGCCGAAGAAGACAGAGTTGATGTCTACAGTACACTTTTATAAGAACATAAGAAATTACCATGCTGGATCAGACCAAGGGTCCTTCAAGCCCCCAGCATCCTGTTTCCAACAGAGGCCAAACCAGGCCACAAGAACCTGGCAATTACCCAAACACTAAGATCCCATGCTACTGATACAATTAATAGCAGTGGCTATTCCCTAAGTTTTTTGTTAAATCTCAGCAAGACCGATTTGTAAGCTGTTCTCTTTTTAAACCTGTTCAATTTCTGCTTTTGCCGAAATGTTAATTGTTATCTACATTTATGTGCGTTATGAACACGTTTTATGTATGAAGTTGTTATTCACTGTAAACCGGAGTGAAGGCTTTCCGCTATACTTCGGTATAAAAAAGAAACTAAATAAATAAGTAAACTTGATTAATAGCCGTTAATGGACTTCTCCTCCAAGAACTTATCCAAACCTTTTTTGAACTCAGCTACACTAACTGCACTAAACACATCCTCTGGCAACAAATTCCAGAGCTTAATTGTGCGTTGAGTGAAAAAGAACTTTCTCCGATTAGTCTTAAATGTGCTACTTGCTAACTTCATGGAATGCCCCTTAGTCCTTCTATTATCCGAAAGTGTAAATAACAGATTCACATCTACTCATTCAAGACCTCTCATGATATTAAAGACCTCTATCATATCCCCCCTCAGCCGTCTCTTCTCCAAGCTGAACAGCCCTAACCTCTTCAGCCTTTCCTCATAGGGGAACTGTTCCATCCCCTTTATCATTTTGGTTGCCCTTCTCCATCACAACTATATCTTTTTTGAGATGCAGCGACCAGAATTGTACACAGTATTCAAGGTGCGGTCTCACCATGGAGCAATACAGAGGCATTATGATATTTTCAGTTTTATTAACCATTCCCTTCCTAATAATTCCTAACATTCTGTTTGCTTTTTTGACTGTTGCAGCACACTGAGCTGACTATTTTTAAAGTATTATCCACTATGATGCCTAGATCTTTTTCCTTGGTGGTAGTTCCTAATGTGGAACCTAACATCGTGTAACTACAGCAAGGGTTATTTTTCCCTATGTGCAACACCTTTCACTTATCCACATTAAATTTCATCTGCCATTTGGATGCCCAATCTTCCAGTCTTGCAAGGTCCTCCTGTAATGTATCACAATCCGCTTGTGATTTAACTACTCTGAATAATTTTGTATCGTCCACAAGTTTGATAACCTCACTAGTCGTGTTCCTTTATATACTACGTCTTCTGCGCATTCGCGGCATGTCGATCAGAGCTCTCTCTCTTCTGCGCAGGTGCAGCATGTCGGTCAGCGCTCTTCTGCGCATTCATGGCACGTCAGTCAGAGCTCAAATATAGATATTGATTGTTGAATTGTTTCAGCTAGTAGCTGTCTTCCAACATACCACCCCCACTCCCCCCCCAAAAAAAATTTAAAATATCAAATCAGATTAAATCTTCAGCCTCTAAATGTAAGTTGTTAATTATATTTTTTCAATTTAATTAATAGAAGACATGTAAATGAGAGGAGCAAAAGAAAAGGAAAGTACTGTTAAAAACCTGTAAAGTGCAAAAGATGTATAAAATCTGTGTACAGTATTGGGCAGCCAAAATCTGAGACTGATTAAATTTAAAAAATACAAATTATTTTCTAGAATGAAAATGAGCTGCTGTATTCAACTGATGAGAGTGAGAAATCATCCAGGTCCCCAGGATACAGGCAGCACCATCCTGCCACAGCTAAACCAGCTCGTTGGAATTCCCACTGTCCTCCAGTACCTGGGCTGGCAAAGGTAAGCTTACATTGAGTGCATAGTATTTTGTATCTTAGGTGTTTTGTTTTGGGGTTGTGAGGGTTTTGTTTAATAACTTGTGGTGGTTAGCATTTTCAAGCAAAACTATAATTTGCAGTCTAGCATATTGTTTTGTAAATATCCAATTTAGTGTAACATGATTTATTGACAGTAAAGTTGTGCAGTTATGAGACTATTCAGCTGCATTCACTATTACACTGATGATTACTTCCAACAACTTCTGCTATGTCATTGATTGGTTGCAAGGTTCCACATTAGTGTTACTCTTCAGTAACACATCTCAGGAGGCACCATCTTATTAAAATAAATACATAAATAAAATTCCATAAAAATGAACTCCTAAGATTGAACATTTCTGAGACTTGCTTATCCAACATAAGTCATGCTGACAAATATGCCCAATCTGGGATGTTTGGAAGTTTGTTTGATATGTACTAACGTAAATGACGTCAGATAAGGATCAGTTGGCCACCCAATCTGTCTGCTTGTTCCCCTCTTCACTGTTCTAGCTAAACATATATCCCAGCTAACTGCAAAACAAGGTTGACAGCCTGCAGGGTATTGCTCCTTTTTTAAAACTTTATTTATGCACATTCAAGACAAAAGTTCTTGAAAGAAAAAATTTAAGAAACAAAAAATAAAATAAATTCAATTACTATATAGAAAAGGAAAAAAGGTTCACAATCAAGAGGGGATGATCTAAGAGGAAAAGATATACGAATATAAACAATTACGCATGAAATGAACAAGCATCTAGTGCAATAATCTTCTCTATTTTTTAAGCAGGAGCCACTTTGGATCCAGTGCGGCTGGGTCAGGGTGGGGAGTATTCTGGTCTGTCTCTGTTATAACCAATTACGGTAAATAACACAAGGGTAATATAGTAGTCCTTAACTTAACACATCATGCTATCTAAAGGACATCAATATACGAACAAATACATAATTTAACACATATCACTTTATTATGGTAATTTATGATTTATTTTAACCAACAAATGTTATTACAACATTAAAAATGTATTTTTTAGCAAAGTAAACATAAATGTCAGTCAATATTTAAAACTTTTTTATATATCTTTTCACATAGTGCGGATACCCAACCTACCCCAAATTCTCACATTAATACAACATTAAATACCCCATATATTAAAACTTCATACCTAACCCATTCACTCATCCACATTCATACAAGCAATTACTATAAAAACTCCCCACAATATTGCATCTATCCCAAAAAAAGTATAAAGATTCAGAGTACGGGTATAGTAAGTTATTTTATCATCACAATATCTGAAATATCTCCCTATGTTACACAAACATTATTTAAAGAGTATATTCCTTGTATCCATTAACTCATATATTAAACTATATTAAACATACATATATATTAATATTAAACAATCCCCAAATCCGTACTCTGAATCTTTATTTTTTTTGGGATAGATGCAATATTGTGGGGAGTTTTTATAGTAATTGCTTGTATGAATGTGGATGAGTGAATGGGTTAGGTATGAAGTTTTAATATATGGGGTATTTAATGTTGTATTAATGTGAGAATTTGGGGTAGGTTGGGTATCCGCACTATGTGAAAAGATATAAAAAACAGTTTTAAATATTGACTGACACATATTTATGTTTGTTATGTTTACTTCGCTAAAAAAATACATGTTTAATGTTGTAATAACATATGTTGGTTAAAATAAATCATAAATTACCATAATAAAAAAGTGTTGATATGTGTTAAATCATGTATTTATGTATTTGTTCGTATATTGATGTCCTTTAGTTAGCATGATCTGTTATAACCAACCCATAAGGTGGGGGGGCGGGGGGGGGGGGTGTCCCTCTTGGATGTTATAGCTAACTGATCCCCCTTAAAATGACCCCTCCGGGACAGAAACAGGGTTAGGCTGAAAGATAGCGGCAGGTGTTATTTCCTTTAGCTCTTTCTACATTCTGTGAGATGATGGGGCAGTATATGAGGTGCTGGAGTGCTGCCGAAAGGCTCCTGCCACAGTTGTACTGGGGAAGTCCTGAAATGCAAGACAGTGACGTCAATGGCCACCGTAAACCTGGCAGTGAAGGACAGGTTGTAGCACCACTGAGGCTGCTGCCCTGGCAGAGAGAGACTGCCATAGCTGTAATCTTTTAAAAATAAAAAAAAATCCATTGCCAACAAGAGCTGCACTTCAGGTTCACAGGAGACCCTCTGGCTTGTGGGCCACACAGTAAAGAATGCTGATCTACTTAAACAGGTTTAACGACCCTGAAGAAACACTCTAATTTCTGAGAACTGTTCAAAAAGGCTTCCAGCTGTAGTAGAATATAAAATCTCATAGAATTTACATTTAAATTGGTACCTGAGGAAGAATAATGCTGCAAGCTGGTAAATATCTGGGTGGAGATTGAAAAATTTCCATCTCCTAGCTTGCATACTCTGAGAAAATTTTGAACATTTGCTTCAAAAAAATAAAACATCTTTTAAAGAATTTTAATAACAAATGAAACAGGTTGAGGACAATTTTTTTTTTAATGCATAAACTGCATTTGGATCAGGCCAGGAGAGTCAGGGTTGTTTTTAAGAGGATGTATTGTTAATAAAGCATTTGGAGTATTTTAAAAACATAGAAACATAGAAATGACAGCAGAAGAAGACCAAACGGCCCATCCAGTCTGCCCAGCAAGCTTCACACATTTTTTCTCTCATACTTATCTATTTCTCTTAGCTCTTGGTTCTATTTCCCTTCCTCCCCCACCATTAATGTAGAGAGCAGTGATGGAGCTGCATCCAAGTGAAATATCTAGCTTGATTAGTTAGGGGTAGTAACCGCAGCAATAAGCAAGCTACACCCATGCTCATTTGTTTTTTCCCAGACTATGTTATACAGCCCTTATTGGTTGTTTTTTTCTTCTCCCCTGCCGCTGACGCGTGAAGTATCAGGTTTTTTTTTTCTCCCCTGCCGTTGAAGCAGAGAGCTATGCTGGATGTGCGTGAATTATCAGTTTTTCTTCTCTCCTGCCGTTGAAGCAGAGAGCCACGCTGGATATGCATTGAAAGTGAAGTATCAGGCACATTTGGTTTGGGGTAGTAACCGCCGTAACAAGCCAGCTACTCCCCGCTTTGTGAGTGCGAATCCTTTTTTCTTCTCCCCTGCCGTTGAAGCTATGCTGGATATGCGTGAAGTATCAGTTTTTCTTCTCCCCTGCCGTTGAAGCAGAGAGCTATGCTGGATATGCATCGAAAGTGAAGTATCAGGCACATTTGGTTTGGGGTAGTAACCGCCGTAACAAGCCAGCTACTCCCCGCTTTGTGAGTGCGAACCCTTTTTTTTTTCTTCTCCCCTGCCGTTGAAGCGGAGAGCTCTGCTGGATGTGTGAAGTATCAGTTTTTCTTCTCCCCTGCCGTTGAAGCAGAGAACTATGCTGGATATGCATTGAAAGTGAAGTATCAGGCTTATTTGGTTTGGGGTAGTAACCGCCGTAACAAGCCAGCTACTCCCGTCTTTGTGAGTGCAAATCCTTTATTCCACATTTCCTCTTGCTGTTGAAGCTTAGAGCGATGTTGGAGTCACAGTAACCATGTGTATGTTTATTGAATAAAGGTATTGTCTCCAGGCAGTAGCCATCATTCTGGCGAGTCACCCACTCTTCATTGGCGGCCTCTTGACTTTATGGATCCACAGTGTTTATCCCACGCCCCTTTGAAGTCCTTCACAGTTCTGGTCTTCACCACTTCCTCCGGAAGGGCATTCCAGGCATCCACCACCCTCTCCGTGAAGAAATACTTCCTGACATTGGTTCTGAATCTTCCTCCCTGGAGCTTCAAATCATGACCCCTGGTTCTGCTGATTTTTTTCTTATGGTAAAGGTTTGTCGTTGCCTTTGGATCATTAAAACCTTTCAAGTATCTGAAAGTCTGTATCATATCACCTCTGCTCCTCCTTTCCTCCAGGGTGTACATATTTAGATTCTTCAATCTCTCCTCGTACGTCATCCGATGAAGATCCTCCACCTTCCTGGTCGCCCTTCTCTGTACCGCTTCCATCTTGTCTTTGTCTTTTTGTAGATACGGTCTCCAGAACTGAACACAGTACTCCAGGTGAGGCCTCACCAAGGACCTGTACAAGGGAATAATCACTTCCCTTTTCTTACTCGATATTCCTCTCTCTATGCAGCCCAGCATTCTTCTGGCTTTTGCTATCGCCTTGTCGCATTGTTTCGCAGACTTCATATCATTAGACACTATCACCCCAAGGTCCCTCTCCTGCTCCGTGCACATCAGCCTTTCCCCCCCCATCGAATACAGTTCATTTTGATTTCTTTGTTTTGAGATTAAAGAGGCTTTAGGTTTAGCAAATGCATGTACAGTTTGAGAACAATTGTCAAAGCCATTTATGTGTGTAAACTGGCTATCTGAACATTGCCCTCCATCAATACAGCTTAAAGTGCATGCAGTGTTTCACAGTGTGTGTACTTGTAGCCACAATCAGAGGAGGCGCTCTATGGGTGTGCTTAGGTCAGAGGAAGAAAGTAACCCACAGATTACCTTTTGCAAATCTACTTGTGTTACTTTCTATGGAAAAAGTCCCTGCATAAAAGTCCACAGGTACTTCGTAGCAATGGCAAGTTTCAAAGTAAATATAGACATGTACTTTCTCTTTTTAAATTGGTGCAAAGTCTGTAAATAAAATGTTATAAATTGAATAGTTTGAAAATTGCCCCCTTTAATGTGCTCGGCAGTCACTTCGTGCACAGCTGTCATCCAAAAAGCAACTTAAAATAATTCCTTTGAAAGGTGGGAAGAGCTATAGCTTCTCACCTTAGTATAGGAGTTCTCAACCTGGAAGACATAGATATATAGGAAATAAGGGACACACAAGACAGCCAGCACTGTAGGAAGCAGCCTGCACACTGCCACTTCCTATCTGCCTGGTAAAGCAGAGAGGAGTTTAGGTGCAGGACTGTCTGCTGCCTCTTCCCTACCAAAAGAAAGAGAAGGAAAAAAGAATGTATGGACTGGGAGAGGGACTTTGGGGTGATAGTGTCTGGAGATCTGAAGGCGGTGAAGCAATGTGCAAGGCGATAGCTAAAGCTAGAAGAATGCTGGGCTGCATAGAGAGGAATAACCAGCAGGAAAAAGGAAGTGATAAATGCTATTGTGCAGGCCCTTAGTGAGGCCTCGCCTGACTACTGTGTTGCGTTCTGGAGCCTGTATCTCAAAAAGGATAAGGACAGGATGGAGGCGGTCCAGAGAAGGGTGACCAAAATGGTGTGGGGTCTGAATCTGAAGACTTAGGAGGAGAGGCTGAAAGTATTAAACATCTATATCCTGGAAGAAAGGAGGTTCAGGGAAGATGATACTGACCTTCAGATACCTGAAAGGTTTTAATGATGCACAAATTTCAAAACTTTTCCATTGGAAAGGAAACTGTAGAACTAGTGGGATGACATAGAACCAACATCAGGAAATATTTCTTCACAGAGAAGGGTGGTGGATGCCTGGAATGCCCTTCCAGAAGAGGTGAAAATGATAAACAAATTCAAAAGGGCATGGCTAAACACTGAAAATCCCTAAAGGCTAAGGTGGAAAATGAAGAAAAGGGTTCAAGGGGGTAACCTACACAGAACGGCAGTTACTACCCTTTACAGGAACATGGGGGTAACCTGCATGGAGCAGCAGTAACTACCATAAGAAATTCACTGGGCAGACTGAATGGACCATCTGGTCTTTTTATGCTGACATAACCTCACTAATCTGTAATATAGTAATCTGTATCTTGCCTGCTTGCTCATCTAAGATTGTTTGCTTGTGGCTACTCATCATCCTCTTACCTGTGAAGCAGAAAGGAGCCATCTGCTTCACTTTCACAGAGAGAGAGAATCCAGAAAAAGAACCAGGACTGGATAAACCCAATGATCTTTAGATTTTGGGAGGGTCACAGAAGATGTAAGCTGTGCTGTTACTGGAGCACTGTCTACCTATTTCATCCTCTTGGTCTCTCCCCCTCCCCAAATCCTCAGTCCCTTCTGGGCTGGCAGGAGAAGAGCAACTCTTCATACAGTATCAGCCTCCTCTGGGCTCCCCTCCCACTAGCTCCAGTCATGATTTGAATTTGCTGATGTCACCCAGTTCAAACTGCAAGACTTGAGCCAGGCGGCAGAGGACGTTGCATGCACATATGAAGCACTGCTGTCCTGCTGAGTAGGGGTAGGAAGAGAATGAGTACTGGGGATGAGAGGAAAGTGGGGAGACCTGGGCTCAGAGTCGATGTTTGTCTCGGTAGGGCACTGAGTGGTTGCCCGAGCGCCATGAGCTGGAGGCACCCTGGGCACCGCTAGCATCACCAATCCCGTAGTGGATCCCAGCAGGGCTGCAGCAGATCTCATTCTGCCGGGGTGCGGACAATCCTATCCCACCACAGTCAGAGAGGGCTGGAAGGCTGTTCTTTTCACCCAGGGTGGCATTTGCCCTAGATCCAGCCCTGCCTGGGGTTATGACTAGTGATCTGCCTAAGGGAGGGGGGGGAGTTAGGATTAAGGATTAGCAGTTGGGTGGCATGGAGTGTGGTGCCCCATAAAGCTTAGAATTCCAGTTTAGAAGTAAAGCTTGCCCTGGAGGGAACCACTTGCTCCACTGCTGTTTAAGGAAAGAGCACTGATGTATATCAGTTGGTAGGAACATAACATAAGAACATAAGAAGTTGCCATACTGGATCAGACCGAGGGTCCATCAAGCCCAGCATCCTGTTTCCAACAGTGGCCAATCCAGATGGCAAGTACCCAAATATTAAATAGATCCCATGCTACTAGTTCCAGTAATAGCAGTGGCTATTCCCTAAGTCAACTTGATTAATAGGAGTTTATGGACTTCTCCAGGAATTTCTCTCTCAAATTATTGCCTCTGTTCCAGAATCCTTATGGCCCAAGAGGGAATTGAAAGCAATAGTTCTTGTACCCTTGTCCCAGCAAGGCCAAGGGACATAGTTTACTTTACCAAAGAAGGGCAATGCCTTTCAACTAGTGTTAAACTTGAAAGGCATCAAGAAATGCCTCTGAGTCAGTGGTGTAGCAAGAGTCTCCAGCACCTGCTGTGTTGCCCCCCCCCCCCTTCCCGACCACCACCACCACTATCCTTCTTGTAGAAATGCTGAAGGTCACAGAAACAGATTTTTCAAATAATACCCTCTTCTTCCCTACCTGCACGAGGCTGAAAAAATATACAAAAAGAGGTCCCTTAAAGCCCAGTGCCCAAGGTTTGGTTTTTTTTGTCCTCTCATCCTCCCTCGCTATGCCACTGCTCGGAATACCTTACTTCCAGATGGAAACCCTCAGATCAGCTATGTTAGCAGTAAGGAAAAGGGAAATATTTTGCTTCTCAGACATCCCCGTTCAGGAAGGCCAACAAAGATTCCTCCATGTTTGTGTCCTAGGCAAGCACTTTCAGTTCCAGGCATTACATTCGGACTGGTGCCCCCCCTTCCCAAAAGGATGTTCACCAAAGTTATGGAGGTAGTTGCAGCGACATTGTGCAAAAGGGTGTGATAGTACATCCATATTCAGACTGGCTAATCAGGGCCAAGTCCCATCAGGAGAATCAGCAGGCTAGTGCTACAGTGGTATTCTTCCTTGAGCACCCAGGCTAGGTAGTTGTCATGGTTTTACAGCCTCACCGTGCCCTGAGTCTGACAGCAATGACACTCCTTCACCAGCAGAGGCCTCCAGTGATCTCTGTTCAGAGCTATCCAAGCTATCTCCTCACTGGCCTTCTTACTCAGCCTCCTCTCTACCAGGGGACTTCAGCTACCTTAATCTCCAGCCTTGCCAAGCTTCTCCTCACTGCTTGCACCACACCCAAGCTCCAACCCTATGTAACCCAGTCTGGCCCATTCACCTTTGCCTTTTCATGGAGTCACTCTTGGCTCTCTCACCCAGCCACTGTTTCCTTGCTTTATCTTATGGCTTTGGGTCATCTTGATTCTTGTCTTGTGGCCTACCTAGGCCTTGCAGCCTCTGGTCCTTCTTGCTTCTAGTACCTTGCTCTGTGGCCTACTCAGACCTAGCCTTGCCGCACTTTCACCGGTCTGTATACTGCCGCTTGCGTCTGTTCCCGGGATCCAATCCCTGCATGAGCTTCCCTGGTCCCTTGGAAACTCAAAATAGCAATTTAGCCGAATTTATCTTACAAGTCCCCAGGTGGGATTTGAACCCTCACCACCTGGATAGAAGGCAGATGCCTTCCCCACTGAGCCAGCAGCTCACTTTCCAACCACTGGCTTCAGAAGTCCCTCTCAAAGTCCATAGTTCAAAAGTCCGGCCCCACTGGGCCTAACTGCCACCTCCCTCCGTACCTCTGGGACCTCAACCCTTCCCCAGAGGTACAGCCACCCACTTGGCAGTTCTCTAGGTAAAGTGTCTTTATCGTGAGTCCAAACCAACCGAAGTCCCCACGCTCACCTTCCTTGTGATAGTGGTTGCAGTCCTTCACACCGTCGGGGATATCCAATGTCCAAGTTTCCCAGAGCAGCCAGGTAATCCGATCCTTCCTCCTCGGTCCCCCGCAGGAGACTGAGACTGCTCTACTAGGGAGTCCTTTTTATCCTGTGGAAACTCCTCCTCCTCTGCCAGCTGATTGGCTCTGGGGAGGTCCCACCCTTAATCCCCCATACCTGTGGTTCCTCTGTCCTTGTAACATCCGGGGGAAGGAATCAAGGGACATCTCTAGCCTGGTGTTGCTGTATTTTCCTTCCTCCCCTTTCCCTTGAATCTTTGGTTCCTAGCTTTCTTCTTCCTATCTTAGTCTAGCATAGTGACCCCGTCACAGGCCTCCAAGCCTGCTCTATTCTTCCTGCTTTGTGGCCTATCAAGGTCTCTCTATACCTATAGCCTATTGGCCTATGGGCCTCCAGCCTTGCTGACTTCAGGCTTCTGTGTTCCTTGTTCTGTGTTGTTGTTTTGCCTTGTCCTTGTTCAGTCCTGTCTTTTCTTGTCTTATACCCCTGCCCAGTCTAGTCTCCAGTATCCTGTCCACAACTCATTCCCTGTCCCAGTTCCTTCTCAGTGTCCTTTCCAGTATCCTGCCTTGCTTGTATCTCTCCCTGGCTGTGCTCATTATCTTGCATTTTCTCTGTCCAACTCCAGTATTCAGGCCAACCCTGCTCCAGCCTTGCCTTCCAGTCCAGCCTTGCCCAGCCCCTGTACCAAGCTTTGTCTTGTTCCAGTTTAACCAGAACCCACCATGATGTATTGCTGCCACAGAGACCTACTGGCCACCAGAACCCAAGTGCTCAACCTGTGGGGAGGGGGCTAGCTAGGCAGAAGACCAGCCCCAGTCCTGCACAGCTCCTGGGGTGGTGTACCCCAATCAAAGAAACCATGATAGTAGTAAATTACCCAAAGAGCAATCTAGCTCCTGCTGGGAACCTTATTGCAAATCGAAAGAACATATAAGAACATGCCATACTGGGTCAGACCAAGGGTCCATCAAGCCATCATCCTGTTTCCAACAGTGTCCAATCCAGGCCATAAGAACCTGGCAAGTACCCAAAAACTAAGTCAATTTCATGTTACCGTTGCTAGTAATAGCAGTGGCTATTTTCTAAATCAACTTAATAGCAGGTAATGGACGTCTCCTCCAAGAACTTATCCAATCCTTTTTTTAAACACAGCTTTACTAACTGAACTAACCACATCCTCTGGCAACAAATTCCAGAGTTTAATTGTGCGTTGAGTGAAGAACTTTCTCCGATTAGTTTTAAATGTGCCACATGCTAACTTCATGGAGTGCCCCCTAGACTTTCTATTATCTGAAAGACTAAATAACCAATTCACATCTACTCATTCTAGACCTCTCATGATTTTAAACACCTCTATCATATCCCCCCTCAGCCATCTCTTCTCCAAGCTGAACAGTCCTAACCTCTTTAGTCTTTCCTCATAGGGGAGCTGTTCCATTCCCCTTATCATTTTGGTCGCCCTTCTCTGTACCTTCTCCATCGCAATTATATCTTTTTTGAGATGTGGCGACCACATGCTCACCATGGAGCAATACAGAGGCATTAAGACATTTTCCGTTTTATTCACCATTCCCTTCCTAATAATTCCCAACATTCTGTTTGCTTTTTTGACTGCCGTAGCACACTGAACCGACGATTTCAATGTGTTATCCACTATGACGCCTAGATCTTTCTTGGGTGGTAGCATCTAACACTGTGTAACTATAGCATGGGTTATTTTTCCCTATATGCATCACCTTGCACTTATCCACATTAAATTTCATCTGCCATTTGGATGCCCAATTTTCCAGTCTCACAAGGTCTTCCTGCAATTTATCACAATCTGCTTGTGATTTAACTACTCTGAACAATTTTGTATCATCTGCAAATTTGATTACCTCACTCTCATTTCTTTCCAGATCATTTATAAATATATTGAACAGTAAGGGTCCCAATACAGATCCCTGAGGCACTCCACTGCCCACTCCCTTTCACTGAGAAAATTGTCCATTTAATCCTACTCTGTTTCCTGTCTTTTAGTCAGTTTGTAATTCACGAAAGGACATCGCCACCCATCCCATGACTTTTTACTTTTCTTAGAAGCCTCTCATGAGGAACTTTATCAAATGCCTTCTGAAAATCCAAGTACACTACATCTACTGGTTCACTTTTATTCACATGTTTATTAACTCCTTCAAAAAAGTGAAGCAGATTTGTGAGGCAAGACTTGCCTTGGGTAAAGCCATGCTGACTTTGTTCCATTAAACCATGTCTTTCTATATGTTCTGTGATTTTGATGCTTAGAACACTTTCCACTATTTTTCCTGGCACTGAAGTCCGGCTAACCGGTCTGTAGTTTCCCGGATCGCCCCGGAGCCCTTTTTAAATATTGGGGTTATATTAGCTATCCTCCAGTCTTCAGGTACAATGGATGATTTTAATGATAGGTTACAAATTTTTACTAATAGGTCTGAAATTTCATTTTTTAGTTCCTTCAGAACCCTGGGGTGTATACCATCCGATCCAGTTGATTTAATACTTTTCAGTTTATCAATCAGGCCTACCACATCTTCTAGGTTCACCGTGATTTGGTTCAGTCCATCTGAATCATTACCCATGAAAACCTTCTCCGGAACAGGTATCTCACCAACATACTCTTTAGTAAACACCGAAGCAAAGAAATCATTTAATCTTTCCGCGATGGCCTTTTCTCTAAGTGCCCCTTTAACCCCTCGATCATCTTAACGGTCCAACTGCTGCTTCGGATATATTTTAAAAAGTTTTTACTGTGAGGTTTTGCCTCTACAGCCAACTTCTTTTCAAATTATCTCTTAGCCTGTCTTATCAATGTCTTACATTTAACTTGCCAACGCTTATGCATTATCCTATTTTCTTCTGTTGGATCCTTCTTCCAATTTTTGAATGAAGATCTTTTGGCTAAAATAGCTTCTTTCACCTCCCCTTTTAACCATGCCGGTAATCGTTTTGCCTTCTTTCCACCTTTTTTAATGTGTGGAATACATCTGGACTGTGCTTCTAGGATGGTATTTTTTTTTTTTTTGTGTAAACGGTTTTTATTGTTTTAACAATTCAGCAGACAAACATATCGGGAAGAGACAGGACACTGTATCTCTCCCCAACTCAAGAACAACCGTGATATATACAAACCGAACAACCCCCCCCAAATGCAGCTAGCCCCCCCCCCTGCCCCATCCCTCCAACCTCCCCCCCCCATTTTCGTGACCCCCCCCCCCCCATGGCCCCTGAGAATCAACCCAAACCCCGTTCTCCATCTTCATGAAAGGATGAAAGAATAAGTCCAAAGTCAGTAAACGATCGCCACTCAGTCCAAGGAAACCGCTGATGTCAGTCGTTGAGAACCGAACTGCGCACCTTCTGTGGGAGCGAAAGCAGGTAGGCATCCCATATGGTAAGAAATCGTTTCTTCTGCGAGGGAGAATGCCGCATAGCCGCCGCGTCTAGCAACATCATTCGATGAAACCCATTTCTCCAGGTCCAGTAAGACGGGGGTGACAACTCACGCCAGTTCAACAGAATGGTTTTCTTCCCCACCAAACAGGCCTTCTGGATAAGTAAGCGACCCCCCAGCTCTCGAATACGCAACGGAGAAATGCACCCAAATAAAAGCCATAACGGAGATATAGGAAGCACCACATCTAGCAAGTTCTCTAAATAATGGGCCACACAGGTCCAAAATTGATATACAACAGGGCATTCCCAAAAGGCGTGAGATAAGGTACCTCTAGCATTACCACACCGGGGACATGCCGCCGAGGGGGAAATCCGCATGTGGAAGGCCCCCTCCGACGAAACATAACTCCTCCGCAAAAATTTAAATTGCATTTCTCTAAAATAAGAATTGATCGAGAGCTGGGAGATCCGCCCAAATCCGGCCTTCAAAATACGCACATTAATGGTAAAAACTCCATCCCCATTCCATCTGTCAACCAAAACAGAGCATGTGTCCACCGCCACCAAGTGCCGGAGGCGCTTATAATACTGTGACAGGGAGGGCGGTGTACCTGTGTCAAGGGAGAACAATTCTTTCAGAGCATGTAGGTGAGAAGTCTGCAAGAGGGAAGGGGGCAGGGAACGGACATAATGTTGTAATTGCAAATAGGGGAAAACCTCCCCAGCAGCTATGCCATAACAGTTCTTAAGGTCCGATAGAGTCATGAAAGCCCCCTCCGGAGTCAACACCCGACCTATCAGATCAACACCCTTTCGACGCCAGCGCTGAAAGGCCGCAGATTGGGAACCGGGAGTAAAATCTGGGTTGCCCTGAATTGGAAGAAGCGGGGCGCAAATCCGCGGAATCTGCAGCATCCGCGTAAGACGCCCCCATGAAGCCCGCAGCGGCCGAATAAGAACACTTTGCACCAGATGCGAAGGGACAGAGGAGGCTCTGGCCTGCAAAAGAAAATGCAACGAGATAGGGGCGGCCAATTCCACATCAGCCGGCAAACACAACACCGTGTGCTCTGTCAACATCCAGTCACGAATTAAACGTAAGTGACTAGCCAAATTATACAAGGCCAAATCTGGTACACCCAGTCCCCCCCTCCCCCACCTCTCCCGCATCCAGACCAGCGGTATACGGGATCTACCCTCCCTCCAATAAAAGCGGCGCTGAGCCCTGTCCAACTGTCGCAAGTCTGGCACCCGCAGCTGCAATGGCAAGTTTTGGAATAAGTAGAGCCACTTGGGCAAGAGGACCATCTTAAAAAGGTGAACTCTGCCTCCCAAGGACAGCAGCAACCGGGCCCAACTACTCAACCTATCTTGGGTATGTTTCAGGAGGGGACTCACATTCAACCTATACAACCGGGAGAGGTCTCTGGGGATTATGACACCAAGATACCGAAACGCGTCATCCGTACGCCGTAACGGGAAGTCCCCGTCCCACCCACCCAACAAGGTGGCCGGGGAGGCCAGGGCCTCTGATTTGTCTAGGTTTAGACGAAAGCCAGAAAAAATCCCATATTCCCAAAAAATGTGGAGCAAAGGAGTTAGGGAATGCCGAGGGTCAGTAAGAAATACTAAAATATCGTCTGCAAACGCAGCGTATTTAAATGTGGTGGACTGGAGACGGAGCCCCTTAACCTTGGGAGCACCCTGGATTTTTAGGAGCAGGGGCTCCAATTGCAAGAGAAATAAAAGGGGAGAGAGTGGGCATCCCTGCCGCGTGCCCCGAGAAATGGAAAAAGGCTCGGACATAGAACTATTAGCCACAACAACGGCCTCTGGGCTCTGATACAATAAACGAATGATGTTAAGAAACAGCCCCCCGAATCCCATCTGCTGTAGGACCCAGAAAAGATAGTCCCATTCCACCCGGTCAAAAGCCTTTTCCGCGTCAAAACTAACAGCAAGAAAGGGGATATCCGTCAATTGGCACAGAGACATAGCCGCTAACACCTTGCGAATATTGGTTAAGCCATAACGTTTGCGAACGAACCCCACCTGATCCGAACCGATCAAGCTAGGCAACACTGTAGAGAGACGGTCCGCCATGATCTTGGCCAACAATTTTTGATCAAAATTTAAGAGGGAAATGGGTCGATATGATTCAGGAGCGAGGGAGTCCTTACCCGGCTTTGGAATAAGAACTATATGGGCCCTGTTACCATGAGCCGGGAAAGAGCCTCCCCCCGCCAATGCCCCAATCACCTGCACCAACGGAGGACCCACCAAATCCCGTAGGCATTTGTAGAACTCCGCCCCATATCCGTCTGGCCCCGGAGTCTTGTAGGCCTTGGCCCCCACTATGACCGCCTGCACCTCAGTTAGCGTCACCGGGCCATTTAGAAACAACTGTTGGTCACCAGTCAACTGGGGAAGACGTAATTGCGCACAGAACTGAGCACAGGAATCGGGATTCCAATGCCCAGCGGAGTATAACCCCTTATAGAATTCCTGGAACCGACGTAGGATGTCCCCAGTAGCCGTAAGCAGCCCACCTGCAGAATCTCTGAGGGCCGGTATATGTCGGGAACCACGAGTAGCTCGAACTAAGTTCGCCAACATTTTCCCCGCCTTGTTGCTATGCTGATAGAGCTTGTACTGATAGTACATAAAACTCTTGCGAGCCCGCTGATGGAGCAGCGTGTTGAGTTCCCCCTGTATTGAATAATATTGCACCCGGGCCCTCTGTGAGTTCTGATGAAGCAAAGCAAGCTTGGCCCTCCGCAACCTATCAGTCAACATCACAATCCGGTGGTTAATAGCTTTTTTTCTGTGGGCCATGTAGGAAATGATATCCCCTCGCAGCACCGTTTTGGCTGTATACCAAAATAGGACCGGATCCTCTACATGCTGCGCATTAAGGGAGGCATATTCTGTCCAACGGGTACGCAGGTATTCCTGAAATTTAACATCATGCACCAAATAATAAGGAAACCGCCACTGATAAGCGGACACGGGCCGGAGCCCAATCTGCAGCTCCAAACTGACCGGAGCGTGATCAGAAATAGCGATTTCCCCAATAGTAGCGTCCCCCACCTGGGCAAAACAATGTGCACTCAAAAGAAAGTAATCAATACGGGATAGCGTGCCATGGGCCCGAGAGATGTGTGTAAAGTCTTTTTCCCCTGGGTGCAGGAGACGCCAAACCTCCAACAACTGAAGGGACTGCTCCAGATAAGAAGGACCCCTACCAAAACCCCCAGTCACCCCCGAGGAGGAAGACCGATCCAGCTGGGCGTCCCTGAAGGTGTTAAAATCCCCTCCAATTACTATACAATCATCCACATAAGGTAAAAGTAATCGATAAAGCTCCTGGTAAAATTATTGGGCTATAATTATTAGGCGCATATAGATTGCAAAAAATTACTTTAGCGTGATTCAGCTCTGCGATCAAGATGACATACCTGCCCTTCGGGTCTTTAATAGTAGAGTGGACCTGCAATGGGACCTGTGGATGGACCCAAATGACAACCCCCGCAGACTTTGTAGTGCCAGAAGCATAATAAACCGTCCCTCCCCACACTCTACTAAGTTTATCATGTTCACTATCTGTTAGGTGGGTTTCTTGGAGAAACGCAATACTGGCACGCTTGCGCTTCAAAAGGGTCTGAATTTTTGTCCGTTTAATGGGGGAATTAATCCCACAGACATTCCATGTAATTAAAGACGTATGCTTGCTAAGTAGACATCAGATAACAGTCATTCCAACAGAGCTGCCAAGTAAACCCCAGGCAAGGGTCCTCCCAGCCGGAACCCTCACCAAGACAATACCCAAGGACTGAGTGTAACCCCAAGAAAATTAAACGAGGTCAAAAAGAACATAATCAATTGAATTCCCAGGAGCCCCCAACTAACACCCCTACCCCCCTGCCCTAAACAAGAGATCACTACGGTGTTAGCTCACCCACCCCCATCTACATCCATTGGTCCCCATCAGTATATCAATACAAGGATAAAAATAGACAGTGATAATATGGGTAATTAACAGGGCTAAGATACCAAACATGAAAAAGAATAGAAACCTAGTCAGAGTTCGTCGGCCACAGACCTCCAGGCCACATATGAACAATCATACGCTTACAAAGTAGATGGGATATAAACAATTATAAACCCAAATAGTGCCACAGGCTTTACTAGTTCCCAGTTTGTCCAATCATGCGGTCAGGCAAAACGCAAAAAGGGATAGAAAAAGGGAAAAAAGTAACAAACAAGAACAAAATGAGAAAAACCATAGAAAAAATAACCAAGTCCTGAAACATAATGATAAAAACCAGGAATAAAATGACCAAGTCAGGAAACATTTGGGGCCAGTCCAGAAAGAAAAAATTGCCAAAAATCAGCGAAAAAGGCTCCACACGCCTGGATCGTAGAACTGTCAGCCTCCAGCACAGCACAAATCAAAGAAGCGCCAAGGCGGCCCGCCATGGCCGCACTGCCATGCCAGGGCGCAAATTTGTCCGGAAAGCATGAAGGGGAAATCCGCACGATTCCTAAAAAAAAAGAAAAAAAGAAATCGTGCCCAGCTCCACTCCATAGTGGGCACATGCAGCCCCCAAGTCAGCAAACAGTGAAAGGAGTATCTGTACCGCCGCAAAACTTCCAACGTTGTTCAAAGCAGCAGGCAATAATAAAAACCCAACAAAACACGCTGCCTGTTGACCAACTTAACTCGCTGACCCCATCCTGGGGTAGCACCGCCAGCCGAAGGTTGCCTATCATTGTGGAACAAGGCGAACCCTGTTCCATATCAGGGAGGTAGATTGGCTGCGCCATTTTCCGCCGCCGCTCCCACCACGTGCAGGAAGGACCGGGCCTCTTGAGGCGAGGTGAACAACTTCACACCGGACTCCGTGACCACCCGCAGACGGGCTGGAAAAATTAACGAGGCGCACAGTCCCTGCGCCAATAACTGAGTGCACACCGGAGCCATCACCCTGCGCTGTGCAGCCACATTTGCCGAAAAATCTTGGAAAATCAGCACCCTCTGGTTTTCATACTGTAGCGTGCGACCCCTGCGTGCAGCAGCCAAAATCTCCTGCTTATGGGCAAAATTAAGAATCTTAGCCACTACTACTCTGGGCCTGTCCGCAGCCGGCCGCTTCACTCCCAATCGGTGCGCACATTCGATTCGCAGCGGGCCCTGCGTGGATGACAGAGAGAGCTCCTTAACCAGCCAGGCTTCCAGAGCGGACGGGAGAGCTCGATCTTCAATGGATTCGGGTAGGCCAACAAATCTTAAATTAGATCTGCGCGAGCGGTTCTCTAGGTCCTCGATCTTCGTTGTATGCTTATCTAGCTCGGCCCGGAGCACCGCCACCTCGTTCTGCACCGCGTGGAGGCCATCTTGCGCATCGGACACCCGGCTTTCGAGTTCCGTACAGCGGCTTTCAAATTTATTTAAGTTAGCCGAAATATCAGCCACCGCTGATGATATTGACTTAAGCTCCGGTCCTAAAGCTTCAATGACCGCTGACTTAATTTCGGCCAACACCGGTGCCGCGATTTGCGCCATAGGCCCTGCCGCGGCAGCCATGATGGGTTCCGGGTGAGCCAGCAGCCCTTCTTTCCCCTTATCTTTGACAGCCTTCCCAGAGCGAGTCGGCATGCCCGAAAAACAACAGCCAGAGAAAAACGGCACCCACCTCTGTAAAAAGAGGCACTCGGCTGATCGTGGCGATGTAGATGGGGGTCGATTCTAGGGATCGGCCGCCGAGAGGGAAGGAATCACATCCTCCACCCTCAGTACACCACGTGATCTCCCCAGATGGTATTTTTTAACAATGATCACGACTCTTGCACACTTTTTACCTTTGTAGCTGCTCCTTTCAGTTTTTTCTTACAATTTTTCTCATTTTATCAAAGTTTCCCTTTTGAAAGTTTAGCACTAGAGCCGTGGATTTGCTTACTGTCCCCCTTCCAGTCATTAATTCAAATTTGATCATATTATGATCACTATTGCCAAGCGTCCCCCCCCTCTCACCAAATCCTGTCCAAGATAATCCTAACCCACAAAAGGGCCTTAAAGGTCATAGACCTTATGCAGGCTTTTCAAGAGCAAATTGCCCCTAGATTTCAGGAATACCTGCAGCTCCTAGGCCTCATGACCTCCACCTGGACTTAGTCCCTAGAGCAGGAGCACATATGCACCGATTGCAGTAGTTCCTCTTGTCCTGGTGGGCCCCTGCTTGTCAGGATTATGAATCTCACCTGGCATTATCCCCGCAGGCCAGAAAAAGCCTGGTGGGAAGATCTACGAACCTAGTGAAGGGAGTGGTTCTAGAGCCACCTGACTGGTTTATAATGAACACTGATGCCAGCATGATTGGCTGGGGTGCTCATTCTCAGGGACAGGAAACTCAAGGATGGTGGACAGAGGGGGAGACCTCTTGGTCCATAAACCATCTAGGGTTAAAGGCTATCTGACTACATCTACTACACTCCTTCCCCTTGTAAAAGGAGGGCCAGTCAGGATACTATCAGACAATGCAACAATGATGACCTATTTGAACAAACAAGGGGGCACTCGCAGCTCTATGCTGGCAAGGGAAGCCAGCAGCCTCTTCAAATGGGTAGCATCAAATATTTAGGCCTTGTCAGCAGCACATATTGTGGGAAGTGAAAACATTTAGGTGAATTACCTCAGCAGGCACAGGCTGGACCCAGGAGCATGGGAACTCAACAAGGAGGCATTACAGAGGATAGTAGTTAGGTGGGTGTCTTCCAATAATGTATATGTATTCTATAATAATATATTATGTATTATAATAATATAATATGTATTCTATACAGGAACATCGGTATATAAAAATAAATAAATAAATAATGGTTCTAATGGCAACAGTAATCATAATATATATTAATAATTGATTGTATTATTTTTATTATGTATGCTGTATTTGTAAACCACCTAAACTGTCAGGCTCCTGCCCTATTTGTGGTATATAAAACCTTTTAAATAAATAAACCAGGTCAAATGCCAAAGCAGAAGCTTTCTTCAGCAGGCAAAAAGGAGAGGATCCAGCGAAACAGACACCCTAATCAAGCCCTGGCTAAGGGATGGGCTCCTGTATGTCTTCCTCTTTCCCCTTCCTTCCCCCATGATCTCTGATAGCCAGGATGTTAAAAAGGACAGAAAACTAACCAACAATGGTGGTGATGGTGGCAGTGGACTGGCCAAGATGACTCTGTTATGCAGACCTGCTAGGCCTCCTCTTTTGGCCTCCCCTCGTCTTCCCGAGAAGAAAGATCTCCATCAAGGCCCAGTGATAATGTAAGATCCCTTTCGGTTCTCTCTTATGGCCTGGTCCTTGAAAAGGTGCTTTTACAAAGAAAGAGCTACTCTCCAGAAGTGTCATCAAATATGTTAAAGGCATGGAAGGTATCTACTACCTTAGCATATGCATGGGTTTGGTGCTTATTCAAAAGATTCTGCAAGGGTGATAGGGTTTCTCCTTGGAGAACAGACATAACATCTATTTTCAGTTTCCTGCAGAGCAGATTAGACAAGGGTCTAGTCCTTGGATTCCTAAAGGTGCAGGTGGCCGCAATTCCCTGCTATAGGGGAGCAGTGAAAGGGAATCTAGTTTCTATTTATCCAGATGTTCTATGTTACCCGAGAGGGGTTAAGTGACGCTGTCCTCTGTTCAGACCACTTTCCTAGCGTCTAACCAGATGGACTCAGGACTAGTGGGTTATGTGCTCTTCTGCTAGCCTGAACGAAGGCTTGCAGTCCCTGGAAAAATTCCAACCAGGAGAAGGCCCCTGGATCCATATTAGTCCCAAGGGGAGTCTGAGTAGGGGCCACTGAAATGCCTTCTCGTGGAGAAGATGCCATTTCGGAGTTGCTTAGGTCCAGTGTGCTGTCGGATGAGGTAGTTCCCGACCCATCCTCCGACTGTGAAGGATCAGACTTGGATGGTCCTCCCTGGGCTTCCTTGCAGTGTTGACACAGGCAGGACTCCAGTTCAGTCTTTGCAGCTCTGATGTGGCAGGCTGTGCAAAGGGAGTGCCTTCTGAGCTTCTTTGCTGCCGGTGCCATTACCTCTGTGTATAATCTCACAGGTAATGCGCCTCGATATATGTGCTGTTATGCGAGCGCGCAGATATGCGTGAGTTGTGCGTGCAGCTACGTTATAGACTCGCAAGTTGGGCGCTCAGATGGTCTGGCTTGCCCCATGTGTACAGACGGTTGAGGAGGGGAAGATGGTGCCGAAGCCCCCCACACGCAAGATGGTGCCGCCGAGGGTCTCCATGTGTCAGAACCACCGTGCCAGTACGGCGCCTAGCCTAACCAAGGCTGCTCAACCTGATCGGTGCTCTCCTATTTACCTCACCGGATGGAAAACTGAGTCTGTACGGTGCGCCGAGTCCGGAGACCTTAGATTAAGTTTTTTGCTTACCTGGTCTCTGCGCTTACCGGCCACGTGCAGGGACAGTCTCCAGGTGGGGGGGGGAGGGCTGTTCAAACTAGCATACCCTGACTAACGAATTGACTTTCCCCTAAGATATGACATGACCGCCCAACTGACCGCCCACCTGACCCTCGCCCTTTCTTTTTTCTCTCCCTACCCAATTGACCCTCACCCTTTCTATCTTCTCTCCCCTCCTCCCAACCTCTTTAGGTCTTCTCCTCATCTTCCCCTTCCATCTATCACTTCACCCTGCTGATTATCCTGATTGCTTTATATAACTTTATTGTTTAAACTAACATGTACATTTGTATATATATCTCGTATTATCATCCCCTGCCCTATTAACCGCTACCTGTTAATGTTATTATTGTAAAGCTTGTTGCTAAGTTATTATTATTATTATTATTATTATTATTATTATTATTATTGTAAAGCTTCTTGCTAAGTTATGTTACATTGTGAACCGAGGTGATTTTTGCAAATGTGCCTCGGTATATAAGAAACCCATAAATAAATAAATAAATAAATAAATAAAATCGCCATTCTCTGCTATGCACCTGCTGCCTTTCAGCTGCTTTAACGGCTAAGTCCAGACCAGGAGCTGGCTACCAGACCAAGGCACACCTCTGAGGGATCTCGAAAATCACCTCATGAAGTCTCAACTGGGAAGGGACCCTTAGATATCACAGCAGGAGAGCGGGACTCGATCCTCTTTTTAACGTGAAGATAATAATTTCGTCTTTGTGATGCAATTTCGCTAACACCGTGCTGGTGTGGGGATAGCATCCACATCTGCTAGGAGACTGAGAGATACTGAGGAGCTGAGGTCACTTGCAGGGGTATATCTAGGGTGACGTCAGCTTTGAAATTTGACTCCGTCTCCCATCTGCTAGCAGAAGAGCACATAACCCACTGGACCTGCGTCCATCTGTCTACACTAAGGAAAACAAAATTATCAGGTAAATAATTTCTCCATTGTCCCATAGTGGGCACTTCATTTAGTCATTAATGTTTTAGCGGGTCACCCTTTGAGCCTCTAAAGAGGGCATCCTTGAAGGACCTCTTCTTTAAGGTGGTTTTCATTGTGCAGTCTGCTCTATCTGACTAATTTCAGAGCTGTCCTACAGAGATCCGTATTTGATTTTTTGACCCGGACTTGGTTATGCTTCTTCTAGTTCCCTTCTTTTTAACCAAAGTTATGTGTCCATTTCATGGAAATCAATCCGTTTCTCTCTGTCTTTTAGGCAAGAGAGATGCTCAGAGGGACAGGATTTGAGAGGTGCCTTATTTAAGATATAATGAAGGTGATCAACCTTTTCTGGAAAATGGATAGGCTATTTGGGTTGCATAGAAGCCCAAGGACGGCAATACGGCCTCCAAGGCCTCATTGGCCAGATGGCATAAGGAGGCAATTACAGCGGCTTATCTGCTTAAGGGCTTATACATGCTGGCTATATTTCAGGCACATTCCACTAGGGCACTAGCAGCATCATGGGCAAAGACATCAGCAGAACATCCAGATGATATTTGCAGAGCAGTCACCTGGTCATCCCTGCACTCCTTCACCAGATTCTATGGACTGGATAGAAGAGTCAAGGCAGACTCTGCCTTTGGTGTGGGAGTCCTTAAGGCAGCTCTGTTGTCTTCCTGCTTGTCGTAGGTACATCATGAGTACCTCCCATTGGTAGAGACTGGTCTAGCAGGGAGAGAAAGAATGTGAAATTAGGTCTTACCTGATAATTTCCTTTCCTTGAGTCCTGCTAGGCCAGTCCAGAACCCACCCAGGAAGATGACTGCAGCCAATGTATCTTAACCTCTTGCCAATGTAGGCAATATATTGCTTCTTTTTCTCTTTGGTTCCACCTTTTTTGTCTGTCTTCCCATTCTTCCTTATGAGTCTGGGAGAGGTTATTGTTTGAGTACCCCCTGACACCTCAAAAAAATAAAAATACTGAAATTAGATGTGATCATAACCTCGAGAGAGCAGAGCAGTTGTAACAAGGAGCTCCTCCTCACTATTTCATTTGTTACACAAAAACAAATATGGGAACAGTTCAAAATTGAATTTGATTTCAAATTAATAAGTGACTGCAATGCTAATCCTTTGTTCAGATATGTTGCTCGACTCACTACTATGACAGTAGGATACTGGTGTCTGCTCCAGGCCACACCTCCCTTATAACCAGAAATGTCAATAGAGTGAAAAGAATATGGGTGTGTTCTCTGTCTCTAGCAGCTATGGAGCAGAGAGATATCCCTTTGGTAGAAGTTGGCCTAGCAGGACTCAAGGAAAGGAAATTATCAGGGAAGACCTAATTTCATATTATAAACTTAGTACTTCTGGGAGAAACATTGGAAAACCTTTCCTGTACAAGTGTTTGATTTTGACTTTTTTTCAAACTGCTACTACACAGCCAGTGGCAGGAAACAGATGTTTGAAATAATTCATTTAGCAGTTAAAGCCATTAAAATAGCCTTTTTTGGGGTTTTTTTGTTTCTTTTTATTTTAAATTTAATTTGAAGTGTTGGACCTGCTTGAACCCACCTTCTGCTGAGGTGCCCCCACCATTATTAATCTAAATCAGGAAATGCAGATCCTGATCAGAATCCCATGGAGGCATCACATTAATAAGTGTGAAGTAGGTTGTTTGCTCTGTATTGTATGAAAATGAAGCTTTGAAAAACAGGTATACTGGGGGGTGCTATGAAATAATACTTACATTCTGAAATACATGTGCATTTTTTTTTAACAACATATAACAATTATTTAGGACAATTCAGAAAACCTAAGAATAAGACCAAAAGGGGACAGTATAGACCTAGGAGGCAAGCTCAGGAAATGAGCAATGTACATAAGTGTGCTTCTTTAAATTTGCATGTGCCCTTATGTTGAAAAGTATTCATATACTGTGTGCAAAAATAAGTCACTTGAGGGCCATGCTATTCATTATATATAATGAACAGGAAAATATCCATTCTTCTCTGCAGTCTTTTGGCACTTTGAATATTTGTATTAGGGAATTGGTTTCTGAAAGAAAAATCAGAAATTTGGTGCATTTTGCCTAGCTAAGACTTTTTACAACAATCCATGTACTTCAAGAAATGAAGGGCAATTTAATTTCTTTTTCTTTAATCCTGGATTATGTGTTTGAAATATTTTGATACAGTTTGGAACAAAGCAGAATGAAGCACCACACTTTCTATCAGGATGGCCCCCACCTATTCCTGCAGGACCACCGGTAAGATACAGGCAAGATTCCCTATGATTCTGTAGCTGCAGAGCTTATTGTTCCGGAACCTCTTCTTTTTATATTTAATGAGAAAAGACAAATGATTGAAAATACTAGAAATCTAAAGGTTTCTGCTACAAAAACAAACTGCAAACTGATATCACTGCCAAACCTATCTGGGGAAGCCTCTTAAATATGAGACATTTCTTAAGATTTAGCATTGATATGAGCTAGCAGACAAATCATGATCATTTCAGTACCATGAGAACGTCTGTCTTTGTTAGAAACAAAATGGATGAAAGGACATAAAATTAAGACACAAAATGAATCATTGTTTAATGTAAGTTTTTTCAACCTTTAGTACTAGACAGATTTGATCAAGGGATGCCATTCTTCTCTTATTTGCATTGAAATGTTAAGCAGCCTTCTCCCACCACTACTACCATGACAAGGATACTTTATTAGCAGTCGTTGATTTTTGACAGTGTTACATTTAAATAGTTGTAGTAACTGGTAAATAAAAAAATAATTTCCTTAATGTTTTTCATTTAAATGGCAAGATAGATATATGATGTGCATCTTTCTGCAGAACCTATCCTCCATCTGCCACGGAAGAGTAAGGGGCCTTGGTGTAGGTGAAAAATTTTGAGTCTGACAATGCTTTAAGGAAGCATTCATTAGAACTTGTTCCTGAAGTGGAAGCTAAGTCCTGGTATCTTTGAGAGAGCAGCTTTCATGGTTGTGTTTGCATCACTTCCGGGTAATAATATTTAAGTATAGTTTGCCAGTTGAACTAACTGAGCTCTGCTCATTCAGAAAAAATATGGAGCTGCTGCGAGTTTCACTCTGAACAGGCAGGTGGTTTTGAGAAGAATACATGTGATCGCTGTGCATGTTGCATAGTTATGAAATTGCTTGCTGATGGGAATTGCACCAGAATTCCATTATTTATCACACTCTGAGCTAGTCTGTACCCTTACTGCTTACTACTATTTAACATTTGTATAGCGCTACACGACGTACGCAGCTTTGTATAAACACACACAAAAAGACAGTCCCTGCTCATTAGATAAGACACAGGACAAAAGACTTGGGGTGTGTTATAGTGTAATGACTCTTGCCATGGCTGTTTTAAAATGGTCTGTTCCCTGTACATACCAAGATCATTCCAGACGGTGGGTTATGTTCCATGTCCAGCAGATGGAGTCAGAACACAAAATTCCCAGAGGAGGACCCATATAACCACGCCTCCCCTGTAACAGTTCTCAGTAACGTTCTGACTCCAGCAGATGTGAACAGGGGACTTGTGGTCCCCAGCTTGTAAGCTTAGGGCTACCTCCTCAGGGGGATCAAGTTTTTAGAAAAAAAAAAAAAAGGAAGTTTTAAATTTACAGTTTAGGTCACTTTGCTAAGGCTCCTCTTACAGCAGGGGGAGAGCTCTCCGCTGGTGCTGGCTCATCGCTCTCTAGCCTGGTGACTTGCTGACAGGCTGTTGCCTGTTTTCTTTCTTTCTTTTCTCATTTTCCTCATTGAGGGCTCAGTTGGGGTAAGTGTATTTGTGTTTCATCTTATTTTTCAGCAGAAGACTGCAATTTTTTGGACTCCGTTCGGCTCTCTGAGGTGAAAGTCGGTAGCGCCGGCCTCTCCCTCCTGACCCAGGTTTTCCCCCCTCCCTTTTGGGGAGCGACAGACGTCCCGACCTGCGACCCCGCGAAGCACCATTCCCTGGGGCCGCCTGCTGTCGGGAGGGTAATTCCCCGTCAGTTCTTCTTCAGGTTGGTGGGGGACCGCGGCAAGCATCCGTTGCCGCGTCGGCGCTCATTTTAGGCGCGAGCCACCTGTAGAGCCTCCCCCCCCCCCTCTCTCCCTGCGGCGATGCAGTCCGCGGCGCCTTGTGAGGGCTCCGACAGGGCCAGATTATTTTCTGAAGAGGGTCTGTGCTCAGGCTGTTTCCCCGAGGGGGAATGTGCGCCAGCTACTAACAAGAATGTTCGAGCTGCACACCGTGTGGGAAGGAAGCGCCAGGCCCCGTTCCCTCTCAACGCGGGAAAAGCGGCCATTTTGTTGCAAGATTCTGATGCTGCGCTTTCTGAGGAGGACACGGATAATATGTTCCTCACTTCTAGGCCCGTTTTGGACCCTTACTCCGAGTCTAATCCTGGTAGGCAGAGGGGGGATCCCCCGGTGGGTGACCCCTCAGGATGCCAGGCCTTTTCCCCTGAATTCATAGTCCTGATGCACAGGGCTTTTCTTCAGAGCAGAGACACGACCTTCGGGACCTGGGGACCCTCTCCCCCCAAGATACCATGTCCTACCCCCCTCCTGGGTGGGACCCTCCCTCAGGCTCGCTCCCCTTTAGTAGGCGGGGGAGCGGGGACATCTCGTGGCCCTACCGGGACACCATCGATAATACAGACTTCGTCGGGGGAAGGACAATCCCAGGACCCTGACGTGGACGACCCCACCTTGGCGGCCCAGGTGGAGGGCGACGACCCTAGGGTCCTCCGCATCTTCCAAGCGGCGGAGTTAGATGACCTCATTCCCTACATCCTCCAGGAAATGGATATTGATCCCCCTCCGGAACCGGTGGGGCCTGACCCGGCTCTCAAGAAGGGGGACCCCCTCCTAGCAGGACTGCGGCCTCTAGCCAAGTCTTTTCCCACTCATCACAAGATCTTGCAGTTGATCACTCGGGAATGGGATTCCCCGGAGGCCAACCTTAGGGTCGGTAGAGCCATGGAAAAATTGTATCCTCTGCCGGCCGATTTTTTGGAAATTCTCAAAGTTCCCGCCATAGATTCTGCGGTATCAGCGGTCACAAAGCATACCACTATTCCTGTCACTGGAGGGACGGCGTTGAAGGATATGCAGGATCGGAAGCTGAAGGTTTACCTCAAGCGTATCTTTGAGGTCTCGGCCTTAGGGATGCGGGTGGCTATCTGCAGTTCCCTCGCACAGCGAGCGGGTCTTTGGTGGGTGCAGCAGCTTCTCACCTCTCAGTCCTTACCAGACGCTGAGGCTCACCAGGCGGACAGACTGGAAGCCGTGGTTGCCTATGGAGCGGATGCTTTATATGATCTTTTAAGGGTCCTAGCCCGAACCATGGTGGCGGCGGTCTCAGCGCGTCAGCTCCTTTGGCTTCGCAATTGGTCGGCTGATGCCTCTTCCAAGACACGTTTGGGGTCCCTTCCTTTTAAGGGTAGGTATCTTTTTGGTGAAGACTTGGATCAGATCATCAAGTCCCTTAATGAGAACGCGGTGCACAAGTTGCCCGAAGATCGACCCCGTTCGTCAAGATCATATAATTACTCCAGAAAACCGTTATCGTAACCAGCGGAGAGCGCGTCCTCAGAGGCAACAGCCACCTCTGGCTCCCTCTTCTCGTTCGCACTCCTGGAACCGGCCCTTTTGTTGGCACCGCCAGGGTAAGGAAGCGCAGGGTGCTGGTACATCCGCTAAATCTACCCAATGATGCCAGACGGACCCGTGAGGTGGTCCCTCGACTGGGGGGTCGCCTTGCTCTCTTCTATGAAGAGTGGGTCCAGATCACGTCGGATCAATGGGTTCTGGATATTCTAAGACACGGTTACTCTTTGGATTTTGTTTGCGCTCCTCGGGACCGGTTCCTGTTTTCCCCTTGCGGGTCCTTAATCAAACAGGGAGCCGTGCGACAGACCCTCGATCGTCTCCTTCAATTGGGGGCCATAGTGCCGGTGCCAGCCGCCGAACTGGGCCGGGGGCATTATTCAATCTACTTTGTGGTTCCCAAGAAGGAAGGTACTTTTCGTCCTATCCTGGACCTCAAGCAGGTCAACCAGTCCCTCAGAGTCCCTCGTTTCCGCATGGAGACACTCCGTTCAGTGTTAGCGGCAGTTCATCCGGGAGAATTCTTGGCTTCGTTGGATCTCACGGAGGTGTATCTCCACATACCAATTTGTCAAGCTCATCAGCGTTACCTATGCTTCAAAATTTTGGGTCAACACTTCCAATTTCGCGCTCTTCCCTTTGGCCTGGCCATAGCTCCACGGGTTTTCACGAAGATCATGGTGGTAGTGGCGGCAACCTTGCGCAAGGAAGGCATCCTTGTGCATCCTTACCTAGACAATTGGCTCATCTGTGCAGTCACGAGCGCAGTGTATCCTCGCAGTCGACAGAGTGGTACAACTTCTCCAATCTTTGGGATGGATTGTCAACTTCACCAAGAGCAGCCTGGTCCCGTCCCAGTCATTGGATTTTCTGGGAGCTCACTTCGACACCAAGAATGCCAGGGTTTTTCTGCATCCGGACAGAGCTCATTCTCTGCGTCAGCAGATTCAAGGATTTATGGCGCTCGAGACGCCCACTGCCTGGGACTACCTGCAGGTACTGGGGACCATGGCCTCGACCATCGATCTGGTTCCTTGGGCATTTGCGCATCTGAGGCCTCTGTAGAGATCCCTACTCTCCCGGTGGCAGCCGGTTTCGAGAGATTTCCAGGCAATCCTTCCGATTCCGAGAGGAACCTTCATCAGTCTCCATTGGTGGCTGGAACCGCGGCACCTAGCTCAGGGGGGGTCGCTGGAGGACCCGGATTGGGTGATTATCACCACGGACGCCAGCCTCACAGGCTGGGGAGCGGTCTGTCGGGACAGCTCAATCCAGGGTCGATGGACGGAGGAACAGTCGAAGTGGCCCATCAACCGCTTGGAGACCAGGGCGGTCCGTCTGGCGTTACAGGGTTTCTTCCCCATAGTACGCCATCAAGCAGTCAGGGTGCTATTGGACAATGCGACTACAGTGGCGTACATCAATCGCCAGGGAGGCACGAGAAGTCGGTTGGTCTCTCTGGAAACCGACAAATTGATGGAGTGGGCAGAGCTTCACCTCCAACGACTAGCGGCCTCGCATATAGCGGGAGTGGACAACGTACAGGCGGACTTTCTCAGCTGACAAAACTTGAATCCCGGAGAGTGGGAGCTCTCGCAGCAGGCGATGGGGGACACCGCACGTAGACCTAATGGTAACCGCCGGAAATGCAAAGGCCGCCCGCTTCTTCAGCCGCAGGCGGGAGCGCGGCGCCGAGGGCGTGGACGTGCTGGTCCTGCCCTGGCCGCTCCACTGTCTCCTATATGTTTTCCGACCGTGGCCCCTCGTGGGCAAGGTTATCCGCAGGATAGAGGCATACCAAGGGCCGGTGATCCTTGTGGCGCCAGAGTGGCCCCGACGACCGTGGTTCGCGGATCTGCGCAATTTGACGGTGGAGGGTCCCCTTCGTCTCTGTCAGCTGCCACGTCTTCTACGCTAGGGACCAATATTTTTTAAGGAGGCAGATCGCTTCTGTCTTGCGGCCTGGCTTTTGAGAGGCATCAGTTGAGGAGGCGCGGTTATCCGGAGCCGGTTATTTCAACTCTACTGAAACCACGTAAGATGCCCACCTCTGTTACCTATGTTCGAGTCTGGAAGGTCTTTGAGGATTGGTGTGGAGCGAATGACATTCTTCCCATGCAGGCCTCAGTGCCACAAGTCCTTTCCTTCTTGCAGGCAGGTTTGGATTTGGGTCTTGCTTACAATTCTCTTCGGGTTCAGGTGGCGGCCTTGGGGGCTTTTCTTCGCAGTGGAAATAAGGAGTTTCTGTCCTCGCATCCGGACGTCTCCCGTTTCCTTAAAGGTGTGAAACACTTGAAGCCTCCGATTCGCCCACCTTGTCCGTCGTGGAATCTGAATCTGGTGCTCCGAGTCCTCTGTGGTTCGCCGTTCGAACCTCTAAGCTCGGCTACCATCAAGGACGTCACTCTCAAGACCATTTTTCTCATGGCAATCAGTTCAGCAAGACGTATTTCCGAGCTGCAGGCCCTATCCTGTCGTGAACCATACCTTCGTTTCATGCCTGAAGGGGTTTCGCTGAGGATGGTTCCTTCTTTTCTCCCTAAAGTGGTTTCGGCATTCCACCTCAACCAATCAGTGGAATTACCATCTTTTGCCTCTTCTGAGTCTGGAGACCTGTGTAGACTGGATGTACGGCGGTCTCTGATACGCTATCTGGAGGTGACTAATGATTTTCGGCTCTCCGATCATCTGTTTATCCTCTGGTCCGGACCCTGGAAGGGTTGCATGGCCTCCAAACAATCTATAGCGCGGTGGTTGAAGGGAGCGATCATAGCGGCGTACCTTGGCGTAGGTAAGTTCCCTCCGCTGGTTGTCAAGGCTCATTCTCTTCGAGCCCAGGCGACATCTTGGGCGGCGAGCTCCTCCGTCTCCACTCAGGAGATTTGTAGGGCGGCCACCTGGAAGTCGATCCATACTTTTGCGAGACATTATCGCCTGGACGTCGGTGCTCCGTCGGGCGGTCAGCTTGGAGACAAGGTAATACGAGCAGGGCTGTCTGCGGCCCACCCGTGATGGGAAAGCTTTGGTACATCCCACCGTCTGGAATGATCCTGGTATGTACAGGGAAAAGAAAATTATTCCTTACCTGCTAATTTTCGTTCCTGTAATACCATGGATCATTCCAGACACTCTTCCTTGGTTTGGGGGTTTGCTTGTGGGACATCCCTGCCTACCTGTCTTAACAATCTTTTACTCTGTTTTTCGAATACTGCATGTCTTTTTTGTTCACGCACTGCTGTTCGCAAGTTCACTGTTCAGAATTTAGTTGCTGTTTATTTGGACAGTGGTTATTTCAATTCCTTCTTTGATTACTTGATCCCTCTGTTTTTTAGTCTCTCTCTTTTGGGCTTTGTTAGTCTAGTTACTGAGAGCTGTTACAGGGGAGGCGTGGTTATATGGGTCCTCCCCTGGGAATTTTGTGTTCTGACTCCATCTGCTGGACATGGAACATAACCCACCGTCTGGAATGATCCATGGTATTACAGGAACAAAAATTAGCAGGTAAGGAATAATCTTCTTTTAGCAGACTTCGAGGCGAGATCACCTAAGATTTAAGATTAGGGGTGTATCAATTCCTTTTTCTATTGTTTTTATTGAAAAATTTATCTGAAATGCTTTTTCAACTCTTTGAGTTTGTTTGTATGCAATAAAGAGAACTTAAAACAAATCTGGATATGGTTGTATTCACAGAATTCTGGATATGTTAAGTTCATCTCTAGTGTTTCCCGAGCTTCTGAGAGTACTAGCCATGGACGACACAGAGGTGCTATATGACGGAATAGTTAATTTAGTTACTTCCCATTTTTACATAGCCAGTAAAAAAAAAAAAAAAAAAAAAAAAGTGAAGCATTTCTAGGTTAAATTTTCTAAGTGAGTAGTAGTTTGTGACCTTAAGTTCAGCAAATTAGTTATTTCTTCTTGTAATCTGTACCATATCTTAAATTGTAGTTGATTCCTCCTCCACCTCCTATGGGTCCAGACTCTTGTGAAGATGATGAAGCATTGGGAAGCATGTTAATAGCCTGGTACATGAGTGGCTACCATACAGGTTACTATCTAGTAAGTGGCACGTCCTGCACATATCTCTTAATATAGACTGCCTGGTTTTATCTCCCTTCTTTATCTTGTGTTTTTGTTGCTTAAGGTGCCTTGTCTGTTAAACAGGTTTTGTTGAATTTGTGACTACTCGAACAATGAGCTTGGAATCCTGCATTCTAGTTGACTGTCATCTTTCTCCTCTGCAAAGAACTGATTCGCTCAATCAGATCTCAGAAGGCGATAAATTTGCTTTCCATGACAGTTAAAACACAGCATGTGTCTTGAAAGATATAGTGAAAGCTTTATTTTCAATTAAATATCCCAGAATTAAGTTTATAGTAGAAATAATTATCTTCTGTTAATGCACTAGTGGGCTAAAGCATTCAGCTTTGCCTGGGTCTTCAATTCTTACTATTGGGGCAGAAATGGCCAGGAAAGGCCTTCATTGGGGTCATTCTTTAAATTTTATTATAACATAAACAAGTATCCCACGTAGAGATGTAAAGGCCCAGAAATTATAACTGGAAAGTTATGGGGGGAAAAAAGAGACCAGAAGTGGGAAAAAATTGTAGAAAAATTGAATAAATCTTTTTTGAAATACTTACAAATATTTATGTCCCGTCTATTACCAGTTCTTGGCAGGTTACAAACCTCCAAACATAACATAAAGTAAAAAAAAAAAGAATAATAAAGAAGACATTATACAAAAAAAAATCATATAAAACTTAGAAAATTAAAAACTAAAGATAAAAAAATGTAAAAACATGCTAGTAAATGATGTGTGAAATGATTTTCAACACATGGTTTTAAAATATCACTACTGCCCAATACTCTTAAAATGCTTGCTGGTAATTGTCATATGAAGATGAAAGACAATGAAAAACATTACTCAGGATTGGAATTGTAATTAACTAAAGTGTTGTGCTTGCCATGTTTAGTCCACTTGAATATTAGAATTAAGGGCAGTGCCTTTTTATTGGACTATAAATTGCAAATCCCCTGAATATATGATTCTATCTGTCAGGCCCCCTTCTCTTCTTAGATACCACAAGGAGACATTCTTTATATAATAATTAATGTACTTTGTTAGGCACTTGTCATTTTCAGTAAATATGTTATAATTGCAAAAGCACAGCAAGAAAGAGAGAAAATTCTGAAATCTTTTGTTACATGTTAATGGAGCAGGTAATTCAGAAACTTGCGTATCAAGCTAGCATGTTAGCTATAGCCATATCCTGTGACATCACTACATTGATTGGAAACTGGTATAATCTCAGAATTACCTCATCTATGTTGCTAGCAGTGGCAAAATGCTTGCCAATAACTCTGCATGCTAATTGATTTTGCTCAGTGACTGCTAGGCATATTGCTTTCTCTAGCTGATCACTGGTATGGGCTCACTACCTCCCCAGTTTTTAAGTGGGCTCTTATTTATATTTAGTTTGATTTTCAAATGGAAAAAAACACCTTGCAATGACAGCTTCTTACAGTGGGCATGATTTACTAAAGCTTTGGGCTCTAGTATCTTCTTGTAGCCAGCAGTTCCCTATACATACCAGGATCAGTCCAGACTGCTGGGTTATGCCTCCCCTCCAGCAGATGGAGTCAGAGAGAAAACTGAAAGCACCCCCTAGATATACTGGTGTGCCACCTGCCATCCTTCAGTATTTCCTCTGACTCCAGCAGATTGAGAGGCATAACCTGCGGTCCTGTCTGTCCTGACTAAATTCCTTTCAGGTGTTGTTTATTACTTTACTGTCTATACTGTCTAGATCAACTGGTTTCTTTCTTAGTTTAAAAACAAAACAAAAAAAAAAAAAACCAGGAGTATCAGCGTACTAGATATTTGACCAGTGGGTGTTCTATTTTATTAAGCGCAGCGTTAAGGCAGGCGCTGAGAGCGTTGCTCTCACTCATTTACCCGGATTTAGTGTGTCCCTTTTGGTCCTGGGGGACAGCTTACCGGTGGTCCGGTCACCCTCCCCCCCCCCCCTATGTATATTCATTCCAGATTTTTAATCTGAAGAGGGCTTTCTTTTATTTAAAAAAAAAAAAAAAAAAAAAAGGAGATCATCAAGGACACGTAAGTCCTGTTGGGAGCAGGCAGTGATCTATCTTTAAGCCCTAGCCTGCTGTGCTTCTAGCCGCGCTGACCAGGGACTCCGGAGGGGGTGGATAGTTTTCACCCGACGATTTTGCAGCTCGCTGAGGCAGCTTATTTTTGGCGTGATTTTACAGCTCGGAGGCAACTTACCTTTGGCGCGCTTTTTCCTTCAGCCTCCGGATGCCGCGGTCTTCGGCCTGCACGGCCTGTTGAAGGGCGGGGGCGCGACTCTCCAGGGAGCGTCTCTGCTCCCGCTGCATTCCCGGGGGCGAGGGACCCTCCCAGGGGCCGAGCACTGCCCGCAGCGGCACTTCAGCCTCTTCTTCGGCGCGGCAGGGGAGACTGGCAGCCGCGCGGTCGTCAGCCCCTGTTAAAGCTTATTCTGTGCTTATGGCCAGGGACATAAGAACACTTAGACTCAGTAAAAAGTATAATGTATTTTTATTAGTCAATATAAGTGTTCTCGGGAGATGCTGGGTACCCTTCGTCTTACAATCTGACCAGCATCTCTTCATATACAGAAAGTGATCCTTGTTTTATAGGTAACATTCAAATACAGGGTAGAAGGTTCTAGGGACTTGCATGACTGCCCAAAGAATCATTTACATAAGTTGTGATGTCAACTGCATGATTAAATCATCGCTAACTATCCTGATTGGCTTCCCAGGATGTGTAGCCCATTTCCCATGACTTTCTTTGTTCTGGTTAAACTCTTACTGGTCAAGACAATCAACACGTCTGTAACTGTGTGGATTACAAACTCCTGAGAATAGTGCCTGAAGTTCCCCTGTGGTGACTCTATGAATAGACATCACCTGTCTGGTGCCAGCTTGCCTCCTCAGATATCCAGGGACATTCTGTAAGTCACTCAGAGTCCATTCAGCTCAGGCAGGCCAAAGACACGCAGAGGCTTCTGGGATTTCCTTCTCCATGTTGGTATACTTCTCACCCCGCCTCCCTGTCAGGTCGATACAGTAAAGTGTGCTCCGTCGGAGCGCACTGTCAGCCTGCTCTGGACGCGTGTTTTCCCTTACCCCTTATTCAGTAAGGGGAGGAAAACACGCGGCCCACCCGCGGCACCTAATAGCGCCCTCAACATGCAAATGCATGTTGATGGCCCTATTAGGTATGCGCGCGGGATCCAGTAAGTAAAATGTGCAGCCAAGCCGCACATTTTACTCTAAGAAATTAGCGCCGACCCAAAGGTCGGCGCTAATTTCTTCCGGCGCCAGGAAAGTGCACAGAAAAGCAGTAAAAACTGCTTTTCTGTGCACCCTCCGACTTAATATCATAGCGATATTAAGTCGGAGGTCCCCAAAAGTAAAAAAAAGTAAAAAAAAAAATAAAAAAATTTGAATTCGGCCCGCGGCTGTCGGGCCGAAAACCGGACGCTCAATTTTTGCCGGCGTCCGGTTTCCGAGCCCGTGGCTGTCAGCGGGCTCGAGAACCGACGCCGGCAAAATTGAGCGTCGGCTGTCAAACCCGCTGACAGCCGCCGCTCCTGACAAAAAGGAGGCGCTAGGGACGCGCTAGTGTCCCTAGCGCCTCCTTTTCCCCGTTTTTCCCGCGTCACCTCATTTAAATACTGAATCAACCGCACCGGCAAAGGGCCGGTGCGCGCGCCGGGAGAGCGGGCGTTTGTCCGCTCTCCCGCGGTCTTACAGTATCGACCTGTGTGAGAGGGAGCCAGCGGCCATCTTGACCACACGGCAGCCTGCTGATTCTGCGTCGGAGGATGAGGATTCCTCTCCTTTCTCACCGCCTGCCTTAAGCCCGCGCAGTGGCTCAGAACTGGATGCTCCTCGAGCCCCCCCCCCCTCAGGAACAACCCGCGGGGGGCTCAAATAAAAGGAACGTGCCCTTTTCTTCTAAATTTGTGCTATTGATGCACCAAGCGTTTTTAGAGGCAGAGGCAGGTTGGGAGCCGGATAAACCCCTCCCACAAAGGTTCCTAAGGTGTCTTTTGTCTACGGAAAGTCTGGGGCTCAGGAGAAGGCGGGGGCTTCAGATAAAGCCGGAGCTCATTCATTAGGGGGTATGGGTGGTCCGGGTGTCCCGGATCTCACCCAGGGCTCTCCGGATGGCACAGGGACAGAGGTCTCCTCCGCTCAGGGGTCACTCGAAGGCGATGACCCCCAGGTTTTGTGCCTGTTTGGCAAAGATGAACTTAACTTTTTGATCCTTCATGTTTTGAAGGAGTTAGAAATCCCGGCACCGCAGCAAGAAACGGATACTTCCACAGGGGACGTAGCTATGGCGGGTCTGAGGCCCCCCCACAAACCTTTCCCTTACAATCCCAAAGTGGTACAGCTCATATCTAAGGAATGGGAGGTTCCGGAGGCATCTCTGCGCGTTAGAAGGGCAATGAATAAGTTATATCCCCTCCCCTCAGATTCTTTGGAGATTTTTAAGGTCCCTTCCGTGGATTTGGCGGTCACAGCTGTGGTTAAGCATACTACCATTCCCGTCACGGGAGGGATAGCCTTGAAAGTTCTCCAAGACAGAAAGTTAGAGGTTCTTTTGAAGCGCATTTTTGAGATAGTGGCCTTGGGAGTACGGGCAGCGGCGTGTAGCAGTATGGTTCAGAGAGCCACTCTCCGCTGGGTTCAACAATGGCTTACCACGCAGGAGCTCCCGCCGGCCGAGGCGGAACAGGCCAACTGTGTGGAAGCGGCGGTTGCTTACACGGCGGACGCCTTGTATGATTTGTTGAGGACCTCGGCCCGTACTATGTCATCGGTGGTCGCTGCTCGGCGTTTACTTTGGCTCCGTCGTTGGTCGGCAGATGCCTCCTCTAAATCGCATCTAGCCTCCTTTCCCTTCAAGGGGAAGTTGTTGTTTGGTGAGGAATTGGATCAACTCATCAAAGACCTGGGGGATAATAAGGTGTATAAGTTACCGGAGGACAAGCCCCATCAGTTTCGATCTTTCAGGAATGTACGGTCCCGGTTTCGAGGGCAACGCCGGTTTCGCATGGGAAGGGGAGGCCCCTTTCCCCAGAAACAACAGGGTCCCAGGTCTCAACCTTGGTCTCCTTCCTTTCGAGGCAGGCGGCCGCAGCGATTGGGATCCTCGCAGAACTTGCCCGCCGGAAAACCTTCGCAATGAAGGCGCGCAGGCCCATTCCTCCTTCCCCCGCATCGGAGGTCGGTTGTCCCTGTTTTGGGAGGAATGGGTCAAGGTCACGTCAGATCAGTGGGTCCTCGATGTTGTTCGTTACGGTTACGAGTTGGAATTTGCTCGGCCCCTCCGGGATCTTTTTATGATATCTCCTTGTGGTCCTCGGGAAAAGCAACTGGTTATAGCCCAAACTGTGAACCGGTTACGGACCCTGGGAGCAGTATTGCCCGTTCCTCCGGACGAGACCAGGACAGGCCGGTATTCCATTTACTTCGTGGTCCCAAAGAAGGAAGGTACGTTCCGGCCAATTTTGGATTTGAAACGAGTAAACAAGGCCTTGCGCGTTCCCCGGTTTCGCATGGAGACTCTAAGATCTGTTATTTTGGCTGTCCACAAGGGAGAATTTTTGGCTTCTTTGGATCTAGCCGAGGTGTATCTTCACATTGGGATCAGGGAACGTCATCAGAGGTACCTGAGATTCATGGTGTTGGGGGAACACTTCCAGTTTTGCGCCCTTCCATTCGGGTTAGCCACGGCTCCGAGAGTATTTACCAAGGTTCTCGTAGTAGTCGCAGCCTTTCTGCAACGTCAAGGAATACTGGTGCATCCCTACCTAGACGATTGGCTCATCCGGGCAAAGTCGGAGAACGAGTGCAGGCGAGCAGTCCAGTCGGTAGTACAGCAACTTCAATCGCTAGGTTGGGTAGTCAATTTTGCAAAGAGCCAGTTGGTTCCGAGTCAGCATTTGGAATTTTTGGGAGCACGTTTCGATACCTTGGTGGGCAAGGTATTCCTGACTCAGCAGAGACTGGAGAACCTAATGTTTCAGGTACAGAACCTACTAGACCACCCGTTACCTACGGCCTGGGATTATTTACAAGTCATTGGACATATGGTTTCTACTCTGGAGATGGTGCCGTGGGCCTTTGCACATATGCGGCCTTTGCAAAAGGCTCTCCTTTCTCACTGGGACCAGAGATCCGGGGATTACGGCGTTCAGTTGCCACTGATGGAGCCGGTGCGGTCCAGCTTAGCTTGGTGGTTGATCCTGGACCATCTCTTGCAGGGAGTGGACCTAGATCCTCCCCCGTGGGTTGTAGTGATGACGGATGCCAGTATGACAGGCTGGGGAGCGGTCTGTCAATCACGAGCTATACAAGGAATGTGGACCCCTCGTCAGGCTTCTTGGTCCATCAACCGTCTGGAGACCAGAGCGGTACGTCTAGCCTTGCGTCACCTTCTTCCGATGGTACAAGGTCGGGCGGTTCGAGTTCTATCAGACAACGCAACCACGGTAGCATATATAAATCGCCAGGGCGGCACGAGAAATCGGCCGGTGGCGGACAAAGCGTCCTTGTTAATGACCTTGGCGGAACGTTATCTAGCCTGCATCGCGGCCACCCACATAGCAGGCGTAGACAACATACAAGCGGATTATCTAAGTCGTCAATACTTGGATCCCGGAGAGTGGGAGTTCTCGACCGAGGCAATGAGTCTCATCACCCGGCGGTGGGGGATTCCGCGCCTGGACCTGATGGCGACTCGGCTAAATGCCAAGGCAGCGCGTTTCTTCAGCCGAAGGCGAGAACACGGATCGGAAGGGGTAGATGCACTAGTGCTTCCATGGCCTCGTCACATCCTACTGTATGTGTTTCCTCCCTGGCCCCTAGTAGGCAAGGTGTAAAGACGCATAGAATCCCATCGCGGTCCAGTGATCTAGTGGCTCCAGAGTGGCCAAGAAGACCATGGTTTGCGGATCCAGTCAATCTCGCGATGGACCGCCCCTTTCGTCTGGGCCACCTTCCGAACCTTCTTCGGCAGGGGCCGGTATTTTTCGATCTGGCGGATCACTTTTGTCTGGCGGCTTGGCTTATGAGCGGAGGCAGTTGAGGAAGAAAGGCTATTCAGAACCTGTCATTTCCACGCTGCTTCGCGCGCAAAGGCCCTCTACCACGCTTACTTATGCCAGAGTGTGGAAAGTGTTTGACTCCTGGTGTGCTGCCTCTGAAATTCCGCCATGCCGGGCGTCGGTAGGTGATATCCTTACGTTTCTGCAGGATGGTTTGAAGAAGGGTTTGGCTTACAGTTCTCTGAGGGTCCAAGTAGCGGCTCTGGGTTGTTTGAGGGGAAAGGTTGAAGGATCCTCTCTCGCGTGTCACCCAGATGTAGCCCGATTTTTGCGTGGCATTCAGAACTTGCGCCCTCCTCTAAGAGTCCCTTGTCCTTCTTGGAGTTTGAACTTGGTTCTCAAAGGCCTCAACACAGCCCCCTTTGAGCCTCTTAGGCGGGCCTCCTTAAAGGATTTAACACTCAAAACCGTGTTCCTAGTGGCCATCGCGTCCGCCTGTCTGGTATCGGAGCTACAGGCACTTTCGTGCAGAGAACCGTTCTTGCGTATTTCAGAGTCCGGTGTGTCGTTGCGTACGGTCCCTTCGTTCTTGCCGAAGGTAGTATCGGCTTTTCACGTTAATCAGTCGGTGGAATTGCCATCTTTCTCGGCGACAGAGCTGAAGTCTTCTCAAGGTTCCGAGTTGAAGCGTTTAGATGTTCGTCGAGTGCTCTTGCAATATTTGGAGGTCACTAATGACTTTAGAAGGTCGGATCACCTGTTTGTTTTGTGGCAGGGGCCCAAAAAGGGGCTGCAGGCCTCCAAAGCAACTATTGCCCGTTGGTTGAAGAGCTCGATCGCATCCACGTACATTGGTTGTGGTAAGTCGGTTCTTGAAGGACTCAAGGCCCATTCACTACGTTCTCAGGCGACTTCCTGGGCAGAAAGTCAGCTGGTTTCTAGCCAGGAGATTTGCAGGGCGGCCACGTGGAAGTCGTTGCATACCTTCGCTCGACATTATCGGGTCTATTCGAGGGCCATCAGTGGATTCCTTTGGCAGCAGTGTAATTTGAGCGGGACTCTCTGGGTCCCACCCCATTTAAGTCGGCTCGGGTACAGCCCAGCAGTCTGGACTGATCCTGGTACGTACAGGGAAAGGAAAATTATGTTCTTACCTGATAATTTTCGTTCCTGTAGTACCAAGGATCAGTCCAGACGCCCGCCCGATATTGTGTGTCAGGAGAGTCCGCTCGAACCCTTTTTTCCTATAGCTATTCGGTCTTTGGACATGGTAGGTGGCTATCAATTTCATTTTGGGGGTGGTGCCTTATTAAAGAATGGTTAGTGTTTGCAGTGTTTGCACATTTTTTATTCAGAAGGTTGCGGTTTTACTCGGCAGAAGTTTACTACTTGATCTAGACCAGTGATGGCTAACCTATGACACGCGTGTCAGAGGTGACACGCCGAGCCGTTTTGGCTGACACGCGCAGCGTTTCGAGGACTATAAGGAATTTTTTTTTTTTTATCGGCTGCGCCGAGCCTTTTCTTTTTCAGCTGCGTCGAGCCTTTAAATGTGTTTTTTAGTTTCCCCCTACCCTCCACCAATGCCCCCGGGCGCAGGGAGGCTCATGCGTCGCAGCGATGAGGCTCAAGACAACGCGCTGATGCTCCTCCTTCCTGCCTGTGCGGCCCCGGAAGTAAACGTTGCCGGAGCCGCGTGGGCAGGAAGGAGGAAGCGAATCAGCGCATGCAGAAGAGGAGGAGCCGCCGCGGGTCGCTGCGAATCCCAAGTCGCAGCGGCCCAAGAAGAGGAAGAGGCCCGGTAGCAGGGCTGCCGCGGCCCGAGAAGATCAGGGCCGCTGCAGAGCCCATCCTGCGGCGACCCGCGAAGAGGAGGCCCAGAGGTGAGAGAGGCTGAGGGCCCGTAGAGTGCGTGTATGAGGTGAGTTGAGAGAGAGGACCTGAATGCAGAGACAGCATGTGAGAGCCTGTGTGTGTGTGTGAGAGAGAGAGAGAGAGAGCATGTGCCAGTGAGAGCCTGTGTATATGAATGATTGTATGAGAGAGCATGTGCCAGTGAGAGCCTGTGTGTATGAATGATTGTATGAGAGAGAGCATGTGCCAGTGAGAGCCTGTGTGTATGAATGATTGTATGAGAGAGCATGTGCCAGTGAGAGCCTGTGTGTATGAATGATTGTATGAGAGAGAGCATGTGCCAGTGAGAGCCTGTGTGTATGAATGATTGTATGAGAGAGAGCATGTGCCAGTGAGAGCCTGTGTGTATGAATGATTGTATGAGAGAGAGCATGTGCCAGTGAGAGCCTGTGTGTATGAATGATTGTATGAGAGAGAGCATGTGACAGTGAGAGCCTGTGTGTATGAATGATTGTATGAGAGAGAGCATGTGTCAGTGAGAACCTGTGTGTATGAATGATTGTATGAGAGAGAGCATGTGCCAGTGAGAGCCTGTGTATATGAATGATTGTATGAGAGAGAGCATGTGCCAGTGAGAGCCTGTGTGTGTGAGAAAGAGAAATGCATGTGAGAATGAGAACCTGACTGTGTGTTTGAGGGAAGAAGATGGAGAAAAAAGAAACAGAAAAAAAGACAATATAAAAGGAATTGGCAAAAAAATAAGAAAGGGAAGGTGAAAAAAAAGCCTGTGACCAACCAATTAGAAAACTAAGATCAGACAGCAAAGGCAAAAAAAAAAAAATGTACTTTTTAGTGATTGGCACATGTACTCTTTGGGAATGTGCAAGAATAGCACTTTCTCAACGGATCTCACAATGTACGAGATCAGCATGGAGAAAGTGGAAGCCCACGGGGCCTGCACAGAGGAGGCAGCAGAATGGACTTCAGTGTCAGTAGCAGCAATCGGCACCTCCGCAATAGCCACGCGGCATCAGTGACAGTGGCAGCAGAGGAATGAGAGAGGTTCTGAGGTTGCTGGCAAAAGAGAGGGGGGGTCTACCTTTAGTGTGTGAATGTGTATGAATGGGACTCTGCCTGGGGGTGTATGTGTGTGAATGCATGGGTGCCTGCCTGGGGGTCTGTGTGTGTGAGAATGAATGTGTGCATGCCTGGGAGATGGGGAGGGAGTGTTGTGAACATGAATGGGAGCCAATAAAAGAAACCGACTGACAGATGAAGTTTGTAACGCTTGCTTGGACTTGAAGTGTACGAAATACCAACCTTCAATTGAAGATTTAGCCAATGAAATTCAGCAACAAAAAAGTCACTAAGCAGGTAAGGTAAAGAATTATTTGTTTTTGCTTTATTAATAAATACAGTATATATATTAAAATTATAACTTTGTTGATTAGAGCTACAAATATCACAAAATTATGGATTTTTCTAGAAGTGACACACCACCCGAGTTATGCTCGGTTTTTTTATGAATTTTGACACACTGAGCTCAAAAGGTTGGCCATCACTGATCTAGACAGTTGCCATGGTTAATTATTGGCTAAGTTGGCGGAGGAGTTGTTTTACTTTTCTTCTGCTTTGATATCAATTATACTGAAGGATGGCAGGTGGCACACCAGTATATCTAGGGGGTGCTTTCAGTTTTCTCTCTGACTCCATCTGCTGGAGGGGAGGCATAGCCCAGCAGTCTGGACTGATCCTGGTACGTACAGGGAACTGCTGGCTACAAGAAGATACTAGAGCCCAAAGCTTTAGTAAATCATGCCCACTGTAAGAAGCTGACATTGCAAGGTGTTTTTTTCCATTTGAAAATCAAACTAAATATAAATAAACAAGCTGTGAGGCACAGGCTCCTTCCTACTCTGCAGGAAGTGGTACAGATTTGGGCCTGGGCCCTGTCCAAGGGCATGCTATTATGAGCAGTTTAACTTGCAGAGACAGACAATGTAATGGCAGACTGCCCGAGTCGAGCTTTCCACCTCCGTGAGTGGTCACTGAACCCAACAGTTGTGGACAGGCTCTTCCGCCTGTGGGGCAATCCAGATGTGAATCTTTTTGCCTCCCCCCCCCCCCCCCCCCGAATTACAAAGTGCCCCACTTCTGCTCACTATGCAGAGAAGATGGGGATCAGCCTTGGATGCCTTCGCCTGGTTTTGGGACAAGGGCCTCCTGTACACGTATCCTCCACTCCTGCTGGTGAGAAAGACGATTGTGAAACTCCAGTAAGACAGGGGGTACCATGATCCTGGTTGCTCCATATTGGCCACAGCAGGCCTGGTTCCTGATCCTGCGAGACCTAACGATACAGGAGCCCATACATCTGGGCACCTCCCACAATCTGATCATGCAGGATCAGAGCAGATTGCGCCACGCGAACCTTCGGTCGCTGGCTCTTACTGCCTGGATGTTGAAAGGGTAATCTTACAGTCCCTCAACCTCTTTGATGTGTCGCGGGTATTGGTGGCTTCCCGAAAGCCTTTCACCAGGAAGTCTTACCGGTTGAAGTGGTGGAGGTTCTCCATCTGGTGTGAGGCGAAATGCCTGGACCCTTTCTCGTGTCCCACCCCAAGACTATTGGACTACTTGTGGTCTCTCTTGGAGTCTGGACTCCAGACTTCCTCGATTTGAGGCCACCTGAGTGTGATTAGCACGTATCACCAGGGGATAAGTGGTCCATCCATTTCTGTGCAACCCTTGGTGGGCCGCTTCATGAGGGGCCAGTTGCAACTGAAGCCCCCCTCTGTGTCGTCCTGTTGTGTCCTGGGACCTCAACATGGTGCTAGCATGGCTCATGCAGTCTCCTTTCATTCCTGTGTGCGCCTGTGAGCTTGAAACATCTCACCTGGAAAGTCATTTTCCTGGTTGCGGTCACCTCTACTCGCAGGGTCAGTGAGCTTCAGGCGTTAGTAATGTATCCACCGTATACGAAATTCTTTCACAACAGTGGTTTTACACACTCACTCCTGCCTAAGGTGGTGGCTGATTTCCATCTCGATCAGTCCATAATTTTGCCCACCTTCTTTCCGTGGCCCCATTCCCACCAGGGTGAACGGGTTCTGCACAGCCTGGACTGCAAGCGTGCTCTTGCCTTTTATTTTGAGTGCACGGGCAGCCCACAGGCAGTCAACCCAACTCTGTGTCTCCTTTGACGAAAACAGACTTGGTGTTGTGGTGGGCAAGCAGACTCTAACTGGTTGGTGGACTGTATATCCTTCTGCTACAAGCAGGCAGGCCTTCCGCTTGGAGGCTGCATCAAGGTGCACTCGGGTCCCTGGCAGCATCGATGGCGCACTTTCGTGGGGGTCCCCATCGCTGCAATCTGCAAGGCTGCGACATGGAGATCCCTGCACACGTTCGCTGCCCATTACTGTTTGCACAAGGATGGTCGACATGATAGTATCTTTGGCCAGTCTGTCCTTTGTAATCTGTTCCAAGCATAGGAACCCAACTCTCCCTACCTAGGGCCCAGTATCTGGTTCTTGCTGCCTCCTGCTACAACCCACAGCACTTCTGTTGTTGTGCCCATTGAACATGGTTTAGTGCTGTTGGACCCGTTATTACTGGGGGCAGCGTGCAGCTTGGTATTCACCCATCTGTGTCCTAGGAGAAAGCAGAGTTGCTTACCTGTAACAGGTGTTCTCCTAGGACAGCAGGATGGTAGTCCTCAGGAAACCTGCCTGCCACCCTGCAGAGTTGGGTTCGCTGTCTTTTTCACTATGTTACAAGACTGAAGAGGGACCCTGCGTGGCTGCACGGATAGTGGCATGCTGGACATGCTCAGTGTGCCGGGCTCCATCTGATGTCACCTATCTGTGAGGACTAACATCCTGCTGTCCTAGGAGAACATCTGTTAGCGGTAAGCAACTCTGCTTTATGGTATAGTTTCCCAAACTTCTTGCCATATGACCCATTTTAGCACATGAAATTTCACATTGCAGACACCTAAAACAAATTAGGGGCAATGGGGAGAGGACAAAAATAAACGTCAGACTAAAAAATCTGACTCCCTTCTCAGTCTCCCCATGCCAGGCAATTTTGTTCTGTTCATTTTTTATACCACCCCAGGGCTCACCCCCCCCCCCCTCTCTCTCTCCCCATCACTATTGCTCACTTCCCCCAGCTCATTCCTCCACCCCCGAATCATCACATGTCTTTCCTCTTTCACTCTTCCTCCCCCACCAGTTGCCTTTTTAACTCTCTGCCTAGTGATCAGAGCTGGAAGGAGGAGGATGAGGGTACCTCAGGCCATCTCCTCCTGCTCTGCAGCTGGTAGTAGTTGCTCCAGCAGTAATTGTTGCAGGGGAGTGGGTGGGGAGAGTTAAAACAGGTCCAGGCTGGCAATGGTGATATCCCAGGAAGTGGGAAAGTGAAAAGTAGGTCCAGGTGATGATTGCCAGGGAGGAGGGAAGAGAAGCAGCAATGGTGGGTTGAGATGGTCGTACCTGGTCCCTGTTTGTCACTCCAGCCAGCAGAGGAAGATGGAATAACAATGAAGAGTAACTGGCTCCCTGTTGTGAGCAGTCCTCAGCCACATGGCAGTTAGGAAAGTACAGGCATGCTGTGTCCATCTGCTGGCTATATGGTGCCGGCTGTGTGTGTGTGTGTGTGTGTGGCATTTTTTGACTTGTGGATGTGTCCATTTTGCGTCCTGACTCGGTCTGGAACTACTGCTGTATGGCAGGATTTTGTTTTTACTTTGTGATAATTGATTTTTGTTGTGAGATTCTTATTTCTCCTTGCTGTAGAAATTACCTTTTTGAGACAAGGGCTGCATTACAAGAGATTTTGAATTCTTGGCTAAAAGAAATATTTTCCTCCAACTTAAAACCTCATAGTCCTTACTAATGTGGTATTTCCAAAAGTTCACTTAAATTTTGATATTTGTAAATCAGATTTCTCCAAATTTAGATAAAAAAACATAGTAACATAGTAATGATGGTAAATAAAGACCAAATGGTCCATCCAGTCTGCCCACCAATTTGGTTATGGTAATAACTGCCATTCCATGCAGGTTACCCTCATGCGTTCTGTTATGGGTATTAATTGCCGCTTTGAGCAAGTTACTCCCATGCAGAAATGTTACACCATTCTTTTCTTCTTTTTTCAGCTTCAAGCCTTTAGTGATCTGCAGTGTTTGTCCTATGCGCTTTTGAGTTCATTTACTGTTCTCATCTTCACCACCTCTTCAGGGAGGGCATTCTGTTCTGAGTGCTCCCCTCCATCCCACAGTTCTATTTTGTACCCCTATTCTACTGTTTCCTTTCCAATGGAAAAGGTTTGAAGTTGGTTAGGTATCTGATGGTCTGTATCATATCTCCCCTGCACCTCCTCTCCTCCAGGGTATACATATTTAGATCCTTCAGCCTCTCCTTGTAGGTCTTCTGAAATAGAACCCACACCATTTTGGTCACCTTCCTCTGGACCGTTTCCATCCTGTCTCTATCCTTCTTGAGATACGGTCTTCAGAACCAAACAGAGTACTCCAGGTGAGGTCTCACCAAGGGCATTATTGCCTCACTTTTCCTATTGATTATTACTCTCTCTATGCAGCCCAGCATCTTTCTGGCTTTAGCTACCACCTTGTCACATTGCTTTGCTACCTTCAGATTCCTGACAAAATCACTCCAAGGACCATCTTCTGGTCCGAACATGATAGTCTTTTATCCCCCATCACATTCAGCACTTTTGGATTACTGCATTCCATGTGCACGACTCTTGTCATTGAATCGCAGCTGCCAAATCTTCAACCACTCTTCGAGTTTTCTTAAATCATTTTTCATTCTCTACTCCTTCAGGTGTGTCCACTCTGTTGCAGATCTAAGTGTCATCCACAAAAAGACAAACTTTTCCTTCTAACCCCTCCACAATGTCACTTATGAAAGTATTGAACAGAACCAGTCCAAAAAATTATCCAGGATGCTGTTACGCTCCACCGGCGCTTGCGAGCGCTGTTGCTCACATCCTTCTTTCCAGCTTTGGCTCCGTTGGGGGAACTTGCGGCTCTGCCCGTTCTCGTTGGCCCTCCTCCCTCCGTTCCTGGGCGTCCCAGGGCAGCATGGACGCTGCCGACCACCATCTTGGCCTTGGAGTTCCCTAAGCGCACGCGCTCCCAGGCCAGCTGTAACTATGTCATGATGCAAAACTCGGGGGCATCCCCCCTCAGATGATGTCATTCAACTCCGGTATTTAAACCTCCAAGTCCTGAGCACCTACGACTTGGCAACAAGTTCATTCTTGCTGAATCCTTCTCTCCGTTGGACGTCGTTCTGATTCCTGTTTCCGTGGCGTAGACTTCTGGGTACCCACTCCTCGGGGGCCCCTTCCATCTCTCGGCTATCCGCTCCTCGGAGGGCCTTCACCTGGACTTCTTCCGGCCTCTGTTCCGGAGGTCATTCCCGGAACTATCCTTACCACTTCAGCTCTGTGAGTACTTTTACTGTGACAACACTGAGGACCCTCTCTCTGGTGTACCCTGCCTAGCGGACCACTACCGTGACTACACTGAGGACTCTCTCTGGTGTACCCTGCCTAGCGGACCACTACCGTGACTACACTGAGGACCTTCTCCGGTGTACCCAGCTCTGCGGACCATTACCCTGATTACACATGAGGTGCCTCACTGGCTTCCCTGCTCCAGGGACTTCAGAGACCACAGAGACTGTATTTGTCGTGGCACTCCCCGCTCCTCGGGTATTGCCCTCTTCCCAATTGCTGACTCCTGGGACATCTCAGACAGTGCCTGTCAACAACTCCTGGGTTAGCGTTCCCTGGCCTGCCTCCTGGATTCGCCCTTGCTCTATTACTCCTGCTGTATCTCATCCCGCAGTCAAGACCTTGCCTCCCTGACGGTGAGGCTCAGTGGGGCTCCTCTTCTTGGGTCATACCATCACTCACCTCGGCCGAAGGGTCCACACAGACACCCACAGATCCTAACAGATGCATTTCACTTAACACTGTTCTTTCATGAGTGGGTTCCATTTACCATTACACGTTGTCTCCTGTCAGTCATCCAGTTTGTAATCCACTCCACCAACTTGGCACCCACACCCAAGCTTCTCATTTTATTCATGAGCTTCCTATGCATGTAGTTGCTGTGTTAGTCCACTTGAATGCATGAAAATAAAGGTTAGTAAACAAAACAATTAATATAAGGTGATATATTTTTATTGAATGAACATAACAAATATATTAAGGCAGTCCAAATTTACAAGTATTCTTATGCTTTTGAAATTGAAATAAGACCAGCCCTGTGTGTTGAAACTTACTAAAGTTAGGCATGAATAATGGCAATAACTGAATGGGGAGAGATCAGTACAGACCACCTACAAGCTACCAGAGATTGAAGTCAGTCTGCAATAGATAGAGCATATAGCAAGCACATACCATTTTTACAAGTCAGTTACTTCCTCACTTTTTTTATTTTTTGGAAGATATCATGCTATGCAACTAGCTATATAAAACCCATAAAGGTGAATTTTAAAAGGAGTTATGCATATAAATGTAACCTACTATGACAGCAGTTTTTAAAAGCCATTTACCTGCATTAGGGTAATGCAGGCAAAGCTTTTTGACAATTCAAAGGCACATATTGTAGCAATTTTCAGAAATCCACTTATATGAGCAAAGTGCATTTACACAGGTAAAACCCAGTTTTTCGTGCTTAAATTCTTTTGAAAATCAGTCCCTTAGTGTGTGCTTGCTAGACATCTCAGTGTATTCTGTCATTAGCTCCCGATGCCCTAGTTTGGGAGCCTATAAAGAAAGTTAAACTCCTTCTTTTTTTTTTTTTTTGCTTACAAAGTCAGAGAGAACTCGGATCTTAATTCCAAAACATTTATTGAATGATAAGCAGTTTGATGCTCACTGCGAATGTTATGGTATTGAAGATAACTATACAGACAGAACTCATACAGCTGTGATGAGGAACTCTGAGTGACCAGTGAAAGGCAGATGACTGCCACCGTATAGGAAGTTGTGACTACCAGCAAATAGCAGAAACCAGCAGTAGGAAGGGAAGTTAGCAAGGTGAAAAGAGCGATGCTTCAGGCGATCCAGGGGAGGTGCAAGCTTGTCTAGAGCAGTTTCAAACTGAACTTTCAGCAGGAAGTAGGGGCTCCCAGGGATTCCAAAGGGCAAAAGGCCAATAGGAAGAAGCTGGAGAACATAGAGGTGGAGCAAGCAGGAACAGATCCAATCAGAAGCTCAGCAACATTTAAACAATAACTAATAAGGAGGGTTAGCTCTACAACAAGAAAAGAACCTAAGCTATGATATAAATTAAGGCAGGCGGCAGTATAATAAACATTTATACATATACATTCAAATGTGCTGCCTTGTAACGAGAGAATGGAGGAGAATATCCTGTTAAAACATTTTTCTTTTAGCTTTGGATTTAGAGATCTGTATAAATACCACTGAGTAATAAAACTATTTGTCTTTGTTGCTTATAATGGTCATCCCGTGAAAGGAACTTGAAAACCTAAAAGATACAAGAGAAGCACCATTGTGACATGGGTATTGGGATGTGTGCTTCTGCATGTGATATGAACCCATGATGCTATAATAAGTATCTGTCCTACGGATCATTTGGCTTTTTGTAGTTCTTGATGTATAGCACCATTTGAAGTAGTGCTCAGACAAAGAGGTGAGGATAAGCTGGTAATAGGTCCTGATATTCTGTTGTGACCAGTAAAGTGTTCATCTCTGGGTTTATGCCAATAGTATATGGTGGTGATTTTGTGGAGCCCAGCAGAAATTGTTGGTTTGTATGTGCCTCCTTTATAAAGGGGAAATTCACATTGGAAAAAGACATAATCGCTTTCTCTTGCTTGTCTCTTTCTCTCTCTCTGTATTAAGAGGATGCATGACTGTTTTGGTAATTTAAATCAGGTCTTAAGTGTGCAACTAAGCTTTAATTGTCAGCTGTTGATTTTATTATAGTTTGTGTATTTGATAATATATTGTCTGTTCAATAGGGTCTTAAACAGAGCCGAATGGAAGCTGCTTCCCTGAGACATCCCCACCATAAATAAGAGAAAACTGAGTTACTCTCCTGGACACCGGTAAGTATTGCAGTTTTCGCATGTGGAGACATCCTGTTCGTGCAGCAAGTGTGCATTCTGTAATCAAACCAGGAAACAGAGTATAAAGATTCTGAGCTAATTCCAGCCCTCTGCAGAACTGCAGACTTGGGGGCCAATGTAATAAAACTCGTGCTGAAATTGGTGCAAATTTTCTGCATGTCTTTTTTTTTTTTTTTTTTTTTTAGCATGCACAGCAAAGGCAGGCACCTCCGCGGAATGTAATAAAGATACAGCATGCAAATTTGTTATGTGCAAAAAATGTGTGCAAGACCAAATACATGTGCCAATAGCTGCATAAAAGCTCAGATGTGGAAAGCTGCAGGAAAAACCTGCACTAAAATAGGTGCGATTGAAAAAATGTTGCAGATTCGCAAGGGGTATTTCTAACTTATTGCTGATTACATTGACCCCACATTATTCAAAAATAAATTGTTTAAGCTACTACCAGTCCTTTTTACTCCATTGCTGGCATTAGTATAGTTGTGTCCATGCAGCTTTTTTCATGCCGGGCATCCGGGGCCACTTGGCATGGATCAATCCTGCTGGGGGAAAGTAGGAGTCAGGACAGACAGACTGGTGATCTCTGGGTGCTACCAAGTGCCAACACTGCCCGGAGCCGCAGCACTTTCACTTAACTTCTGCCCTAACCCAGGTGCTAAAAAAAAAAACAATCTCCCTGCTAGCATGACATTATCTCCTTTGCAAACCTTTGTCCAGGCACAATCGGTGGCACAGCCACAGTCTCCACCAGAAGACCAAAACCTTCCAGGCCCCTCTCTGCCTGCCCGAGACGTGCCTCCTCTGAACAAAAGCCTCCTCTTAGGGGACACGGACACCTCGGAGGAAGCACCAGACTCCCTGGAGGAAGGAGAAATCCCTCCAGGAACGGAACCATACAGTACCATGATGCGTTTCTTCTCCAGAGATGACGTGTCTCTGGATGGCCAGTTCCCTCAGGCTCAGACGTGTCTCTGAGCCTGAGGGAACTGGCCATCCCAGGCATAAGCTCCACAGAGGAACCAAAGACGAACCCTCTTCTAGTCTGGCTCCGTCAGGCCTCATGCCATTTCCCGTTGCTACAAGCCGTACAACAACTGATTGATCTGGAATGGAATGCTCCGGAGGCCAGTTTCTAAGGAGGATGGGCCCTAGAAGCCATATACCCACTGGATCCCTCAGCCAAAGAACTCCTGGTGTTTCCCAAAGTGGACGCTATGGTCTGCGCTGTCGCAAAGTGCACTACCGTACCAGTCGAAGGAGGAGCGGCACTCAAGGATGCCCAGGACAGACATCAGGAATCCATCCTTAAAACAGTCCTTTGATGCAGCAGCTATGTCACTACAGATCGCTGCCTGCTGTGCCGTGGTGACTTGTGCCTGCTTATCACGCGCCAGGAACACTACCATGCCCGTCGAAACATTAGAACCAGCGATATCTTTCCTCACGGATGCGACGTCAGACCTGGTGCGTACCTCAGCCAGGGGCCTCTCATCCATTGTGGCAGCCAGAAGGCAACTCTGGCTCCAAAGCTGGTCAGCTGATGCGACCTCCAAGACAAAACTCACGAGAATGCCCTTTAAAGGAGCCCTCCTGTTCGGAAGCGAACTAGAGAAGTTAGCCGACAAATGGGGCGAATCCCTAGTACCTCAGCTACCAGAGGACAAGAACAAAAGAAGTCATCGCCCCTCTCCTCGAACATCCAAGGGCCAGAGGTTCACAGCGCTTTAGACCGTACAAGAATGCATACCAAGCATCTCGCCCTGCAGGCAGGGGTCAATCCTTTCGGAACAAACACAACAAGAGGGGAGCCGGCCCAGGCCCCAGCCGCACCTCACAATGAGAATCAACAGACCCAACCACAGGAAGAAGCCATAGGGGCAGGCTTGCCCTATTCTACCAAAGATGGGTCGAGATAACGTCGGACAAGTGGGTCCTAACCATCATTTGAGAGGGATACTATCTGGACTTCCACAGCATCCCTCCAGACAAATTTGTAAAATCCCCTTGCACTCCCCCGCCAAGAGGACAGCAGTGGAAACCACACTGATAAAATTGCTCTCCCTAGAGCAGGGGTCAGGAACCTTTTTGGCTGAGAGAGCCATAAACGCCACATATTTTAAAATGTAATTCCATGAGAGCCATACAATATGTTTAAAACTAAATACAAGTAAATGTGTGCATTTTATGTAAGATCACACTTTTAAAGTACAATAAGTCTCTGAAAATATTACACCAGGCCTTAAGACACCAATACATCTCCTATTAGGAAAACGGACCAAGTCAGGCTGCTATAGAGTCCAACACAGAAACTACACGCCAGCAGAAAACCTCACCTGAATCACGTGCTGTCCCTCACCTAACATAGAATAAAGAGACGAAAACGCATAACAAGAAGCATGCAGTAAAAACTGAATTGGAAACTGCAACAAGCCAGAGTCTCTGTATGCAGTGTAACAAAGGAAAAAAGAAACATCACCCATCCTTATAAAACAAATCAAGAAATATAAAATCATCAGCAGTAAAACTGTACTAACAAAAAGAACATATTTCGAAACAGCTGATGAGTGGAATATCCAATAATTAAAAACTCATATAAAACATTTCCAGATACCAACAAAATATTTCAAAATAGCAGACACAAAGACCCAGTAATGAAAAATAATAAGGATACAAAAATTTTTTTGCTCTGCATACCTGGGAATGTTTGATATCCAGGTGTCCTGAGATTGTTCTGAATTAGCAGGAGGCGGGGTGGTTTGCTTGGAACTTTCTCCTCTCTGTCACATACCAGCGCTCTCTCACACACTGGCTCTCAATGACACACCTATACACACATGCTCTCAGTACTCACATATACACATGTTTTTTCTCTCTCACTTATATAGGCTCTTAATTACACATTTACACACATGCTGTCTATCTTTTCACGCTTACACTCACACAGAGGCTTTCAATCACATAAATACATGCTGTCTTTTTCTCTCACACACAGACTCTCATTCACATGCTTACAAACATGTCCTCTCTTTCTCTCATTTACACACAGGCTCTCAATCACATACTCTCATGCTCCCTCACCTAAATCAGCTCTCAATCACACACAGACACACATGGTCTCTCTCTCTCTCATTTAAACACAGGCTCTCAATCACATACTTACATGCTCCATCACCTAAACCAGCTCTGTCACACACAGACACACATGATCTCTCTCTTACTTATACACACAGGCTCTTAATCATACATACACATGATTTCTCTCACACACAAAGGATCTCAATCATACACACATACTCTTTCACACAAACAGGTTTTCAATCACAAACTTACACATACAGGTTCCCAATGGTAAACTTACATTCATGCTCTCTCTCTCACAGGCAGGCTCTCAATCACAGACATACTCTCTTTCACATATACAGGTTCTCAATCATTCACATACATGCAATCTCTCACTCACACACAAAGGATTTCAAACACACATGCTTGCTCGCTCATTCACTCTCTCTCCCCCACCCCCACCCCGGGAACTCATGGCAGCAGCAGCCTCCTCCCAACGCTAACCTCCTTCATTTTCAGCCCTCGCGGAGGCGGAGTCCCATCGGCCGCGGTTGAAGCTCTTCATTTTCCTCCGAGCCGCGCTGCAGTCTTCTTTTCGGACACTAGCGTGGCCTCTTCTTGCCGCGCACGCACCCGATGCTCACCACTTCCTCTTCTGGGCCGCGGGGGGGGGGGGCAGGAAGAAGAGAGCACGCCAGTGCCGCTGACTCCAGCTGTCCTGCCATGTTCCGCCCGGGCTGACAGCATTTTAAGCCCGGGCGGAGGAGGACCGGGGAGCAGCTGGGTCAGCGGGGGACTGGAAAGTGTGGCGACACTTGTCTGCGAGCCAGATGCAGCCCTCAAAAGAGCCATATCTGGCTCGCGAGCCATGGGTTCCTGACCCCTGCCCTAGAGGCTGTAACACCGGTACCCAAACACCAACAAAATACTGGGCACTATTCCATCTATTTTATCGTTCCCAAGAAAGGGAGCATTCTGGCCCATTCTGGACCTCAAGTCTGTCAACCGCTACCTGAGGGTACCACACTTCTGCATGGAAACCCTACGTTCGGTCATAAGGGCAGTACATCCGGGACAATTTCTGACCTCCCTGGATCTGTCAGAAGTCTACCTGCACATCCCGGTTCATCACGACCACCAGCGCTTTCTATGCTTCGTGATCATGGAACACTACTACCAGTTCCGAGCGCTACCCTTCGGACTAGCCACTGCCCCCCCCCCCGGACATTCACCAAAATAATGGTGGTAGTGGCAGCGACACTGAGGAAGAAAGGAATCCTCGTACACCTGTACCTGGACGATTGGCTGATCAGAGCAAAATCTCCAGAAGAAAGTCATCAGGCGACCTCCAGAATCAAGAACCTACTGCAAAACCTTGGGTGGATTGTCAACACAACCAAGAGCTGTCTGCAGCTCTCCCAATCTCTAGAATACTTGGGAGTCCGGTTCGACACCCAACAGGACAGGGTCGTCCTTCCCATTACAAGGAGAAGGAAATTGATGGACCAGTTGAGAAAACGGTTGAACGGCGTTCGCCCCGCGGTATGGGACTACCTCTAAGTCCTCGGACTCATGACATCAACCCTAGAAGTCGTACCATGGGCAAGGGCCCATATGCGACCACTACAATGCTCCCTACTGTCACAATGGAACTCGATGTCCCAGGACTACACCATCCGCCTCCAATTGCCGGCGGAAGTATGGACCCAGCTCCTATGGTGGCTACAAGACCATCTGAGCAAGGGAGTAAGACTATCCCCACTAACCTGGGTCTTGCTCACCACGGATACGAGCTTACGAGGGTGGGAAGCCCATTGTCGATAACTGACGGCCCAGGCACAATGGGACAAGGAAGAGTCGGGATAGAACATCAACCGACTGGAAGCCCGGGCAATCAGACTAGCCTGCCTACGATTTAGTCACAGACTCCGAGGAGAAGCTGTCAGTCATGTCGGACAACGCAACAACAGTGGCCTACATCGACCGCCTGGGAGGAACCAGAAGCCAACAGGTGTCCATGGAAATACACCCCCTAATGAAGCGGGCGGAAGCAAACCTGCAAGGGATCTCTGCCGCCCACATTGCGGGAAAAGACAACGTCACTGCAGATTACCTCAGCAGAGAAAGTCTAGACCCAGGGGAATGGAGGCTGTCAATCACAGCCTTCCAGTTGATAATAGACCGCTGGGGAACCCCAGCCATGGATCTTCTGGCAACCTGGTCCAACGCCCAAGTTTTTCAGTCACAGACGAGACCCTCAATCCCAGAGGATCGATGCCCTCATTCAAAACCTGGCCACAGGAAGACCTGCTGTATGCCTTTCCTCCATGGCCACTACTGGGCGGAATCATCCGCAAGATAGAGCACCACAGGGGGCTAGTACTTCTAGTGGCCCCGGATTGGCCAAGAAGGTTGTGATACGCAGACATGCGAAGACTTCTGGCAGGGAACCCCCTGTGTCTACCTCCACACAGGGAACTGCTCCAGCAAAGACCGATCCTCCACGAAGACCCAACTCAATTCTCTCTTACGGTCTGGCCACTGAGAGGACTTGCCTGAAGAAGAGCGGATACTCGAGGGCGGTAATTGACACCTTGCTCCGAGCATGCAAGTTTTCCACATCTTTTTTTTTTTTTTTTTTTTTTTTTGAATTCTTTATTTATCAAGTTTCACTATATATTACAATACACGTTTCTCATTACATAATTATAGAAATGACAATGTATGGTTAATGCAATACATTGATACTTATTACTAATGAGGAAAAAAAAGAATTTAACCACCACATTTTTATTATCAACCATAATGGAGGGTTATTATTCCTATGTAAATTGGGAGCATATCAAGCAACAAATTTATAAGAATATTTGCATATCCTATACCTTTTTTCCTTTTTTAACCTTAGTTTAACTAGAAAGTGGGGTAGAGGTTGGCACCCTAGCTTGATCTAAGAACATTTTTAATTGGTCAGGAACAAAAAATATATATGTATTCTCTTGTTTTTGTATTATACATTTACACGGATAGCGTAATGTATAGGAATAACCTAGCGAAATTACTTCTTGCCTAAACACCAAGAAAGCTTTGCGTCTCGATTGAGTAGAAGGAGCTAGATCAGGGAAAATTTTAATAGATTTTTCGTAATAAGTAATTGGATACTTACTAAAATATTTCTTCATTATAATGTTAATATCTGTGGTGGCATAAAAGGTAACCAACAAAGTTCCCCAACTTATTATATTTGCTGTGGAGTCCTCCAAGAAATTGGTAAGGTCTCCTTGGAAATTCTCAACTCTAGGCAATTCATTTCTTGTGGGGAGAAAATAACAATTGTTAATAGTAGGGGACCTTTCTAAGGTAAATCCTAATTGTTCAACAAAAAACTTCTTTACGGATATTATTGGTTCTTCCCCAACAATTCTGGGGAAGTTTAAGAATCTTAAGTTGAACCTTTTTGTATTATTTTCCAACATTTCTAGTCTCCTATTAATAGCAATCCTATCCTTCACCACAGCTACATTGAACTCCAATAACTTTTTTCCCTGATCTTCCAATTGTTTTACTCTTTCATTGGTATCTTTTATTTGCTTTTGGGTCTCTAGATGTTCCTGTTCATGTTTTCCATTTAACAAATCCATTTTCCTTTCCAAATCTTTAATATTAGTTGACATGCCTACCATCAAGTCCCACAATGTTTCTAGCGTCACTTGCGCTGGGCGGGTTGGTGTACCTGGTAACTGGACATTTGGCACAATGATTTTCCCCTCCATTTCTGGAGTTGCCAAGGACAAACTTTCTTTCCCCCCTACTGCAAGTGGGGGGGTAGTTAAGATGTCTTTTTTCCCATTTGAACTATTGATGTGGGGTTGAACATTCCCCACAGTAAGCCCAAGATCTTCTTGGTCTTTCACAGTTAATCCAGGGGCAATTCCCTTTTCCCTTTGCTCCGGTGGTAGCCCGATGTTGGGGCTAAGAGAGGCCTCCTCTGTAGGCACAGTGGGCCCTCCCTGACCCACTGGCACATCAAAGTCCCTGGCCTCTCCATCTATTGGAATAGGAGAAGCCATGAAGCTGGTAATATCTTGTTGCAGCAAAGTCGGCATAGGAAGAGTAGGAAATACTCTTACTCTGCCTTTACGTTTTGGAGGCATAATTTAAAAAAGAAACAAAACAACAAACTGCAAACAGGATACAACCCAACTTCGCTTTTTATGCAATTTTTCTTTAGAATAGTTGACCCCGAGAGAGAGGAGTAATAAATTGATCTTACTTTGGGCGATTCCGGCGAAGTCCGGCAAAGTCCGTTGCTTAAGTGCGCGCCCCTTGAGAGCGCGCGGCTTGTGCGACGCGCCGGCTTTGCTTCGCGCCGCAGGACGGCGGATTTTATTGCCGCTTCCGGGTCCGCCCCTCTCCACAGCCGACGTCACGAGGCAAAGCAGCTGGCCTGAGGGAGCCCTGTCGGGACCAGCTGAAGATGGTAAAACAAGCCAAACTGCGTCGCTGTATTCCTCTGCTCTCCTCTCTCTCTCCCTCAGCCAGGAGAGCAGCACGGCCGATTTTATTGCCGCTTCCGGGTCCGCCCCTCTCCACAGCCGACGTCACGAGGCAAAGCAGCTGGCCTGAGGGAGCCCTGCCGGGACCAGCTGAAGATGGTAAAACAAGCCAAACTGCGTCGCTGTATTCCTCTGCTCTCCTCTCTCTCTCCCTCAGCCAGGAGAGCAGCACGGCCGATTTTATTGCCGCGTCCGGGTCCGCCCCTCTCCACAGCCGACGTCACGAGGCAAAGCAGCTGGCCTGAGGGAGCCCTGCCGGGACCAGCTGAAGATGGTAAAACAAGCCAAACTGCGTCGCTGTATTCCTCTGCTCTCCTCTCTCTCTCCCTCAGCCAGGAGAGCAGCACGACCGATTTTATTGCCGCTTCCGGGTCCGCCCCTCTCCACAGCCGACGTCACGAGGCAAAGCAGCTGGCCTGAGGGAGCCCTGCCGGGACCAGCTGAAGATGGTAAAACAAGCCAAACTGCGTCGCTGTATTCCTCTGCTCTCCTCTCTCTCTCCCTCAGCCAGGAGAGCAGCACGGCCGATTTTATTGCCGCTTCCGGGTCCGCCCCTCTCCACAGCCGACGTCACGAGGCAAAGCAGCTGGCCTGAGGGAGCCCTGCCGGGACCAGCTGAAGATGGTAAAACAAGCCAAACTGCGTCGCTGTATTCCTCTGCTCTCCTCTCTCTCTCCCTCACTTCCACATCTTTAACTTATATACGAATATGGAGAATATTCGAAGCCTGGTGTGAAGACTGCAACATCCTTCCGCGGACAGTCAAGATTCCCATGATTCTGGAATTCCTGCAGGATGGCCTGAAGAAGGGGTTGTCTCTCAACTCCATCAAGGTTCAACTGGCCGCGCTGGCCTGCTTCTGAACCAAAGTGGACGGCATCAGTCTATCTTCCAGATGTCTCCCGCTTCCTGAGAGGGGTCAAGTAAATCAGACCACCACTAAAGTGGCCGGTACCCCTATGGAATATCAATCTAGTACTTGGCTTCCTAGCAGGAGCTTCCTTCAGACCTACACGCGGGAACCGTTCCTCAGATTCACACCGGGATCCATACAACTTGGCCCTGTCCCTCCTTCCTTCCAAAGGTGGTTTCTCATTTCCATCTAAACCAAACTATCTCGCTGCCATCTCCAGACGAGCATAAGGACTCGGAAGACTCGTGCCGCCTACGCCATCTTAAAGTCGGCAGACTTCTAGTCCGCTACCTGGAAAGATCGGAATCCATAAAAAGATGGACTACCTATTCGTCCTTCACAGCGGGAAGAAATAAGGGGAAGCAGCCTCGTGGGCAACCATAGCCCGCTGGATCAAGGAAGTAATCAAGGCGGCCTACATAGAGGCAGGCAAGTCTCCACCTCTACAAGTCAAGGCCCACAAGAGCCCAGGCAGTGTCCTAGGCAGAAACCAAGATGCTGTCACCCGCCGAAATCTGTCGGACGGTGACGTAGTCGTCCACACCATCTCGAGGTTCTATCACCTGAATGTTCAGGCCAGGAAGGATACAGCATTCGCAAAGGCAGTACTAAGTGGACCACAGGCAGCCTCCCACCCGGTTCGGGAGTAGCTTTTGTACATCTCATTGGTCCTGAGTCCATCTGCTACACGCTAGGAAATGGAGAAATTACTTACCTGATAATTTTGTTTTCCTTAGTGTAGACAGATGGACTCAGTATCCTGCCCACGGCTGCCTCAAAATATGGAAACCTCGGGTGACAATCCCTGAGAACAAGACAAGCACGGGTAAGCCAGACTTACCCCCAGTTGAAACACCCAGAGTTACCGGGTGTTGGCGTTTCTCGGTTGACGACACTGGCAGTCTCCAGCTACAATTCACGTCAACTAGTTCAGGTTAATCAAGTTAACCAAGTTAATCAAGTTATCCAAACACACACATATCCACTATTGCTTTTCGAAGAGAATACTGAAGAGCAGAGCTTCCTGCACGGGTATATGTAGTGCTGACGTCAGATTGAAATCTGACTCAGTCTCCAACTGCTATCAGGAGCACACTATACCCATTGGTCCTGAGTCCACCTGTCTGCACTAAGGAAAACAAAATTATCAGGTAAGTAATTTCTCTGTTTTTTTTTCATAGAGTCCATAGTGTATTGGACACACACAGCTGAACTTTCTCCAAGGACAATCAGGATAGCAGTCATCACACATGGGTGACATCATCCTGTGGAGCCTGGCATGGAAAACTTGTGTCAAAGTTTCTAGAACTTTAACTGAGCCTCTCTGAGCATTCCCAAGAATGCATATAATCTTGCACACATCCGGGATCCTTTCAGTCTTAATTTTTCCACAAAGCCCAGTAGTCACAGTTGTGAGTCTCTCAATTTTTCTTTTCCCCCTATTTCCTTTTCGCTGTAGTTGTCTGTAGGACCACACCGATGTGCGGTCATTCATTTCCCCTTGGTAATGTCCCTAGATGGGTTTTTCAGCATTTCTGCTAAATTTCCTTTCGTGTTCCATTCCCCATTCAATGCCTGTTTGCCACCAATGACCACCATCATCGATTTTGATCTTGCATTCCTTTTATTTTATGATATGGGGTTCCAGCAGTGCCCTCTGTGCGAGGACCATGTCTATCACAGATCCCCATGATTCACGTCAACTAGTTCAGGTTAATCAAGTTAACCAAGTTAATCAAGTTATCGGCTATTTATGTCATTATTTATGTCATTATTTATGTCATTATCTATTGTATTATCTATTGTATATAGTTTTGTTCTTATATGTATATAGTGATTATGCTGTATCTATTTATTGACTACATGGACTCCGCCCAGTATAGTCAGCTCTATACCCTTCCAAGTTTTAGCCTCCTTTTTATCAGTTACATGTAAGGGCCCCGCCCAAAAGTTACGCTGTTTTACAATGTTATATGTAAGGGTTTCCGCCCATCTGTTACTGTTTAATTGTAAACCGATGCGATTTGTGAACGGTCATCGGTATAAAAGAGACTTTAAATAAATAAATAAATAAATAAATGATAGATATGTCCTCTTCTTGAGGGCATCGCATGATGTCTGGGGTTGCCACAACTGCGCCCAGATGACCCCTAAAGGATGCTGGGCCCATCTGGAGAAGGTGGAAAAACTCTTCGAGTACTGGAAGACTAAAGCATCAGATGTATCGACATCAAGGGACCTTGGAGCCACACCGATAGACACAGAGCCATCAATATCAGCGAGGCCGCTGCCTTCATCAGTGTCAGTGGCTGCCAAGGACTCTGGAGATCATCCATTGCCCAGTTCCAGGCTGAAGATGGGATCAAATTCCTCATCTTTGTCCTCTGCACCAGCGAAGGGCTATGCTGAGCATCAAGGGAAGCTGAAGAAACATTGGCTTCCATCCCTGTTGTTACAAGGTGCCGGGCACAGGGATGCTTTGGCTTTTGCTGAGAAGCCTTCGATTGTGACCCCATGTTGAGGAGAGCTCATCCTCCAAGGTTCCCAGGGGTTCACCATGGTCTCCACCAGTCCAGATAGCCACTGATCTTCCTTTCGGTTCTGAAGAGGATCTGGTCACTCCTCCTCATTCCCAGTCAGTGTTAGTGTCTGCGATTTTCAAGGAGGAGCTGGAGAAATAAGTGCAACTAGCCATGGAAAAGGAGTTGCAAGGCTTCAGTGTGGGAGCACAGATGGCACTGGGACCAGCACAATCAATCCTCAAGTCACTGCTTGGCTCCTTGCAAGTGCTTATCGGCATTTTACCGACACTGTCATTGCTGTTGCTGTCTACCATGGCATCAGAGCCTGTGGAGCATCTGAGCTACAGCCTGATGGACTGGGGATGACCACTGGACTCTTGGAAGAAGAAGCTCACCTGAAGGAGGGAGATCCCTCTGGTTCCAGGCCCAGCCGGCCAGTTGCTCTGGTCTCCATATCGCTGGCCAAGGACCAACACCATGGAATCCGTCCTCTGACAGTGAGAAGAAACCACTCTGTCCCTGGGGGTAGCTTCCCTAATGGTTCGGAAGGCAAGGCATTGGATGGTCTTCCCTCCAACCCTTCTTTTCACTCTGGCGGAAGGAAATCTCTTTTAAAGGTTTTGTTAGGCCATCCCATTTAATTTGCAGATGGAGAAGGCTACCAGCCAGAAGGTGCTGGATATCCTCCAATATGTGGAGCCTCCTAAGGAGATTGTAGCAATTCCACTGCATGTGATCCTTATGAAATTACTGCTGAGGATGTGGGAGAACCCTTTCTCAGTGGCGCTCATCAATAAGAAGGTGTGGACCCAGTGTACCTCCTCCAGAAGGTTCCCATATTCAACAAGTGCCAGCTGCCACACCAATTTGGTGGTGGTCGAATTTGCTCTCAAGAAGGCCAAGCACACTCTGACCCATTCCTTGTTGCCCTCTGGTCAAGGATCATGGATATTCTTGGAAGGAAGGTTTTTCAGGGCACTATGCTCATTGCCTGCATAGTAGTCTGCTAGCTCTTCAGGGGCCAATACACGTGGGACATCCTGGATTAGGTGCAAGAGGTGGCTGAGCTGCTTCCTCAGCAGTAGCACAATACCATCGGGTGACTGGTGAATGTGTCTAGAATGTGAAAAACATGGGGTCTGTTCAAAGTATGATGTTTTCAAAGTGGCATTGAGCATCTCTACTGCAGGGATTGGAGCCCACAGACTTGCATGGATGAGGGCCTCAGATCTCCATGCAGAAGTGCAGGAACAACTTGCTGATGTACTGTGCGCAGGAGAGAATCTCTTTGGAGATCGTGTGAAGGATGTGGTGGCACAGATCTGTGACCACTGTATGGCACTCCAGCAGCTCTCTGCGAGTACCCATGACCCAGCCTCCTTATCTAGGAGAACTCAAAGATCAGATCCAAATGTCTTTCTTCTGCCCTAGGAGACGCTATCCTCCACCATCATGGTCGTATATACAACAGGCCCCTCGTAGCTTCCTCAGGCAACAGAGGGTCCCTAAGCCTCAAATGGCATGTCAGTCAGCTCCAGGGATGGAGTTTTGACTGGACTGGAGAGAGGATCCTTTTACCCATGTCAGGGGATCTTCCATTTGGGAGCAGGCTATGGCTGTATTGCGAGCCTGTGGCCCAGTGTAACCTTAGACACGTGGGTGCTCAACATTGTGCAGAGGGGGTACAAATTAAGCCTATTGGGTGTCCCACCAAATTGCCCTCAGAGTCCATTTTGGGGACTTGTAGCTTGTCAGGAGGTACTATTCTCTGAGATGATCTCCCTCTTTATGGCCAGAGCAGTCAAGCCCGTTCCACTAGGACAAAGTGAGTGGGGGTTCTACTCCTGGTTTTTGCTGATTCCAAAGAAAACAGAGGAACTCGTTCCATCCTAGATCTAAAAAAAGAAACGTTCAAGATGATTTCTCTGGGCATCTTGATCTCTTTTCTGCATAAAGAGGACTGGTTAAGCGCTCTTGATCTAAAAGACTCCTACACTCACAACGTTATCTTCCCCCCTCACCGGAAGTATCTTGGATTTGTGGTGGGGAAACCAATACTTCTAGTACTGTGTTCTGCCATTTGGGCTAACATCTGCCCCGTGGGTATTCACAAAATGCTTAGCTGTGGTGGCAGTGCATCTTCACAGACTGGGAGTGCACATGTTTCCTTATCTGGACAATTGGATGATCAAGAGCACCTCTTGGGCAGGAGCTGAGGAGTGTCTGTGCTCAGCCATATGGGTGCTGGAATCACTAGGGTTTGTCATCAACTACCCCAAGTCCCATCTCAGCATGTCACCTCAGTTGGAATTCATTGGAGCTCAGCTTGGAAAAGGAAAGTCCCTCTGTTCTGTTCCATGTATAGGGCACAGAGCAAGCTAGCCTCAGACACTTTCACCCTCCATTGGGGCCAGAGTCTTCTGTATGCATATCAATCACCCAGTTCCACTGGCAGCATAGACAAATTTTGAAGCTCAAGTTAGGACAAAGGGACTATGATCCTCAGAGCGCCTTATTAGCCGAGACAGATTTTGTTTCCACTCCTCCGGAAGTTATCCATCTGGAAAACAGACTGGGGACTTCCCCAACCCTCATCACTCAGCATCAAGGCAAGTTGTGGCATCCCAACCTCCAAACTGAAGAGTAGTAAATCACCTGGACCGGCTGGTATACACCCCAGAGTTCTGAAGGAAGTAAAAAATGAAATTTCAGACCTATTAGTAAAAATTTGTAACCTATCATTAAAATCATCCATTGTACCTGAAGACTGGAGAATAGCTAATGTAAACCCCATATTTAAAAAGGGCTCCAGGGGCGATCCAGGAAACTACAGACTGGTTAACCTGACTTCAGTGCCAGGAAAAATAGTGGAAAGTGTTCTAAACATCAAAATCACAGAACATATAGAAAGACATGGTTTGATGAACAAAGTCAGCATGGCTTTACCCAAGGCAAGTCTTGCCTCACAAATCTGCTTCATGTGGATAAAGGTGAACCGGTAGATGTAGTGTACTTGGATTTTCAGAAGGCATTTGACAAAGTTCCTCATGAGAGGCTTCTAGGAAAAATAAGAGTCATGGGATAGGTGGCAATGTCCTTTCGTGGATTGCAAACTGGCTAAAAGACAGGAAACAGAGAGTAGGATTAAATGGACAATTTTCTCAGAGGAAGGGAGTTGGCAGTGGAGTGCCTCAGGGATCTGTATTGGGACCCTTACTTTTCAATATATTTATAAATGATCTGGAAAGAAATACGACGAGTGAGGTAATCAGATTTGCAGATGATACAAAATTGTTCAGAGTAGTTAAATCACAAGCAGATTGTGATGAATTGCAGGAAGACCTTGTGAGCCTGGAAAATTGGGCATCAAAATGGCAGATGAAATTTAATGTGGACAAGTGCAAGGTGATGCATATAGGGAAAAATAACCAATGCTATAGTTACACAATGTTAGGTTCCATATTAGGTGCTACTACCCAAGAAAGAGATCTAGGCGTCATAGTGGATAGCACATTGAAATCGTCGGTTCAGTGTGCTACGGCAGTCAAAAAAGCAAACAGAATGTTGGGAATTATTAGGAAGGGAATGGTGAATAAAACAGAAAATGTCATAATGCCTCTGTATCGCTCCATGGTGAGACTGCACCTTGAATACTGTGTACAATTCTGGTCGCCGCTTTTCAAAAAAGATATAATTGCGTTGGAGATAAGGGGAAATGATAAGGGGAATAGAACAGATCCCCTATGAGGAAAGACTAAAGAGGTTAGGACTTTTCAGCTTGGAGAAGAGATGGCTGAGGGGGGATATGATAGAGGTGTTTAAAATCATGAGAGGTCTAGAACGGGTAGATGTAAATCGGTTTTTTACTCTTTCAGATAATAGAAAGACTAGGGGGCACTCCCTGAAGTTAGCATGGGGCACATTTAAAACTAATCGGAGAAAGTTCTTTTTCACTCAACACACAATTAAACTCTGGAATTTGTTGCTAGAAGATGTGGTTAGTGCAGTTAGTATAGCTGTGTTTAAAAAAGGATTGGATAAGTTCTTGGAGGAGAAGTCCATTACCTGCTATTAATTAAGATGACTTAGTTTTTGGGTACTTGCCAGGTTCTTGTGGCCTGGATTGGCCACTGTTGGAAACAGGATGCTGGGCTTGATGGACCCTTGGTCTGACCCAGTATGACATGTTCTTATGTTTTTATGATCAGGTCCATTGGCAGCAGTTGCTGTTTCCCTTTTTTTTGTTGGGGGCTATCCATAACTAGGGTTTCACCTATGTGTGAGGACTGTCATCCTGTTTGCCCTCAGAGAAAGCAGAGTTGCTTATCTGTAACAGGTGTTCTCTGAGGACAACAGGATGTAATTTCTCACAAGATCTGCCTGCCTCCCCATGAAGTTGGGTCTCGACTTCTTGGTTTGTTTTTTTTCTTAGAATTCTGTTGTTAAATGGAGGGGACCCCATGTGGATGTGTGGTATAATGCATGCTCAGAGAGTCTCAGTCAAAGTTCTAGATACTTTAACATATGTTTTCCATGCTGGGCTCCATTGGATGTCACCCATATGTGAGGACTGACTTCATAGTGTCCTTGGAAAACACCTGTTACAGGTAAGCAATTCTGCTTTCTGTATGAGTAGCACCTTGGTTTTGTCCATAATCGACTTTATTTTATCAGATGTTTGGGTATTTTTTAAAAAATTGATTAACTTCTGCCTTTCTAGTGGCAAACAGTATGGCATTCTGACTGAAATATTTAGTTGTATTAGCCTGGTGAAAAAGTGGGAAATTTGGGAATGGGTTTCACTTGTGCAGGCATTTGTATGCACATATATTCATAGTCTGGTATACACAAGGGGATTATGCAGCCCTGTGTCATTTGTGATAGACTGAGCAAGGTCTGGTTTTGCCCCATGGTATGCAGGGAGATATAGTTCTGTCTTTCTTACAGAAATCAATGAGGAAATCAGAAATTCATCTTCATAAACGCAATAGGGCAAATCCAGAACTACCTCAGCTTGGTCCCCTCTGACGTGGAATTATAATGGTCACCCTAAGTATACATTATGTGTCTAATTTTGGCATTTCTTTCCTAATCTAGGTAGGAATCTCTCCCACGGAGAGGGTATAGCATTTGTGCAGTGATGAATATGAAAGAAGACTTCATTTTATAAAGAAGACTGACTAACAAAAGCTGTACTTCTGGATCTTGCCTCTGACTTCTCTTTTTAATTGGTAAACTGGCTGCTTGCTTTATTTGTAATTAAGCAGCACACCTAATGGAACGATACAAGGGGAAAAAATTCTCAGGGCCCTGTTTAAACCAGCTGAATAGAAGAATTTGAGCTGTTGTGTATATGAGAATGACAGTTGGGGGTATCCTTTTTCTGGCTTTTGTCATTCCAAACCTGTGTTCTGAGTTGTCCTGATCCCAGAATCTAGTGAGTTTTCCCATACTTTATGGAAGAAAAATCATTGATAAATCAGGCCATAGAAGCTTGATGGTGATATGAATGGAAGCCAAGTTCATTATAGGTCAGTATTCTCAAAAAATCAGAGAAGAGCAAGTCGACTAAAGCAACAAATAGCGGCATATGTCCTTAATCAGTGCTGTCGGGGGGAACTTGGAGAAACCATATGTGGCTCTGGTATTAGTTTTTACCCATTGAGCTGTTGATTAAAGAACTGACTGATAAGCTTGAATGTTTGAAATATACACTCATTAATTTTGTCCTTTTCATATCATTCTAATATTCTTTAGGCGAAAATTGCTTTGATAGCATGTTTGTTTTGGGTGTATTGTGTACAAGATCTGAATTATATTTGAGATTCACCTTAGAATTTCAGGGTTTACAGATAAGTCTACCTAGAGGTCATCTTTCCTGTATCACCTTTTTGTTATGACTGTATACTTCTACTTTTTAGCCTCTGAAATTCAGATATGGAATTTCTTAGCATACTATTCAATAGCAACAAATAATATCTTACCAAGATAGTCATTCTGCAGTGCTATCCTTTACTTACTGGAGTGATGACTGCAGTTAGTGACACATACTAGGAAGACATTTGTACATAGACATGTGAATAAGTGAAGTTACCCGCAAGAGTGAGTAAATAAAACTTATTATGCAAGGCAGAGGGCTAGAGGATTACTAGTAAAATGAAGTGACCATGCCTTTTCACTTGTGTATTTCTACTAGCTGTGAATAGAATATTTACCTGAATAGAACATTTTCAGATTTTTAATGGTTTTCCCAGTTTTATCTTGGGCAGTTATGATTAGTGTATACCTTTTTAAGGAAGATACCAATAAAAAAAATTCTTTGAGTGCATTTTGTACGGAATTTTATTTCTAGTCTGACATCAATCAGAATGAAGCATTTACACCAAGTACATGGAATATAGCAACACCTTATTAAAATGAACTGGTAAACTTTGAAATCACAAGCAGGCCGATACAGTACAGTGTGCTCCAGCAGAGCGCACTGTTAATCCGCGATTGGACGCGCTAGCTTTACCCCTTATTCAGTAAGGGGTAATAGCACGTCCAAAATGCGCGTCCAACCCCCCCCCCCGAACCTAATAGCGCCCGCAACATGCAAATGCATGTTGATGGCCCTATTAGGTATACCCGCGCAATACAGAAAGTAAAATGTTCAGCCAAGCCGCACATTTTACTTTCAGAAATTAGCACCTACCCAGAGGTAGGCACTAATTTCTCTGGGCAGCGGGAAAGTGCACAGAAAAGCAGTAAAAACTGCTTTTCTGTGCACCCTCAGACTTAATATCATGGCGATATTAAGTCAGAGGTCCCGAAAGTTAACAAAAGTAAAAAAAAATAGAAAAAAAAAATTTGAAATAGGCCCACGGGTCGAAAACCGGATGCTCAGTTTTGCCGGCATCCAGTTTCCGAACCCATGGCTGTCAGCAGGCTCGAGAACCGACGCCGGCAAAATTGAGTGTTGGCTGTCAAACCCGCTGACAGCCGCCACTCCTGTCAAAAAAGAGGCACTAGGGACGCGCTAGTGTCCCTAGCGCCTCTTTTTACCGCCGGCCCTAATTTTAATAAATTAAAATACTGTATCGCGTGCATAGGAGAGTGGCCTGTGTGCGCTTGCTCGCCCGCTCTCCCACGATTTTACTGTATCGGCCCAAACGGAAATAAGACTAAGACCTAGATTCATCATTTTGCTATAAATATCACAGGCCTAATGCCAGTGATAAAGAAAAGGGGCCTGTTTAGGGAAATTTTCCTGTTACAAACGTGCCGCGTTTACTGCCCAGACAGGTTTTTATCACATTTGGAGGGAGGGAGAGAGAGAGATTCTTTATAAGGCTCTCATATTAGTAAACTATTTATATCACTATAAGCGGGACAACTTATAACTCGAAGTGACGTTTTGGTGGTGGTTTAGGGTTTCGGGGCAGTTTTACATGCACAGTCAGAGGTACGAACAGCACAGTTACGCATCAGTGAAGATTTGATGTGATTTCGCATGAGAAAAGGTACACAAAGATGAGATTTGTACATTGTACTCTCATCCTAGCTTGATAGCTCTGTGTAAAGAGTGCATCAAACTACGTCGAGAGTACAATATACAAATCTCATCTTTGTGTACGTTTCCTCATGCCAAATCACATCAAATCTTCACTGATGCGTACTGTGCTGTTCGTACCTCTGTGTATATAAAATTGCCCCCCAAACCCTTGACCACCACTAAAACCTCACCTTGAGTTACTAGTTTACCCTCCTACAGTGGATAAATAGTTGACTAATATGTGTGCCACCCCAGAGACTCTCTCCCTCTCTCTCTTCTCCTCTCCCCTCTCGAATCTGGATTTGCAGAAAATCCCTTTTCAGCCACAACGCATAGCTATCGCAGGCCTAACGCTAGGAGAAAAGGTATAGTTATTTCCAGCATTATATCCCGCGATAGCATATATAATGCATGCATTGTGCTATCGAACGCAGCATTAGCATGTCCTATTTCTACAAACTCCTCCCAAAATCCGCCCACTTGAATAAACTTTCAAAATTTGCAGACTTAGCTCATGATGTGATAAATAATGCCTGGATTATGGCGTTAGGGACCTAATGCATTTTGATGAATGACCCTGTTAGTGTGCCCTCATCCTTGGAATAAAAAAAAGATGTTCTTTGGAGTACCTTTTTTTTTTTTTTTTTTTTTTTTTTTAAATTAAAAAAAATATTTTTTATATTTTACTTAATTTTGCATCTGTTGCTGAATTCATTGCATTTCTGCCAGTGAGATATGAGCCAAAACGACTAGAGGGAATATGAGGAAGACAGATTACTACGGTTTGAAAGCCACCATTTACTTTTTTTTTTTAATATATTAAAAGAAAAGTATATTCTCCATGGACAAGCAGGATAGTCGGCCACCCAACTGTGCGATAACCTCCTGACAGTGCTGAGAAAGAAAAGCTCTCTGAGCTCACAAAAACCTTCCTGCAATGCAAGTCTCCTTAGTCTTTCATCTTCTTAGGCAAATAAACATGTTTTTGCTCTCTCCTTGAAGATGTTTGTCAATTTTCTTTCTTTCTTTATTTTGGAGTCTTTGTTTAAAAAAAAAAGAAGAAAAACCTTTCCTTTCTTAGCTTCTAGACAGATGAATCCAGAACCAGTGGATTATGCATCTCTACCAGCAGATGGAGACAGAACAAAGCTGACATCACAGCATATATACTCCTGCAGTGACATCAGCCTGCCAGTATTCTCTATTTCCAACAGACGGACGTGCATCTCCCTACTGGGGATTGCTTCAAGTTTTAGAAGGAGAAAGAAAGAAGGAAATGTAATTTTCCCCGCTCTCCTGCGGTGATACAAAATGGTCCCTCTTCCAGTTAAGAATTCCTGAGGTGATTTCCGTGGTCCCTCAGACGAGTGCCTTGGTCCAGTAGCTAGTTTTGTCAGCTGTTAAAACAGCTGAAAGGCAGTAGGTGCAGGAAGCAGAGCATGGCTGCAACGATATATTCCCTCTCCCCCTGCAGCCTAAGAAAGTCTCTATACTCATCCGGGACACGCTGAGCTCAGGTAAAGCTTTAAAAAAAACCCCAAAAACCTCAGCCTGGCGTGCTCTCTAACTTGTGCCAGTGCTGCTTAGAGGCTCAGGGTGAATTACCTTTATCTGATTTTACTAAATCTGGTTCTTCCCAGCCTGATGAGGGCCTGGGTAAGGACATGTCAGGAGGGCGCCTGACCTTGGAACTCCCTTAACTGTTTCGACAGTGGGGGACGGTAGCTCAGTGGGCCACAGTGGAGGTGGCTTCTGGTTTTGGATGGATCCTTCTGCCTTTTCTTGGGTGGAATTTTTTCAAGGATTGCAATCCTTTCTTCAGGCGCAATCTTCAGCCCCAACCACACTTGACCGGTACTACTTCATTTAAGCACTGAAGTACACCTAGATTGGCAGCAGGCCTTCCTGATAGGGATCCGGATGGTATGGATATGAGGCTGATCCTGACTCTATGGAGGATGGGGAAATTCCTCTGGGACAGGAACTGTATAGGACTATGTTGCGGTTCTTTCATAGAGATGGGTTACCGGCTCTGATTTCCCAGACATTAAAGATGCTTGGGAGTACCTAGGGCTAATTTCATGTCTGAGCCAAAGAAAAATCCCATTTTGTTTTCTTTGCATAAAGCCTCTTGCATGTTCCCTGTTATGTAACAAGTGTTCTTACAGGACAGCAGGATGTTAGTCCTCACGAAACCCGCCCACCACCCCACGAAGTTAAGTTCGTTTACATTTTCTTATTTTATTTTTTGCACGTACTTTTTACTATAAGACGAGACTGAAGGGGGACCCCTGCTGGATGCTGGGTCAGTGCATTGCTGGGCATGCCCAGTAGTGCCAGACAAAGTTCTAGAAACTTTGACAAAAGTGTTCTGTGATTGGACTCCATCCTGATGCTGTCACCCATATGTGAGGACTAATGTCCTGTAAGAACACCTGTTTCAGGTAAGCAACTCTGCTTTTCTACCTCTGGCAGCAGACATGGGTCGCACCCATGCTGGTGGCGATTTGTTGCTTTAGCCCTCCTTACACCCTACTTTGTATAATGTGTGAAATGTATTCTGGCAAATTCTTCCTATCTGTATTAGAAATTAATTTGTAGTAGTATGTAAGATGATCTGATGTCCTGCAGGTTCTCAGATTCATTCTTTTAATCTACCATATTCATACACTATATGTAGGCTTTATGAGCCTTCTAGTTCTCCCTTCCCTACAATATACAGTCACTAGAGGTCAACAAAATGCTTACTATCAAAATAAATCATATTTCTGCTTGGATAGAAATGAATCACCACAAAAACCTATCAAAAAAAGCTGCAAGCTTTAATCAGATTGTGACAATATCCAGTCTGTTGCAGTAAAGCCAATTGTATCATACATAGGCATATATCACATACTACAAACCCTCAATTCTTAAAATATTTAGTCTCACAGAATAAAAGCAACACCAATTTCACTTCCTGTGTTAAATGTGGTTTCCTTTTGTTTGTTTTCCTGCCTCCCCTCATACCCATGCTGTGATACTCCTGGTTTCTGTTCATTGTAGACTCAAAATTAATGCATTAAGGAAATTTGTTTACAAATGGTCATACTTCAATCACTTGCTATTAAATGAAGTTTTAACTAATTTAAGGACCAGGTGCACTATTTTCCCATAGAATAGACACACAATTAGTACATCAGCCCCTTTGGAATGGAAGGTCAGCTGGGCCCCGTGCACAGCTGGCCAGGATAATGAAGGCTCAGGCGCGCGTCGGGAGCAGGGTAAAGCGGGGGGGGGGGGGGGGGGAGCACATAAGGGAGGCAGTTGGGTCAGGGAGAAATAGCAGAGGGCGTGGAGTAAGGAGGAGGGGTAGGCAAGGCACGGCTGCGGTGTTGGCAGGCTGTAATTGGTGGGAAGCCCAGAGGGGGATCTTGAGGGGGCGGAGTCTCGGGGCAGGGCGGCGTTGGTTTCACTTCACCGCGACTGCCCTGAGAGCCGGTCGACTGTTTTTTCTTTTCTGGCTGCGCATAAAAAAAAACAATTTTTGTGGGCAGCTGGGAGGATTTGAGCGGTGGGCTCTGCTGACTTTGGATGGCTCTCCGGGCCTTCGTGTTGAAGGCATTCGCGGTGGTTTTTTTTGGTTCTTGGGGTCGGCGGTAGTGGCCTGGTCTGATGGAGTCGGAGGAAGCTGCCTCTGTGCCCGGGGAGCTGGAGGAGGGCGGTGACTTGCTGCGACGGGAGCTCGTGTCCGTCCCCTTTGAGGCGGATTGGGTGAGTCCTGCGCCGCTAGGGGTGGCCGGAGTTGGGGGGCTGATGGCGGTGGAGGGTGGGGGTGTCAGCGACGGGGGGATGCTGAGTCTTAGGCGGGACGGCGGTCCTGGTCGTGGGAGGGCGTGGCGCCGGTAGTGTGCGGGCTTCGCGGGCTTCCAGGTCGCGATCGCGGGCGCCGGGCAGGGGGAGAGGACGGGGGGCGCGGTTTCCCGAGCTGGCGTGGAGTGTAGCTGGCGGTGCGGGGTGTGAAGGTCCTGGGCAGGGCATGGGGACGGCTAGTGGTGCTGCGGGGGGTGTAGCCGGGGGTAGAAGCTTGGCGGGGCCGGCAAGGGCACTGGGACGGAGCGGGGTAGGTCGGCGTGCAGCTTCTGGGCCGCCTTCGCGTGCTGTTTCACTTGGCAGGGATGTCCCTGAGGGGAGGCAGGCGGGGTGGCCTCGGGCAGATGTGAGGGGGGGCTTCGGGGAGCTGGGTTGGCAGGAGGGACGAGAGGACTTGATGGCCTGGGGGGGGGGGCGTCGGGCCAGCCATCTGCTACATGGCGGGAGGAGCGGGGTTCGATGGCCCGGGAGGGGCCTGTTGCAGGCCGGGGGGGTGCGGCGTGGAGCGTGAATGGCGGGGAGTTGAGGATGCGGGATTCCCTAGTTTTCCCGCCCGGCACAGCGGGTTCCCTTTCCCCTCGAGGCTCAAGTGGGGGTAGGGGTCGGTCTGGGGACTTTGTTCCTCGGTCTGGGCCTGGTTCGGGGCGCGGGGGGGTCGGGGGGCGGAGGGGTGGTCGGGAGCCACGGCTCCTGTTCTTGGTCCAGGACGGGCGGCAGGTGGGGTCGGGGAGCTTGGGCTGGTCTCTCCTGTCCCTGTTTGTGTTCCTCAGCAGGACTTGACGGGTGCGGCGTGGGAAGAGCCTGGGTCGTCGAGGCAGGAGGCTTGGCGGAATGTGCCACCCGGTGAGGAGGGCCGGGCGCCTAGGCACCTGGCTGCAGCGCCAGGCTTGACTGCAGTGGATCAGAGGACGCCGGGTGAGTTGGTTTTCTTTCCCACAGAAGGTGTTCGCGAGGGATCTGAGGGGGGACACCCCGGGGGGGATGGGGTTGAAGTGGACATCGGTGGGGGGGTTGGGCAGCCCATGGATGGCGAGGTTGACCCGAAGGATGGGGGGGGGTCGGGCGAGGAAGGTTCGTGCGAAGAAGTCCAAGTCAAAACGGCGGCGCGCAAGGGATAGTTCATCGGGGTCTTCGTCTTCTTCTTCGTCATCCTCGACCTCCTCGTCTGACTCTGCGGGGTCGGTGAAAGCGGCTTCTAGGTCCGGGGGGGCGGTGCGGGGTACCCCGGCCTTGGTCGCGCTTACGGAATTATGGGAAGAGGTGCCCCGGGTGGTTCGGAAGAAGATACGGCGCCGTAGGTTCGTTGATATTTTTCAGCTGCTGGAGGGGCGTCGGGGGAGGAGGAAGGACAAGAAGAAACGGGACAAAAGTGGGCGCTTTCCCGGGTCGCGGGTTACGATTGCGCGGAATATCCATAACTGGATGCGTTCGTTTTTGAGGCTGGCGAGCGTGATTGGTCACTATGACCCATCTCAGTATAGGCCTCTGTTGGCATACGGGGATGCGATTTTGGCTGCTAGTAAGACCTATGAAGGCTGGTCGTGGTTAAACTACGACGAGCGCTTCCGGGACCGGATGGAAGAAAACAGGTTTATGTCCTGGGGTACGCAGGATGTCGGCTTGTGGTTGACGCAAATGGCCTCCAAAGTCCCCGGGGGGGGGGGGGGGGGGGTTTGGGAGTGGGTGCGTCGCAGGGGGTAGCTTCTATTCGGCCATTTCGTCCGGGGTTCCCCGCGTCTAGTGCGGGGAAGGCCGGTGCGGGGGGCAGTGATGTCTGTTGGCAGTTCAACAGATCCCAATGCATGTTTACAGACTGCAAATTCCGGCACGCGTGCGCGTCTTGTGGAGGGGGGCACCCCGCGTTCAAATGTGTTAAGAAGCCGGGAGATGGCCCGGGACCCGCTCCTGGGCCAAAAGGGGCAGGTAAGTAACTGTTTCGGTAGGGCGGCCACACCTGTCCGCATAGAAGCGATGCGTCCGTGGTTGCAGGGGTACCCGGTGGCAGGGATGGCGGAAGTGTTGTTGCGGGGTTTTACACGGGGGTTTCGGATCCCGTGTTCGGGGGGGGGGGCCAGTGGGTGGGGGGTTGCGTTGTCCTTCGGTGACCCGTATGTCTCACGTGGTGCAGGCTAAATTGCAGGCGGAGATTGATTTGGGTCGTATCGCGGGTCCTTTTGCGGAGCCCCCGTTTCCGGACTTGGTGCTTTCACCATTGGCGGTGGTGCCAAAACGGGAGCCAGGCAAGTATCGTTTGATTCATAACTTGTCCTTTCCTGAAGGGGGCTCTGTGAACGACGCTATTCCCAAGGAATTGTGCGGGGTGCGTTATGCTTCATTCGATTCGGCCGTCCGGGTGATTTTCCGTTGTGGCCAGGGTGCGCTGCTGGCGAAGGTTGACATCGAGGCGGCTTTCCGATTGTTGCCCGTAGATCCTGAGAATTTTCGTTTGTTGGGTTTTCGTTTCCAGCGGGAGTTTTATTTTGATATGTGCATGCCGATGGGTTGCTCCATAGCGTGCGCTTATTTTGAGGCATTTAGCTCCTTTTTGCATTGGGTGGTGGAGTGCCGCTCGGGGTCTTCAAACATCGTTCATTATTTAGATGATTTTCTGCTGGTGGGTGCTGCGGACACGGACGCATGTGCGGAGTTGTTGCACTGTTTCCAGGCGGTCGCTCTGGAATTTGGGATTCCTCTTGCGGGGGACAAGACGGAAGGGCCTTGCACTACTTTGGTGTTTTTGGGGATTGAGGTGGACTCAGTCGCGATGGAGTCGCGTTTGCCCCTGGAGAAGGTTGAGCGTTTGCGGGGTCTGGTGAGCTCCGCGTTGCGTCGGCCCAAGTTGATGCTTGTTGAGCTGCAATCGCGGGTGGGGAGTCTCAATTTTGCGTGTCGGGTGATTCCGATGGGTCGGGTTTTTCTGAGACGGTTGACTAGGGCCACGGCGGGGGTGGGGAAGAAGCATTACAGGGTTCGTGTGACCAGCTCGATGAAGGAAGATTTGCGGATGTGGGATCGGTTTTTGGTTCGGTTTAACGGGATTGCGTTTTGGCAGGAGGATCCGCTGTCCAACCACGACCTGGAGTTGTTTACAGACGCGGCGGGCTCTTTCGGTTTTGGTGCCTACTTTCAAGGGGCGTGGTGCGCGGCGGCGTGGCCGGAGGATTGGGTGGTGTCTGGTACTACAAGGAATATTACGTTCCTTGAGCTTTTCCCGATCGTGGTTGCCTTGCACATTTGGGGGGATAGTTTGAGAGACAAGAGGGTTGTGTTTTGGTGTGATAACATGGGAGTGGTGGAGGTTATCAATCGGCGGGCTGCTAGGTGCCTCCGGGTGTCTGACTTGTTGAGGGAGTTGGTGCTGCGTTGTATGTCGTGCAATGTGACAGTCTGGGCCCGTCATGTGCCGGGGGTTGCTAACGGTGTGGCTGACTCTCTTTCTCGTTTCCAGTGGGAGCGATTTCGAGAGTTGGCCCTGGATGCGGATCCCTCCGGAGCAGTGGTACCGTCTTTCCTCTGGAGCTTGGGTTCCCCGAAGCCTGGAGAATGCTGCGGGCTTCACTAGCCCCTTCAACGTGGGCAAGTTACGTAGGAGGTGCTCGGAAGGTTTCGGTTGTGTTGTCTGCGGCGGGATGGGCTGGGGGACCGGTTTCAGATGTTGCCCTTCTTCGCTTCCTGGAGCAAAGTAAGGCGGCCGGCTGCTCTAGAGCGGCGGTGGCTCGGCAGTTGTCTGGATTTTCCTTCTTTATGAGGGCGCATGGCTGGGGTTTTCCTTCGGGAAGGTTTGTGGTTCGGCGTGTGTTGGCCGGTTGGGCTAAGGAGGTGGGCAGGAGGGTAGACAAACGTCTCCCGATCACGCATGATATTTTGTTGCGATTGCTGGATGCGTTGCCGAGTATATGTTTTTCTCGTTACGAAACGGGTCTTTTCCGAGTGGCGTTTGTTTTTGCCTTTTTCGGGGCTTTTCGGATTAGCGAGTTGGTGGCTCGGTCCGCAACCAGTGCGGACTTTCCGGGTTTATTGGCCAGGCATGTGACGGTTACTAATCGTTCGGTGTCCATTTGTATACCGCGGTCCAAGACGGATCAGCAGGGTAAGGGGTTGTCTGTGGTGTTGTGTGCTGTGCCGGGATTGCCATCGTGCCCGGTGGACAACGCGGTGCATTATTGCCAGGGGTGGGCGTCGGGGCCGGCGCAGTTTTTGATTCATGAGAACCTGTGCCCGCTGACTAAGTATCAGTTTGAGGTTGTTCTGCGTTCGGCGTTGTCGTCGTTGGGTTTGGATGTTGGTCGTTTTGGGACCCATTCCTTTCGGATTGGGGCAGCGACTGCCGCTGACTCCGCTGGCTTGTCCGGGGAGGTGATTCGTAGGATTGGGCGGTGGCGTTCTGACTCGTTCCGCAGTTATGTGCGTCCGGGTCAGGGGCAGTTTTGAACGGGTCTAACTCTTTTTCCTTCCAGGTGCGGAGTCTGCAGGACATGCTGGGTGGATCCTTGGGCACTCTTTCACCTATTGGGCGCACAGGCATGCCTGCGGACGGCCATACGGGCCGCATCTGGACTTACAGACGCGGGGGGTTGTTTTGCACTGGTTGGGGCGTCGGGGTATGGTGTGGGCCGAGCTGCTTCCCTGCGTGCGGGAGGGTTTGGAGCGGCTCGGTGCCCCTCGGGCGTTGGTAATTCATTTGGGAGGGAATGACTGGGGCAAAATGTCGGGACGGTAGTTCATCAGTATGGTCCGTCAGGATCTGATGTTGGTATCTCTGCTGTTGCCGTCCACTGTTTTGCTTTGGTCGGATATTATCGCCAGGCCGGCTGAATTGGATAAGGTAATTTGGCGCAGGAGCAGATCCAAGGCGAACCAGCAGATTGGCTCGTGGCTGGTTTTACGGGGCGGGTGGCATATTAAGTATGATTGGTCTTGGGGGACAGCCACGGGACTTTTTGGCAAGGATGGAGTACATCTGTCCTTTATCGGAATGGACTTATTCCTTAATTCAATTCAGGAGGCCTTGGAGACGGTATTTCCCTTGTAGTTGGGCCGCATCTTTGGGGGGCACGGGACATGTATGCCCGTGTCTGTGGCGGATGGCCCGAGCCGGTACAGCTTGTATAGCATAATGAGTAAGATGGAATTATGTGGTAATTAATGAATGGTGGACAACTGGGACAGTTGTCGGATGTGGATTCCTTGCTCGTCAGTGGCGGGAGTCCCCTGGTCTGGCTCCTTGCTCGTCAGTGGCGGGAGTCCCCTGGCCTGGCCCCTTGCTCGTCAGCGGCGGGGGCCGCCGGGTTGGCTCCTTGCTGGCAGATGGCAGGGGCCGGAACCCGGGAAGGGTCGAGGAACGAGCCGTGTGGCTGGCGGGGGATCGTCCTGCTAGAGGAGTGGCGGACGATGGTCGGAGATGCTGTTAAAATGTTATGTTAATTCAATGGCTCGGACCTCCAAGTTATTAAAGCTGCGGCCCAGTTAACCCAAAGTTTGTTGTCAGTTGCATTTATTCAAGGTGTGAAAGGGGGTGGATGCGAACGAGCGATGTCCTGGATGCCTGCATTATGCCAGTACTATCAGCAGCATCTAATGTATTTTCTTCTCCATGAAGACTGGTTTAGTGTGATATTTCAAATAAAATAAAAATGTGGTGCTTTGGCTGCAAAGTCATCTTAAATTAATTTTTTTTTCCAGTCGCAGTGTTGCTGACAGAATCAACTATTTGTTTATCTTTGGGTGTAGTATACTGAATCAGATCTAGGGTATGGAGGGAGCCGAAACGAGTCTGCAGAAGAAGACAGGTATCAGGCATGAGGGATTTTCACAAGTCTGCAGTAAAACCACATGTAAAAATTACAGGTTTCAGTATAAAGCATACAGAGCATCTTACCCATTTTTAAAAATCTAAATCTGCAAATAACTAAAGTTGGAGAAATGTATGCTTCCAGCATAATACAAAGTAAATGTTTCAAAGTCTTCTGATGTTTCAGTATTTTTTTTTAATCGATCCTCCAGTATGAAATGCAGTGTGGGTGTAGTTCCTGGCTGGAACTAACTTTGTGATAGCAGCAGGGTCTAAACAGCATTGAGGAGCGGAGAGACTTAAAAGGATCAGTATCTGCATCACTCTATTATATGCAAAATATAAACAGGTAAATATATAATCATTGTAGATACACTTTTCAAATAAGAATGGACTGATTTTAGTTTTCCACTTCTCTTAATAGTTTATCATATAAACTTTCAGGCAAATCTTGAAGCAGAAAGTACCACAAATGTAGTCATAGATGGAGAGAGAGGACATACCTATAGGCACTTTCATGTGTTATGAAATATGCCTAAAAATACATGCTTAAGCTTTGGAGTTTTACTTTCATCGGTATAGCGTCACCCTTTGTCGTTGTTCCATCTATTCCTGTAACACAGGGCAGAATGGTAATGTGAACTGCCTTGCAATAATTAATCTCTTTGACTGTGGATGCTGCTGCTTCATATTGTCAAACATTTTAAGGTCCTCGTCATCAAGCAGCCAGCCAAACATTTGAATTGTCCTAAGGCTGGACAGTCTAGAGACGCACTGAACAAAGGATGTCACCGTTGTTGGATGGCATTTGATTTGATGAGTGTACAGTTTACTCACATTCAGCTCAGCCAAGTTTGGCATATTGTCCAGATTTTGAAAGAAGTTTCTCCATCCAGCTTCTGTAACATCATCACAGACAAGGAGCCAAAGTATTTTAATGTTGTGAAGATATCCATCTCTGGCTGCTTTTGCTTGAAAAAAAGAGCAAGAATAGCTTTTATACAACTTTTTCTTTAGTTTTAAATAAAATTGCTTGTGTCCCCTTTAAAAAGTACCATAAATGAAATTGCCACAGAAAATTAGATTAAAAAAATGGTGCAGTATTATGCTTTGCAACTCATAAAATCATACCTCTCAATACTGTTCTCAGACAGCCCCCCTCTGTATGATATTATATGCCTTTAAAGATACACCACCACCACCTCCTCAATAAAATACGGACTGCTAAACTGCTGTTTACCAACTATCTCCTGGGGGCACACCTATTCAGCTGGGTTTCCAAGATTGCCACAATGAATATGCATGAGATAGCTTTGCATTCATTGGGTAGCCAGTGCTTGCAAATCTATTTCATGCATATTCATTATGGGGCAGATCTTTAAACCTGCACGCAGGCGTAGATTTGTTCGCGCAACCCGGCACGAACAAATCTACGCCTGATTTTATAACATGTGCACGCTGCAGCACATGTTATAAAATCCCGGGTTGGCGCGCGCAAGGGGGTGCACAATTGTGCAACTTGTGCACGCTGAGCTGCACAGCCTTCCTCCATTCCCTCCAAGGCCGCTCCAAACTTATCTTCCACACCCCCCCCCCCCCCAGCCCTATCTAAAAAAAACCCCTCCTTACCTTTATTGGGAAAGTTACTCCTGCCCAACTTGCGCCCGCTGGCTGGCTGCCGGTGCGCCATCCCCCGACACAGCGGCTGTTCCGGAGGCCTTGGTCCCGCCCCTGGGCCGGAGCCCCGTCCATGGCCCTGCCCCTGGAACGCCCCTTTTTCGAAGCCCTGGGGCTTGTGCGCACCGTCAAGCCTATGCAAGATAGGCTTGACGTGCGCAAGGACAGCTTTTCAGGGGTTACGCGTGTAACTCTTTGAAAATCTGCCCCTATGGATATCTTGAAAACCCAATTGATTAAGTGTGCCTCCAGGCAAGAGTTGGGAAACACTGAGCTAAACTATAGCAGTTACACCAGGACTTCCCAAATCGGTCTTGTGAACTTCACAACCAGTTGGGTTTTCAGGATATCCAAAATGAATATGCATGAGAAATTTGCATATACTGAGTCTACATGATATGCAAATTTCTCATGCATATTAGTTGTGGTTCTCCTGAAAACCCGACTGGCTGTGGGGGGTCTCCAGGACAGGTTTGGGAAGCCCTGAGTTACACAGAGGAGGAATCTACACGGGTGTTAACACCAGAAGTGGCCGACTCCAGTGCTCAAGAGCCAACAGGTCTGGTTTTCAGGATTGTCACAGTAAATATGCATAAGATATGTTTGCATGTACTGCCTCTATTGTATGCAAATATCTCATGCATATTCGTTATGAATAGTCTGAAATCCAGGCCAGTTTATGGCTCTTGAGGATAGAAGTTGGCCACACCCGGCTTATACTTTGTGTCTGAAACACTGAGCTTTTCCCATAGGCACAGGAAGGGAAAAAGCCTTGGTTCAGTGTTTCCCAATCCTCTCCTAAAGCACATTTACCCAGTCAGGTTTTTAGGGTTTCCACAGTAATATGCATAAGATAGCTGTGCATACACTGGGTCTATAATGTATGCAAATCTATCTCATGCATCTTCATTATAGATATCCTGAAAACTCGACTGGTTAGGTGTACATTCAGGCAAGGAGAAAAACTGCCTTGGTGAAGTTGACCCTTTATATGTTATTTTTTATGTATACATACACACATATGGTAACAAACACCATTAACAAATTGAACAGTGGGAAACTATTGATCCAAGTGAGAAAATAATGGCTGACAGAACAATATTGTGAAAGGTGGTAGTAGTAGTGCTCACTTCCAATCCTTGAGGACTGCAAATGGACCAGGTTTTCAGGATATCCCTAATGAATATGCGCAAGATGGACTTGCATGCATACTGCCTCAAATATATGCAAATCTATCTCATATATAGTCTTTAGGGGTATCCTGAAAACCCAATCTACTTGTGTTCCTTGAAGGCTGGAAGTGAAAAACCCTGGTCTAAGGCAATTGTTAATTTGGACTCTGGAGATATCTACATCAGACGGGCAATATTTTTCATGACTGAATAAATATAAAAGTCTATAGGGCAGGGCTTCCCAAAGCTGTCCAGGGGATCCCACAGCCAGTTGTGTTTTGAGGATAGCGACAATGAATAAGTATGAGATAAATTTGCAAATATTGAGTCTCTATGATATGCAAATTTATTATGCATATTCATTGTGGATATCATCAGAATCTGACTGGCTGGGGGGTCCCCAGGACAGGTTTGGGAAACTCTGTTTATAGCAGGCATGCAGTATTCTAAAAAGAATTAGGAAAAGGCAATTTGATAATGTCTGTACTACCCTCAGCCCTTGATCTGTAGGTTAATAACTTACAGGCTGATACAGAATGGTGCACTTGGCCGAGCGCACCGTTTAGCCCCCGTTTGACCGCGCGTTTTACACGCGCTATTATTATCCCTTATACTGTAAGGGGTAATAGCGTGTGGAAAACGCGTGGCCAACCCCCCCCCCAAAAAAAAAACTAATAGCACTCATCACATGCAAATGTATGTTGATAAGCCTATTAGTTATTTCTGCGGGATACTGAAAGTAAAATGTGCGGCCAAGCCCAAAGGCAGGCATTAATCACAAACAACACCGGGGAAAGTGTACAGAAAAGCAGAAAAAACTGCTTTTCTGTCTACCCTCCGACTTAATATCATAGTGATATTAAGTCGGAAGTCCCAAAAATAAAAAAATAAAAATAAAAACTTAAAAAAAAAAAAAAAAAAGCTGTCCACCGGCCCGTGGGTTGGAAAATGGACAATCAATTTTGCCGGCGTCCATTTTCCGAACCCATGGCTGTCAGTGGGTTCAACAACCGCCACCAGTAAAATTAAGCATCTGTTGTCGGACCCGCTGACAGCCGCTGCTTCCGCTAATAAGGAGGCACTAGGGACACACGGGCCATAATTTAAATAGAGAATCGTGCGCCCAGAAGAGGTGCCTGGGCAAGTGTTGGGAAAGCGGGCGCTCAACACGGAGTGCCAGCTCTCCCGTGGGGTTTTTTTTTAATCAGCCTGTTAGACAGTTAGCTAAATCTCTTCCAGATATCAGACAAACTCAGTTCTTGGTTACCAAAAACATTTATTGAATGAATGAACACTTTCAGTAGGTAAAAAGGTCCCAAGAATCACTGAACAGATTGATGCGACTGATACAGCTGTAAAAGTTGCTCTGACAGCTGCCAGTAGTTGTGGGTTAATAATTGATAACAGAGGTGAAAAGATGATGTTCCTCAGAGCCCGTAAGAGGATGGAAGCAAGCTGTTAGCCTGGCAAAAGCCTTTTTTCAACTGAAAATTTCTGGAGGAAATAGAATTGTCCCAGGCATTCCTTGGGGCAAGTAGCCAATAGGAAGAGGTAAGAGAACATAGAAAGACAAAGCAAAACAGAATAGATCCAATAAGGAGCTCAAACATTGAAACAATAACCAATCAGAAAAAAAAAAAAGGTTCTACAACTTGCAGAGAATCTAAGTATTGCAATATCACACCAGCATAACAAAAACCATATGTATACATATAGTGCAGAAGCAGAGCAATGTCACATTAACATTGGTCTGCTTGCATGATGTGTTGATTATTTTAGAGAGCAAGAATTCATTTTATGTCATCACATGATATTGCCTGAACCCAAGCAAAGTGATGTTACAGATTTAAAGTTGAATTTTCAGAGTTGCGTGCAAAAAATTAGCATTTGCACATCAGTAGCCTGTATGCTCGGAATTGCTTTTATATAAACAATGAAAATATGCTTGTACTTTAGATTTTGAGAACACATATATGCATGAAAAAAGGGGAAGTCTTATGTTCCAGGGCAGGGCCAACAGTTTTATAAGAGACTTGCACATGTACATTTGGCAACTTGTGTCATTTTACACCTGCTAATGATGTTGCAGAATTGATATCAAACTTGTTTATTGTGTACTATTGGCTGGGTGGAAGGTCTGGGTGAACTGGGGGGGGAGGGGAGGGGGAGTTCAGGCTGAAGACATGGGAAGGTCTCGATGACCTGGAGAAGGATTGGGTAAACTGGTGGAGGAATCGGGGGAAACAATTTCAATTACATGCACATGCTTTAAAATATACCGACTTAAGCATATAAATTGGGTTTTACATGAGCAAGGCCTACTTTATTTTTGGGCATAAAATATATGCACATATATTTTTTAACATGGGTAGGAAATGTACGTACATACAGTGCATTAACATACTTGCTTCCAATGCATTGCATTTCTTCACACGTAAGCATACATACACGCAAATGTTGCAGGGTAGATATACGCATATTTTATAATATGCCCAGGTTATAAAATACTTTCGTAGATCTCCAAGCAGAGTTGTTGGAAAGTTAGCCTTTTAATGTATCATACAGTTATATAGATCAATGTATGTATTTGTATAAAGAAAATTTGAGCCATGCTATACCAGCAGCTTTTGTGCTGTTCCTGTGTTCAAACTTAGTAGCTTAAGCCTTACAGTAAAGGAGCATGGGCACTTCTAAGTAGTGCTTCTCTCTCGTGCCTGACACAAGTGGACTGAGGTAACCATAAATGTTGGAATGTACCACTCCAATTCAAGCCAATTCTAACTCTCAGTACATAACACTTTCAAATTCACACACTAAAAAAATGGTTGAACTAGCATAAATTTGAAACTCGTGAGCAGTAATGCCAATTGTTGGCTTAAATATGATTGTTGCTGTCCCAGTCTCTCATATTGTTCAGTCACCAAGTGCAGCTCATAAATGAAGGCAGAGTGTGAATAAACTCTTCTCCCATATTTCTGAGGTCTACGTCAGGAATGTACATGCACACTTCTGTATGCAAGTGAATTCCTAAATTTCAACTGGTGTCCTGTGGACCTCTTACTGCACACTAAATTTAAAAAGAGACACCCTGAGCAATCCAAATGGAGGAACAAGCAAAAGCTAAGTTTTAAATACAATTTTTTTCTTCCATCTCAGCTAGCTATTCTGTTTTTTTGAGCAGATGAGGTGGTCCTTAATACTCCTTACAGCCATCATATTCTCTGTCTCTATAGATTGAACTGAATGATTTTTATTATTATTATTATTTTTATTTTTTTTTTGCAAGCTAGAGAAAATGTTCTTTATTTTTTTCTTTTTTAATGACTTTTCCACAAAATGCAGGACAGTTGATTACGTTACCTGAAACTGATTATAACCAGATGTTGCAAGGCAGTTATTCCCAAAACTGTCCTGAGGAGCTCCTAGTCAGTTGGGATTTCAGGATAGCCACAATGAATTAGCATGAGAGAAACTTGCATACAGTGGAGTCAATGTATACAAATAGATCTCATGCATATTCACTGTGGCAATCCTGAAAACCTAACCGGCTGGTGGCCCTTGAGGACTAAGCTTGGGGACCCCTGCCCTAGAGAGTTCTGAGGCTGGAGTGAAAAAAGGAAGGATGGGTTACTTGAGCTCCTGTAACACCAAGCAGCCCTAAAGTATCCAGCTCTCTGTAGAGCATTTATGAGCTTTAGGGAGGTTATATCAGGTAATTCAAACGGATCCTTTCTGATTTGGGGTTTACAATCAAACCACCTGTAGTTAATACACGCTGAGGTAGATCTTCAAAACATACGCACGCACGTACTTTTGTTCGGCCTGCTTCCGTTCCCTCCGCGTCCCCTCACCTTCCCCTCCCTTCCCCTATCTACCCCACCCCCCAGCCCTACCTAAATCCCCCCCTACCTTTGTTGGGCAAGTTACGCCTGCTTGAAGCAGGCGTAACTTGCGCACGCTGCCCCGGCATCCCCCGGCACAGGCCGCAGTGCCGGGGGACTCGGGACCGCCCTCCCGGCCCGCCCCCGAACCGTCGCCATGCCCCCGCCCTGGACACGCCCCCTCCCGCCCCTTTTACGAAGCCCCGGGACTTACGCGCGCCGGCGGCCTATGCAAAATAGGTGCGCCGGCGCGCGAGTGCCCTGTGCACGTAAATCCTCCTGGATTTACGCGCGCAGGGGTTTTAAAATCTACCTCTAAATTGTTAATGATGAATCTCAGCAATTAAGAACAGAATGCCTGGGTCCAGTAGCATTTAAGTAACCAGGGTTATGTGACATCTAACTAGTTCACTGCTGGCACTTGCTGACATGAGAACCAGCATCTTTTTCCTCCTGAATTAGTCCCTGGGAAATAGGGGGAGAGGGACTAGATTAATGAGCAGAGTAGCTCTTCTCTGCTCTAACCTGTCCCTTCCTCTCCTCCTGTTACCTATAGCTGTCTGAGAGGGGGGAGGAGCTGGAGTAGGAAGAAGAGGCTATTCTCTGCTGAATAAAATTTGGGACATTCTGCAATATAGTTGCCCTAGCAAATTACACATATAGGGTTGTTTATATGCAGCTGTTCTGATAGATCTCATTTCTGTTCTCACTTGTTAACTGCAGAATAGGACCTTGTGATGGAGTGCATGACAATTCCCTCAAGGGATAACTGGAAATCAAAAGTTCCCAGGTATGGAGAGTAGAGGATTTTATTTTTTATCCATGTTAGTTTTAATTATTGGATGCTATTTGATGTGTCTGCTGTTTTGAAATATATTATTGGTGCTTGGTAAATTTTTTTTAATTGTAATATGAGATTTTAATTATTGGATATTATTCTATTCATCAGACTTTTTACTTTTTTATTTGTATAGTTGGTTTTGTATTTTATTTTTTGTTTTATGATGAAAGGTGATGTTTCTGTTTTTCCTTTGTTGCATTAGATACAGTGTTTGGCTTGTTGCGGTTTTCAGTTCAGTTTTTCTCTGCACATTTCTATTTACACTTTATGGTCTCTTTATTCTGTATTTGGCAAGTGTATCTGTGTTCTCCATGTGTGACTGAAGTGAGATATTCTGCTAGTGTATAGATTCTGTGGTGGGATCTTTAGTCGTCTGACTTGTACTGTTTTTCTAACATGTTTTGGTGTAATATTTCTAATGCTGCCTCTTCATAGGTGGAGATTTTACTGTTTCAGTCAATGGAGTTAGTCCTGTTACAGTATGACAGGTTTGCTATATAAGTTCTGTTTCTTTTTGTTAAAGTTTTGTGTTACTTCATAAAGTGTCTAGCAGTGGAAGATGTTTGTGGTGCTGTTACTAAGGTAACAACAGAATTTGAAAGGGGTTTTTTTGTATGCTGCATTGTAAGGATCAACATCCTAGGTCCGTTGTTGGGGGACTTTCTGTGGATGCAGATTATGTTACAGAATTAGAGGTGCAAGATTTATATTGAGATTGTCTTTTCTTGTATAGACTTTACTTTACACTCATATCCATATAGAAGAATTGGTTGAATGAGGCTTTCAAATAATTGTAATGGTTTTTTACTGGGAGGTTGAAACTGGCCAGGTTTTTTTTGGTTTTTTTTTAAATTGCATAGAAGGACATTCGGATTTTTCATTTTTGTATCTTTTATAGCCAATTTAATGGCAAGGGGTAGAGGGAGTGTGATGGGTATAAATGTCATTTTGGCTTCTCCCCTTGTCACCACCCCAAATATTTCTGTCTAGAGACACCTCGGCTGGTCAGAGATTGCCAAGATACTGATGAAACTGAGCTCCTGGGAGGAAGATGAGTATCCCCATCTACAGTGAAATTCTGTCCGAGGAGAAGAAATAGAATAGTGGGTAATAAGACGATCTTTAAGGAAACTGGAATCCCACTGTAAATTTGCTCATGAAAGAGAAGAATCCTAACAGGAAGGAACGTATTATCATGGCAAGACAAGACTAGGCAGCTCATATACTCCTTGTGCTCTTTCATGAGAAGATAAATTGTGACGTGCAAAGAAAAACCCAAGGGATCTCTCATTGGCCCTTGTGAACCCTATCTCCTTATGCTCAGCACAGCTATCTGAGAACTGTGTCTGTGGAGCAGATTGTAAATACTTCTGTAAATAAAAGCCAGACCAGTTTGGAACTACAGCTTCTGCAGTTGTCTGCCATTATTTAATGTCTTGACTACCACAGAGAGGATTTGGTCACCCTTTGAGTATCTTTTACTCATGGTCCATTGCACCAACTGATTGACCACTTACTTAAGAAAATCATACACCAATTTAGGATGTTTCCATGGCTAAACGGTTACAGAAACAAATTTGTAGAGATTGCATCTCAAAGTATCTAAAACTGAAGAAATTCTGAGGGTGAAGGGGGCCCACCAGAACCTTGGTCTTGAATTTTGCTGCCTCCCCACCACCAAAAAAAATCCTAGAGCTGGTCCTGAGATGGAGAAGATGGACAATTCACAAGAGAGAAAGAAGGAATGAGTGTATGAAGCAGGAAGGACTCAGCTGAGCATTGGGAAAGAGTGAGGCAGAAATGAAAATAAGGGCAAATACAAGAGGGGTTAGGTCCGGTAGCTGGTTTTGTTAGCCAGCGTGGACTTAGCTGTTAAAACTGCTTATAATCGCCATATTGTAATCGCTAGCTTTAAACCTAACACATTCCATCCTAGGCAATTGCCAGGTGTGACCTTGAAGCTTTGCAAACTTCATGTTAGAAGAAGGGCCTGCTGGGGGTGGGGGGAATTGTGTAAGATGTAATAGGCTGCTTCTCATATGCAGTATTATGTATCTGTGTTATCTTAGCAAAAATATGCTGCACTCCCTATAAAACTGAGGGAAAAGTGAGAGCGGTGAAGCATGAAACTTAAGAGTGCATACAATCATTATAACTATATGACAGTATTTTTCTTATAAAAATTACACACAAAATTGCACACTAATTCAGTGTTTATACATGTAAGCTGGGAGATTTTCTAACATGCATGCGGCAATGACATCACCAATTTTACCAATTAGTCTACCAGTTAGCTCTGTCCATCTGCAGGTCATCAAGACTCTCCTGGCTTTCCAGCCTGAAATCCCCCCATTTCACCCAGGCCCCCACACCCAGTCAGTATTTCACTTTTATGACATTTACAATCTCTTTCTCCAGATATAGAGAAGGTGTACATATACACAAGTAAGCTTACCACAACTTACTCACATAGGGGCGGATTTTAAAAGCCCTGCTCGCGTAAATCCGCCCGGATTTACGCGAGCAGGGCCTTGCACGCCGGTGCGCCTATTTTCCATAGGCTTGCCGGCGCGCGCAGAGCCCCGGGACTCGCGTAAGTCCCGGGGTTTTTCGAGGGGGGCATGTCGGGGGCGAGGCCAATCGGCGCGGCGTTTTGGGGGCGGGACGCGGCATTTCGGGGGCGTGGTTTCGGCCCGGGTGGTCCGGGGGCATGGCCGTGCCCTCCGGAACCGCCCCTGGGTCGCGTCTCGGCGTGCTAGCGGCCCGCTGGCGCGCGGGGATTTACTTCTCCCTCCAGGAGGCGTAAATCCCCCGACAAAGGTAGGGGGGGGTTTAGATAGGGCCGGGGGGGTGGGTTAGATAGAGGAAGGGAGGGGAAGGTGAGGGGAGGGCAAAAGCGAGTTCCCTCCGAGGCCGCTCCGATTTCGGAGCGGCCTTGGAGGGAATGGAGGCAGGCTGCGCGGCTTGGCGCGCGCCGGCTGCACAAAATCGGCAGCCTTGCGCGCGCCGATCCTGGATTTTAGCAGCTACGCGCATATCTACTAAAAATCCAGCGTACTTTTGTTTGCGACTGGTGTGCCAACAAAAGTACGTGAACACGCATTTTTTGTAAATCTACCCCCTAATGTTGGCCCTACCCCAGAACTCCCCTGCCCACAATTTCTTTTTTTCCACATGCAGATTTCCTTACATACCCTTATTACACGTGCATTTTGAGGTTTATAAAATAGCATATAGGCAATTATATTCTTTTTACACGTGCTGATTTTTGTGTGTGCGACTCTTTGAAAATTCAACTTTATATGAGCAGGAGGAGTTAAGTATTAGGAATTTGGAGAAGTAAAACTGAAGTGAGACAAAGGTTTGAGACTGGAAGAGCAATATGGAAAAAAAAAAAAAAAAAGCAAAGACAGGGTAAACCAGCCACACAAAAAATGATCAGTAAAGTTAATTTTTTGATAGCACTGCATGTGGGTTTCTCTGTGCTAAATAACGTGGCTCTTGTTTGCTCTTAGAGCCAGGCCAGACATTTTTTTTTTTTTTTACCAGACTTGGCTATCACCTTTTCTGGCTCCCCTGCCCATCTAGTTTAGTGTAAATATATAGTGTTAGTGGGGCATGAGGACATTGCTGAATGACAATGTACACTGCTGAATACGTTGCATGTTGCCAGCAATGTTATGAGTACACATTTATTCAAAGAAAAGTTTTATGCAGAATTTAGGAGGTCAAATTTAGTGGGCTGACCCTGTAGATCTAGCCTGGAATGTTTAACGTATTGCAAAGACGTGGATAACCCCTTAACTTTCATGATTACTTACCCAAATCCATAATGCTGTCGTCATCCAAAGAGCTGTAAAATTTCAATATCTGAAGATGTGGCAGATGGGACAACTGCTGTATAATTGATTTTGCAGCATGACGTGTTCCCACCCCTCTAGGTAGTTCCAGCTCTTCCAGGTACACAAGAGAACCCAAGACATTTGCTGTGCAAAACAGGTTTTTGTTTTATTATACATTTTTATTTTAAAAAATACAGTAAATGTCATATATAGGATATGAATTTATAGTAAATCTTTAGAAGATTAAAACTAACCCCAAATCTCTTTACCTTTCCTTTATCTCCTCATTCTATGCTAGTTACACAACCCTGAACCAAAACCTACATTTAATAAATTATTCAAACAATCATTTTATTTACAATGTTCAAATACAGAAAAGGTGTTCTTTCAGTAGTACAGTCCCCCAATACAGCCATATTTCGGCGGAGGGACTGTGTCGGGAGGGATCAACAGGTTAATCTCAAGTATATAAGAGGAGAAAATAAACAATCAGAACAGCAGCAACTACAGTACCAAGGACCATATACAGAATTACACAATCAAAAAGGAAAGTATAATAGTTACATACTGTGTAAAAGTATCTTTAACCACTTAAATAGTGTAGCACCAAACATGGTATACAGTTATAAAACAAGATAGATAGTACAAGATGGCATCTTATAAGCAAAAACCATACCAATATTGCTGTAACCAATCAGAGGAAGTCACATGACCTAAATTCGGCAATCGGATCATTGATAGAGTTACCAATCCAGAGAGAGATGTAAAAGAAAAGGGACCAATCAGAAGTGTTGAATGGCATCCCAGGTACAATAAGCTACCCCCACTAAAAGAACGAAAGCCACTCGATTTCACAATTTAAATATAGTCCTAGAAGAAATAGAGACTGTAACTCAAAGATCCATCTCTGCTCCCTTTGAACCAGGTTAGCAGAGAAGTCACTTCTTCTGGTAAAAGGGCGAGGCTACTCGATCACAAAAAAATATAGTTCGGAAATTTCGTGGGATTTGTTCTGCCAGTGAGAGACTAGCGAGCTTCCATCTACCTAATTGCCTTTCATCGATTCAAATGATAGAAATTCTTCAGAGATTTCAAATTTGCAGTTAATTCCTCTGACAGTGTATGTAACACCCCCCTCCCCCAACCCCACCCTGAGTTGAATGTTCCCATCTTTGTAGAAATTGCATGGAAGACAGGAAATTAGCCTAACCATGCCCATTTTTTTTTAAATTATCACAGACGCCATTTCTGCTATATTTATAGCAATTTGATGAAGCTAGGCCTTCTTTTGTTCTTGAGACAATGGAGGGTAAAGTGATTTTCCCAAAGTCACAAGGAGCAGCAGTAGGCTTTAGATCGTGGTTTCCCTGGTTCGTGGCCTGCTGCTCTAACCACTAGTCTAGAATAAATCAACCCTGTAGATAAGCAAGTCGAGTGATGCTTTAATGTTTGTCAGTTTAAGGGTGTACAAACTCAGAAACTGAGAACATGGAGGAGCAGAGTATTGATCACAGGGAAAATGCCCCATTTAGGGTGTTACCAAAGCCAGAGAAGGAGATCGCAGTTTAGAAGAGTCCAATAAATTTTTCTCTCGACAATAGGCAATTGAGTCTGGAACTCAATTGCATATTCTGCCAAAGAGCAGGTACCCTGGTGCAAGTGAGGGAGTTCTGAGCCCATGTTGGCCAGCCGGCTGGGCTCCTCAAAGACCTTCTTGAATTGCTGTAAGTCTCTTAAGAGGGTCTGAGCGCTCCCAGAGGAGAGAGGCGGAGGCCAAGGCCTTGCCATCTAGAAGCACCAGAATGTAGGTGGTCTTCATAATGTCATTCAGGAATAGCGCCACTTGGAGCATAAAGTGTATATAGCACTGATTCCATTGCTTGGAATCAGTTCCAGATATCACTGCTGCTCTTGGAGCTTGTGCGAGAGACCTGGAATGGCCTGGAGAGCAGTGACAATGACCGAGTCCATGGGCTTGGCAATCTGTTGTGGGTGTGGATCCTTGGACCAAGATGGAGTTGGCGCAACCTTCAGGGTAGAGCCCTGCAGGTCCCCATTGTTGGCTGGTGGAGCTGGCTGAGGCAAAGGTCCAACTGGAGCTTCACCTATTCCAGCCCTTGTTTCCCTTTGGTTGAGCCCTCAGGTTCCGGGCTGGCAGGTCTTACACAGGGACCTCTGCTGATGAGCTGGAGATCAGTAGAGATGGTCGGGTCACAGGCCAGGGTCCAGGGCTGGCTAGATATGGGCGTAGTTAGACAGCAGGCGAAGGTCGGTGGCAGGCAAAGGTCAAACATGGTTGTGAGTCAAACAGTGGGCAGTGGCAGGTGGAGGTCAGGTGTGTTTGTGAGTCAGTCAGTAGTCAGTGACAGGCAGAGTTCCAAGCATAATCAAGTGTCAACAGGCCAAAGTTAGAACCAGAGATCCGTCCAAGGGAAGGCAGGACAGATATGTAGACAGGGAGGCAAGGAGCAGCACAGGCAAGTAGGCGAAGACACAAAAGAGCTGAAGACTGACCACGAGATGAGGAACTGATGAAAAACTAAAGACTGACCACAGGATGAAGACGAAAACCAGGAACACAGAAATGAAAACCAGGAAAGCGAGGCAACTTGCTCTACTTTAAAGTAGTAGACCTGTTACTGAGGCATGGATGGCAGGGAAGAAGGCCCTTTTATGGGCCAGAGGCTGTGATGTCATCTGTGGGCACTGCAGGGGATTTCCCGCCATGGGTCCTTTAAGTCAGGGGAAGTTGGGAGCATGTTCTCCTAGGAGCAGCCCAGGAGAGTCAGCAGTGTTCTGCCACGTGGTGTCAGGCTGAGCATGGCGGTTTGCTGCATCGTGGCTTGTAGCATACAGGGCAGTATTGGCAGCTGGGAAAACTTGCTCAGGGCTGGAGGTAAGTGTGATGGTCCACGGCTTGCCCCACAGACTGCAAACGCAACAGTTGCTTGCAGTTGGATAGATTGAAAACTCCATTAATCTCTGTTAGACAAATCCTTTGAAATTTCCAAGCTCTGTTTTATATTTTTTTATGATCGAACAGCCTTGTCTGTTTAGGAGAGGAGGTGACTTCTCTGCTAACCTGGTTCAAAGGGAGCAAAGATGGATCTTTGAATTACAGTCTCTGTTTCTTCTAGGTTTAAAGCGTGAGATCGAGTGGCTTCCATTCAGTGTTGCCAACTCCCTTTTGAAGACAGTCACTAGATCCACAGTGAAATGTCTTTAGATTGGGTAAAAAAGTAGCTAAAATCATGGTGGCTTGCATGATGTCAGAATAGCTGGTGAGCCTAAGATTGGTGGGGAAATAGGAGTGGATTACATTCACGCACATTCTCTTTCTCCCTCAGAACTGACACGCACACATACTCGCTTTCTCTCAGTCACACACACTTTCTTAGACATGTTCAGACATCGACACACACTCTCAAAGTTGTTGCAGCTCCTGCTTTTTTTTTTTTTTTTGCTGGCTGTGATTTGTTCTTTCTCCTTCCTGCAGAGTGAGCTCAGCCATGATGTCATCAGATTCTCTGGTGGGGACGGGGGAGGAATGGGGAGAGACTGAATCACCAGAGCCTGTCCTGAGGAGGGAGGGGAGAGAGAGGGCAGGACCAGTCAACATGGTACTTTAGCCAGAGGAGGTCTCACTTTCTTGCACTCTTGTGCAGCACTCTAGCCAAAGGAGGTCTCACTCTCTTGCACTCTTGTGCATCTCTCTAGCCACAGATGGTTTCACTCTCTTACATTTTCTAACAGCATTCTAACCATTGGAGGTCTTCCTGTCTTACACTTTTCTGTTTCCAGATATCCTCTATAACAGCGCTTCTCAACTGGTGTGTCGCGACACACCAGGGTGTTGCCAAGCACCGGCAGGTGTGTCGCATACTCCCGGTCTCTCCCGCTGCTCTTCCTTCCCTACTGCCGTTGCCGCCGGGCTATCAGCACATTCAAGCCCAGTGGGAACAGCAGCGGTGCTAGAAGAAGCTATGGCACCCGCGGCTGGCCTTTTCTTCTTCCCGCGCCTGCCCCCCCCACCGTACCCGGAACAGGAAGTGATACGCGGTGCGCGGGAAGGAGACAGAGCCGTTCCGCGTGTAAAAGTAGCAGCGGCGGCAGCAGCAGCAGCGGCCCCCAAGCAATCAAAGCAGCCGGTAATCGGGAAAGGAGACAGCAGCTTGAGCCTCCCACGGCCGTTGGGATTCTTCTTTCTTGGCCTGCGGGGGCTGGAGGAGGAGGCTGCTGCAGCTTCCATTTGTGCTCGGGGGGGGGGGGGGGGGGGGAGGAAGTGAGTGAGAGAAAGAGAGAGAAGCAGCCAGCCAGCCTGTGTGTAAGTGAATGTATTTGATTGAGAGCATGTCTGTGATTGAGAGAAACTGGTCAGAGAGCTGATGTGTGTGTGTATATGTGAGAGACAATGAAAGTGACTGCTCAGGGAGATGACTGATGTGTATGTGAGTGTGAGACATTAGTCAGGGAGGTGACTGATGTGTGTGTGTGAGAGAGAAAAGCATGGAAGTGAGAAATCTGGGTATGGGAGAAAGCATAGGAGTAAGAAGCCTGGTGTTGTGGGGGTGTGTGTGAAAGAAAGCATGGGAGTGAGAAGCCTGATTATGTGAGAGAGAGCATGGGCATGGGAAGCCTGTGTGTGTGTGTGTGTGCATGCATGAGAAAGAGACTGGTTGGTAAGGTGACGGTGTGTGTGAGAGAAAGATACTGGTGTGTGCATGTGAGGGAAAGAACGTGATTCAGGGAATGAGAAGCCTGTGCACGTGGAGAGTGAGCATGGAAATGAAAGAGAGATTGGTGTGTGTGTGTGTGTGTGTGTGTGTGTGTGTGTGTGTAACAGAGAGAAAGTGATTATGGGAATGAGAAGCCTGTGCATGTGAAGAGAGTGAGCATGGGAGTGAGAAACCTGGGGGTGTGTGAGACACAGCATGGGAGGGAGAAGCCTGTATATGTAAGACAGAACGTAGAAGTGGGAAGCCTGTGTGTGTGTGTGTGTGTGTGTGTGTGTATGCATGAGAGAGATCAGGTGACTGGTGTGTGTATGTGTGTGTAGGGGGAGAAAGAAAGTGATTATGGGAATGAGAAGCCTGTGCATGTGAAGAGTGAGCATGGGAGTGAGAAACCTGGGTGTGTGTGAGACACAGCATGGGAGTGAGAAGCCTGTATATCTGAAAGAGAACATGGGAGTGGGAAGCCTGTGTGTGTATGCATGAGAGAGATCAGGTGACTGGTGTGTGTTTGTGTGTGTGAGAGAGAAAGAAAGAGATTATGGGAATGAGAAGCCTGTGCATGTGGAGAGAACAAGCATGGGAGTGAGAGACTGGTGAGTGTGTGTGAGACAAAGTGATTATGAGAGTGAGAAGCTCGTATATGTAAGTAGAACACGGGAGTGGGAAGCCTGTGTGAGTGTGTATGGCATGAGAGAAACTGTTCAGGAAGGTGACTGGTATGTGTGTGTCAAAGACTGTTTGGGAGATGATTGTGTGTGTGAGAGACAGAAATTGGTTATGGGGGCATGACTGGTATGGTGTGTGTGTGTGAGAGACATGGGCCCTAAGGAAGAGGACCATGAGTATAGAGCTTAGCATCTACTGCTGCTACTGTGTGCTATGGCCTGCATGGAAGAGGAATAGGAGAGCTGCTGGAGGGGGTAAGTAAAGGGTGGCTTTTTAAGTTTATTTTTCTTGATTGACTGCCATTCTAATTATTTAATATTACGTGATGTGTCTGCTTTTTTAAAATATTTTATTGGTGTTTGGAGAATTTTTAATATTTTTTATGAGTTTTTAATTGTTGGATGTTATTCTGTTCATAGCTGTTTTGAAACATTTATTCTGTTTATTAGTATAGTTTTACAATTATTTCTGTGTGGGGATCTATAGCTGCTTGCTAGATCTGTTTTCCTAATAAGAGGTGTATTGGTTTTTAGGACCTGATTTAATATTTGTAGTGTTGCCTTTTCATAGATAGGGTTGCTCCTGTTTAATGAGTGTATTCCATAATACAGGAGTAACTTGTGAGGATTAGTTTATGTGCATTACTACAGATCCTGGGAGTATGTTAGGTCGGTTCTGTGTGTTTTACTGAGGTGAGATATTTTACTAGCATGTAAGCATTTGTATCAGTCTTATTTGTTATGTTTTCTCAAGAGGACATGCATTGGTGGTAAACTGCTGTCTTTTCATAAGTAGGGCTATTGAGCCTGGAAGTAGAAGGAGTTTGAGTTGCTGTTACTGAGATGACACCAGAACCAGAATATCTTTTTTGTAGGGTGAGTTGTATGGGGTATGTCAATTCTGCTTTACATCGATTATTGTGGGTCAGGGGGGTTCCCGTGGATGCAAATTGTACTTTTACATCTAGCCCTGTGACGATCATGGGTCAGTGTGTCATGCATGTGAGAACCATCTGTCAGGTGTGTCCTGACAGAAAAAAGGTTGAGAACCACTGCTCTATAAATTGAAAACCTGATGGAAATTTTAGAACTGTGAGGAAGTTGCTAAATTTGTAGCTAAATTGTCCAAAAATAGCTAAATTAGTTTCCTGTCATTCACAGTTCTAAAATCTTTATTGGGTTCAAAAAGTTGCCAGATTTAGCTACAAAATCATTAAATTGGCAATACTGTTTTCATTCTTTTAGTGGAGATAGTTTACTGTATCTGGGTTGCTATTCAACACTTCTAATTGGTCCCTTCTCTATTACATCTCTCTCTGGCTTGGTAGCTTTATCAATGGTCCAATTGGCCCAATTTAGGTCACTGATTTCCTCTGGTTACAGCACTTTTGGTGCAGTTTTTGCTTATAAGGCGCCATCTTGTAATATCTGTCTTGTTTTATGACTGTATACCATATTTTGGTGCTACAATATTAAATTGTTCAAGATCCTTTTTCACGATATGTAACTACAAGCCATTAAGCCCGTGAAAACGGGCTAGATTAAATTTTTTTTTTCAGTTCTTTTTCGGACATGGCACTCTTCACTTCTTTTCCCTCACTCCCCCTTCCCCTCGCTCATTCACCTTGGTCACTCACCCCCTTCCTCCACTCACCTCCCTTCCCTCCCCCCACTCAAACTCCCTTCCCTCAGTCTTACCCTCTTTCTCCCACTGTCACTGAAACCCCCTTCCCTCACTCTCACCTCCCCCCCTCATTCTCACTCCCACTCCCTCTCCCTCCCCTTCCCTCCTCAGTCATTGCTATGTGACTCGAGAATGTCACTCTTCTACACTTCTCCCTCACTCCCCTTTCCCCTCGCTCATTCACCCTCCTCCCCCTCGGTCACTCACCTCCCTTCCCTCCCCTGCCCCTACTCAAACTCCTTTCCCTCAGTCTTACCCTCTTTCTCACACTGCTTCCCTCCCCTCACTGAAACCCCCTTCCCTCACTCCCAACTCCCCCTCTCCCTCCTCAGTCATTGCTATGCAGGGGCGGATGAGGGAAAATAGTGGCCCGGGGGATTTTTCTCCATACTGGCCCATGGGTACCCAATTACATATACAATATAATTTACATATATAATTTACATATATATGTACACACCCCTATATTTCGGCATGGTCCTCCCGTGTCAACACAGTACTATTTGCCAAAACCCAAAGAATAACAACCCCACCAATGAAAAAGAATACCACAAATATTATACCAGAATCTAAAATATCAATACACCTCCTATCAGGAAAACAGAACAGGCCAAGCTACTACAGATCCCTACAGAGAAACCACATGCTAAAAGAATGCTTTATCTCAGTCTTTGCATGCAGAACACAAACTCTCACCAAATACAGAAAAAAAAAAAATATATATATATTATAAAAATAGAAATAGAAATGTGCAGACAAAAACTAAACTGTAAAATGTATAATGCCAGACTCTATACAGTGCAACAATGGAAAAACAAAAATGTCACCATGCCTCATGAAACAATCAATAAAATCAAGATATATAAATCATGAATCATAATTATAAAATCATGCTAATAAAATAATTTCAAAACAGCTGATGAATAGAATATCCAATAATTAAAGACTCAAGTAAATTTTGAAACCTTTACCAAACACCAATAAAATATTTCAAACAGCAGACACATCACATACTACCCAATAATTAAAATGGTAGTCAATCAAGAAAAATGAACTTAAAAAGCCACCTTTACTTACCCTATCCTGCAGTTCTCCTACTCCTTTCCATTGCAGGCCACACCAGAAGCAGCAGTAGCAGCTGAAGCTGTCCTCAGGGTCCTCTTCCTTAGGGACCACAATCAATCTCTTCTCTCTCTCTCACACAGACCAGTTTCTGTCTCTCACACACCAATTATCTCCCCAACCAGTCTCTCTCTCTCTCACACACACACACACACACACCAGTCATCTCCCTGATCAGTCTCACACATACACATGTCACCTCTCTGGCCAGTCTCTCAATCACACAATGCTCTCGCTCCCTCTTACACACAGGATTTCAATCACACACATGCTCTCTCTATTTCACCTACATACAAGCTCTCAATCACACACATGTTCTATCTCACTTACAAACAGGCTCAATCACACCCATGCCCTCTCTCACAGCCACAAGCCAGTGAAAAACATGCTCCATCTCTCTCACACACACACATTGATACACACAAGCACCCTCCCTGACTCACATATATACCACACACATACAGAAGCACCCTCCCTGTCTCACATACACATTACACTCTCACAGAAGCACCTTGCTTTCAGACTTGCAGCATTTTTTCACTTTTACTAAAAGTGAAAGTGATGATCCCAACCATTAAATAAGAAAACTACATTCCTATCAGAAGGCAAAATGACACCCTTCCTTCAGGTTCTGTCCTCCCAAGGGACAGCCACCCACACCGTACAGCTTCTCTTGTTTTACGCTTTCAGGCAATAAAGCAAGTGTCTTTCTTAAAACTATCAGTCATAGGATTATTCATGTGGGAGATATGGAACCGAAAGACATCCTTAGTCAACTTCCCTTTTAAATGGGAAGATTCCAGTCTTAGTCATTTAAAAATATACATTTTCTAAAGGCTTAAAAAAAATAGCAAAACTGTTTCAGATGGAACTATTCTAGTCTTCATGCTTAAATTATGCTTCAAAAAAAACAAACAAACCCCACCTGGCATCAGTATCTTAAATTTGTGATTTTACTGAGATGAACATTTTAAATATTTTAATTTTTTTTTGCTTTAGTATTTGTCTCTACCCACTTTGCTAAATTTTATTTTCCAGAAGAGGGATGCTTAAAATTCAGTAATTTCATCTTTCATCCAACTTTTCAAAAGTTGTGCTACCAGTACAAAAGTTGAGGTATATGTATTATCACATTTCATTTTTTTTAAACTGGCAGATTCCTTTCTTATACACGCACACACACACACACACACACACACACACGCATGCACCATTCCTTTCTCTCACACACACACACACACACACGCGCACCGTTCCTTTCTCACACACAGAAGCACCCTTCCGATCTAAGATCCCCAGCTGAACAGCTGGTCTCCGGCGGCGGTTAGCAGCACCGGTGCTCACTTCTTCGGCCCCCACCGGCCTTTTTAATTTCTTCGGCCCCCCGACTTGGTCTCCGGCGGAGGTTGAAGAAATTAAAATCGATGCCGGCGGCGTAGGCCGAAGAAAAGATGGGTGCCTCCCAGCCAGCCTCAAGCGGGGGCTAGCAGGGAGGCGCCCATCTTCTTTTCTTCGGCCGCCGCCGGCCTCGATTTTAATTTATTCGGCCCCATCGGCTTGGTCTCCCATGGGGGCTGGCTGATCTTCTTTTCTTCTGCCTCTGCCGGTCTCGATTTTTATTTCTTCAGCCCGGGCTGGCTGATCTTCTTTTCTTCTGCCTCTGCCGGTCTCGATTTTTATTTCTTCAGCCCGGGCTGGCTGATCTTCTTTTCTTCAGCCTCAATTTTTATTTCTTCGGCCCCCGCTAGCTTGGTCTCAAGCGGGGGCTGGCTGGGAGTCGCCGAGGCTGGGCTGAGGAAGAGCCACGTGGTCAAAACCACGTGACCAGCTAGACCGGCCCACCGAGGGAAGCCCTATCCCAATAGGCCAATCCGCCCCTGTTGCTATGTGACTCGAGAAGTCACTCTTCTACACTTCTTCTCCCTCACTCTCCCTTCCCCTCGCTCATTCACCTCGGTCACTCATCCTCCTCCCCCTAGGATACTCGCCCCCCCTTTGTCCACTCACCTCCCTTCCCTTCCCTCCCCTTCCCTCCCCTGCCCCTACTCAAACTCCCTTCCCTCAGTTTTACCCTCTTTCTCCCACTGCCTCCCTCCCCTCTCACTCAAACCCCCTTCCCTCCACTCTCACCTCTCCCCCTCATTCTTACTCCCACTCCCTCACCTTCCCTCCTCAGTCACTCACCACCCTCTCTGTTGCGACCGTCCCAACTCTCTCCCCCCTTCCCTGGCGGCAGAGGGATGGGCTCCGGCTATCTCCCAGCTCCACCTCGGCATGTCGGCGTTTGTTTTTTCTTCAACTCGCAGATGCCCGGACCCTGCGCTTCTCTCGATCCTCAGTGTAGGTGGGGGATGGAGGGAGCGCGCACATGGATCTCAAGCTCGCGCACCTGCTCAGAGATAGCTGGTGTTCCCGTTGCCTCACATCCTGCTCCTTCCCTTCTGGCTCGCAATGTCGCTCAGAGTTCTCTGTTCCGCGCATGCATGGCAGAGCTGCTGTCTACTGCACATTTGTGGCACATCGGTCAGGGCTCATTTATCTGTATGATTATACTGTCATCTGATTTGTGTAATTCTGTATATGATCTTTGTTAATTTTCTCTTCTATAGTCTTTAGATTATCCTATTATTCCCTCCCGACTCAACCCCCTCTGCCGAAACATGGCCATGTCGGGGGACTGTACTACTGAAAACACATCTTTTCTGTATTTAAACATTGTGAATACAATGATTGTTTGAGTAACTTACTAAGTGGAATGTGCAGTATTGAACAGCTTCTCACAGCTTCATCACACATTTTCTATTACCAGTATGATTTTGTCACTTCATCACTTCTTTGTGCATTAACATTGCAACAGTAAGTCTTGGCTATATGAACTAGAAATAGCTGAAATGGCCTTCATCAGCATAAATCTTGGTATTTATTTTTTATGTTTTATTTATCAGTTTCATGACCAGCAGGGAAAGGGAAAGTGTTCCTCAGTTCTGATCATTGACACTAACAAACTAATGATAAATTCTACAGGCCATTTGAGAATGCAGTTCATGAGATTCGTATCGGTCAAGTAATTTCGCTATTAAGTATTTTAAAAAAATAGCCCAAGAAGCAGAAAGCTAGTTTTAATTTGGGAAGTGAAGTTAATGTGCAATGTGACCACAATGCGTCTCTTCACATCACGAGGGCTGAAAAAGCTACTCATGCAGAACTACGTTCACTCTTTCAGAATATTTGGCCAGTTTTGCGGCTTACTCCTTTAACTATATGTTAGAGGGATTTTTTAAAGACCCCGATAAGATCTCAAAGTAACAGAGAATCCTTCAAAATGTGTTAAGAAAATAATCTGGCCATCATGACACAGACTTGGCCATTTTTCTGAAACTAGCCTTTATTCTGAAAGAATATTTTGCATAAGTTTTGAGCTACTGCTATGCTCTTCTATATTTTACTGTTTTGGTTACTAGTAATGGCTCAGGAACCAGTTTTTATTTTGTTTTATGCTTATATTTTTGTGTTTGATGTATTTTTTATTGGTTGTTCCTCATCTATGGTATTATTACAGTTAGATGAGTCATAAACAAATAAAAAGATAGGCTCTGATTTGTTCCAAATTGGATAATTGTAATGTGATGTAATAAGGAATTCCAGTGAAATCTATTCATCATCTTCAGATTTCTCAGAACAATGCAGCTCGGGTAATAGTAGGTCATGCTCTTTTTGACTATATATGACTGTAGCCCAAATTCAATTTAAAGTATTTGTTTTGATTGATTTTTCATATTCATCATCAAGTTGGTCCTTCCTGTGTGCATTTTTCTTCATTAAATTTGATGCAAGAGGCCACGCTTCAGCTTCCCTCATTGAGAGGATTTAAATTGGAAAAATGCATAAACATTTTTATTCGGCTGGCCCAAGACTACGGAATACTTTGCCCCTGGGTTATTGTCTCTTAGACCAATATTTACGTTTTATGAAATCCGTAAAGACCTGGCTACTTTGTTCTGCATTTTCTATGCATTTGATTAATTATTACATTTTGACTGCCCAGTTTTATTGGTTTAATTAGTGTTTTGTTTTATGATATTTATATGCTTTAGATTATTGTAATTGGTCTAGTGGAATTTTTGTGGCAATCTTTTGTATTTTTATGTGTCACCATGGGCCATAGAGTGGGATATGACAGGTTATAAATGTAAATAAATAAATTCCCCTCGGATCCATGTAACTATTGCCAGGGAATATATGATATTCATAAATATGAAAATCAAAGAGGGGTTCCTTTTGATAGAGTATCTACAGTAGCTCTTTAGCCATTCATGCTGATGCTAGCAATGACAATTATCAGCATCACTGACAAATTAAAAACAATATAAGCCAGGTCATTAGTGCTGAATGTAAGACAATAAGTCTGCAGTTTTGCTGTCTAATAAATGGTGTATGGATCCACACATTGGAAGTTCCCAGCAATGGCCAATCCACCAAAACAACTTAAAATCAGATAGCAAAAGTGAAATGTTGCACTATAGAAAATTTTGCAATTTAATTTCTCTAGTGCAGTGGTTTTCAAACCCAGATCTTAAGCACTCTGACTCGGTCCAGTTTTCAGGGTTATCAATATGCACATTATCCTTGTACTTATTCTGAGAACTGGGGGTCCTTCGGGACTGGATTTGGGAGCCACTACTCTGGTGGTTCTCTCGCCTCACTGCATTGGAAAGGGTAGGCTTATGGCGGAGGTAGAGTTGGAAGGAGCATTTTCAAATTTGTATTCTCCATTTCCTTCACTTCCTAAATTAGGTAAACAAATTTGAATAAGGTTGACTTTCAACTGCAGTTTGCATTACTTTTGAAGGATTTGATTTGAAATTTTTTTTCAGGCCTAATTGAAAGAAATTTGTTTTCCATGATAAACACAGAGGTTTAATATAAATCCTCTCCCAAATCAAACGAATTAGACAAATTAAAACCCTCATCTAACATCAAACCAGGCCAAAATCAATCCAGATTTGTACATCCAAATGTAAATCTATTTAGATTACATTGTAACATAGTAAATGACAGTAGATAAAGAGTAAAATGGTCCACCCGGTCTTGTTTAGGGTTGTAACCACTGGTCCATGCTGGTTACCACAATGCATACTTACATGCATAAAGCTGTCATTGCTCATTAGCAAAATACTGACACAATGTTGTCATAAGCCTGCTAACCTCCTATAAGACAAATCACTGCCCTTCTTTTTTCCAGTTACATTTTGTCAGCCAAGTAACTACATTTATCAATGATTGTACACTGTTCCTTCCCCTATGAAACGGGTGACATTTTTAATATATAATACAATCTAAAAGAATGAAAATGCAGAGCCAGTTCCCATGGATCAAGTTCCAGTGCTATGTGCATGCCAAGTTTAGATCCCCCTTCTTCCAGGACCATCAGGCCTAGGCATACTGTGGAGGTGGTAGGCCTAGGCCTGGGGTGGGTGAGGGAAGGCAATAGGCACCACTGTGCTGGGCCTGCTAGCTGAGTGACACAGAGCATGTGGCTTGGAAGAGGCAGCTTTTGGACTGGCATGCCATGGGCAACTGGAAAAAGAGACCATTGAGGGATAAAATGGAGAGGAAAGATTTAAAAAATAAATTAAAAAATGCAAACCATACCAATAATCTCCAAAGCATCCTTGTTAGTTACATGTTCACTTTTGAGGACTAATACCTTAAGATATGTAAAATGTAGCAGTGCAGAAGCTAGAAGGAAAAATATTTATATTGATATTAGATGAGTTATAAATTAAAACTAAAGATAAAAGAATATTGTGTGGATACAGTAATATTGTATTTGACTATTTTTGACATCCTGAATTGAAGTCTTATTCCATCAAGAGAATCAGTTATTGAAATACACAACAGCCACAAGTTACAGTCTAGTATACTGCAGAGACAGCACATGTTTGAACCATGCAGGCCTCCATAGATACAGAGTCCTGCGGTTCAAACAGGGGATGTTTACATTGTGGGGCTGCAGGAGGGAGGAATTGCCTGTATTTAAGCTGCAGCGTGACAGCTTAGCGCGCTGGTTGGGGCACGGGAAAGAAGGGACAGTGCAGGGGAAGACTGGAACTGAGGCAGAGAGGAGAGGAAAATGGGAAGCAAGGACTGGGAGGGGCAGCAAAATAAGAATGGGCATCAGGGACTTGGGGGGGGGGTAGTGCAAGTGAATAATGTGATGGGGAGAGCATTGGAGGAATAGGATTTGCGGATTCATGGACAGCAGATACTGGGGTGGAGAGCAGGAGAAGAATCAGGGAAGAGCAGCGACCTTTATACTGGGGGCAGGGTTAAGAGCTGAACTCTTGATAGACTTGAGGGGCAGTGGGGGCTTCGTAGTTGGGTGAGTACTACTTTTGGTATTAAACCGGCTGGGGAGAATATGAGTGAAGGTGTGAGAAAGAGAAAGGGGCTGAAGGGCGGGGAAGGATTGCTAGGCAGTGTGGATTTGCCTGGAGGACTGGACAGAGGGTGAAAGGCAGTGGAATAGGGTTGGGGTGTGAGGAAAGGGATGGGTCTGTGAAGGAGGTGATAGAGAGTGGGCATGGGGCTGGAATTGTTGTGAAACAGATAAGGAAGCCGGTAGGGATTAAGAAGTAGAAGAATAGGCTGGAGGTCAGGGAAGGAATGAAGGTCAGGAAACGAGCAGAGGCTAGTGAGGGAATGAGAGGCACAAGAAGGTACATGAGAAAAGGGTGGTGGAAATGGAGGACCAGGGAATGGGTGAAGATAAAGGGGAATTGGATGCTTGAAAAGGAGTGAGAGATGGGGAATGAGAAGGCTAAAGGGGGGTGAAGAGAGGGAGACAGAGGCCTGGAGGGTTGAAGAGGGGTGAAATTTAATTATGAATGGATAGAAAGGCAAAGAAGGGAGAAATGGAGAAAAAAGATGAAAGGGAAGGAATAATGTCTGAGGCAGATGTAGGGAAGGAAAGGAAGATAACAGGAGGAGAGAAGAAATAGAAAGTGGCATGGAGAAGAGAGAGACCGGGACCAACCCAATCACAAAAATAAAATGCCCAGACAACAAAGGTAGAAAATATTTTATTTTCAGTTTTTAGAATGTGGAATATGTCAGCTTTGGGAATGTACATTTCTGATAACTTTGCATTTTGCTCAGTTAGGGAGGAAATGCATTTCTGTTTCTTTTTCTCAGGTATTGCACTGCATGCACAGTCAGGCTTCTTGGGGTCTCCATTTCAGATTTTGTCTGCATTTTTCTGTTTTTAATTCGTGGTCTCTTATTTTGTATTAGGTAAGGGTCAGTTTGTGTTCTGTGTATGTGAATGAGGTGAGGGATTCTGCTGACATGTAGTATCTGGCTTATTCTATTTTTCCAGTAGAAGGTGTATTGGTGTTCTAGGGCCTATAGTAACATGTGCAGTGCTGCCTTTTCCCAGGTACAATTGCTGCTGTTTGAGTCCTAGGAGTTAGTTTTTTATGGTTTGGCAGGTTTTCCATGTAGGTTCTCAGAGGTCCATATTCAGTCACTATCTGGATAGCAAAGTTAGCCAGATAAACTTATCTGGTTAACTTTGGAGATATATTCGTTAGTGCAGCCATCTTAAAGTTAGCTGGTTAAATTTAGGTCAGTTCTTTGGCCTGACCAAACGTACGGCTAACTCTGAATATTGGAATTAGCTAGATAAATAAATAAATAAAATAACTTACCTGGCTAAGTCAACTCCTCCCAGTTACGCTCCCAGAGCTCCCTTAACTTATCCAGTTAAAGTCTAGCCGGATAACTTATTATCTGGCTAGAATTTAGTCGTATAAGTGCCCAAATCTTTATTTAATGTTTTTGAATATGGACCTCAGTATGTCTTTTTGAAGGGTTTTGTGTTACTTCACAAAGTTTCTGGCAGTCGAAGATGTTTGTATCCCAAAAACCTAACTGCAATGCAGTTCTTGATAACCAGAGATTCCCAACCCCTGCTCTAAGCCAACTGCCCGTGGTCCCCTAGAGGAAACAATCAGTGAAGCTAAGAGGCCTGCTTCTTCTCAAGAATCCTGAGACCTGATCTTCTGCCTAAATGTTCCTGAATCTTCTTTTAAGGTATTATGTCTGACAGTAAGAACAATGCCTCCTAAGAGTCAAATAAATATATCAGGCAAGGAATGTTTAATCAATTCAGATGCTGGATCAACTTTTCATATTTAAACATCCATACCAATATATAGATATTGATTTGCAATTATTTTTCTTACCAAAAAATTGTATTTCCTTGTCCCCTAAAAATGATCCAGTGAATCTAATCTCTGTGAGCTTCTTGCAGGAAGAGAGTGCAATCATCAAGGCCTCAAAATCCAGAAAGGATGTACAGTTCAAATGAAACACGGTGAGATTGACGAAGTGTTTAATAAACTCAGCTGAAAAATGTAAAAGACAGAGCTTTAAAATATTTGTTTCATTTATTAAAGTTTTCTGTAGAACAATTACATGACAATGTATCTACAAACAAATCGTTCAGGAAAAGGAATAATAAAAAAAACCCAACAGGAAGACTGAAAAATAAGTCACCCCCTGATCCAGAACCAAGACTGAAGCATATCAAAGGTGACATATAAATACCTGATATCACCTGGTATATTTCCCACATTCCATAGATCCCTGTGCTTTTTAGCTTAAAACCTGCTCCTATCAGCTGTACGATCTGAATTCTTAAGGACGGAGACTCCAACAAACCAAAGGTTCACTGAAGGTGAGGAGGGAGACAAAACTGGAGAATTACTTGTCTAGCAGCTTAGGTATCTTTGTGTCATGTGTGCTGTTCCCAAAAATATACATGAGAGAGGGAAAAGGAGATTATATGAATTCATCATTGCACTGATTTTACTGCAGATTTTTTTCCAGACTGGGAAATATTAGCAGACAAGTGGTGATTTATTTATTTATTTATTTAAAGGCTTTTTTTTTTTTATACCGGTATTCGTGAGTACATCATATCGGTTTACATGTAACTTGAACATTGTACAAAGAACGGGGAGCGGAACTTGGGTGAGGTAGCGAACCATTTAAACAATTAACTTGATTTTTGACTATGTGCAGGGGTAGGAGGAATACATTATCGAGGGGTACTGTGTAGATGCAAGGGGTATAAATAAATAGGAAAACTTGGGAAAAATGGGGCAGGGGGGACATGGAGCAGTATAATTGGCAGTGTATTCATATTGCAAATATAAAGATATTTGGGCTAACACATGGCATTATTGAGATGGGGAGGGGGGAGCGGGGAGCAAATACATAACATAGTTGATGATATATGATGCTTTATCGGAGCTGAATGAGATATCCCTCTAGCACAAGGCATTGTCAGTCATTTTGCAAACAGGAGAAAATATTTATAACTGAATGAGTATGGCCATCTAGAGTCCTATTTTAATAATGTTTTAGAAATTACCATTTATTTTATTATATTTTTATACTTATTATTATTTCAGAACACCGGCTTATTAAATAAAATTGCCAATGAACTCTCATGTTACTTGTGACTCTAGAGCTCCTTTTGCTCTTCCTAGCTTTCATATTTCAGTCTTTACACTGGTTACCTATCAAAGCTAGGATTTCGTTCAAAGTACTAATGATGATACATAAACACATTCATAACACTGCCCCTCTAAATCTGTGCCATCAACTCCGTGCTCAATCCTCTGAAAGACCTATTAGAAGAGCTTACAAAGGCTCTCTGCAAGTTCCCCCTTCTAAATCTTCTCTAAGCAAAAGAGCATTATCTACATCTGGGCTGACACTTTGGAACACTCTTCCTCCTGGCCTTCGTCAAGAACAGTGTCTCCTCACCTTCAAGAAGGACTTAAAAACTTGGCTGTTTAATCAATCTTTCCCTGAAAACCCTGGTTCTCCTTGATGCAGATCTAAAAACATGAACCCTAGTCCTATGACCTACGTCTAGTGGACTTATTGATCTTTTTCCTCACAGCCCTTTAAGAACACTTTCCAATCTTAAACAATGTTCGATTTGTGAATCACATTTTATTTATTTTTGTTCTCGGTTTTGCTGCTGTGCCTTGATTCCATTTGTTTCAAATGTTCAATGGTTTTAAATGTTCAATGGCTATTTTCATTGTTTAATGTATCGCCTCATAGCGAAAGTTCAGTTCTTTTGTAAACCGGTGTGATCTATATTCTTTATAGGAATATCGGTATATAAAAAATTCAAATAAATAAATAAATAAATATGCCTCCAACAGGACATCCCAACATATATTTCTGAAAATAAGAGGATTTATGTAACCTGGTCAGTTTTAGAGGCCATACCTTTGCAAAGGCAGTGAGAGGATGGAAGCAGTTCAGAGAAGAAAAACCAAACTATTACAGGGCCTGGAATTCAAACTCTAAATAAGGAGACTCAAGGCATGCAAATGTACTTGCTGGAGGAAAAAAGGGAGAGAGGAAATGATAGAATTATTCAAATGAATAAAGTACATCAAGATACAATTTTCCACAGAAAAAAAATTGAAGGACACAAGGGCTCACGAGAGGAAGGCTGAGAGGAAATACTTTCTTGCACAGTGGGTGGTAGACATCTGGAATAATCTACCAGCAGAGGTGGTGGAAATCAAAATGGTGCTAGAATGCTTGGGAAAGGGGTGAGAGATTGGGTAAAAGAAATGATGGGGACGGGGGAACTGGCTTAGGCATGAAAACTCATATGTGTATCTTCCCAAAATGGTAGAGGACTCAAGACATGGGGCAACAAAACTGCCTTGCATAAGGAGCAATATCCTGCAGGTAATCTCCTATGGCTAATGGCTAAAAAATCCTTTTCATTGTACAAAGGATGATGACCAGAGCTAGGACCGTGTTGGTGGTCAAGCTTGCACACTGACACTTGGGAGATATCCTTAGTCAGAGCAGTGTAAACAGGGGTAACTAGGCAGACTGGGTAGGCCAATTGGTCCTTATTTGCTGATATCTGTAAACCGATTTGATTTGCATATAATGTAAGAAGATCGGTATATAAAAAACAAAAAATAATTAAATAAATAAATACATAAATGTCTACTATGCCACCATAAGGAAATTTTCAGTGGGCTAGCAGTTTCCCTTTCAAAAATTGTTTGGCTGCCAGTGCCACGAGAAGGCTTTTTCTTGTATATTTTACTGGTGCAAAGTATGTGGGTAAATCAAGGAAATGAAATGTCTGGGTAAACTTCTGGTGGCCCGCGCCGTCTCCCACTTTCAGTGCCACCCGTTTTCCTTGTGGGGAAGGGCAATATTCAAAGGCAGAAGGTTTTACGCAGGTAAACTCTTCTTTACTTGCAGAAATCCCTTTGAAAATTGCCCTCAGTGGGGACAGCTTTATAAAATTGTGAATGAATTAGGCAACAGATATGCACATGGGGCAGATTTTTAAAATTACGCGCAGGGGGTACATTTGTGCGCTCTACCCGGCGCGCACAAATGTATACCTGAGTTTATGACATGTGCGCACTGCCACTCGCATGTTATAAAATCCGGGGTCGGCATGCGCAAGGGGGTGCACACGTGCACCTTGCGCATGCCGAGCCCTAGGGGAAGCCCAATGGCTTTCCCCATTCCCTCCAAGGCCGCTCCGAAATCCAGATCATTTATAAATATATTAAAAAGCACTGGTCCAAGTACAGATCCCTGAGGCACTCCACTGTTAACCTTTTTCCACTGTGAAAACAGACCATTCAATCCTACTCTGTTTCCTGTCTTTTAACCAGCTTGCAATCCACAAAAGGACATCGCCTCCTATCCCTTGACTTTTTAGTTCTCTTAGAAGCCTCTCATGTAGGACTTTGTCGAAAACCTTCTGAAAATCCAAACACATCACATCTACTGGTTCGCCTTTGTCCACAACTTTATTCACCCCTTCAAAAAATGTAGATTTGTGAGGAAAGACATCCCTTGGGTAAATCCATACTAGCTGTGTCCCATTAATCCATGTCTATTTAAAGGTTCTGTGATTTTATTTTTTATAATAGTTTCCACAATTTTTCCTGGCACTGAAGTCAGGCTCACCAGTCTATAGTTTCCAGGATCACCCCTTGATCCCTTTTAAATATCAGGGTTACATTGGCCATCGTCTAATCTTCAGGTACAACGGATGATTTTAATGATAGGTTACAAATTAATTGAAATAAGTCTGAAATTTAATTTTTTAGTTCTTTCAGAACCCTGGGATGTATACCATCCAGTCCAGGTGATTTACTACTCTTCAGTTTGTCAATCTGGCCTACCACATCTTCCAGGTTCACCGTGATTTGGCCTTATCTTCCCTAAGTGCCCCTTTAACTCCTCGATCATTTAACGGTCCAACTGACTCCCTCTCAGGCTTTCTGCTTCGGATATATTTTAAAAAGTTTTTATGGTGAGTTTTTGCCTCTACAGCCAACTTCTTTTCAAATTCTCTCTTAGCCTGTCTTATCAATGTCTTACTTTAAACTTGCCAGTGCTTATTCTTAATTCTATTTTTTTCTGATGGATCATTCTTCCAATTTTTGAATGAAGATCTTTTAAGCTAAAATAGCCTTTTTCACCTCACCTTTCTTAATGTGTGGAATACATCTGGACTGTGTTTCAAGGATGGTATTTTTTTTTAACAACTTCCACGCATGTTGCACACTTTTTACCTTTGTAGTGCTAGAGCCGTGGATTTACTTATTGTCCCCTTTCAGTCATTAATTCAAATTTGAATTATGATCACTATTGCCAAGTGGCCCCACCACTGTTACCTCTACCAATTCCTGCACTCCACTGAGAATTAGATCTAAAATTACTCCCTCTCTCATTGGTTCCTGAACCAGTCGCTCCATAAAACTGTCATTTATTCCATCCAGGAACTTTATCTCTCTAGCATGTCCTGATGTTTCACTTACCCAGTCAATATTGGGGTAGTTAATCTCCCATTATTACTGCACTGCCAATTGGGTTAGCGTCCCTAATTTCTCTTAGCACTGTCTGTCTTACCATCTTGACCAGGTGGATGGTAGTATACTCCTATCACTATTCTCTTCCCCAAAACTCAAAGGATTTCTACCCATAAAGATTTGATTATACATTTAGTCTCATGCAGGATCTTTATCCTGTTGGACTCTATGCCTTCCTGGACATAAAGCGCCACCCCGCCATCAAGATGCTCCTCTCTGTCATTGCGATATAATTTGTACCCCAGTATAGCACTAGCCCATTGGTTATCCTCTTTCCACCATGTCTCTGTGATGCCAATTAAGTCTATGTCGTCATTCACTACTATACACTCTCAGGGGCAGATTTTAAAAGTTACCCAGTGCACATAAATGTACATCCGTTCTTATAACATGCACGCGCAGCCGCGCGCATGTTATAAAATCAGGGATCGGTGCGCACAAGGGGGTGCACACTAGTGCAACTTGTGCGTGCCGAGCGAATTGTTGGGTCTCTGGGCCAACATCCCAAAACTCCGGGTGCCTTGTTACAGAAGGCTGGAAGAGAAAGGGCCTGAACCAGCGCACGTTCAAAGGAGGAGCATCAGCACCCGTGCCCCCAGAAGAAAACGTGAAGCTGGTGCTGTGCGACAAGAAAGACTAGCAGAAGCGTCACCCTCCTCCGTGGGAAACTGAAGATGCAGGAGGAGGAGCAACAGTATCAGGCCCCATCTGAAAATAAAACAAGGGCAGAGCGGGCCAATGCTAGTGTAGGAGGAGGAGGAAGTGGTGCGCATGTCCCATGGGCCTGGGGAAAGAGGAGGCTCCTGTGGCTAATGAGAATTGAGGTGAGAAAAGACAATGTGAGTGCATGTGTGTAAGGAAGAGGGAGAGAAGTGAATGAGTGTATAAGTGTGTAGGCATGTTTGGGTGTGTGTGGGAAAGTGAGAGTGGGGCAGGGGGTGTGCCCTCCCCTCCCTTGCGTCAGGCAGCATATTGTCTTGGCTTGCCCCTGGTTAAGGCCAGAGGGATGCTGGGTCGTAATGAAAGAGGCCTAACCAACAGGAAAAACGAAGTGATAATGCCATAGTACAGTCCCTTGGTGAGGCCTCACCTGAAATACTGTGTTCAGTTCTTGAGACCTCATCTCGAAAAGGATAATTACAGAATGGAAGCGATCTAGAGAAAGGTGACTAAAATGGTGTGGGGTCTCTATGGAAAGCCATCTAAGATGAGATTGAAGGACCTTAATATGTATACCATGGAAGATAGAAGAGACAGGGGAGATATGATGTAGAGCTTCAATACTTGAAAAGAATTAACCATGCACACAAATCAAATATTTTCCAATAGAAAGGAATCTATAAATCTAGGGGTCATATGATAAAACTCCAAGGAGGAAGACTCAAAAACAATGTCAGGAAATATTTCTTCATGGCAAGGGTGATAGATGCATGGAATGCCCTCCTGGAAGAGGTGGTGAAGATGAGAACACTAATGTAATTCAGAAGGGCATGGGACAAACCCAGAGATCCCTGCTGGCTAGGAATGGAAATGAACAAATGGGGTAACTATTATTACACCTAAAGTTTACATTTTTGCTTGGAGGTAGCCTGCACATAGTGAAAATTGCTACTACCTTAACAGAAAGACTGGGAGCAGATAAATGTTAAAAAAAGAGTCACAGATAATGATGAGTCTTTAGGGACCCCAAGTTTCAATATCTTGAACTTTTGAATATGCTCAATTAAGTCTCACCTGGTTCTTTTGGCCAGTAAGAAATGATGTAAACCATTTAAGGACCACCACCAATATGCCCGTACCTTGCAGCTGGGATAACATTATTTGATGGTTAACTGTGTCAAATGCAGCTGACAGATCTAATAGAACTAGAATGAAATTTGTACCTGTTTCAAAACTGCATCTAAATATGTGTAAGTTTGAAAGCAGACGTGTTTCAGTGTTGTCTGCTGGCCTAAAGCCAAATTGGAATTGATAGAGGATAATCTCATGACATAAAAACTTTATTATAACAGTGGAACAAGGGTCTAAAGTACATGTAGGGGAGTTCATACAGGAAATATACTGCAACACTTCATCAATGGTCACAGATTGGAAAAATTCCCCTCCGAACTTCAGCATGCTCATTATTTATAGTTACCAACAACTGATTATCAGAGAACTTAGAACAGACTTTTTTCTCTTTCATTTTTTCTTATTTATGATTATTTGTCAGATTTTCTATACCGTCGTTCAGACGAGCCATCACAATGGTTTACAGCCCTTAGATCGCAATCCCTCTGGGGTTGGCACTTCAGAGTGGATTACATTCAGATACTGTAGGTATTTCCCTACTGCAAAGGATTTGCAGGTGGCTTCTGTCAGTGGTAAATCATGATTTTTTTAAACCTGGAGTTAACTGATTTGAGTGTTTAACTGTACAAAAAGCTCTTGTGCACTATTTCCTGCTCTATGAATCATTTGTATTTTAAGTTTGTTTTGTTTTATGTATTGTATTTTATATATTGTATATATTGCTTTGAATAATTTAGTATAATCTGTAAAGTAGTTCATACATAATTTTAAATAAACAGGAATCCTTTCAGCAAAAAAAAAAAAAAGCTTTTGTTGCATATTTGGTTTCAATATTAGATTTCGGCAGATGATCTTGATAACATGCAGTGCTGTGAGTGGAAAGGTTGCCATGCTATTTTCTTTCTGCACGCTAGTGCTCTTTTTGCTTGACTTAGGCTCAGTTTTAAGCCACGGATTGCAATGAGACTGGAGGGCCTGACAGTCGAAATGACTGGCAGGCCAAGGTAATGCGGGCCCAGGCATGCTCGGGAAGGGGCAGGTCCCTAGGGGTAGGGTGCCACAGGACGAGGAAGGGCCCAGGAAGGCAGGGGTCACCTGAGGGACAGGCAGCGGAGGGGGGGGGGGTCGGGGTCAGGAGAAGGTGAGGCGGTTATCAGTAAGGTAAGGCTAGGGGCAGAAGGAGGAGCTGAGGCGATGCTGGCCAATCCTGATTGGCCAGCAAGCCGTGTTTGAATTTAGGGTAGGGGCTGCCTCAGAGCAACGCGGCACAGTCCTTCTCTGCGGCGCGGCTGCTCCAAGAGGCAGAGGCCGTTTTTCCACGAGTAGTCTTCCTTAGGAATACTAGGCGTGCAAAAAGGGCTCGGCGGCGGCGAGGTACCTGCGGTGAAGGGCGAGGAGCAGAGGCGGGCTGTCGCTGATTGCGGCGCGAGGCAGCTGCTGCACGTCCGGAGATGGCCTCGGAAGAGGCGGCTTGCGTCCCCGGAGATTCGGAGGAGGGCGGCATCTCGCCCGGCCGGGAGCCCGTTCGGTCGGCGGAGGAGCGGGTGAGCGGGGATGCATGGGGCGGTGCAGATGGCGATGGGCGGGCTGCGGCGAGCGAGGGAGGCGTGGCTGGTGAGGAGGACGGAGGCCGTGGGGGGCCAGAGGGGCTTCGGCTGATCGAGGTGGAGGCGGGGCCGGGTAGGAGGCGAGCCGGGCGAGCGTCCCGCTTGCGTTCGCGCTCCAGGGGGGGCGGCAGAGGCAGGGGGGTTGGTAGGCTGGGCGCGCCTTCGGGGGCCGGCGGCGAATCAGGGCCGTGCGGCCTGATGGGGGCAGGGTCGGCTGGCTGGGACGCCGGCGCGGGTATTGTGCGCGCCGGGATTGGCACAGCCAGGTCGGGGATGGGGGCAGGGTCTGGCCCTGCGGAGTTGGAAAGATGAGATAGGGCCTGCGGGGGGGTTCCTTTAGACGGATCGGGTGGTGCAGGGCTGCTGCCGGGATGGTCCGGGGTGGATCTGGTGCGGGGGGCAGGAGACTTGCAAGAGGCAAGTGACGGGGAGCCATGGTGGGAGTGGTCGGGGGAGTCTCGACGCTCTCCTACGGGGTGGCGACACGAGCGGCGTGCGGTGGCTCGCGGGCTCCTGCAGTCAGGCCGCCGGTTACTGTCTGCCAGGGGGGCCGAGGAGATCTCGGGGGAGGGGCAAGTTGCGCCGTGGCTGGCGGACCCCGAGCGGGTGACTTCTAGGCCGCTATGTGCAGCTGGGGGGGGACACAGCAGGGAGTCTCTCTAAGGGGACCCCGGGGCGGGTGAGGGCCGGACGCGGGGCGCGTGGTCTGAACAGGGGGTCGAGTGTGGCAAGGGGTCCTCGCGAGGGAGGGGGGAGACGGTCCGTCGGTTTGCAGGTGGGTCCTCCTCCTGTGCCTGCTGTTGGTTCTTCACAGATGGGTTCGGCTGAGGACGGCGGGGACGGGCCCGGTCCGTCGCGGCATGAGGCCTGGAGGAATGAGGCTGCAGTTGCAGAGCGGCGGGCGATGGCAGAGGGGTCAGCGGTGCTTGGAGTGGCGGCAGTCAGTGATTTTCCTCAAGGTGAGTTCCTTCTTTTCCCTGGGGACGGGGTTAGGGAGGTGGCGGCGGATTCTGGGGTGCTGCCTGGAAGGTCGCGGGGGGACTCAGACAAGGGGATTAGGAGCGGGACGGAAGATAGAGGGGGCGCGGGTTTGGCAGCAGGTAAGGCCCGCGGGGCGGCTCACAAAAAATCCAGGTCCAAGCGGCGGAGGGAGCGGGACAGTTCCTCGGAGTCGACTTCTTCCTCTTCGTCCTCTTCCTCGTCCATCTCTTCTGATTCGGCGACTGGGGTGTTGCCTGGTGCCAAACCCGGGGAGGCTTCTTGTGGTACTCCGGCGCTTGTTACTTTTTCGGAGTTATGGGAAGAGGTTCCTAGAGTGCTCCGGCGGAAGATTAGGCGCCGCAAATTTATTGATATTTTTCAATTGCTGGAGGGGCGTCGCGGGAAGCGAAAGCATAAGAAGAAGCGCGGGAAGAGCGATCGTTTTCCAGGAGTTCAAGTGAAGGTGGCGCGGAATAGTCATAATTGGACTCGGTCTTTTTTGCGTCTGGCCAGTGTGATTGGGCATCGTGACCCGTCACAGTATGGTCCGATGTTGTCCTATGCTGACGCGATTTTGGCTGCGAGCAAGACCTATGATGGGTGGTCGTGGCTCAATTATGACGAGCGCTTTAGGGATCGCATGGAAGAAAATCGGTTTATGACCTGGGGCAAGCAAGACGTGAGTTTGTGGTTGACTCAAATGGCCTCTAAGGCGGTCGGGGGCGGTTCGGGAGCTGGAGTGTCTGCGGGCGCGGGCTTCACACGGCCCTTTCGCCAAGGGTTTCCCGCTCTTGGGGCGGGCAAGGCGGGGGCAGGGGGCTCTGATGTCTGCTGGCGGTTTAACCGCTCCGTGTGCTCCTTTACAGACTGCAAGTTCCGACATGCGTGTGCCACTTGTGGAGCCGCCCATCCCGCATCGCGGTGTGTCAAGCGGCCAGGCGATGGCTCCGCTGGCATTTCCGGCGCCAAAGGTGGGGGGAAGTGAGGTTTGGGGCATGGCGGCCTCTCCAGTCCTGCTTGGTCCCATGCGTCAGTGATTGCAGGCTTACCCTATGCGGGACGGAGCTGATTTGTTGGAGAGGGGTTTTTCGGAGGGTTTTTGGATTCCGTGCGGGGAGCGGATACCTGGGGGGGGTGGGGAGAATTGTCCGTCGATCAACCGGTTAGTAGCGATAGTGGACGAAAAGCTGCGCGGGGAAATAGTCTTGGGGCGGATTGCGGGTCCATTCCCGGAGCCGCCGTTCCGAGGGTTGGTGTTGTCCCCGCTGGCAGTCATCCCGAAAAGGGAGCCTGGAAAGTATCGCTTAATTCACAATCTGTCTTTCCCGGCGGGGGACTCCGTGAATGACTGTATCCCTAAGGCACTTTGCGCGGTACGGTACGCTTCCTTCGATTCGGCAGTGAGGGTGATCATTCGTTGTGGTCCGGGTGCATTGTTGGCAAAAACCGATATCGAATCGGCTTTCCGGCTGTTGCCGGTTCACCCGCGGGATTTTCACCTGTTGGGATTTCGTTTTCGGAATTCTTTCTATTTTGACAAATGTATGCCCATGGGATGTTCGATCGCATGTGCTTACTTCGAGGCGTTTAGTACCTTCTTGCATTGGGTGGTGGTCAGCCGGGCGGGGTCAGGGAATGTGGTTCATTACCTGGATGACTTCCTGTTTGTGGGAGTCGCAGGGTCGGCGGATTGTTTGTCTTTGTTGAACTGCTTTCAGGGGGTGGCTAGCGAGTTTGGCATTCCGTTGGCTGCCGGTAAGACGGAGGGTCCGTGTACCAGGCTGGTGTTTTTGGGGATCGAGGTGGATTCGATAGCGATGGTCTCGCGTTTACCCTGCGAGAAGGTGGTTCGGCTGCGGAAGTTGGTCAGCCGGGCGTTGGAGCGGCCTAAGCTCACGCTCTTCGAGTTGCAGTCACTGGTGGGAAGTTTGAATTTCGCATGCCGTGTAATTCCTATGGCTAGGGCTTTTCTGCGGCGCTTGACCAGGGCAATGGCGGGGGTGGCGAGGCACCATCATCGGGTCCGGGTTACTGCCTTGATGAGGGAGGATTTGAGGATATGGGATCGGTTCTTGGTTGACTTTAATGGGACAATGCTTTGGCAGGATAATCCGCTTTCCAATCATGACCTCGATTTGTTTACAGACGCGGCGGGAGCTTTCGGCTTTGGGGCTTACTTTCAAGGTTCGTGGTGTGCGGCCGAGTGGCCGGTGGGGTGGATAACCGCGGGGATCACGAAGAATATCACCTTCCTGGAGCTGTTTCCGATCGTGGTAGCCCTGCATATTTGGGGCCCGCGGCTTCAGGGCAGACGGGTCGTCTTCTGGTGCGACAACATGGGTGTGGTTGAAGTCATTAATAAGAGGGCTGCCAAGTGTGCTAGGGTGTCAGAGTTGTTGCGGGAATTGATCTTGTGCTGCATGACTTTAAACGTGACTATTTGGGCTCGTCATGTACCGGGGGTTGCTAACGGTGTGGCTGATTCTCTTTCTCGTTTCAAGTGGGAGTTGTTTCAAGTATTGTCCCCCGAGGCGGACCCCTGCGGAGTTGCAGTGCCATCTTCCCTCTGGAGGTTCGGTTTCCCCAGGCCTGGAACCTGCTGCGGGCTTCACTAGCCCCGTCCACATGGTCAAGTTACGTGGCGGGTGCCCGGAAAGTGGCGGCATTTCTGTCTGCGGCGGGGTGGCATGGAGGTCCCGTGTCGGATATGTTGTTGCTTCGTTTCCTCGTGCTTGCTAGAGCGGCCGGTTATACGAAAGCGGCTGTGGGCAAGCAATTAGCGGGGTTCTCCTTTTTTATGAGGGCCCATGGATGGGGGTTCCCAGCGGGCAGATTTATTGTGCGTCGTGTCTTGGTGGGATGGGCTAGAGAGGTGGGGCGTCGTGAGGACAGGCGTTTACCGATCACTCATGATATTTTGCTGAGGTTGTGGGAGGCTTTGGCGGGCATATGTTTCTCGTCGTATGAGACGTTGTTATTTAGGTTGGCCTTCGTGTTTGCCTTTTTTGGGGCCTTTCGAATTAGCGAATTGGTGGCGCGGTCGGCGGCCAGCCCGGACAGTCTGGGTTTATTGGCGCGACATGTGCGGGTCACTACACGGTCAGTGAGGATCTTCATCCCTAGATCCAAAACCGATCAGGCTGGCAAGGGGATGTTGGTGGAGCTGCGGGCAGTGCCTGGTTTGTGTACGTGCCCAGTGTTCAACGCCGCGCAGTATTGTCGGGTGCGGCCCCCAGAGTGGGGTACGTTTTTGATTCATGCGGATCTTCGCCCGCTGACGCGGTTTCAGTTCGAAAGGGTTCTTCGAGAGGCATTGTCGTCCGTGGGTTTGGTAGTCGGCCGTTTCGGGACTCATTCTTTCCGGATCGGCGCAGCAACCGCGGCGGCGCAGGCGGGTTTACCCGGGGCAGTGATTCAGCGAATTGGGCGGTGGCGATCTAATGCTTTTCAGGGGTATGTTCGCCCCGGTTCGGGGCGGTAGGGAACCGTATTAACTCTTGTTTCTTTCCAGGTGCAGTCACAACGGGGAAGGCAGCGTGGATTGTGGGACATTCTTATACCCACTGGGCACACAGACATGCTTGCGGCCGCCCTTACGGGCCGCACTTGGACTTACACAAGAGGGGGGCTCAGGTACATTGGCTGGGTCGGCGGGGCATGGTTTGGGATGAGCTGATCCCGTGCGTGCGGGAGGCGCGCGAGCGGCTGGGACTGCCGCGGGCGGTGGTAATTCATCTGGGGGGCAATGATTGGGGTAAGCTGCCCGCCAGGCAGTTCATCGGTATGGTCCGAAAGGATCTCATGATGATTTCTATGATGTTACCATCTGTTGTAGTGTGTTGGTCGGATATTTTGATAAGGCCTTCTGAATCGGACAAGGTGATTTGGCGTCGTAGTAGATCCAAAGCCAACCAGCAGATTGGGGCCTGGTTGGTACGGTTGGGTGGCAGGCACATTCGTTATGAATGGTCCTGGGGGTCGGTAACTGGGTTGTTTGGAAAGGACGGTGTACACCTTTCGTTTCTCGGGATGGACTTATTCCTTAATTCGATTCAGGAGGCCTTAGAGGAGTTCTTCCCTTTGTAGTTTTGGCCGCATCTTTGGGGGTCACAGACATCTCATGTCTGTGTCTATGGCGGATGGCCCGAGCCAATGCTGGCGGTACACTGTTTATATATTGATGAGATGTTGGATTCAGGGGACGATTTCAATGTGATGTACTTCTGAGGAACGCTTGGGCGGCGGACTCCTTGCTAGAAGGCGGCGGGAGTCATTCGGCAGGCCTGGCTACTTGCTAGAAGGCGGCGGTGGCACACTGGGTTGGCTCCTTGCTGGAAGGTGGTTGGAGTCTGAATCTGGTGAGGAGGCCAAAGGCAAGCTGAGTGGCTGGTGGAGAGTCGTCTTGCTAGAGGAGTGGCGGACGGCTGGAAGATTGTTACTGTTGATTTTGTAATGTTATTGGGGCTCGGGCCTCCAGGTTATTATTAAAGCTGCGGCCTTGTTAAACCCAAACCCCCATTGTCTGTGATTATTGAGGAATGTAAAGGGTGGATGTGAGAGAGTGATGTCCTGGATGCCCGCATTATGGAGGGCCTGACAGTCGAAATGACTGGCAGGCCAAGGTAATGCGGGCCCAGGCATGCTTGGGAAGGGGCAGGTCCCTAGGGGTAGGGTGCCACAGGACGAGGAAGGGCCCAGGAAGGCAGGGGTCACCTGAGGGACAGGCAGCGGAGGGGGGGGGGGGGGGGGTCGGGGTCAGGAGAAGGTGAGGCGGTTATCAGTAAGGTAAGGCTAGGGGCAGAAGGAGGAGCTGAGGCGATGCTGGCCAATCCTGATTGGCCAGCAAGCCGTGTTTGAATTTAGGGTAGGGGCTGCCTCGGAGCAACGCGGCACAGTCCTTCTCTGCGGCGCGGCTGCTCCAAGAGGCAGAGGCCGTTTTCCCTCCCGCCCACCCTCATTATTATTATTGTTGTCTGTTATTTTGAATTGTGATGGCTGTCGCAGCGGATGGCCCGAGCCAATGCTGGCGGTACACTGTTTATATATTGATGAGATGTTGGATTCAGGGGACGATTTCAATGTGATGTACTTCTGAGGAACGCTTGGGCGGCGGACTCCTTGCTAGAAGGCGGTGGGAGTCATTCGGCAGGCCTGGCTACTTGCTAGAAGGCGGCGGTGGCACACTGGGTTGGCTCCTTGCTGGAAGGTGGTTGGAGTCTGAATCTGGTGAGGAGGCCAAAGGCAAGCTGAGTGGCTGGTGGAGAGTCGTCTTGCTAGAGGAGTGGCGGACGGCTGGAAGATTGTTACTGTTGATTTTGTAATGTTATTGGGGCTCGGGCCTCCAGGTTATTATTAAAGCTGCGGCCTTGTTAAACCCAAACCCCCATTGTCTGTGATTATTGAGGAATGTAAAGGGTGGATGTGAGAGAGTGATGTCCTGGATGCCCGCATTACTGCTAGGACAGAGTTCTTTTAATGGGGCAACTGTAATCAATGACTGAGGTAACAAATTATACCAAATAGCAACAAGGCTATTAATATTCTGCTTTTCCATTTTGTAAGCTCAGGGGGCCAAGGTATTCTCTGTAATACAGTCTAGGAAATTTTAGAATCACATTGATAAATAGATGATAGAACCAAAGAACTTGTTTGAATAAATCAGTACATCCATTGGAGGCAAAACCAGAACCTGTAAAAATCAGATCTAACATGTGGCACAAGCGATGGGTTACTTGGTTAACTAGTTCTAAAAATCCTAAGGATTTTGTGATCTCCAAGAATTCAGTATAGAATGTGGATAATGGAAATTCATCCATATGCAAATTAAAATCACCTAAAATAAAAAAAAATTATTCACATTAATACTAGATGATGAAAGAAACTCTATCAAATAGGAAAAATTCATGTAGAACATTCTAGGAGGCATAAATACCAAACAAATACCCAAAGAGCCTTCAGCATTAAACTGGATTAATCATGACATCAACATGGGATAATGAGTGATTTCCTAAATAAGATTATTAGATCACCAACCTGTGTCAGACCTTACTGAAAACCAAGTACACTACTGATCCAAGGGAGAGTGCTAGATGTGGTGTACTTAGATTTCAGCAAGGCCTTAGACACGGTTTTGCACAGGAGACTTCTAAATAAATTGAGCGCCCTTAGTATGGGACTTACACTGGCTGACCAGGAAGTGACAAAGTGTAGTGGTAAATGGAGTTTACTCTGAGAAGGGTGGTGTTACTAAAGGGGGTGCCTTAGTGACCGATCTTAAGATCAGTTCTTTTCAATATTTTTGTGATTGATATAATGGAAGGATTGTCGGGAAAGGTTTGTCTTTTTGCCAATAATATAAAAATCTGCAACAGGATAAACAGTCAGGAAGTAGTGAAAAACATGTCTAGAGCAAGGGTGCTTATACCAGTCCTACTGCAAATAAATCTCATGCACATTCATGAAGCATATCCTGAAAACCCAACTGGATGGGGGGGCCTGTAGGACTGGTTTGAGCACCCTTGGTCTAGAGTCTGGTAACTAAGATTTAAAGCTAAAAAATACAGAGGAATGCCTTCTGGAATAACATATAAAATAAGTCATGAAAGTAAGCCTTACCTAATCGTGAAGAGTCAATTCCAAAATAATAATTGATTACAAGTTTCTCCATGGTACAGATATTTTTAAAACCATCAGGAATTTGCTGAAAAACGTCTGAGTTTTGAATCTGTATTGACAATTCTTTAAGGCAGAAGAACTTGTCCAAATTGGAAAGCAGGTATTCTGCAAAGCAATTTAAGAAAGACGGTCAGAAGATGGAGTTAATGGTGAGGGACCAAAGGGGCTGATTTAGCCTCTTCCAGGATACAAATTCCATGGATATTTAATGGAGGGAAAAAATTGTATTGGGTCCTAGTTGCTTCTAAAATTGCTCAGGTAACAGCATTGCAGTAGGGCCATAAGCTATTGATAATTCATTTAGAATTGATGACCTCTTATCTTTTTGTTCTCTATCTTCACCATGTTTAACTCCTATCTCCACCTTCACATACCATGTCCAGACCTCCCTGGCTAAAAGGGCACCTTCTCTAATGTGCATCTTTAGCACTACTCTTTGGCAAACAGGGTTCACTACACTAGCAGCAGCTATCTTCCCTCCATCTCCAGGCCTGACTGTATCACCTCCATGACATACTCAGGACCTCACCAGCTCTGATGGACCAAGGATCCAAACCCCACAGTGCAGAATGCTACAGATCGGCTCATGTCATTCTTTATGCTGTCAACACATTACCCAATGAAAAAAACTACTTAAAAAAAAAAAAAGAAAAATATCCACCTAAATCATGTAAAAAAAACTGTAGAGAATTAATAGTGAAATGTGACAGATCACTTCAAAAGCTTGTGCTTTTGGTTATTCACGAGTATATTTAATCAAAAACAAGAACAGGATCTGGGGATGATCATATCTAATGATCTTAAGGTAGACAAGGCAATGGCAAAAGCCAGAAGGATATTTGGGTGCTTAGGGCAAGGAAAAAGGAGGTAATATCTCCTCATTTGGAGTAATGTGCACAATGCTAGAGACTGCACCTTCAAAGTAATATCAACTGAATAGGGTTGGTCCATAGGGTAGCTAATAAAATGGTCCAAGGTACATCAGAAAACACATGGGGACAGGCTTAAAGATCTAAATATATAAAGGAAGGAAAGGGGAGAGATGATAGATTAATTTAAATACCTTCAAGGAATAAATGCACAGGAGGAGGCCTCTTTCAAAGGAAAGGAGGCTCTGGAAGAAGAGGTCATGGGATGAGAATGAAACAGGGTAGACTCGGGAGTAATATTTCTCAGGATAGAAAAGGTGGTGGATGCATGGAACAGCCTCACTGTATAGGTAGTGGAGACAAGGAGAGCATCAGAATTCAAGAAAACATGGGACAAGCACAGAAGATCGTTGAGGGAGAGGAAGAAATTATAAATCTGAGCAGGAGATGTGGATGGATGGACTGGATGGTCTTTATCTGCCATCATGTTCTGTGTTTCTATGCTAGTTAATGCGCCTCATTTATTTTTTACTTGTAAGCTACCTCATATCTGTATATTATAGCTGTGTATATCCATTACTCAGTGACTTGTTACTTTATGTAATCTGCCTTGAGTCTATCTTTAAGAAAAGTGGAATAACTCTTCTTTTTACTCTGCTGTTTACCCTTCCCCGGTCCCAGGTCTGTTGGTTACATAGAAAAGAGATAATTGCTTTTTAATACTTTTAAAACAGCTTAGTCTGTAGATCTGCCTTGCCTCAGACCAAAGCTTTTGCTAATTTTTTTTTTTTGGGGGGGGGGGGGGGAGATGGGCCTGGGAGTTTCCTCCTGCTCCTTTGGGCTTCCAGTTCAATAGGAACAGAGGTTGGGATCTGGCACTGCTACCCAGAGATTTTCCCCTATTTTATATCCCCTCTCGACTCATTGTAGTGCAGTCACCGCAGCAGGCACCAAGGCTCCTTTTGGAAGCCTGCATTCGTGGGCCCCTAAATTCAGCCATGAAGTATCACCATGTGCAAAGCCTGGGACTTCCTCTCCCCAGGGAGCGTGAGTCCTTCCTCTGCAGCATCCCTAGCCCCGGTTCACCCAGGGACTGGAAGACCTGACCCTGGAATTTAATTCAGGTGCTATGCATGGGCAAGGTACAGTACTGCCACTGGATTGGCTCTAGATTTTCCTAATTTTGTGTGTTATGCAAGTCTTTTAAACCGAGATATATAAACTGCAGCTCCCTCTCAAGGGAGAAAGAAGGAATGGGTTACAAGTGCTCTGAGCCACATTCTTCTTTGCGGCGGGCTGGCAAGTATGTTTTACTCCACTGCCTTGCCCACAGCAGAGAAAGCAGCACCGAAATGCTTGCTAGTGTTTGAACCTACTGCTTCCTTCATCTGCTCCGTGATTCTGAAGACAGATTAAATTTAAAAAAAATATAGCAAAACCTTACTCTGGGGCAGGTCAGAGCCTCAAAGTATTTTAAAGTTAGAAATTCTACGGTGGCCCAGGTCCAACGTTCTAAAATAAATGTGGACCAATGGGGAGTAAAGAGGGAAAGAGACAGAGTGAAAGGCAGTTAGTGAGAGAGAAGAGGATAAGGGCTCACATAGAGGCACCTTTGGTAACATGGTGCAGATTGGCAAAACTAGGGCTGGCCTGTGATGTTTTGCCAGCATTCCACCCCAAGTGGAACCATCTCAGTCAATCAGGTTGCTGAATTTTTCCTACACATTTCATAACAATAGATTATAAAGCAGCCACCCACTGCAGTAGATATCATTGAAGAAATAGGCAACACCTGTGGTTACAATTGATTCTCTTTGGCTGAAGTAACAACTGCCTTTTGAATTTTAAAAAGTATCCCAAAAATAATGTTATAAATGCAAGTTTCACTCCCCCATCATTCACCGAAGCACTATCTCCATCCCTTCCTTCTGCATCCAGGTTCGTTGCTTAACATCCACAAAGAGAATACATTTACAGTATACAGTGTATAAAATTTAAAATATATAATAAAGTATATTCATCACTACATACACAATTTTGTGAATGCTGTACTGGAGCTAGGGGTTCATAAAGAGTAGTTATTTACAGCTGAAAAAACTTGCGGGCAGCACAAAAAACCCTATTGGAATGCTTTTCATGTATCACAAATGATACTTTACATAGGAGTACGCCAGAATCAGATCGAGCCATTATGGTGATCATCAATATTCAGGGTAATTCTGTCAATGCTCGAGACTACAAACATCATATGGGATGACATGGAATAATAATATCAGCCTTGAAAAGACCAGCTTTGAAAAATGTCCTAAGTATGCATGCATAGGAAACATTAGCAACATTTCAATCTAGATCCAGAGAGTTCCAAAGAGAGATGTATTGTTCACCTGACAAGACCTAATTAAGCAGCATTATTCAGCGTACCTGGCAGTGCAGTTTCCTGTAGATTCTTTATCTCCAGGGATTCCACGGAGGACATGGAGAGGAGCAGCTCCTGCTCTGGTGCACTTAATACCACATCATCTAGGCTGCACTTTGTGAAGGAATCCCTGTACTGCTCCATCGCGGGCCTGAGGCTTTCCACAAACCCGCTGCATCTGCTCAGCTGGAGTGCAGCATGCTCAGAGACTGAGAGCAGAGCCAGCAGCTTTACGCAGTCGCTTTCAGAAAGTGGGCCTGCGCTAATGGCTGTAATTTTCAAAACTGGAACCTTGTGGCTCTGAGCAGACAAGATTGAGCTGTCAATAACTCCAGTATTTTGAAAGAATGAATAAAAGTTGTGTATCTCTTCTTGTTTCTTCTCTACGTTCTTCACAACGTCATTAAGAAGCAGAAATGCTGAAGAATAATCCTGATCGACAGCTGGTACTCCCAAATTAGTAAAGCCATTTATCAGAACAGAAAAGTCTAATTTTAGAGGTTTTGTGTTTCTGTTTATAACTATCTCTATACTGCTCAGCATGGACAGGCCTTCTGGGTATTTTTCCAGAAACTGGAGTATGCTGCATTTATAATTAGTTACAAATCCTACATTTAAAGTAATGTTTTTTCCTGTAAGAAACTGCAAGATTATGGGAGCACAGGAAACAAGAGAATTACTTTCATTAGCTGCTTTAATGGCAAAGTTCAGTAATAGGTTCATCATCTGTGAAAGAACAGAATCTGTGTTATGGTAAGTTAAATTATATATTAATACCTCTAACACTAATTTCAGTTCTGGATTCTGTATTGAGTATTCATTTCCTCTTGATTGGCATTCAAATGATTCCTTGTTATTCATCAGGCTAAATAAGTGCGAGATTATTTTAGGAGTTGCCTTGGAAGAAATGCAGGCGTACATCAAAAAATAGTAGTACTGCCCTACAACTTTCACAAATGTGTTAATTTGTTGCAGGTAATGAAATCCTTGTTCTTGATCTACTTGCAGGTCAGACTCGAGGAGCTCACTCATCCTCTTCCCTGCAAGGAATTCCTGGAACAAGGGATGAAAGAACCTATAGACCGGGTGTAGTCGTTGTGTGGTGAATTTGCTTAGCAGCCCCAGCCTGAGAGCTTTATCTCCATTGACACCAGCTTCAGCGAGGAGCTCCTCAGTGAAATCAAAGCAGGATGCAACCAGACCTCTTAATGCAAGCTCTCCACATGAGGACAGCATCGCCTTTACCCACTCTCCTTCCTTTGGGAATTTCAGCGTGTTATAATGCAAATATGTCTTAAAAATAGCTGTGTCACTGATTACGTCATTGCCAGGGTTCTGAACCCAATATGCACAGTGTGCATGCATGAAAAGAGGGGTTTTCAGAGCAGTCTGCAAAGATTTAGCTTGTACTTGCTCATGAAAACATTTTCTCACCAAGGATATATTGTGTGAAAAGAGTTTTTTCAAGATGTATATCGTGCTGTAGAAAGGGAATTCCCCTATGTTTAGAATGGTCTTTGCGTACTGACGCACTCGGCCACTCCTGTCAGTGCGCACTGCAATAACCAGGCACAGTCTGTTCAAGTGATTCTTTTGCATCAGTTCTTCTATGGCTCTGGGGACTGAATCCATTTCACTGAAGTCATCCAAAAGGAACAGGACCCGATTCTTTAATTGCTGGATTATGTCCTTCAGGGTCACTTCAGTTAGCGGTACTGAGGGCCCTGCCAGCTGCTTACAGATGAGGTTGGCCAGACCCTGCTCACGTTCTGTGGAGTTAAGGGAGAGATAAAACACAAGGCTGAATCTGCTCAGCAGGGGGCAGCATCCCGAGGCCCACAGAATCGCAATCTTCCTGAGCAGCGCTGTCTTTCCGCTGCCTGCCTCCCCTTCTATCAGAGTGATGGAGCTCAGGTTTGCAAGAACTTCAGGTAATGTGAGCTGCTGCAGAGGCAGGTCTCTGGTGTCCTTAGAGACGATGGAAACGTCTCCATAGAGGGTTTTCAAATCAATGGCTACATGTGTAGATTCACCAAAGGAAGATATTTTCCTGAACTTAATATCATTGTATGCTTTTGTCAGCTCTATATTTAAGTTCTTTGCCGCTTCATGCCACCGAGGTTCATTAAGAGCCATAGCTGCAAATAAAAGGAAAAAAAAATTAGAAGTTCCCATGGGATAAAGTAAATAATGAAATGTGGATAAGGTAAATAGTGTGATAATTTATAACATATCTTAGCAGAAGCAGAAAGTTCAAATTAAACTGTTGCAAATATTTAATAAACACATATGGCTCCTTGCCCCCTCCTCTGTATATAGTATTTATTCTATTTTATTGCACTTTATATATTTATTGCTCCGTTCACCCCTTCTTATTTTATTTATTTATTTAAAGGTATTTATATACCGCTTTTTAAAATAAAATTTTATCAAAACGGTTTACAATAGTTTAAAATAAAATGAAAAATAAAATACAAGTTAAATTAAATAAAGTACATAAATTTAGTTAAATAGCTAGGTAGTTACTAGCTTAAAATAAAAATTCTTAAATTAAAAAGAAACAATAATAATAATAATAGAAGCGTGCCATGATAAACAGAAAGGAGAGCAAAAAGTCGAGGGGGGGGGGGAAAGAAGTGGTGAGTTATCAGATAAATATATCCCAGAAAATGAAGGGAATGAAAAAAAGGTTGAGTGAAAATTGAGGTAAAATGAGTTAGGTGGATGAGGTTGAGGAGGTGAGAACTTCAGATTTGTTGACAGTATGCTTAGAGGAGTTATTAAATGCATGTTGAAAAAAGTAAGTTTTCAGAGCTTTTTTGAATTGGTAAGGGTTTGACATTAGACGGAGAGGGTTGGGTAAAGAGTTCCAAAGAGATGGTCCTGCAACTGAAAATGCTCTTTTTCTGGTTATGTCTAATCTGGCCTGTCGTGGGGATGGAATGTCTAGGAGGTTTTGAGTAAGTGATCTTAGATGTCGAGTCGGTTTGTAGATACGAAGTAAGGTACATAGCCAGGTGGAGGAAGAATTGTAGATTAAGCTGTGAATGATTGAGAGTATTTTGTACTTTATCCTGTATTTTATGGGTAGCCAGTGAAAAGATTGTAAAATAGGAGTTATATGATTGCGAGTAGGGGTACCAGATAATAAGCGAGCTGCACTATTTTGGACTAGTTGTAATGGGTGAATTGATGAATCGGGTAAACCTAGGTAGAGTGCATTACAATAGTCTAAACCAGAGAAGATAAGGGATTGAAGGACAGTTCTGAAATCATGATAGAAAAGAAGAGGGCGAAGTCGTTTCAAAAGTTGTAATTTGTAAAATGATTTCTTTGTTAGGGAGGAGATTTGTTGTTTCATGGATAGATCTGTATTTATAGTTACACCTAGATTTATGGCATGACAAGTTATTGGGATAGTTGAGCCGTTGAAAGTAAAGTGAGATGGAGGGCCTATGGAAGTATTTGAGATAGATGTTAAGTGTACTAATTCGGTTTTTGATGGGTTAAGTTTCAGACGGTTATGGGATAGCCAAGAATTGATAGTAGATAGATAGAGTGAGACTAATGATAGAGTATCAAACCAGGAAGTTTTGTAGGGGACGAGAAATTGAATATCGTCTGCATAGATTTTAAATTGTAAATTGAGTGAGGATAGGATATGACAAAGCGGAAGAAGATATATATTGAATAGTATGGGGGATAATGATGATCCTTGGGGAACGCCAGATGGAATTGTGTAGTGGGTAGAAGATTGGTGATTGATATTGACTTGCTGAGGGCGATCTGTAAGAAAAGATGAAAACCAATTTAGTACTGTGCCAGTAATGCCTATTGCTTGTAAACCTGAAATGAGGATATGGTGATCAACCGTATCAAACGCTGCTGAAATATCTAAGAATACTATGATGTAGTCTGTGTATGAATCAAATGCCCGGAATAATGTATCGAAGGTGGATAGGAGAAGTGTTTCTGTAGAATGTCCCTTTCTGAAGCCATGTTGATTGATGTGAAGAATATTATTTTCGGATAAAAAAATCAGATAGTTGGCGTAGAACTGTCGATTCTATTAGTTTAGCTAATGATGTGAGTGAGGCAATGGGTCTGTAGTTATTAAGATCGGTTGTGCTTTTTGTCTTTGATTTTAAAATGGGTAAGATGGATGTTTTTTTCAAATTATGTGGAAATTGTCCTGTTTCTAGTGATTGGTTAACTAGACTGCTTAAAAAGGAGTATGCATGATGACCAATAGCTTTAAAGAAGGCTCCTGAGCAAGGGTTATAAGGTGAATTTTCCTACTCCAAGTTAAGGCTTCCTTGTTATAATGTAACTGTATGCTCTGTATCTCTTGTTGATTGGTTAATTGTATATTCTACTTAGTTCATTGTAAACCGAATTGATTTGATTTGTATCAAGAAAGTCGGTATATAAAAGCCTTAATAAATAAATAAATAAATAAATATCCCACATGTTTAACAAAATAAGCTTTTTCATTTTTTTAAAATTCTCTTTATTGGCTTTACAATTAATGGAAAAAGTAAATCATGTTTGACATATATACTACATCATCTAATGCTGTGAGAGAAATGCCCTCTGCCTCTGATTCATTTTCGCTTTAAATTGAAAAATGTGCCAAAAACTTGGTAAGTTTATCTTTTTTCCTCTCTCTTCACCCCAACAAACACTGAAAAGGAATAACAAATAATTAGGATAACATCCCCATCTGAACCCTCTAATCTCTCCCTACTGTGGATGATTCTTCAACCATACACCTGCACAATCGTGCTATAGGATACTTTATTTTACCAAATTATATACTAATGATCCAAAAAGACCTTGTAATGAGTTTCCTTTGTCCCACTGTTATGGTTTGTGGGTATGTGGACCCTTGGCCCGAGGTGTGAGTTGTTACCACCTGTGGGGAGGAGCCCCACAGGCCCACACCGTCAGGAGGCGAGGTCAGGCACGGCAGGGAGCTCTGGGTGAGACTATGGAGAGGTCCTGAGGAGTCAGGAGGAATTCCCCAGTAGACAAGCAGGCTGAAGATAATACCTGGACTGAGACCCCCAAAGGGGAAGGTGCCAGGCAGTCCGCAGAGCGGGAAGCGTGAGACTGGCATGCAGGAAGTATACTGGAGAGACACCCCTGAGGGGCGGAGCTGCAGAGTGAGGGAGGTGCAGCTGTGGTGCTGTAGTCCAACCCGCGGAGCAGGGAAGCCCAAGTCAGGTCTCCGGGGATGATGTATGTTGAAACCCGAGGAGCGGGGAGCACAGACAGTCTCTATATGATAGAGAAGCACAGCCCCAAGGAGCAGGGAAGTGCTGGCAGTCTTAGTAGCATGAGAGCACTGCCCCGAGGAGCGGGACGGTGCTGAGAGTCTCTTGTATAATACAAGGGCACAGTCCCGAGGAGCAGGGAAGTGCTGACAGGTCAACATGGCACCTAGGCACAACCCCGAGGAGTGGGAAAGCACTAGAGTAAACTCCTGAGTGGTAAGGTGTTCCGGGGGCAGCCCCGAGGAGCGGGCAGCCTTGCAGAGTAGGACTTCAGGAAGTGCAGGCCAGCCCAAGGAGCGGGGAGTCGTGAGACATAGTCCCCGTAGAGAGCTCCCACTGACCCCTGAGGAGCGGGTACCAGACAGAGTCCAAAGTCCAATGGAGTCCAAAAGCATCGCCACAGGAACACGGAGCAGGAGCTAGTAGAGACGTATGGAATTTGTTGCCAAGTTGGCTAGCTAAGGGCGAAGATGAAACTTAAGTACCTTGATCTGATGACATCATCAAACAGGGACACCCCCTGAGGTTCCCGAAGAGGTTTCAAAGAAGGGCCCGGTGGTGCGCGCGCCTAGAAAGGCCCAGAGATGACGTGGGTGGTGGCGGCATCTCAGCCGCCACGAGAGGCCATGGGGAACGTGGCGGTGGAGATTGGCCTGTGCTGTGAGTAGACTCAGGGAGGGCTGGAGAACGGTGCAGGATTTAAGTAAGAGCGGTCGTGGCTGTGAGAAAAATGTTTTGGAAATATTTGGTGGAAGCTTTGGAATATTTTGCTGAAATGCCTCTGATTGCAAAGATTTAGCAGAGTTGCTTACCAGTAACAAGTGTTCTCACAGGACAGCAGGATGTTAGTCTTCACATATGGGGTGACATCATCAGGATGGAGCCCAATCACGGAATACTTTTGTCAAAGTTTCCAGAACTTTGACTGGCACCTACTGGGCATGCCCAACATAGCACCAACCCTGCAGCCAGCAGGGGTCCCCCTTCAGTCTCGTCTTATAGTAAAAAGTACATGCGAAAATAAAATAATAAATCGTAAGCGTACCCAACTGCCTGGGGTGGCGGGCGGGTTTCATGAGGACTAACATCCTGCTGTCCTGTGAGAACACCTGTTACAGGTAAGCAACTCTGCTTTCTCACAGAACAAGCAGGATGGTAATCCTCACATATGGGTGAGTACCCAGCTAAGGATGCCCGAGCAATGCACCAAATGTACCCAAAGACGTGCAATAGGCACAAGAACTGGGGTGGAATTTGATAGAGGGCATCCTGAACCCTACCAGGTTGGCGGAAGGATGTTGGTACCTCAGTTTGCAAATATGTTGCGTAGCACAGACTGGCCAAAGATGGAATCTTGTCTTCCAGCCTTGTCTAAACAATAATGAGCTGCAAATGTGTGGAGAGAACTCCAGGTAGCAGCCTTATAGATGTCAGCAAGCGGCACCGAGTGTAGGTGTGCTACTGATGTTGCCATGGCCCTGAAAGAGTGTGCTTTAACATGGTCTTGAAGCGGAATGCTTGCCTGTTGGTAACAAAAGGAAATACAGTCCGCTAACCAGGAGGAGAGAGTCTGCTTACCCACAGGTTTGCCCAATTTGATGGGATCAAAGGAAACAATTATTTATTTATTTATTTATTTAACTTCTTTTACTATACCGACACTCAAGACCAGGTCTTATCGTACCGGTTTACATTAGAACAAGGGGAAAAAACCAATTAACGTATAAGTGGAAATGAGAAGTTACATTAAAACAGGGAGAGTAAAAACATGGATGTCGGAAGATAGGACAGAATTAAGTAATCAAACAATAAGTTAACAAAAATTCCAAACTATAAATTAACATAAAACAATAAATTAGTAGTACAGAAACATGGATTATAGTCAGCGGAAATATACATGGAAATATATATATATGGAAATATATACAGCTGAAATATACATGGTATGTCAAATGGGAGGAGTGGTGGGGGTGAGGGGAAAGGGTGGGTTGAGGTTGCGGGGGGAGAAGGGAAAAAGGTAGGGAGTGCGGGGAGGGAGAAGGGTGGGTTGGAGGGTGAGAGAGAGTTGGTTAAAATGGAATCCTTCAACGATAGGCTTGTGTGAACAGCCAGGTTTTAAGTTTTTTTCTGAAGGTTAAATGGCATTGTTCCTGGCGTAAGTCTTGAGGAAGCGAATTCCAATGTAGGGGAACTGCTGTCGAAAATGCTCGCTTGTGGATGGAGTTGTGAACTGATGATTTGTTGGGAGGGGCCATGAGCTTACTTTTGTAGGCAGTTCTTATCGGTCTTGATGATGTATGTAGTTCCAGAGGGAAGGTGAGTTGGACAGAGGATTGTTGGTAGACCGATTTGTGGATGATAGTGAGAGCTTTGAACAGTATTCTATGTTGAATAGGGAGCCAATGTAAGATTTTTAGGATAGGTGTGATGTGGTCCTTGCGCTGTGTGTTTGTAAGGATCCTGGCCGCTGCATTTTGCAGCATCTGTAGAGGTTTGGTCGAAGAGGCGGGGAGACCGAGTAGAAGAGCGTTGCAATAGTCAATCTTTGAAAACAGTATTGCTTGAAGCACAGAACGGAAATCCTGGAAGTGTAAGAGCGGTCTTAGATGCTTCAGGACCTGTAGCTTGAAGAAACATTCTTTAGTAGTAGCGTTAATGAATTTTTTGAAATTCATTCTGGAGTCAAGGGTGGCCCCAAGGTCTCTGACATGGCTTGCTAGTGGGGTTATTGTGTTATTAGTGAAGGGATGGTTATCGCTAGGGGAGATAACCAGGAGTTCCGTTTTGGACGTATTTAGGACCAGGTTGAGATTCGAGAGAAGCTGGTTGATGGCATGTAGGCAGTCGTTCCAGAAATTTAGAGTTGAGGAGATGGGGTCCGAGATGGGGATTATGATTTGCACATCGTCTGCGTATATAAAATGGGTGAGGTTGAGGCTATTGAGCAGCTGGCATAAAGGAAGTAGGTATATGTTAAACAGGGTAGGGGACAGAGAAGAGCCCTGTGGTACTCCTTGTTTTGATGGGACAGGGTGGGATTCTTTGTCGTTTATTTTAACTTTGTAGTGCCTGTTGTTCAAAAAGGATTTAAACCGGAGCAGTGCGGAGCCAGAGATGCCTATTTCCAATAGACGGCTGATGAGGATGTCGTGATTTACCGTGTCAAACGCCGCAGAAATATCGAGTAGGGCTAGGAGGTACGATTGTCCCTTGTCAAGGCCCATCAGGATGGTGTCCGTTAAAGAAAGAAGGAGGGATTCTGTGTTTAGGCGTTTCCTGAAACCGAATTGAGAAGGGTATAAGATATTGTGGGAGTCCAAGTAGTCGGTGAGACGGAAGTTGACAAGTTTTTCCATTATTTTAGCTATAAAAGGTAGGTTTGCGATGGGGCGGAAATTTGCTGGGTTGGCTGGGTCCAGATTGGGTTTTTTTAGTAAGGGTTTCAGCGAAGCAATTTTTAAGGAGTCAGGGACAGATCCTTGATTGAGGGAACAATTTATGATGTCTGCCAGAGATCTGGCAATGGTGTTAGGAATGGTGAGGAGAAGTTTGGTTGGTATTTGGTCTAGAGGGTGAGACGAGGGTTTCATTTTCTTGATAATCGATTCTATTTCCAGGGATGATGAAGGTTCAAGAGATACTAGCGTCTGTTTAAGAGTAGTAGAGGATGGATTTTGGCTAGGAGTTTGGCTGGGGGGTTGTAAGGCTATTGATGATTTGTTGGATGTTGCCAGTGGGCCAAGTAGGTTTTTGACTTTGTTGTCAAAGAAAATCGCCAACTCTGTAGATTTGTTTTGGGCTTCTTCTTCTGAGAAGGTAGGGGAAGTGGGAGTGGTGAGGGCTGCCACATATGAGAAGAGTGTTTTCGGGTCATATAAGAAACCGTGTATTTTTTTGGCATAAAAATCTCGTTTGGTGCGGGTGATCGATGTTCTGTAGAAGCTCATTGCTGTTTTGTAAGAAGCCAATGATGCGGGGGAGGGGTCTTTCCGCCAGCGTAGTTCCTTGTGTTGAAGGTCTTGTTTGAGTTTTCTTAATTCCGTAGAGAACCAGGGTTTTTTGTTCGAGCGTGCTGGGTTGATAATTTTTGAGGATAGTGGGCAAATTGAGTTTGCTACTGCGTGTGTGATTGTTTGCCAGGAATTAATTGCGGTATCAGCATCTGTGAAGTCCAGTTTGGATAGGTCTTTGGCAAGGCTGTTGTTGAGTGTGTCCATTGAACAAGGTTTCCTGAATTGGATGGAGGATTTGGAAGCAATAGGGGTCTGTTTTTGATTAATGGCTAGTTTTGTAACTATCAATGCGTGGTCTGACCAGGGGATGGGGGAGCAGGAAGGTGGAGAGATGGGAGAGATGGTTTCATTAGTGAATATCAGGTCAAGCGTGTGGCCTGCCTTGTGGGTGGGATTATTTATGATTTGATTGAATCCCATAGCCTGGAAGGGGGAAAGTAGGGCTTCGCAATTGGAAGATGGGGAGGGAGAATCAACATGGATGTTGAAATCTCCTAATATGATAGCGGGTGAGATGGAGTCGATATGTTTGGCTATGATTTCGATGAGTGGAGAGGGGTCGGCTTCTAGGAGCCCTGGGGGGGCGTAAATAAGGCAGATTTGGAGTTGGGAGGATTTGAATAATCCGATTTCTAATTTAGTCGTAGATTTGAAGGCTTGTTGAGTCATTCTTAATTCTTTTTTTGTGATTAACATTATTCCACCCCCTCTTTTTTTAGGTCTAGGGATAGAGAAGACGTCATATTGTTGTATTGGTAGTTGGTTGATTATGGCTGTATCAGTGTTTTTCAGCCATGTTTCGGTAATGGCACATATGTCCGGTTGAGAGTCTAGGAGATGGTCGTTGAGCAAGTGAGATTTTTTTGAGAGCGACTGCGAGTTTAGAAGGCTTAAGGTTATTAAGGATAGACCTAGGAATTGTGTTATTGGGGAGATCATGATTGGAATCAGAGATCTCTTTGAGCATAGATTGAGTAATGGTGCGTTAGCTCTGATGGGGATTGAGCGAGGGATAATCGGAATGGAGAAGGTTTGTAGCATGTTAATGTCTTTTTTGGATGTAAGTTGATGCTGGATGCTGGAGAGGCTGGATGATGGATGAATGCTGGATGCTGGAGAGGCTGGATGCTGGGGTGACTGGATGAGTGCTGGATGCTGGAGAGGCTGGATGCTGGGGTGACTGGATGAGTGCTGGATGCTGGAGAGGCTGGATGAGTGCTGGTTGCTGGAGAGGCTGGATGCTGGATGAATGGATGAGTGCTGGATGCTGGAGAGGCTGGATGAGTGCTGGAGAGGCTGGATGCTGGGGTGACTGGATGAGTGCTGGATGCTGGAGAGGCTGGATGAATGCTGGAGTGGCTGGGTGAAGGATAGAAGCTGGAATGGGTTAGCGCTAATAAGGAGAGGGTGGGGTAGTTGATGGAAAGTAGCGACAGTTGCTTCTATGGCCCCTTAGTTGCGAGATTCCAGGGGCCGACGCCGACTGCGCAGGGAGGCCGACCTGGGCTGAAGGGGAATCGTGGGATGGTGGCGCAGGTGGAGTATAATGGCTGCCAATACGAGAATCGTGGTTCTGGTGCTATTCAGGTGCGCACGAAGGGGCACACAAAGGGGCAGGCCCCTTTGTCGTGCTCCTTCGGCGCGCGACGCTCGGCGCGCGACGCCTAGTAGGGTGTGGAGTTAAAGCCCAGCCGGGCTGTAGCTGGTTGGCTGGCTTCTGGTTGAGGGCGGGCCTTGTAGCGTTTCGCGGGTTTGTTTATAGTCTTTTTTTTTTCTTTTTTTCGTTTTTTGCCGCGTTTCCTCCTATGGCTTTGGGCCTCGGCGCATGCGGCTGGCGTCGGGGTCCCCCGGGTGGGGAGGCTGTGTACTGACCTGACCTTCCCCCGGTGGGGCTCCGGCGCCGGTCGCGCAGGTCTCCGGTCACGGCGTGGACAAGGGGCGAGATGGCGCCTGCAGCCTAGCTTTAAAGCCCAGCCGGGCTGTAGCTGGTTGGCTGGCTTCTGGTTGAGGGCGGGCCTTGTCGCGTTTCGCGGGTTTGTTTATAGTCTTTTTTTTTTTTTCTTTTTTTCGTTTTTCGCCGCGTTTCCTCCTATGGCTTTGGGCCTCGGCGCATGCGGCTGGCGTCGGGGTCCCCCGGGTGGGGAGGCCGTGTACTGACCTGACCTTCCCCCGGTGGGGCTCCGGCGCCGGTCGCGCAGGTCTCCGGTCACGGCGTGGACAAGGGGCGAGATGGCGCCTGCAGCCTAGCTTTAAAGCCCAGCCGGGCTGTAGCTGGTTGGCTGGCTTCTGGTTGAGGGCGGGCCTTGTCGCGTTTCGCGGGTTTGTTTATAATTGACTGCATTTCCTGTGGGCAGCTGTACGGTCTAGATAAAAAGCTAGAGCCCGTTTGCACTCAAGGGTATGCAGAGCCTGCTCTCCTGGGTTTGAGTGGGGCCTGGGAAAGAAGGTGGGTAGTATAATGGATTGATTGATATGAAACTCCGATACTACCTTAGGCAAAAACTTAGGGTGAGTGCGAAGCACTACCCTATCATGCAGAAGTTGAGTGTAAGGCGGGTAGGTGACTAAGGCCTGTAACTCACTAACTCTGCGAGCCGAAGTGATCGCCAAAAGAAAAATCACCTTCCAGGTGAGATAGCGGAGATCACAGGATTGGAGAGGGTCAAACAGCGGTTTCATGAGCCGCCCCCAAAATCAAGCTGAGGTCCCAGGAGGGCACAGTGGAGGTTTAAGGTGAAGCAAGCCCTTCAAAAAGCATGTTACCAGGGGTTGTACTGAAATAGGTACATCCCCGACACCTTTATGGAAGGCGGTTACCGCACTGACATGTACCCTGCTAGAAGAAGTATGAAGACCTGACTCTGACAGGTGCCAGAGATAGTCCAAAAATTTTGGTGTGGAACAAGTGAAGGGATCGATGGACATGGAAGTACACTATACCGTAAACCTGTTCCATTTTTAATGATAAGACTTCCTTGTGGAAGGCTTTCGTAAAGCTACTAGGACATGGGAAACAGACTCTGAAAGGTTAAGAGGTTGAAGTATTAACCTTTCAACATCCAGGCAGTCAGGGAGAGGGCCTAGAGGTTGGGGTGACGAAGGCAGCCATTGTTCTGAGTGAGCAGAAACGGGTCCTTCCGCAGAGGAATGTGCCGGTGTACTGATAGGTCATGGAAACCAGACCTGGCGTGGCCAATGAGGGGCTATGAGAATCATTAATCTCTTGACCCTTCGCAATTTCATGAGAGTCCTCGAAATGAGTGGAAGTGGAGGGTACGCATAAAGGAGACCGCAGCCCCACGAGAGGGAGAAAGCGTCTCTTGGTTGAAGGTGTTGGCTGCGAGTGAGAGAACAGAAGTTCCTTACTTTGCAGTTGTGAACTGACGCAAAGAGGTCTATGTGAGGGTAACCCCAACATTGGAATATTGAGTCCTCTACTGTGGGGTTGAGGGACCACTCGTGTGGTTGAAAAGTGCTACTCAGCTTGTCTGCCAACACATTGTCCACTCCCGGCAAGTAGGTGGCCCTGAGGTACATCGAGTGGGAAAGGGCTTCTGCCCATATCTGTGCAGCTTCCTGACACAGAAGGTAGGAGCCTGTTCCCCCTTGCTTGATGATGTACCACATGGCCACCTGGTTGTCTGTTTGAATCAGGATGACCTGGTTGGAAAGGTGATCCTGAAAAGCCCTGAGAGCATATCTGATTGCGCAAAGCTCCAGGAAATTTATTTGGTGTTTGGTTTCCTCTGGAGACCAAATGCCCTGAGTTTGCAGGTTTGCAACATGTGCACCCCAGCTAAGGTTGGAGGCATCTGTTGTCAAGGTTATTTGAGGGTCTGGAGCCTGAAATGGAAGGCCTTGAAGCAGATTGGATTGGTTTATCTACCAAGCCAGTGTTAAGCGGAGCTGGTTGGTGATGTGGACAATGGTGGACATTGGCTGAGAAGACTGAATCCACTGCGATTTTAGAGTCCACTGCATTACTCTCATGGCCAGGCGGGCCATAGGAGTGACATGCACCGAGGAGGCCTTATGACCCAGTAAGATTAGAAAGAGACGTGCAGTTGAGTGCTGTTGAGACTGCAGTCGATGGGCCAGAGAAGCGAGAGTGAAAGCTTGATCCTGAGGTAGGAAGGCTTTCGCCTTTAGAGTGTCCAAGTCGGCCCCTATGAATGATAGGGTTTGAAAGGGAACTAGCCTGGATTTTGGATAGTTTATGAGAAACCCTAGGGAGATCAGGGTATGGTAGGTGAGAAGTAGAGACGTCAGTGCAGCTTGCTGAGTAGGGGCCCTGATTAACCAATCGTCGAGATAGGGGTAGACATGGACACTTTGACTCCTGAGAAAGGCAGCTACCTCTACAAGGCACTTGGTGAAGACTCATGGGGCAGATGCTAGGCCGAAAGGTAACACTCGATATTGGAAGTGTTTTGGGCCTACTAGGAACCGCAGGAATCTGCGATGTGACGGAGTAATTGAAATGTGTGTGTGTAGGCATCCTGGAGGTCTAGAGAGAAGAGCCAGTCTTCCCTTTGGAGAAGGGGAAGAAGAGAATCCAAGGTCACCATCTTGAACTTTTCTCTTTGCAGGTATTTGTTTAAGGTGCGAAGATCCAGTATTGGGCGAACACCATCTGACTTTTTTGGTATCAGGAAATACTGAGAATAGAACCCTTGCCCCATATGGGAGAGGGGCACTGGCTCTATTGCTCGGGACTGGAGGAGGAGGGAGATCTCCTGCTCCAGGAGGGATGAGTGGTCGGATGTTCCCCACGTCAGCCGAGGTGGGGAATCCGGTGGAACAGAGAGAAAGTTGAGGTGGTAACCATGAGTTACTATGGTGAGTACCCACTGATCTGTGGTGACTGTGTGCCATGGTTTGGAGAAATGGCACAACCAGCCTCTGACGGGGATAGTTGGAAGTGGAGGCTGGGCACTGCTCTCTAGAAAGAAGTCAAAAACCAGCCGCTGGACCTGGCTGGGGAGCTGGCTGTGACTTCTGCACCCGAGGTTGCCTGGACTGGCCTTTTTGATAAGGCTTAGAAGGCCTACCCCTGGATGCCGGGAGACAGTATATCATTTGTTGGTAGACTTGTCTCTTGGAGTCCCTTCTGAAGGGTCTCTTGGAAGAGGGATCAGAAGGCAGTAAATAGAGTTGGCACAGAGTCTCTTGGTGGTCCTTGAGTTGCGCCACTGCTTCTTGTATCTTTTCTCCAAAAAGATTATCTCCCATACAAGGCAAGTCAGCTAAGTGGTCTTGTACCTCTGGTCTGAGGTCTGAAGACTTTAGCCAGGCCCATCTTCTCGCACTAATACCTGCCGCTGATACCCTGGAGGCAGTGTCAAAGACATCATAAGCCGACCGCACTTCATATCTGCCAGCATCTAGGCCTTTTTGAGCTAGGACATGGAGCTGGTCCTGGTATTGCAGAGGTAAGGCTTCAGCAAATTCTTGAATTCTGGTGAATAGGGCCCTGTTGTATTGTTATTATTATTTATTATTATTTATTTAATTTTATATACCGGCAACCGTTTGCACATCGTGCCGGTTTACAGATAACTTAAAACAAGGATATATATAGGCAAAGCCTTTACAAGGAACATTGTGTAACCTAGAACATAGTAACAGATCAATAGTAACAGATCAATAGTAACAGATCATAGTAACAGATCAATAACTAAATAAATATTGGGGTCATATAGGTAGGAAGCAATGCGAGAGATGAGCATTGAGCCATGAAAAACTCACCTTCCAAATGCATCCAAAATTTTTGTTCTTCCTGGGGGAATGGAAGAGTGAGGCTTGGGGCATCGTGCCCTCTTCTGGGCTGACTCCACAACAACTGAGTGATGGTCCAATTGAGTTCTCTGGAAGCCAGGGGCTGACTGGACTAGGTAGGTGGCATCTGCCTTCCAGTTGACAGGTGCCACAGAGCCAGGGTGCTCCCAATTCCTCTGTAACAGGTCTAAGAGGATTTCATGAATGGGAATGGACATGATTTCCTTAGGAGCATCGATGAATTGAAGAAGTTGCAACATCTGATGCCTACAGTCCTCTTCCGTCTGAAGCTGGAGTGAAATGGTTTCAGACATTTCTTTTATAAAATTGATGAAGGACAAGTCCTCTGGAGGAGAGCGTTTCCTTTCATCGGGAGGAGAGGGCTGAGAGGGCAAATCATCGGTCCAGGGATCATACGGTTCATCAGCAGCTCCCTTATGTTCATCAGAAGGGAGTAACAGTGTTATTCCGGAAGGTTCGGGCCTAGGCTTCGATGGCTTTGGAAGTGGGACTGAAGGCATCGATTGAGGCATCGCCGGCATCGAGGGAGGCATCGGAGGCATCGATGGAGGCACCGATGGAATCTGTGACATCGATGGATGCTTCGGTGGTAGCGCTCCGGAGGACGGATTGGAGATCTGTGATTCTTCTTCCGATGACAAGGGTATCAGTGAGGAAGGAATCGGGGCCATTGGTTCTCTCGGATGCACCGGTGGAAGGGCACTGATTAACTTGTCCATTCTTACCAATAGCGGTGCAAGCGTCATGGATATCGGATCAGTGGCCGGCTCGGGAACTGACACCGGCATCGATGGAGGATTGAACCGCTGGAGTGCTTTTCTGATGGTCTCTTGGATCATCCGATCCAATTCCTCATGGAAACCTGGGGCATGGATACCCGGTTCCGGAGTAGGAGGCAGCACTGGCGTAGCCAGAGGGTCCACCGGTAAAGGTGGAATCGCGGATCCCAGCACCTGTCCAGGTGGGGAATGCCTCAGTGTCCCAGAGACTTTTTTGTCTCTGGGTGTCTCTGTTCGGGACTTTTTTGTTGGTGGCTCAGAATACGTTGATGGCAAGGGCTTGCCTGTATCAGTGGCCTGAGCTTTAAGGTGGTGGTGTCGATATTTTTCTCGATGTTCCTCTCGGTCTTTCTCCTGAGGTGGAACAGAGGGGGTCGACACCCGCGGAGTCGAAGCCGGTCGGGCAGCAGCGGTTTCCCGGTGCTGGCGCGAGGTAGACGTTACTGGTTCAGACGACGTCAAAGCTATCGATGGCGTTGAGGTTTTTGGGCGAAAGAGAAATCCCATCTTCTCCAGCCTAGCCTTGCGACCCTTTGGTGTCATTTGGGCACATTTGTTGCAAGTAAGGACATCATGGTCGGACCCCAAACACATCACACAGACTGTGTGAGGGTTAGTGATGGACATCGTTCAAGTGCAGTCAGGGCACCGACAGAAATCCAACGCCATGGCCTCAACAAAATTTAGCCGTGGTGCAGTTGATGGCTGGTGGGCCGCGAGAGAAAAACTCGTCGGGAATCGACCGCAAGCAGGTAAAAAAACTTACTGTTCGACCGCAGAGCAAAGATATTGATAAGGGGACCCTTGTGGAGTAAAACTTTTTAGAATTTTTTGAAGAATTTCCGTGAGGAAAAATTCCTGTCAGGAATCTCTGAAGAGCTCCTTAACCCGCGTGGCTACTGCTGCACAGAAAAAAGAAGACTGAAGGGGGACCCCTGCTGGCTGCAGGGTTGGTGCTGTGCTGGGCATGCCCAGTAGGTGCCAGTCAAAGTTCTGGAAACTTTGACAAAAGTATTCCGTGATTGGGCTCCATCCTGATGTTGTCACCCAATATGTGAGGACTAACATCCTGCTTGTCCTGTGAGAAACTATTTGCCTCGGAAAGAGATTTTGGAAAATGTGGGAGAAATACAATCAATCATCCAGTAAAATCTGGACAATTTAGATATTATCCACTTTCAACAAACTTTTATGGAAGCTGAAAATACTTCTGCAATACTTTTGATGTCTTGTATTTTACAAATGGATAGAAATTTCTTACTAAGATTTTTTTTTTCATCTTAGAGCGAACTTATTTCTGGGTGTTAAATTGCCTATATTTCCAAATGTTTCTTAGCATACAAAAGGAAAGTATAAATTATTTCTATCTATAAACTCTGTGACAAGCTTTCGAGCGTTATCTTCCCTTCATGATGTCTATGAGGAATAACACAGTTATACAGGAACTAATACATAGTGATCTCTGTAGACCAATGAAGACAGCAACCCCTTCTGGAAAGAGGTATTTTCTTAACCTTCATTGACATCCCTTTTGAGATACAAAAATGAGACTTTGGAGGTCCTTGCCCAGATATGAAGCTGTGCAGGAAGAGATAGACTCCTTTCACAAGAACACCTGAACTCTTACACTCTTGCCATCAGGGTGCAAGATGGTCAGATGTAGATGAATGTTCAAACTGAAGCACAATGCAGAAGGAGGAGTGGAGTATTACAAGTCCAGACTGGTAGTCATAGACTACTTGCAAAAGAATGGTTATGACTAAGATGACAATCACAAAAAACAAAGAGCTGTACTGCGAACCTATTCGCTCAATGCCAAACAAAACAAAAGGTATCGCCAAATTTTCTTTCAAAACTGCTCTTCACCTTAAAGCTAGACTACTATTGAAAAGTGAAAAAAATTTTTGTGGAACAACGGGACTGCATCAGCAAGCCTTTGACGACGTGCTCAGTACCTTACCGAGCCGTCCGCTCTTATCAATCATTTGCAGCCCGTCAGAGAATAATTTATCATAACACCATCCGGTGCTCTTTAGCAAAATAATGGTGTAAATATTTATCACTGTTTGTATGGAAATCTTATACTTGTGGTATTAGTGATGACTCTTAGAATTCCAATATAGAAGACACCATCCGGTGTTCTTTAGCAAAATGATAATCAGGAGCTTTTATATCAATATTTCTGCCCTTTACATCTTATGTTGGTGACTCTTAAGATTTCAGTATTCAGTATTTTCAGAATTCTATGCTGGAGTTAAATGTATTTTTATAATAATTTTGATCTCTAAACTCCTCCATTCTGACTGTCCAACATGCAGGTTTTCTTCCCCGGAGTTTTTTCTGAGGAGATGCCTTCTTTAGCGTCTTGTTTCCATGGTGTTAACTGATGTTGTTGACGTCATGACCCCTGCAAAAGAGCGGGCTATTTAATCTCAGATTCTGGTTTGATGCGGTCTCTAGCCCGGCGTCTAAGTGAGAGACATCGCGTCCTGGTTGAAATAGGTTGCTACACCTTTAAAAGCTAAGTATAATGTTTTTGCTTAATGATAACAGAAATGATTATAAAATATCTTTGGTTTTCTCATAGACTCTTTTTGTGACATCTTGACTCCTGATAAAGCAGCCGAGAGGCTGCGAAACATGGCCGCTGTCGAGTCAACTGTATTAAATTCATTGAGTCAATTGTACTGAAATCTTAAGAGTCACCAACATAAGATGTAAAGGGCAGAAATATTGATATAAAAGCTCCTGATTATCATTTTGCTAAAGAACACAGGATGGTGTCTTCTATATTGGAATTCTAAGAGTCATCACTAATACCACAAGTATAAGATTTCCATACAAACAGTGATAAATATTTACACCGTTATTTTGCTAAAGAGCACCGGATGGTGTTATGATAAATTATTCTCTGACGGGCTGCAAATGATTGATAAGATCAGACGGTTCGGTAAGGTACTGAGCACGTCGTCAAAGGCTTGCTGATGCAGTCCCGTTGTTCCACAAAAAATGTTTTCACTTTTCAATAGTAGTCTAGCTTTAAGGTGAAGAGCAGTTTTGAAAGAAAATTTGGCGATACCTTTTGTTTTGTATGACTAAGATGAGACATTTGCACAGTTGTCAAGCACACCACGGTGAGCACCCTACTCTGCATAACATGCAGAGACATGAAAATGAAACAAGCAGATGTGAAGACAGCCTTCCGGTAAAGCGATATCAGCGAAAATCTGTAAATGGAGCAACCACCTGGTTTCATAGATCCAGAGCACAGCGACCTGGTACGCAAACTCCAAAAAAAGCATCTATAAACTCAAGTAAGCTTTCAGAACCTGGAATGAAAAAAAATCAACAAATTTCTCACCCAAGGAGGATTCACAAGAATTAGGGCAGATCCTTGTCTCTACTCCAAAGAATAAAAGAGCAGATGACCTACATCCTAGTTCACGTAGGCATCATACTAATGTGTCATGAGTAAGAAGGGGACTATGAGATCATGCACAGTTTCTATGAGAATTTCAAGATCAAGGATCTAGGAAACAACACACACACTACTTTGGAATCTAAATCGAGAGGCAAAACGATAGAAGTTTCCTGACCAATCAAGGCAACAAGATTAGAGGATCATTTTAAAAAGGATGTGCTAATTTTATAACGTGTGAGTCACCGCACGCATATTATAAAAGCTGATCCCACGTGCACATTCGCGCCTGATTTTATATTGGCGTGCATGTGTGCACGGGTGCCAACTCACGCGCACAAGAGGGGGGGGGGGGTTATTTAAAAGTGTGTGGCGACGCAATTGGACCTTCCCCAGTTCCTTAATCCCCTACCTATTCTTCCTACTTTTTCCGCCCTTACCCCTAACCCTTCAACTCACCTAATTTTTTTTGTTTTTAAACTTTCTTGCTCTCAGGAGCAGAAGTAACTTCCGCGCGCTGGCTGGTTGACGGTGCGTGCTTCACTGGGACAGCGCCTAATGGCGCTGTCCCCCACCCCGCCCCCGGTCCACCCCTTTTTAAAAACCTGGCACTTCCACACATATCGGGAGATATGCACGTGGCCGGGCCACTTTGAAAATGCGCTCAGCACACACATGGCCCACATATCTCCCGGTATTTGCACATGCTGGGCATTTAAAATCTACCCGTTCATGAGATACTGAAATTTAGGCTGAGGGAAGCAAAGAACATATGGACCTCCACAGAGCTGAGCTACCTGAAGGGTGACAGCAAAGATAATCTGTTGCCATACAACAACCAAAACCAAAAGGCGATCAGTAAGGTACTGTACATAACAATAACTAGGCCAGACATCACAGTTGCAGTCAAACTACTATTCAGGAAAGTTGAAGCACCAACCCAGTATGACTGGAACATGGTGAAAAGGGTTATGTGATACCTGAAAAAGCATGATCCATATAAAGCTAAAGCTACCAGCAACTGAGAACCCAAATCTCATCAGCTAAGTGGAGACTGGGCTAGTGACACAACATACCGAATGTCTACCACTGGGCATCTCTTTCAGTCTGGAGGTGGAACAAGAAGCAGTTAACCGTACAGTCTCATTCTCTGAAGTGGAATACATTGCAGCCGCCCATGCATCCCAGGAAGCGATTTGTCTAAGCTAATTGCTGATGGGCATCAGAGACCCATAATTGTATTGGAAGACAACCAAGGGTACATAATGCTGGTATAAACTGAGAAGGTGAACTCTTACACCAAGCATATTGATGTGAAGCACTACCTTCTGAGAGACTTGATAGAGAAGGGCACTACTGAATTTGAATCCTGCCCCTAATAGCAAAGTTAGATAGTACAGTGTAGGATAGAAGAATATATTACCTTTGCCACACACCCCCCAGTGGAGGCTGCTGCAATGGTTTATTCCAATTTCTATATCACAGAGTGACCCTTAGTTCAGTGTGGCCTTGTTTGAGGATTAGAGGGCAGCGACCTTTTATATCCTGTTCCACTGCATAAATACTGCAGGCCCAGGACCTTGGTCAGAAGCCTAAGCCTTGGTGAGATATTTGCTCTCAGTTTACTCACTATGGCTAGGGAGCTATTTTTTCTGTTTGATTTTTGGTTTGTGGAAGAAACTTTCCCATCCATGAGAGAGAGCCAAGGCCATCTAGTATCTGGACTAAGGCCTCAGTTTCTCTAGGGCTTTGTCTCTTGCGAGACAGATCGTGGTAGTATTTTATTTATGGAAGTCAAGAGTTATTTTCGTGACTGGAAGTTTCTTTGAGGTTTTTGGAGCCTTTACAGTCTAACTCAGCCAGAGAGACTCAGTATAGTTTGGAAGAATAAGAAAATACCCATCCAGTACTATACTGGGGTGGAGAACTGAAGGCTAAGAATTACCAATCTGGTGCTCGCTCAGCAGAGACCAAGAGGAAGTGCCAATCTGGTACAAAGAAAAGAGGAGAGAGGAAATCCAAGTAAGATCAAGCAATGGATCCCAGGTATGGAATAGAACTCCTTAGAAGAGTAAGCGAAACCTATTCACAGGACTCAGGGACAGCCCTAAAGATCTGAAATGGAAAAGCGGGAACTCCAGGGAAGAATTCAAGAGACCACAGATACATATGTAGTGGAACCCCCAGCAGGCTTGCTGGCTGAAACTAGGGAGCTACAATGCTGGGGTTCATCTGGCCAGGGGGGAGGATAACTAACTGGGCCCTTGGTGCAGTCATGGATGCTTTCGTCCAACTTAATCTCACCCCACTTCTCCTAGTCACTGGTCAGGGGAGTCCTGTGAGGAGGGGGGGGGGGAATACTCTTGCCCACTTGGAGTACTAGTAGCTAACAGAACCATAGAGACCAGTAATGATGTTCAAAATAAAAATGTATTTGAGTTTAAAAATAAGAATCCAAGCCAATATAGAAAAAATTAGAAACAGCATCTGCAGAATCAAAACAAAAAAACACCACATTGTCTGTTTATGCAAAGTAATTCCCGTAGATGTTCTTCTCACACCTGCACCAGCATCCACTTTCAAAATCCCTTCCACTTGGAGGGTAGGATAATCGCTTTGTAGTTCCAGCATGAACTACAGACTTCAGGACTGTCCTCCAAGCCATTCTATTTTCCAAGATAGACTACCGTAACTCCCTTCTGCTGGGTCTCCCCACCTCCACCACCAAACCAGATGCTCCAAAATGCGGCCGCTAGAATCTTGACAAATACCAACAGAAGAGACCACATCATGCCCATCCTCAGAAATCTGCATTGGCCACCAATAAGCTTTAGAATCCTTCACAAGTCCCTCACCATCATTCACAAAACCATTTACAACCAGGTCCCTATCGACCTTCAATTCCCACTCAGACTCCACACCTCTTCAAGACCTATCAGAGAAGCTTACAAAGGATCTCTGCACGCCCCTTCAACCAAATCCACCCTTCGTACAGCCACTAGAGAATGGGCCCTCTCGACAGCGGGACCAGCCATCTGGAATGCTATCCCCCCAGACCTCAGACAGGAACCCTGTATGTTGACTTTCAGGAAAAAACTCAAGACCTGGCTATTTCAACAAGCCTTCCCCTAACCCAGGCTTGTCTCAGCTATTCCACAGCTCATATACTAGTGCTACCTAATCAGGGCACTCCATTTACGACCCTGTATATTATTTGTTATAGTTACCAAGTTTATCTTCTGCTTCTGGCTTCTTTATCTCCCCAGTTTCCTTGCCCCTGTTTTATTGTAACTTTTTTGCCTCTTCTTCTATGTTAATGTTATAACCCCTTGTTCCATGTAAACCGATTTGATATGATCTGTATCATGAATGTCGGTATAAAAAAAAAAAAGAACTAAATAAATAAATGAACAAGGGCTGGGGAAAAAAGGTGACAAACCCCCTTGTTCAAAAAGATATTCCAACGTAGCTCTCAAAAACAGACAGCTCCACAGTCTCAAAGTCACAAAAAAATCTTCTCAGTCTCCCACCTCTACTATTTGCTGGTAGCAAACACTAAAGATCCCAGACCCATATATCAGGGTTAGCCCTTCCTTCAGGAACTGCTTCAAAAGGTCCAGCAAATACAGAAATCTTCCACCTTCTCCTATTCTCTCCTGGTCAATCCACTTTACAAGCAGTGAAGAGCAGCCTCTTCATTACTCCTACAGGGAGAGGCAATGACCTGATCACCTGCTCAAGGGGGCCTTTATATCCACAAAAAGGTGGGATGCAAAACCCCTCTCCGATGGGAAATATAGAGAAACGTATTAGCAACAGGCAAAGCTGGGTCACACATATTTGAAGGAATTTTATTTCTATAAAATGAAATCATGGAACATCTGATTCAGTAAAGATTTATGTGAAAGAGCATGCTGGAGTCTTACACAATCAGAGTATACATAATGCCTGGAGTCCTGGAGTCTATCCTTCCTCTCAGAGGACAAGCATTGGGTAATGGGGTTGCATGAGAGTGAGTCCAGGACTTATCCCTGGTACTGAGTTTGAGCCCCTAACCTTTCACACAGGCCTGAGACAAGGGTTACAAATGTTCCTATTACTTCAGTCCTGTGAGTCAAGCTTTCATTGTATGTAAATGTTGCAGGTTTAAAGCTTTGGGCAGGAAGATTAAGCTTGCAAGACTTTTCTGTGTAATTAGAGTCATTGCTTACCAGTAGCACAAGAATCTTGGGCTTCTTCCATCATTTTACAGTTCTTCTCCTAGAAAGAGAATTTTATTTCCTTAAATGTATCCGTCTTCAAAATTTCAACAGGCATAAGAATTATTCACCATCATTTCCAAATTGATACTGAAATAAGTATTTATTTATTATTTATTTAAAGACCTTTTTTTTTTATACTGGTATTAGAGGGAACATCATACTGGTTTACATTTTAACAGCAGGTTTGAAAATACATAATAACAGGGACTATAAACCGGGGAAAGGGATCACGCATAGTGCAGAGTAGAAGTACAGAGGAACTACAGGAAAAGAAAAAAAAAAGTATCCCTAAGTAGGGGATCACCAAGGGAATGGAATAGTTTCCTAAGCAGGGAAATCACCAAGAATCCTTTCTACAGAACTATATAAATTAAAATAAGCCAACCTGTAAAGGGTTTCATTTTTGTTCCACATATTTATATGAATGTATGTATGTGGGAGCCGGTATATATAAACACATACATGCAAAATCCATATTTTTAACTTCTTTGTGGTTGTTGGCACTGTATTGTTTTACAAAGAAAAATTCAGGAAGACTTCATCAGATGTATGGGCAACTCACTCTTCCATGCTAAAAGTATGGGCCATTGTTTTGAGAAAAGACTCTCGTATAACTCTTTATGGAGGAAGCAAAATATAAAACAGAACCCTTTGGGATGGGCACATATACCTGAACTCATTCTCTGTCTTCATACTTTGCTGATACTCAGGGATTCTCACCATTTTCAAAAGCAGAGACTTGTTTTAAAATCAGAAAAACACCTTCCTCCAAAGGAAACTTCTTTAAATCCTAGCAAGCTGATTCCAAACTGTATTAAAAGCAGCAAAGGTTTCACCGAATGTGTCTAAGTCACAAAAATAACTCCTTTAACATCAACTAAAGCAAGACAGAAATTCACTGATAAAAACAGACTGTCTTTTTATTATCTCTTTGTTTAAACTTGTTTCAGGATACCCGATTACAATAATCACTTTTACACATACCGCATATGAATATTTGTGTAAAATATTTCATGGTACCTGTGTAAGTACTGAAGATAGCTCAGTGCTGTTATGTTCTTCCACTGGTGTACTGCGAGAGATATAACTGCACCTAAAACCAAATGGTAGAGAAGAACAGATTTTTGAATACAACTAAGGCATTCTCATTAGTTAGCAGTGATCCAATAGCTACTGTTTGTCTGGCCAAAGGCACTATTAACCTACTCCTGAGCATAAGAACATAAGAACATGCCATTTTAGGTCAAACCAAGGGTCCATTAAGCCCAGCATCCTGTTTTCAACAGTGGTAAATCCAGGCTACAAGTACCTGGAAGTACTCTAAGTAGATCCCGGGGCAGATTTTATAAATCTGCGCACCCGCGTACTTTTGTTCGTGCACCAGGCGCAAAAAAGAGTACGCGGGATTTCAATAGATACACGTGTAGTCGCACATATCCATTAAAATCCGGGGTTGGCGTGTGCAAGGCTGCCCAAAATTGGCAGCCTGTGCACCGAGTCGCGCAGCCTGCTTCCGTTCCCTCCGAGGCCGCTTCGAAATCGGAGCGGCCTCGGAGGGAACTTTCCTTCGCCCTCCCCCTCATCTTCCCCTCCCTTCCCCTACCTAACCCACCCCCCCGGCCCTATCACGAAAGTTAAGCCTGCTCGAAGCAGGCGTAACTTTGCGTGCGCCGGGCCGGCTGCCGCGCTCCATGTTCCGGTCAGGGCGCTGGTCCGGAGAGCGCGACCACGCCCCCGGGCCAAAACCACGCCTGTGGCGCCGCCCCCAGATGACACCCGACCGCGTCACGCCCCCTCAACATGCCCCCCGATGACGCACGGCTCGTGACATGCCCCCCCAGGAAAACCCCGGGACACGCGTCCCGGGGCTTTGCGCACGTCGGAAGCCTATGCAACATAGGCTCGGCACGCGCAGGGGGTGTTTGGGCCAGGTTTTCGGGGGGGGGGGGGTAACGTGTGTATCTTACACGCGTACCCCTTTGAAAATCTGGCCTCCCATGTTACTGATGCCAGTAGTACCATAGCAGTGCCTATTCTCTCAGACCAGGCCGCCTGTCCCAAGCCTTGCTCCCTGGCTTCCCTAAGCCTCCTTGTCTCAAACCTTGCTCCCTGGCTTCCCTAAGCCTCCTTGTCTCAAACCTTGCTCCCTGGCTTCCCTAAGCCTCCTTGTCTCAAGCCTTGCTCCCTGGCTTCCCTAAGCCTCCTTGTCTCAAGCCTTGCTCCCTGGCTTCCCTAAGCCTCCTTGTCTCAAGCCTTGCTCCCTTGCTCCCTGGCTTCCCTAAGCCTCCTGTCTCAAAGCTTTGCTCCCTGGCTTTCCTAAGCCTCCTTGTCTCAAGCCTTGCTCCCTGGCTTCCCTAAGCCTCCCTGTCTCAAGCCTTGCTCCCTGGCTTCCCTAAGCCTCCTTGTCTCAAGCCTTGCTCCCTGGCTTCCCTAAGCCTCCTGTCTCAAGCCTTTCTCCCTGGCTTCCCTAAGCCTCCTGTCTCAAAGCCTTGCTTCCTGGCTTCCCTAAGCCTCCTGTCTCAAAGCTTTGCTCCCTGGCTTCCCTAAGCCGCCTGTCTCAAGCTTTGCTCCCTGGCTTCCCTAAGCCGCCTGTCTCAAAGCCTTGCTCCCTGGCTCCCAGGCCTCCTGTCTCAAAGCCTTGCTCCCTGGCTTCCTTAAGCCTCCTGTCTCAAAGCCTTGCTCCCTGGCTTCCCTAAGCCTCCTGTCTCAAGCTTTGCTCCCTGGCTTCCCTAAGCCTCCTGTCTCAAAGCCTTGCTCCCTGGCTTCCCTAAGCCTCCTGTCTCAAAGCCTTGCTCCCTGGCTTCCCTAAGCCTCCTGTCTCAAAGCTTTGCTCCCTGGCTTCCCTAAGCCGCCTGTCTCAAGCTTTGCTCCCTATCTTCCCTAAGCCGCCTGTCTCAAAGCTTTGCTTCCTGGCTTCCCTAAGATGCCTGTCTCAAGCCTTGCTCCCTGGCTCACAGGCCTCCTGTCTCAAGCCTTGCTCCCTGGCTTCCCTAAGCTGCCTGTCTCAAAGCCTTTCTCCCTGGCTTCCCTAAGCTGCCTGTCTCAAGCCTTGCTCCCTGGCTCCCAGGCCTCCTGTCTCAAGCCTTGCTCCCTGGCTTCCCTAAGCTGCCTGTCTCAAAGCCTTGCTCCCTGGCTTCCCTAAGCTGCCTGTCTCAAGCCTTGCTCCCTGGCTCCCAGGCCTCCTGTCTCAAGCCTTGCTCCCTGGCTTCCCAGGCCTCCTGCCTCAAGCTTGCCAGTATTAATAAATCCTGTCTTGTTCCAGTGTTCCATCCCAGACCTTGGTTCCTGCCTGAGTTCCAGACCCACCAGACATCAGCTTCCAGCCCTGCAGCCTGCATCCCAAGTCTCCTCTGGCTTCTGTCTCCAGTACCATCCGACGTCAGCCTACAGCCTGCTTCTTCAGTCCTGCCTGAAATCTATCTCCACTCCAGCTTTAGCATTAGGTCGTCCCCCCCCCCCCTTGTTCAGGTCCTGCCAGCCACCAAAACCCAAGGGCTCAATCTGTGGGGAAGGTGGCTGGTATAGGCAGAAGATCCCCTAGTCTAGTCTGTCCCTGGAGTCTTGGGCTGTACCCACAGGGGTTCCCCAGCTGAACTGGGTCCTCAACCCTAACACCTGCCTTATTAATGTTTTAAACAACTTGGCAATGCTTATGTTTTTTCCTATTTTCTTCAGATTTTTGAAGGATGTTTTTTGGTTAAAATAGCTTCTTTCATCTCAACCTTTTAACCATGCCTGTAATAATTTTTGCCTTCCTTCCACCTTAATGCGTGGAATACATCTGGACTGCACTTCTAAGATTGTATTTTTAAACAATGTCCATGCCTGTTGTACACTTTTAACCTTTGCAGCTGCACCTTTCAGTTTTTTTCTAAAAATTTTCCTCATTTTATCAAAGTTTCCCTTTTGAAAATTTAGTGTTGGAGCTGTAGATTTACATATTGCCCCCCTTCTAGTCATTAATTCAAATTTGATCATGTTATGATCATTATTGCCAAGTAGCCCCATCACATTTACCTCTCTCACCAAATCCTGCATTCCACTAAATTAAATCTAAAATAGCTCTCTGTCTCATTGGTTCCTGAAACAATTGCTTCATGAACCAGTCGTTTATTCCATCCAGGAATTTTATGTCTCTAGCATGCCCTGATGTCACATTTACCCAGTCAATATTGGGGTAATTGAAATCTTCCATAATTACTACACTGCCAAATTGGTTAGCTTCCCTGATTTCTCTTAGCATTTCATTATCTGTCAGACCATTTTGTCCAGGTGGATGGTAGTATACTCCTATCACTATACTCTTACCCAACACACATGGGATTTCTACCCAAATAGATTCTACTGAGCATTTAGTCTCTTGTATGATCTTTATCCTATTGGACTGTATACCGTCTCGGACATAAAGTGCCACACTCCCACCAAGTTGATCCTCCCTATCATTGTGATATAATTTGTACCCTGATATAGCACTGTCCCTTTGGTTATTCTCCTTTACCTGGTCTCTGAGATGCCAATTTTGTATTTCTCATTTACTGCTATACACTCTAACTCTTCCATTTTACTTTTTAAACTTCAGGCATTGGCATACAGACATTTCAAAGTGCTTTTTTCAGTTGATAGGGAAATTTTTGAATTCTTTACCCTAGGTCAGGGGTGGGCAGTTCCGGTCCTCGAGGGCCACAAACCAGTCTGGTTTTCAGGATATCCCTAATGAATATGCATGAGAGAGATTTGCATGCACTCTGCCTCAGTTGTATGCAAATCTATGCCATGCATATTCATTAGGATATCCTAAAACCTCGACAGGTTTGTGGCCCTTGAGGACTGGAATTGCCCACCCCTGCCCTAGGTGATTCTTTACTTATAGGAACATGGAGTATGTTTGCTTTTATTGGAACCTCTCTGTTGGGATGCCCTAACTCTCCTGTTTCATTAGTATCCTTCAAAGATACCTTCCTCCGAACCATGCACTACTGAGTGACTGTCGGCTTTCCACCTTGTTCTGGTTTAAAAGCTGCTCTATCTCCTTTTTAAAAGTTAATGCCAGCAGCCTGGTTCCACTCTGGTTAAGGTGGAGCCCATCCTTTCGGAAAAGTCTTCCCCTTCCCCAAAAGGTTCCCTAGTTCCTTACAAATCCCTCTTCCCTGCACCATCGTCTCATCCAGACGATTAGTAACCGAATTCAAAACAAGGGATAAGCATGGAGGATCCGTAGTAGCAAAAGACATGAGAAGAGGGCTAGAGACTGGCTGGGGTCTATGGCATAGCACCAGGGGTAGAACTAGGCACACTGGATAGGCCATACTATATGATAGTTTTAGAATAGTTAGGAAGTTGCAGTGTTAAATCACCCAACCTTCAATTTCTCAAGGGTGGAGATATTGCAGGCAATGTGGATATTTGCTGTGCCAACATGCTACAATGCCCCAGAAACACCAAGACAGCCCCTGTAAGTTAATGGGAACCTAGAAGGCTGGATGTTTCTAGTTTTGATAGCTGTTTAGATTACAAAGCTTTGTGGTAGGGGTTGGGGTAGAATTATGTATAGGATCTTGTATACTCATCTACCCAAAATCGTAAAGAAGCATTGGGGTAGCATGCATGGAGCAGAGGTTTCAACCCTAACACAGTAATACACCTGCTTTGGGCTTCCAAGAAGGCTGGATGGAAGGAGGGCAGATGTTTTGGACAACCATTTCATTAATTTTGGTGGCTGTGTGAATCATAACAAAAACTTGAGATGGAAGGGGCCTTGTTTGTTAAAGTATTGGCCTTATAAGACTCAAGAGAAAAAAGGTAACACTTGAAGTGGTCTACCAGTGGAGATGGAGGCCAGCACTGTGGCAGATTTTGGACATATGACAGATGTCGAAAACAGTGGTGGGAGGAGGTGGATGACATGAGGTGCTGGGGGAGGAAGTCAGGGGAATATTTGTGTAGGTTGGGTATGGGAATTTGTATGCTCATCTACCCAGAGGAAGAATTTCAACTATACAAACTAGATGGGTCAAGTTTTCTATTTGCCGTCATGTCAAGATCAGATTGCCTTAGAATCTTGTTAAATAGCTTCTTAAGTGGTAAGAATGTTACCTTTAATGTGAAGATCCAATAGCATCCTCTAGGCATAGAGCATCAGGCTCATTCAGAGCAGAGCATTTTGTAATGTTAATAATGCCAAGGCTATAAGAGATTATTTGGTATTTCAATGATATGAATTGGGCAATAAGCTAAAAATGTAACAATTCAAATCCAAGTTGAGTGTTCACCATGCAAAATATTGGTGGCTTACATCCAAAAGTATCAAAGTGGCAGAATACAGAAGAAGCAAATTGCACACCAAAAGCAAAACAAAATTACAGCTGGAGTTTCGCAAGTCAAGTATAGTCCAGAGTATATTTAAGTCAGTAAATACAGATTGACGAGAACCTAACAATGGAAAAGCACGTAAATAAATTAATCAAATCAGGCTATGCTAAACTGCGCCTACTACATAGACTGAAACCACTGCTGACTCACGCAGACTTCTGCATGGTCCTGCAAATCCTTATTTTCTCAAGACTACTGCAACTCACTTCTACTTGGATACCTCCAAGTTGAGTGTTCACCATGCAAAATATTGGTGGCTTACATCCAAAAGTATCAAAGTGGCAGAATACAGAAGAAGCAAATTGCACACCAAAAGCAAAACAAAATTACAGCTGGAGTTTTGCAAGTCAAGTATAATCTAGAGTATATTTAAGTCAGTAAATACAGATTGACGAGAACCTAACAATGGAAAAGCACATAAATAAATTAATCAAATCAGGCTATGCTAAACTGCGCCTACTACATAGACTGAAACCACTGCTGACTCACGCAGACTTCTGCACGGTCCTGCAAATCCTTATTTTCTCAAGACTACTGCAACTCACTTCTACTTGGATACCTGTTTTCTAAAAACTACAACTATTACAAAATGCTGCAGCTAGACTTAACAGTTTCCAGAAAATTCAATCACATCTCACAATCACTGATAGCTCTTCATTGGCTATCTGTACAATCCCAAATCCATTACACAGCCTTAACATTAATACACACCTCCCTCCATTCTAAAAACACTGGTCTGGTAGGGGTAGCACTGCAACCATACAAGCCACAGAGATCACTAAGATCTCAAAGAAAGGATTACTAGATGTGCCATCATTACATTGCATATTTGTGAGTGGGTTCCTAGATAGTATGTTGGGGAAAGTGGGTGGTCTTAATATTATATAAATTGAATTCTTATATTATGTTAGGTTTAAAATGTTAGAACCATGACTTTCCCTATCCCTAGTGAGAGCAGGCAGGCTTCCAGAAGAAATTTTATGTATTTTTGTATTTATTTGAGAGATTGTTTATTATTCCAAGATATGCAGAGTGAACACACCTGAAGGAGTAGCGAGAATAAAAAGTGATTTAAGAAAACTAAGACAGTGGTCGAAGATTTGACAGCTGTGATTCAATGCCAAGAAGTGCAGAGTCATGCACCTGGGGTGCAGTAATCCAAAAGAACTGTATGTGATAGGGGTGAAAAACTATTGTACACATAACCAAGGGAGGGACCTTGTAGTGATTATGTCTGGTGATCTGAAGGCAACAAAGCAATTTGACAAGGCAGTAGCTAAAGCCAGAAAGGTGCTGGGCTGCATAGAGAGAGGAATAACCAGCAGGAAAAGGGAAGTTATAATGCCCTTGTACAAGTCCTTAGTGAGGGCTGACCTGGAGTACTGTGTTCAATATTGGAGACCATATCTCAAAAAGAATAGAGACAAGATGGAAACGATCCAGAGGAAAGTAACCAAAATGGAGGAGAGGCTGAAAGATCTAAATACATATACCCTGAAGGAGAACAGGTGCAGGGGAGATATGATACAGACCTTCAGATACCTGACAAGAATTAATGATGCACAAATATTTCCTTTGGAAAGGAAATAGTAGAAGTAGGGATCATGATATGAAACTCCAAGGGGGGCAACTCAGAACCAATATTAGGAACTATTTCTTCAAGGAGAGGCTGGTGGATACCTGGAATGTTTTCCCACAGGAGGTGGTAAAGATGAGAATGATAAATAAATTCAAAAGGGCGTGGGATAAACATTGTGGATCTCTAGAGGCTGGAAATGAAGAAAGGGGGTGGTGTAACATTTCTGCATCGGGGTAACCTGCATAGAGTGGCAGTTACTCCTTAACAGAATGCATGGGGGTACCTTGCACAGAGCAGCAGTTACTACCATAAGAAAATTGTTGGGCAGACTGGATGGACCATTTGGTCTTTATTTGCCATCATTACTATGTTACTATGATACAATAAGTTCCAAAGAAAGCCAAAAATAAAATTAGCCCTGAAAGAAGAAGGATTGGTGAGGTCTATAGTCTCAGGAAGGCTAGGGAAAAGCAAAATGCTATCAAATCCTTCATGTATTATCCCTAGCGTATAATCTGGAATTGAGAGTAAAGTGACATCTAGACTCTGCATGTTGGAACTGTGAATCTGAACCGAAAAGTTCTGTACAGCTTACTGTGATATGTGTGCACCTAAATTATTCCAGTGGAGCATCTTGTATATACTTCTCTGTAAATAAAAAAGCAGGCCAGTCTTGGAACCACCCTTTTGGAGTATCTGTAGTTATCCTAGGATCTTGGCTATACTATAGTCAGCTATCACAGAGAAGATTATGTTAACTGTGGTCCACTATACCATCTGCTTGACCACAATTTTTGAGAATATGCTTAGACCATCAGAACCTGATCCCCTGAACAAACAGATACATTTATGTTGTCTAAAAACAGGTATCAGAATCATAACCTGCAAAAAAAAAAAAAAAATCCATCTCTGTTTTATCTTTCTAGTTCTCAAAGGATATCATTTTCAGTTATTCGTATAAATGTAATATACTATTGTAGCAATTTTCAAAAGCTCGCATACACATTTAAAGTGATACAACTGAACTTACTTTCAATTCAAGCAACTCAACTCCGTCAGAGTAATCAACAACCTTGGACAACTCCTTAATGTATTTTTCTTTTCCTAATTTGGCAGGTTTTATTACCTGGGCTATTTCTTTTTTAGCTCATTGTTAATTTCTCTTTCACCTTCTCTTCAATCCAAGTTGCATTATGTCCCTGTTTTATTGTAACTGCTATTTTCCTATTCTATCACATGTTAATGTTAAGTGTTTTAAGTATTTATCCTTCTGTCACACCCTGTTTATTGTAAACCGGCATGATGCGACTCCCATCGCGAATGCCGGTATATAAGAAATGCAAATAAATAATAAATAAATAAATGTGTAAAACCAGTTTTAAGCATGTAAATCCTTCTGAAAATTACCCCATAGGGCCTGATTTTCAAAACTGGGTTTTACATGTGTAAATGTACTTTACCCATACAAGTGGGTCTTTGAAAATTGCTTCAATATATGCCATTGAATTGCCAATAGGTTTTAACCACATTAAGTGCACTTAAATGCAATATTCTGGCACCTGTGTATAGAATTGAGGGAGGTTTGGGAATAATAAGAACAAGACTTCCCTTGAGTAAATCCATTTTACTGTGGTCCAATAACCATGTCTTTCTATATGCTCTATGATTTTGATCTTTAGAATAGTTTCCACTATTTTTCCTGGCACTGAAGTCAGGCTCACTGGTCTATAGTTTCCCGGATCGCCCCTGAAACCCATTTTAAATATTGGGGTTACATTGGCCATCCTCCAGTCTTCAGGTACAATGGATGATTTTAATGATAGTTACAAATTTTAACTAATAGATCAGAAATTTTATTTTTGAGTTCCTTCAGTACCCTAGGATGCATACCATCCAGTCCAGGTGATTTGCTCCTGGACTGGACTCTTTAGTTTGTCAGTCTGGCCTACTACATCTTCCAGGTTCACAGTGCTTTGGTTCAGATCATCTGACTCATCACCCTTGAAAACCATCTCCAGAACTGGTATCTCCCCAACATCCTCATTAGTAAACATGGAGGCAAAGAATTCATTTAGTCTTTCTGCAATGGTCTTATCTTCCTTAAGAGCCCCCTTTAACCCCTCGGTCATCTAACGGTCCAACAGCTCCCTTCACAGGTTTCTTGCTTTGGATATATTTTAAAAAGTTTTCATTATGAGTTTTTGCCTCTACGGCCAACTTCATTTCAAATTCTCTCTTCGCCTGTTTTATCAATGTTTTACACTTAACTTGACAATGCTTATGCTTTATCCTATTTTCTTCAGATGGATCCTTCTTCCAATTTTTGAAAGATGTTTTTTTGGCTAAAATAGCCTCTTTCACCTCACCTTTTAACCATGCCATTAATTGTTTTGCCTTCCTTCCACCTATCTTAATTTGTGGAATACATCTGAACTGCACATTTAGGATTGTATTTTTAAACAATGTCCATGCCTGTTGAACACTTTTAACCTTTGCAGCTGCACCTTTCAGTTTTTTTCTAACTATTTTCCTCCAAGTTACTAATTCTTATTGATTAATAGCATTTTGGTTGCCCTTCTCTGTAATTTCTCCAGTGCAACTATATATTTTTTGAGATGTGGTGACCAGAATTGCACACAGTATTCAAGATGCAGTCTCACCATGGACCAATACAGAGGCATTATGACATCCACTGTTTTATTTACCATTCCCTTCCTAATAATTTCTAACATTCTGTATGGTTTTTTGATGCCTACAGCACATTGAACCAATGATTTCAATGTATTATCCACTATGATGACTAGATCTCTTTCCTGTGTAGTAAGTCCTAAGATAGAACCTAACCATGTAACTACAGCAAGGGTTCCATCTCTCCACCAATTTTATCTGCCCTTGCCATGCTGATATAATTTGTACTCTGGTATTATAGTGTCTCATTGGCTATTCTCCTTCTATTAGGAGTCCATGAGATGCCTATTATATCTATAATTTTCTTTAGTGCCATACATTCTGACTCTCCAGACTTATGTTTCAGACTTCTAGCATTTATATATAGACATTTTAAAGCAATTTTATTTATATTTCTCTTTGTATATGTACCCACTAACTGCTTATTATCCGCAGGTTGGGGTAATTTTTATCTGTATCTAGGATTGCCTGCATCATATTTGAAGTCACTGCAGCTTTTGCAGAATGCTGCTACTCGTCTAATTTCTGGCCAGTTTATCCGAGAGCATATCACGACAGTATTATCTGACCTTCATTAGCTGCCTGTTCAATGGAGGGTCAGGTATAAAGCAGGTATACTGCAATTCCTTGAGCTTGTCATTTACTCAAACCTTATATGCCAAAGAGATCTTTATGTTCTTCCCAAATGGCACTACTGGAGGTTCCATCTCTCTGAGAAGCATGCTTGGTAGAGATGAGGCACCGGTCCTTTTCAGTGGCAGCTCCTGAAGACTGGAATGGCTTAACAACTGAAATATGATCTGTGAGCTATATTAAAAACTTTAAAAGCTTTTAAAGACTTTTCAATTTGAACAAGCTTATGGTGGCTCTATAGTTTAAGAGTTGCTTCTCTACCAGTACCTTTTAATGTTATGATTAGATGGATCTCCTGCAGCATAGGTTTTAGCATAGGTTTTTTAAATTGGATTTTAATTTTTTTGTCTACTGTTTTATTACTTTTAATATATTTTACATTTTGATTGCATTTATTTATTTATAGAAATTTGTGTTCCATCAATCCGTAGAGTGGAACCTGCTCTATTCAGATTTAAGAATCGTGTATGCTCTGATGTTAGTTGCCTGGGGCTTTTGCATAGGCAGGTTATAAATAAAGCTAACCATAATCATAACCATCTGAATGCTCTGTATTTAAATACATCTAGGTTTTTGCAGCTTTTACATCCACCTCTCAATCAGGACATTCTAACTTACTTAGTTTGCCAGTATCCTTTACAGATGCCACCCTTTGAACATCTGCTGCTGAACAACTGTCGGCTTTCTTCCATGTGCTAGCAAAAAACTACTCTCTCTCCTTTTTAAAAGTTAGTGCCATCGGAATAGGCTCCTCCTTCCCCAGATGTTCCCCAGTTCCTAACAAACTTAAATCGTCATCTCATCTATGCACTGAGAGTCTGGATCTCGGTCGGCCTCTGGGGTCCTGTGCATGGAAGAAGAAGGAGCTGTTCTGAGAATGCAACCCAGGAGATTCTGGATTTCAATTTCCTACCAAGAAGGATAACTTTCAAACAAATGTGCGTATCAGCATATATGTGTGTTTATGGCCATGAGCAGATATATGCAAGTATTTTATCTCTCATGCATATGATGTACACGTGTATCTCTGACCTGCAAAATAAGCGTGTTTGTAGGCTTATGCATGAATACATGCAATGCATTGAAACCAAACATATCAATGCATTGAGCAGGTGTATTTTTCCTACCTACTTTAAAAATTCACATGCATATATTTTACACACAAAAATAAAGTTGGACTTGCTCTCACAAGTCGGCCAATTTTAAAACATGCATGCGTAATTGAAATTAACCAGTTTTACCAATTTGTTCACCAGTTTGCTCAATCTACAGGCCATCGAGACCTTCTTGGTTCTTCAGCCTGAAACTCCCCCAGTTCACCCAGACCCTCCACCCAGTCAGTACTAAACACTTTGATCACTTATGCCAGATAATTAGCAGGAGTAAAATTACGCAAGCAAGTTAGCAAACGTATGTGCATGTTTTTTAAAATAACAACTTACACACGTAAATGTTGGCCCAGCCCTAGACTACCCCTTTTTTACATGTGTATATGTGCGCGCAAATACACGCATATTTTCTACTTTTATAAAATATGGAATATGTGAGTAGAGGTTACTTATGCACACATAATCCTAATTTTTACATGTGTAAAGTTTTGAAAATTCACCCTTAAAACTCTAAATTTAGCCTCCAGAACCTCGTTCCTGCACCTTATGTCAGTGTCCTGCAGTAGTCAAAAAAGCTGCAGCAGTCAAAAAAGCAAACAGAATGTTAGGAATTATTAGGAAGGGAATGGTTAATAAAACGGAAAACGTCATAATGCCTCTGTATCGCTCCATGGTGAGACCGCACCTGGAATACTGTGTACAATTCTGGTCGCCACATCTCAAAAAAGATATAGTTGTGATGGTGAAGGTACAGAGAAGGGCAACCAAAATGATAAAGGGGATGGAACAGCTCCCCTATGAGGAAAGGCTGAAGAGGTTAGGGCTGTTCAGCTTGGAGAAGAGACAGCTGAGGGGGGATATAATAGAGGTCTTTAAGATCATGAGAGGTCTTGAACGAGTAGATATGAATCGGTTATTTACACTTTCGAATGATAGAAGGACTAGGGGGCATTCCATGAAGTTAGCAAGTAACACATTTAAGACTAATCGGAGAAAATTCTTTTTCACTAAACGCACAATAAAGCTCTGGAATTTGTTGCCAGAGGATATGGTTAGTGCAGTTAGTGTAGCTGGGTTCAAAAAAGGTTTGGATAAGTTCTTGGAGGACAAGTCCATTAACGGCTATTAATCAAGTTTACTTAGGGAATAGCCACTGCTATTAATTGCATCAGTAGCATAGGATCTTCTTAGTGTTTGGGTAATTGCCAGGTTCTTGTGGCCTGGTTTGGCCTCTGTTGGAAATAGGATGCTGGGCTTGGTGGACCCTTGATCTGACCCAGCATGGCAATTTCTTATGTTCTTATGTTCTTATTTATTTACTAAATTTTTTTCAGCTGTCTCTCATGAAACTTGTCCGATGTGGAGTACAACACAGCATAAATACTCACAATATTATAAAAATAGTCATAAAAAATTAATACATTAAGTAACACATTATTATAAAAACAATAAAAACTGCACAAGGAAAGGAAAGGTACAAGGAAAGTTCAACTCTACACCATGACTAATCAACAAAAGATTCCTGAAATAGCCTTCCGAAACTTCTTTATATTAGTTTCTTTCTTCAATACTCCCAGAAGATTATTCCACAGGATAGGCCCTAATACTGAAAATGCCTTCTTCTGGGTAATCATTAAACAACATTTTCTAATCGAAGAAACAATTAGAAGATCTTGCTCACTTGAAATGCAACTCTCTCCATCTTATATGGAACAGATTCCTTAAATAGCTTAGTCTAGTTTTTAATCGGGTACCCACATAATCCATGATATCTGGCTCCTCCTCAGCACTCTTCAAAATCTTAACTAGGTGGCGCGTAGGTCTGGGTCTGCTGCCTTCACACCAGGTAGGCAAGTTACCAAGCAATCCTCATGCCCACTAGCCACCCAGTTGTCTACTTTCCTAATGATCAAATTACCTACTATAATGGCCACCCAATGTCCTAACCCTTCCCTCCTAGGCATGGATCCCTAGATACTCATCCTTAATGTGAGAGGATAAAACATCACCTTGAAGGTAGTTCTTAGCTTCAGGATAACTTCCTGCTACACCAAAGTAATGGTCTCCTGCCAGGTGACCTTGCTCTCCAAAGCAGCACAAGGGTGTTTGACTGGCGTTGGGATCGCTCTTCTATCTTAAGTTCTTATTTTCTTCATCCAACCTAAACACACCCTGGTAATGCCTGCTTTCAATATGACTAAAATTCTTAACCTCTGTTCTTTTTTGAGACCACTTTTCAGAAAGCAGATTAATGTGGGTTGAAACAAGTTTTACTTGCCTTAATAAAAATCACTTTGAAAACTGTCCTCTAATTGTGTTACATAAATATTTATTTATTTTTATTACTTTGATTTGAACTTCATGTGTTCAGTCCATGGATCATCTCCTGGTTCAAAATTGTGTACTGTCAGACTACAGCAGAAACAGCTCACAATATCAGATACACCTACAAAAAAATCAAGAGGTATTAACAGTGCTGTCTTTTACCCTGTACTCCTCCCCTTCCAGCATAGCCACCTAAAGCATCATTAGTTTTCTCAGATTATCAGCTCTTCTGTTTCTTGGCTCTACTGCTGTCTTTTTTTTTTTTTTTTTTTAATCTTATTCTGGTATAAACCCCTTTGGGGTTCATTAGAAAAGGGCTATTCAGAGAAGTGTAGAATGTTCTAGCAATGGGAGGTTCACAGGAAACAGGTGTTAAGGAGAGTAATAGGAAGGTACGTCCTCCTTAGGAGAATAGACAATCTGAGTGTATATATGGTGATCCTATGAGCATAGGGTTGGGGTGGAGTGTCTATAAGGAGTCTTTAGGTGTTCAGTTCAAGAGTTACCAAGGAGTCTGCTGGAAAGGAGTTTTCTGGGAGTCAAATAGGGCATCAAAGGATGGTGTCTTGTCCTTGGTGTTTCCAGCATTTGTGTGTGGAAGAGGAAGAAGTCTTTTGAAAGAAGTCATGTGGACCTGGGGATTTTCAACCACTAGAAGGAAGTGGGGAAAATTGTCCTAGGCCATCCTGCTGTGTGATTACTGTGAGAAATTTCAAGAAGGACTTTATACTTTCTGTCTGGGCTCAGAAGTGACAAGCTCATAAGGGTGGAAGTGTGAGGTGCCTTGGAATTGTTGGGACTTAAGAAGTATAAGAACTTTGCCTGCATCTGTGTGATTTTGAATTTCTGTGAGAAATGTAAACTGTTTTTCTGATTCCTGTATTTTTCTGGACCTTGGATTTTTTGTATTTCTTGAAACTTTATCAATATTTTGCTCAGAAAATTCTCTTTTGTTTGGCGCATACTTTTTTGGTGTGGACTTATTTTTTTGTGCCTTGGGAACTCTCCTGCTTGGCCTTGCAGGAGCATCCCTGCCCCCCCATTCCAGAGAACCCAATTTTGTTTTCCTTTCTGCACCCCTGCTTGAGCTCTACAGGAATGGGAAGTGAGGCCTTCCCTTCCCTGAGAGAGAGAGAGGGTTACGCTTGGGTTTCCATTCACTACAGATTTCTTATGTTATACAATTAAAAAAAATGTCCTTCCCAGCATCCACGCTGCTGGGGGGAATTTTCAAAAAGAAAAATATTCCTGTAAATCAGCTTTTGAAAATCGGTCAAGGGATTACACAGGGAAAAGTATGTATGAAGCATGATTCCATATGTATTTCTCTGCACTCATGGCAGGCATTCTGGAGAAGGTGGCAGGAATTGGAGTGGGGAGAGCATTTACATGCCTTTCTGTAAACCGTTGTGATGGTGAATTAACTTAACGACGGTATAGAAGAGTTTTAAAATAAATACATAAATTAAATAAATAGACATGCATACTTTTGATTTTTGAATATATGCGCATAAATGCACATGTAGAAAATTACGCCTCCTGGAGGGCAAGTCTAACTTCTTGCACATACATCCACACGGGAGATTTTCACAGCAGACTTATGAGCATATTAAGTCCGCTTTGAAAACGCAGACCAATGGCCACAGATACTTTCTAACTGTAAACTTCAGCCCCATACAAGATGTTGAAAATTATCCTCCCCATACCTTTCTCGGTTATACCATCACAATATTTACATGAGGGTCTGGTAATAATTAGCACAGTCACACCCTGATTAACTTAAATTCATAATGATGGAAGCTGCTAAGTAGGAGGAAATTTCAAAACACTTTGAATAATACTAATATCTGCTCAGGAACAAACAGCAAACAGAAAAAGTGGGATTTTAATGATTTTGTTTAACTGCCCACTAGATTATCTGACACATTATGATAGTGCTCTGGTCATTTCAATCGCTTAGAAGACTTTCACTTTCTAACCTCACTATACCCCCAAAATAAGGGACGTAAGTCACTAAAACATATGCAAGAACAATAAAGCACAAATAAGAAATTATTTACCTGTGTAGAAAAATCCAGCTTTCACAAGATCAGCAGGATCCACAGGCGAGTTCTGCGGCCAAGTTTTAAAAGAATTCACTCTAATTCCTTCATCTTCATAAATATTCGATATCATAGACCCTTATAAAAATAGAGGTGTTTCTCATAAGTTATGAAAGTGCTGAAATGTTGTGAATTAATAAAACAATCTCGATATGGAAATGCACTCATGCCACTTGAGCCCTATGTACTAACCAGCATTAAAATTGGCATGGTAACATGAGTGAAAGGGCTTTCATTCATGTTACCATGCCAAGAACCTCCCCGATTCAAAAATAAGCCTCTGGATCCCACCAGATAATTGTGAGCCAATTGTAAATTCGCTTACCTACATTCCCCAAAGACAATGCTGGGCATCTTTGCCTTCTCACAACTCTTCTCCCCAGGAAAATGATTGGTCTCTGGGTCGTCCCATAGTGCCCCCCCCTTCCCCCACCCAAAGGATTTCCAGGTCTGCAAAACCCCCACAAAGTTCTGTCTTCTATCCCGACCAGTGGTTCTCAACCTTTTACCTATCAGGGCACACCTGAGAGATGACGCTCACATGCGTGACACGCTGAACACACGACCATCATGGGACTAAATAAACGCACACTCTGCATCCAGAAGAATCTCCCACTTCCTAAGAATGGGTGCAGAGCAGAACTAAGGCACTTCCCTGTACAACTCACCATACAAAAAAAGATATTCTGATTCTGGTGTCATCTTAATAACAGCATTATAAACTCCCTCTATTATGAGATGTGTTATAAAATAATACAAAAAAAAAGCCCACTCTGCACATGTCTATCAAATCTGCCATACCTCAGCAGCACATATCTAAGAAATGAAACAGCAATAGCCCTGCCCATGAAAAGGCAGCAGTTCACCTCCAGTGCAATATAATATCGAGAAAATACAACAAATGAGATTGATACAAACCTCTGGTAAAGTACCTCCTCTCAGTCACACACACACAGAACACAGACAGACCTGCCTTCACCAAATATAGAATAAAAGACCACAAATTACAAATGTGGAAACAAAACCTGGAATGGAAACCCCAAGAGCACCTCTGCATGCAGTGCAAAACTGGAGACTAGAAACAAAACTATATTTCCTCCAACACTAAGCAAAGTTCAAAGAGAGAAGAAATGCATATTCCCAAAACTGACTCCCCTCCAGGCCCCCATCACCCCTCACTTCTCCCAACTACTCAATCATCCCTTCACAGGCTCATATCCCTATCCGACATTCCCGACAGCCCCCACCCCCCACATCCTCTTCCCTGTGCTCCCTTTCTCCCCTGCTCAAATCTTTCTGCCCTTCCCTTCCCCTTTGACCACCTCTTTCCTACCCTTTCCTGCTCAGCATCCCCCACTCCCCCCTCCCCCAACCCAGCGTCCCCACACCTCCATCTGTCCACTTCCATCTCTCTTCCTTGCCCAGCAGCCCCCAACCCTTCCCTCCTCCGCCTCGCCCTAACCACCAACCCCAACCTTCTTTCCCCCACCCCTGACTCCCTCTCTCCCCCTGCTTTCCTGCCCAGCAGACTCTTGAACTCCTATCGTCTCATGACTTCCTGCCTAGTACATTTCCCTCTCCTCCATGGCTCCCAGCTGGCAGGAAAAGCCTTCAGTCCAATCCAGAGTCTCCCTCCCTCTTTATCCTCTCCTCAATGCAAGAAGCATTGAGGAGAGGAAGTGAGGAGGCGGCAGCAGCAGCAGTGGATCTATAGAGCACACACACATTTCTCCCTTATGCTCCTGCTTTCACATCCAGGCCCCATGGGGTGAAGCAGCCTCACTGCCAGGCCAGGCAGAGGAAGATAAAGTTGGTAATCCTGCCAGGCCCACATGAACAGGAGTTGGTGATATCGCGCTCTGATCTGGGTGAAGGAGGAGAGAACCATCACCCACTGGCCAGAAAAAGGACAAGAAAGCAAGAGCAGCTTCCTGTCATACCCAATAAACTCCTGTCATACCCAATAAACTCGTGCCCAGAACGATGAGGAAAGATCAGCCTTCTGCTGGCTCTGCGACAACCTCCCGGGACTTTGCGACACACTAGTGTGACCCAACACACCTGTTGAGAACCACTGCTCTAGATCTAATTTTCTAAGCTCCCCAAGCCCACCCCAAACACAAATCTAGCTTCTGGACTTTCTCTCATACTCTGTCCACCCCAGATCCATTTTCAAAATGAAAGATGTTTCTCACTTCTTCATCAGAGGTAGGGAGCCTACCTGCTCGACCCTTATAACCATGAGTAGCCTATTTTTTTTTTCCTACTTACACCTCCTCCATAGCAGAAGTAAAATTATGCGGTAGGGGCGCTTGTGCGTATAAGGACTTACGCACGCATTTTTAGTTACGGACTTGAACTGCCCAGGCTCTGCCCACAACCCGCCCATGTTTTTGCCTTTTGGATTTGTGCGCATACCGGGAGATTCATGAGTATTTGGGTGCTTTTTAAAATCTGCGTGGCGCACGCTGGCCGAAGACATGCACGTATCTCCTGGTTTTGGCGTGTGTAGGGCTTTAAAATCTACACTTAGGGCCTTATTTTCCAAACGTATCGCACGCGGTAAGGGACGTTTCGCACGCGAAATGTCCCTTTACATGTGCGATACCAAAATGGGGGCGGAGTCGGCCCTGGAAGAGGAGGAGTTGGGGCGTCACCGGGGCCAACTCTGCGATGACGACGCGCACAGCGAAAAGGTAGGTGCCTTTTCGCTGCCTATTTCGCTCCCAATAGCTACACCTCCTATGGTGGCGCTATTGGGTGCGAAACCGGCAGCGATCGCACCGCGACGGTGCGATCGCTGCCGGCTAGTGCAGGCCCGCCCCCCGTTTGAACCCTCCGCCCCTCATCTTCTAAAGTATCGCAGGCCTGCGATACTTTAGAAAATGAGGCCCTTAGTGTCATTTTGCCTAGAAACAGATAAAGATATGGTTTTCTGTAAAAAAAATTTCCTTTAACAATTTCAATTCTGTGGGCAGAAAAAACACTTTTTTCCAGATATTTCTGTAGCTCCTCAAACTAGGAGGAAGCAGTTCTCATTGCTAAAACAGAGAGTTTTATCCTTGGGTGCTACTTTTTTCCTAAGTACCTCTGTAAGCAAAGACGATATATATTCAAATTTATGTAAAATGTACCATATAATTGCCTCAGAATTGGAGAAATTTTTCTGCAGAATTTTCAAACTCTTGCCACAGAATCTACCCTTGAATTTGAGGGGGCCCAGACTATGGTATTACATTATTAGGTATCCATGTAAATATTACCTGCAGGGGTTTGTAAGACTGTGCAGAGACTGATGAATTGCTATCAAATCAACACTAACAATGGCCTCCGTTGTTTGGGAATGTCCTACTGGAGTAATGTTTTATAACAATGTAATCTTCCCAATCCATTCATTTCATACATACTGCTGGAAATCCAAGTTAGCTAAACTGACTGCATGAGTTATGAAAACATGTTAAGTGTTCCAAGTAAAAATGTTATCAAAAAAGAGAAGTTATTAACCTGTGTAGAAAAACCCTGCTTTGGCCAGAGCTTCAGCCTCGGTAGCAGATCCTTGTGTCCAATTTTTAAAAGACTCCAGTCGTACATCTGCATCCTCAAAGATGTTGCAAACAGGGTCAACTTTAAAAAAAAAAAGGAGACATAAAATTACCTGTGCAAACATTCATAGGTAGATATTAAACATGCTCTTATGTACATTGGTAGGGGGTGTAAGAGTGCACCCCTGTTTCAGAGCAACAATGAGCCTGTACAGATTTCATATATCATAAAATCACAATATAATTGAGGTTTGGCAACAAGAAAATGAGAAGCTCACTCAGAGCCTCAGATAATCCATCGGGAACAAAGGCATCCAATTTATGTTTGTTGAGCACTAAGCAGCTTCCATAGTGGTCCACAGCAGGGATGGACTGAATCACTGATGAGCAGCTTGTGGCATTCAGATGCTGATATCCATTCAGGCCTTATGTAGAGTTTCTGTAGAGGTCTGTCCTCCTATGCCACTCAAATATCTTTACCAGGTATCAGGTAACTATCTTCCACTCTTTGTCCACTTCATGCCACATATAATTTGGATGAATTGAGCACTAAAATCTTCAAAAGCTTTTTGGGAAGCGTATTTGGGTCTTTGGTTCTAAATATATAGAATTACCTAAAGAGACAAGTAGGATCCTTCTTGTAGTGTTGACTTTTGCCTGCAGTTATCACCATTCTTACTGAGCTGTAAGTTTGTTTCAGTGACTCTATGGCCAGGATAATGCTCGTATCATGTGAGAAAACACAAGATGTGAAACGCAAACTTCTATTTTATCACCTAATGCATACTTTTTAGCCTGCTGCAAATGTGATTACCAAGCTAAAAAGAAAGCACTATTCAATTAATGAAAGAAGCTATGATTCATTTAATTGCACGTGCAAATTTTTATAATTATGCTGTTTGTTTTATCTAGTACAGTTTTGTTTTGGTTTTTTTTTACCTGTTTCCACCTGTGACATCTTCTGAATCAGCTGAGTTGTAAAATAGTTTCCCTAGGACAAATGTTAAATGTAAATAGTGATTAGAATCTGTGGGGTAGATTTTAAGAGAGGCGCGCGTGCGGTTCCTGGCGTGCGCACATGGGCGCACCGATTTTATAACATGCGCACATCGCCGCGTGCACGTTATAAAATACGATACCCGCATGCACACGTGTGGCTGATTTTTATATTGGCGCATGATGCATGTGCAGGCAGGTGGCGTCGCGCCCACTCAAGGGAGGGGGGATTTAAAAAAAAAAACGTGTGGCGATGCAATCCGGCCATTCCCTCCCAGTCTGCTCCAATTAAGGAGTGGATAGGTAGGTCACTTCCCTATCCCCCTTCCTACTCTGCCTCCCTTTACCCCTCTCCTCCCTGACCCCCTACCTTTTTTTAAATTTTATTTTGGAGCTTACTTCATCGCTCCGCCCCTGCCCCACCAAGACCCCATCCCCAGCCCGCCCCTTTCACAAAGTCCGGCACTTCCGGGCGTATAGATACACGCATGGCCGGGCTGTTGTGAAAACGCGCTTGGCACGCGCGGGGCCTGGCCATGCGTGTATCCCCCTTTATTTTGCGCATGCCAGGCTTTTAAAATTTGGGCTTATATATTTTTCATTTCATATTTATTACTTTTTCGACACATACAAAGGCAGTTGCCTGCATCAAAGTTTACATCACAATATGCCTGCATGGGGAAGTTATTCTATATCCCAGTATGGGAGATGCCACCAAGTCCTTTTGTTGCTACAAACCTCATTCACCACCACAGCTGCTTGACTTGATGGAGTTGATTTTCCACCATATTCATACTTGACCCATAAAATCTATAAAGGTCCATATTCAAAACCTGGGCAAGCAGCAAAGATATCCAGCTAAAGTTAGCCAGATAACTCATCACAGATATTTGGTGGCTTGCTGCCAGTTAAGTGATCCACTGAATATATCTAGATAGGATAAATTTATCCAGCACAGCTAAAGTTAGCCAGATATTCAGATAATCCCTTTCCCTGCACCATTGTGCACTCTAACCTGGAAAGCCTCCAGCTTGTCTGATTAAGTTTTATCTGGTTAACTACTTAGCAGGATAAACCTGAGACAGTCAGAGTGGCGGGATTATTTAATCCTATGTTTTGTCCGGCTGACCCACACTTAGCTGGACAAACCTTTTTAATACGGACCTCATAATTTCCAGGTTTTGTCATACTTGTGCTCTTTCTCTAGTTTTCTCCAGAGTCATCAATTCCCAAGTGGGTCGGGCTGGGCTTATCTCACAATGTAAGGGATCAGCACAGCCAGCTCGTGAGTTCTGAAGGTGCTCTTGGTTACCCTGCTAACATTTTAGAGCAATCAATCATCCTAAGGCGGCATTCAGGGGGAACTCCCCGAGGTACTGGTAGTACTGCAGGCAGAAGAAACATCCCATCAAACAGTGCATGGGAAGGAAGGAAGGAGGGGACAGGGAAATTCCCCCTTCCCTCACATACCTGACCTGGCTCTGTCCCACTGCCCAGGAGCAAGTTAATGCACCGGTTTAACTTAACAGGCTACATAACATCCTGCAAACCATCAGATCCCAGGGAGTCAGTACTACTACAGGAGAAAAAAAAAAAAAAAAGACATCATGTTCATCCCTTGTTTACTGCAGTAACCCTGGCACATGTATACTTTTCCTGCACCCAGACCCTACCCACATTCTTCCTTCATCAGACATCGATCAGTGGACAGACTCTGGTCCTCCCAGACTCTCTGAAGTTGCAAATGAGTACAATAACCACAAGAACAAAGTGAAATTGAAGTACCCCAGGAAAAGGCCGCAGGTATCACAGCCTGAACAGCGGTGGATCTAACCCTCTGGCTGCCCTTGGGCATGTGGACAGCCAGTGACCCCCCCCCCTCCCCTCTTCAAATTCACAGCCAGCTGGGAGGCTTGATGACATGGCTCCATGAACACAGGCAAGATGGCTGACCCCTAAGGCAGCTGCCCATAGGTATGTGCCTACTTTGCCTATTAGTAAGTCCGCCCCTAACCAATGGGGGTCTCTAATGCATCCGAACCTCTAGGTGGTTGGTATCTCATATTTCAGATGATCAGATCCTGTGATTGCCAGTATTTCTGAGTTAAAGAAAGGTGCCTCAGGCCCAGAGCAGATTTAAAAGAGTATTTGAGCCAGCTGTTACTCTGTGAGCATTTTTAAAACTCACAAACTGGTTGTGCTAATTTTATGATGCACATTAAAAATACATACACAGTCCCAGCTGGCTCAGGTAATTTTCGATACCAATTGGATAAGTTCAACTAGCTGCTCCATGTTTACCTTGTGACTCCATCTATCTTTTTATGCGGCAGTTTGAGTCGGGGCTTAAAGCAAACTATTTTAGGAAGGAAAGACTTAGCAGCTTGGAATGGCTATCTATGTTGATGCCAACATTTGGACAAAATCATTTCCTTAAGGAAGACTGAATAGGAACTATGGAGATGTTTTGTTCTCCCATTTAAATCCACTGCAGTCAGGGAACATTATAAAAGGAGATTGCGGAAAACAGTAAAAAGAGTTTCCCACTACAGATAATGTGATAATATAGATGCATGCAAAATATCTTTAAGGGAAAGAAGTATAATTTTAGCTAAAATAATCAAAAAGGAAACTATACAATGGCTAATTTTTAGAAACATAGCTCATACACATAGTTCTTACAGGAGCTCAATATTTATTTATTTAAAATTTTTTAAGATTCGCTCTTTCGATGGCAATGAAGACAACAGTTTTCATCCCACCTTGTATATTTTTCTGCCTGTGGCATCATGGGTGATGATATGCATTTAATCCACTGCCTTCACTTTATACTTCTAAAAGGGCAACTTTCATGGAAATGTAAAGGAAATTATTACCCAACTTACTTTATTACACAAAAGGTTTGGAGCTAAATTATTCTTCAGTAAATGCCTACTGTGAATCTGAGTCCTGCTTCTGCTTCTGGATGCAGCTATCTCTTTTTGGAGGGGTGGTGTGATGCATGGGAGGAGGGAATGGCCCAGCAGTTTCTCCCTGTTCCTTTTGAGTTCCGGCCTTCATTTCCCATTTTATAATCTCCCTATCTAAAGTATGCTATCCACTGTAAGTCTGGTAGAGCAAGATGGACAGCTGCCCTGGGCACCACGGGGTGAAAAGCACCCTGGCATCACCAGCATTGTCTACTGGGCTGTGCTACATCTGCTTCCACCCCCAATCTCCGTCATGCATCCAACTGGCAGGAAGAGCGGCACTTAATAGCACATCAGCTTCCTCCACTGCGTGGGGCCGGTCTTGCAATATAAGCTGTGAGATCACATAATTTTGCAGCTCGTACCATGCCACTGGCCCTATGCAGCAGAGAAAGCAGTATAATCAAAGTAGTATAATCAACTTGCTACCTGAGCACCAAGAGGACCAGTGTGACGAGGACCAGCTGACAGTGTGTTTCATTACTTCAGCCCATCATTTAGGAGTTCTACTTCTCCCACAATAAATTATATCTGCAAATTACCGTTACTCCAGCAAATCCAGAATAATCTTGAATGTACTTCGTAATTGTATTTTGTGATTTCTTGCTCTGGAGAAATTCACACCTAGAAATCAAATGGAGAAAGCCTGAAGGTTATAACTAGGGCAAAACAAATTTACACTAAAAAGACACTGGTTATTTAAAGTGATATTTTCTTAATTCATGCTTATTCTTTTCTCAGTTGTGTGCATTCAGCAAATATATTTACATATTGTATTTAAGATACTACAGAAGAAGAGACAAGAATAAAGCTGTATGCATTGTGATCTGTGAAATGTTTTACAAACATAGCCAGCAAGTAGAAATAGTCATCACCCATGAATTAAAAATTTTACTATTAACTTATTAAACTTGAAATTATCCCTGGGGGCAGTTGTATTCAGAGCAGTACTTCAAATTACCTCATGTTTTATATGCATGCTAAGTATATTTTTGTGTGCAAATTATTGGGTTTAGTGCATTTTTTTAAACTCTCGATGTATTTATTTATTTATTTATTTAAGGTTTTTTTTATACCGGCATTCATGAAATCGTTCACATCATGTCGGTTTACAATGTCGGTTTATTTGCTAGGGATGTGCATTTTTTTGTTATTTGTTTCATTCATTTCGCAGTCCTCGTGTAAATGTCCAAGCCTGGATAATGGGAAATGCACACGCGTACAAGATATGTGCGTACTGCAAAAAGAATGAAACAAATGCACATCACTAGTATTTGCACAGTGTTAGATTATTGCATCAGGCATTACCTCCTATTCAGCACATAGTAAAGAAAGTGTGCATTCAAATTTAGTTCACATTTTCTTGCATTGACCCCATGGAATGGAAGCTGACTGAACATATCTTAAGAATGGAAGAGTAGCCTAGTGATTAGAGCAGGAGGCTGAGAACTGGGGAAGCCAGGGTTCAAATCCTGTTAACCCCTTTCCAGTCCACCCTGAATATATTTGTCAGTGAGCCTATTGCATTGTGTTTTCTCATCCTGAAAGGGGTTAATGCTCCTTGTGACCTTGGGCAAGTCAATTTACTCTCCATTGCCTTGAGTGCAAACTTATTGTATGCCCTCCAGGGACAGGGATCCTGCTATGGTCTGCCGAGGACTTCCTGTGTGTCTTTGTTGTTTCTTGTTATTCTCTTCCTATACAATTCCTTTCAATTTCTTGGATAGAAAAAATTTCCTGATAGTTTCCTCAGAGTGACCTGAAGTGAGCTCAAGTGAACCAGAAGTACCTTGGAGCAGGAACTCTGAGGGGCCTATTTACTAAACCGTGTCAATGTGCTAAAGCCTATTTTTGTGGTTATCTGCTCTAACAGAATCAGAATTAGAGAGAAGGCATAGAAAAGAAGAGAGGCAATGTGGACTGGAAAGTATGCTAGACCATCATATTGGAGTATGAATATATCCATATTTATTCTAAATACAGCATATCAGTAACACATCAACTCCTGAAAAATACTGTGCTGATGAAGATCCCATCATTGCTGCTATGTTCTCTAGTAAGAATGCAGTCCTTACCTGAAGACAATTTTTGATGTGTGTATAGAAATGAGTACATTTCTATTTTAGGTACATGTACAGCAAAGAGTTAATGAGACAACATCAGACCAACAGTCAGACATATCATTATAACCAGTTCCAGATGTGTAAGAAAAGTCATTTTATAGCACTGAGGATTGCATTTAGTTAAATTATTTGCTGTATTCTTAATTTCTATAAGACATTTCACTCACTCTGGGAACCATTTGGCATGTTCTTTCCAGGGATCATCCTCTTCCTCCCAGTGACCTAAACACCCACCACAGGAGAAGCATTGTACTGTATCCTTCACACCTGTATGGAAGATAAAGTGTGGTGAAACTCAAAACAATAAGTGGCTAAAATATGTTCCAAAACATCCTAAAAATCCAAACATCATCTTTCCTTGTGAAAAATTGTTACCAAAATGTCCCTAACTAAAGATTCTTCAGAGACACTGGATGTATGATGTCAAAGAGAGTAAGAATATATAGGGCCGGATTTTAAGATTTATGTGCAGGCGTAGATTTGTGCGCGTGCAAATCTACGCCCGATTTTATAACACGCGCGCGCAGCCGCCCCCGAAACGCCGCGCCCCACCCCCTAAACGCCACGTCATCCCGCCACGCCCCGCCACGCCCCCGACAGGAAGCCCCGGGACTTACGCGCATCCCGGGGCTCTGCGCGCGCCGACGGCCTATGCAAAATAGGCGCGCCGGTGCACGAGGGCCCTGCGCGCATAAATCCAGAAGGATTTACACGTGCAGGGGTTTTAAAATTCGCCCCTTAGAGAATAGCCACTGCCATTAGCAATGATAACATGGAATAGACTTAGTTTTTGGGTACTTGCCAGGTTCTTATGGCCTGGATTGGCCACTGTTGGAAACAGGATGCTGGGCTTGATGGACCCTTGGTCTGACCCAGTATGGCATGTTCTTATGTTCCCCATTGTTGTGGCGGTTGTATTATGGGGCGAGCGGATCAGGAACAAAAAAGTGATTTTCTGGTGCGATAACCAGGGTATAGTCGAGGTTATCAACAAGAGAGCTGCTAAAAACATGTTAGTATCAGATTTATTGCGCAAATTCATTCTCCGCTGCATGGAATTAAATGTGACTGTGTGGGCACGGCACGTGCCGGGTGATTCTAACACTTTGGCTGATTCTCTTTCTCGTTCAAAGTGGGACACATTCTGGAAACTTGCCCCAGAAGCGGATCCACATGGAGCTTCAGTGCCTGCTTTCCTTTGGCAGTTTGGTATCCAGAAGCCTGGAGATTGCTACAAATTTCACTAGCCCCTTCCATATGGTCTGCATAAGTGAAAGGGGCTGAGAAGGTGGTGTCCTTTTTCTCCAAAGGGGGGTGGCGCGGGGGACCAATTTCGGAGTGGGGCATAATGCGCTACATAGAGGCGGCAAAAGCAGAAGGGACATCAAGGGCAGCAGTGGCAAGACAACTAATGGGTTTCTCCTTCTTTATGAGAGTTCACGGTTGGGGTTTCCCAGGCGGACATTTTTTGATACATCATGTTTTGTTGAGTTGGGCAAAAGAAGGAGCCCGAGCAGTAGAGGGGACACGAGCGGTAGAGGGGAAACATCCCATTACCCATTACACTCTACTGAGACTATGGGACAGTTTAACAAACATATGTGGTTTTGAATATGAAACACGTTTGTTTCATGTAGCTTTCGTTTTTGCATTCTTTGGAGCTTTTCGGGTCAGCGAACTAGTGGCTAAGGCCACCAAAGGTTGGGAGTCTTCAGGTTTGCGCTCTCAGTTCATCACCCGGGAGGCAGATTCCATCATACTGTTTATACCTCGTTCCAAAACAGATCAGATGGGGAAAGATACATACGTAGTCCTTCGCACCATCCTCAACTGCAGGACCTGTCCTTTGGCTAACTATGGGGCTTTCGTGGAACTTCTCCCACCTGAGGGATCCAGATTTTTGGTTCACTCAGATGGCAGACCACTCACCAAATTTCAATTTGAGGCGGTGCTACGTAAGTGCTTAATGTACCTCAGATTGGACTCGTCCCATTTCGGAACACATTCCTTCCGAATAGGTACAGCTACCTCAGCCACTCAAGCCGGATTATTGGGAGGTGTGATTCAGCGGATCGGGCGTATGTGATTCAGCGGATCGGGCGTATGTAACCTTTATTTTTATTTTATTTATTTATTTAAAAATATTTCTATACCGTCTTTTCAAACTAGTTTGATCAAGGCGGTTTACAAGAGACAAATTATAAAGAAAAAATTAACCAGAAATTAAATTTAAATAAAATAAAATAAAAATTATAAAATAAAATAAATTAAAATCAAATTAACAACAGAAGTTAAAAAGAAAGATAATAGAAAGAATAAAAATACATTATATCATTATAATCCCTACTCTTATAAATAAAATAAACTAATTTTAACAAAAACAAGTAAAGTTAGAAAAGGAAATAGTAAACCTTGAGGATATAACTTATAAAGAGGATACTCGTAATAACTGTATAATCAGGCAATCAATAGATACATAAGTTTTGTAACTTATGAAACTTAGGTGTTCAGATTATCGAGATGGCCATATGCAATCTTAAATAAATAAGTTTTTACTGCCTTCTTGAATTCACTATGACTGGTAATTTGCCTTAAGAAGTTAGGAAGTGAATTCCACAGCAAAGGTCCTGCCACTGAGAAGGCTCTTTCCCTGGTCATATTTAGTCTTGCCAGTCTAACTGTGGGAACATCAAGCAAATATTGAGATGTAGATCTGAGGTGTCTCGTCGGTTTATACAACCGTAGAGATGTACAAAGCCATGTTGAATCAGGATCATGAATTAACGAGTGAATTAAAGAGAGAACTTTGTATTTTACACGATATTTAATCGGAAGCCAGTGTAGCTTATGCAAAATAGGAGAAATATGATGCCTCATCGGCAATCCTACTAATAAACGGGCCGCTGAATTCTGTATTTGTTGTAATGGTTTTATCACGGAATCTGGAAGACCCAAAAATAGACTATTACAATAGTCTAGACCAGAAAAAATGAGAGCTTGAAGCACAGTTTGAAAATCATTTTTTACCAAATTAGAAACATGGTGCGATAAGGATAGATTTGTATCTATTTGGATTCCCAAATGTTACATACGCCCGGGACATCTATAAACAATGCAATATACTAACACTTCTCTCTTTTCAGGTCCTAGAAGTCGGGGTTGCCGAATATGGATTGTGGGGCACTCCTTCATAATGTGGGCTTTCAAGCATGCCCAGGCGCATCCTTACGGGGTGCATTTGGACTTAACACAGTATAACGCGACAATCTGTTGGCTAGGACGCAGAGGCATGGGCTGGGATGAATTGCTTCCCTGCCTGCAGAGGAGCGTAGTGCGATTCGGGCTACCACAGATTCTGATTATCCACCTAGGTGGTAATGATTGGAGTTCAATGTCTGGACGCAACTTTATCGCTCTGGTACGGAAGGACTTGATATCTGCCATGGCCTTGCTTCCATCTACAATAATTTGTTAGTAAGACATTATTCCAAGGCCTGCTGAAATGAATAGAAAGATTTGGAAACGCTGCCAGGCCAAAGCAAACAGGCAAATTGGTTCCTGGCTTACATTATTTGGGGGTCGTCACATTTGTCACGAATGTCATGGGAATGCGGGAAAGGGCTATTTTGCCCAGATGGGGTGCATCTATCCTTTATAGGACAGGACTTATTCCTAAATTCATTTCAGTATGCCTTGGAAGCTTTGCTGTGGTAGGGATCTAGGCCGCATCTTTGGGGGGTCACAGGATGGGTCCATCCTGTGCCGGTGGCAGGTTGCCCAAGCCAATTGAGAGGCAATGTGTTGAGGGGCAGGACAATTGGGTGCAGTTGTCCTGCGGGAGGCTCCTTGCTGCAGGTGGCGGGAGCTGGTGGTCACAACCCCTTGCTGATGGTGGCGGGGGTCGTGGGGATAGTGCAACCCCTTGCTGATGGTGGCGGGGGTTGTGGGTATAGTGCAATGTTAGTATCTGCGCACCTTGCTGGCGGGTGGCAGGTGCGCAGGGAAGCAGATGTAAAGTCCTGGCTCGGGCCCCTAATTGTTGTACAATAAAGTTGCGGCCTGTTTGATCCCACTCTTGCCTAAGTCTCGTTCATGTTATGGATTGCATTGCTGCTTGTTATTGATTTGTGAGAGGGTGGGTGCTGGGAGAAAAGTGAGTCCTGGCTACCCATATTATACAAATTTAGCACTTCCTCCTGATCCAACTCTCTGATCACCCAGTCAAAGAAATTGATCATCTTCATCTGATAAGGCTTACCTCTGGTAGTAAACAAACAAACAAACAAACATCCTCTTATAAACCTCAGGTATAACCCATCTAGCCCCATCACTTTATCTAGCCCCTCATGCACAGTCTCCTGAAAATTGTTTGACATATACTTCACTGCTAATCCTGGTTTCTGAGAGCTCAACTTTTTATTTTCTGAAATCTAAGCAATTTCAGGAAACTGTAAGGTATCTACAAGAAGAGATGACTGTGGTGATATAGAGGTCTATAAAATCATAAGTGGTGTGGAACAAGTTACTAGACAACAGTTATTTATGCTTTCACATAGTGCTAGAATTATGGGACATGCCATGAATTAACTGGTAGCAGATTTTGAAACTAATTTAGGGCCTGATTTTCAGAGCATTTTATGCTCATAAAAACTCTGTTTTAATCACATAAGTGATGTTTTGAAAATCAACCCGGGGGCTGTGTAAGTGTACACACGAGACCCCATTTTCACATGTACTTTAACCCGCACCACAAGGAGATATTATGGGGATGGGGAGGAAGGCCAAGTTGTAGCAGGGAAAGTGTTTGCATGCATAGTTTCAATTTTCAAAAGTATACACAGGCATCGATAGAAAAAAGCTACGCCCTACTCTGAGCAGGATGTAGCTTTCTGCATGCAAGTCCAAGTACCCATGAATTTTCAAAGCTGAGTTATGCAATTAAATCCACTTTGGAAATTTGAGCTAAAGGCTGTAGGTGCAAAGTACCCACAGACTTAAGCTCCAGGTGGGAGGTTTGAAAATTACCCTCTTATGGAAGTATTTTTTTCAGTCAATGTACAATTAAGGTGTAGAATTTGTTGTGACCAAGTTAATAGCATTGAAAAAAGCTTAAACAAGTCACTGGAGCACAGAACCATTAACAACGATTAGCCAGGTGGACTTGGGAATTACCCTCGCTTTACTTTTGGCAGTGAGCAACAGGCAACGGACCTCCCTATAAGGATCGCTGGGGATATTACGTGAGATTTCGACAGAGGATAGCCAAAGGAGGAAAATTCAGAGAAAAGAATTCCAGAGTTTATCCTAGTAAATCAGATTGCTGAAACATAAGAACAAGACTACATTTAACTAGCATTTCTTTCAAATACAAAAAAAACGGCATTTACTTGTAAAGAAAAAGCCTGCAGCGGCCAGCAGTGCAGGCTGCGTCCTGGCGTAGAAGGGCCAGCTCTTAAAGCTCTCCAGCCTGGCCTCCTCAGCTTTGTACCTTCCAGGACTCACCGCTGGAGTCTCCTTTGGGCTCTGAACGCGCACGTCGTACCGTGGAACGTTCCCCGCGTCTTTCTCTCGCAGGAACTCACAGGTAGGCAGGAATTTCTGATGCCTTCTCATTGGAGTTTCACTGATACTTTGTGCGCACAACACTAGCCCACAGCAGAAGCACTGGATACTGTCCTTCACACCGGTGCTATAAAATCCTGCCCTGGCCATCTCTTGCGGGGACCATGTCGAAGAGGGATCAAATGAGAGGAAGGATTTCAGCCTCTGCGATTCGCTTCTCATCTGGTATTTATAATCCTTTTGCAGTTGCTCTCTGATTTTGACATGCTGGCCTTCTAAATCTTGGATGTATTTATGGAAATCAAGATTTAAAAATGACAGATGTTCCTGAAGGGCAATGGGGTCTAGTTCTGATATTTTATTGATATCCATATCTTCAGGTGCACGCTCTCGAGTTGCCAGTTATCTGAAACACACAGAACATTTCTCTTTTTTTTTTCATTCTGCCCTTTACATCCTATAAAATGACAAGCACAAAGCAGTATGCACCAACTGATAAGATACTAGGGTCTGATTCATAGCATGATTGTTTCGATATAGGCACAAAAAGTGAGATAACCTTTTATTAACTAGGTTACTGGCATATACATTTTTGTAATTATAGCCCCTGTGCCGCATGGTGTGACCTATAGAACTGTCAACTTCTATAGTTTAACCACCTAGGGGCGATGTAATGAGCCACACTGACATGGTGTGGCTTTTTACTCCTGTTTTTCACCCTAGTGTGTAATAAGGGGTTTTGCACTGAAAAACGCTTGCTAAAGCAGGAGTTAAAACCCACCAAAGTATAAGCACAAATTCATGCTAATCCCATGTAAATGAAGGTATTAGTTATTACCAGACAATGCAGAGAGGCGTGTAAGCGGGGAAACTGCTTAGTGCACCTTTTTCTACTGCAGGAAATTTACCACCTGGATCAGGACCAGTGTTTCCTTTAAGCTGTGTATGTGTGCCCCTGCGCACAACGTTTCCTGCAAGTACACAAAGTTTTTCTCCCCAGCGTAGAAGTCCAGTGGGGCCACGGTGGAGCTCATTCCACCACAGCCCAAAGTGAAAGACAACAGACCTGGCTGCTGGCCATCGCCGGAGCCCAGGCCTGTGGCGCCGAAGGGAAAAAAAAAAAGAGACCTTGCTGCAAGCCGCCACCAGAGTCCAGGTCAGTGGGGTCAAAGTGAAAAAAAGAGAGACCGGGCTAGAGGCCACCGCAAGAGCCCAGGTCAGCAGGGCCAAAGAATGAGCACAAGCACAATTGTGTGAGAGAGATTGGGAGCCTGCTTGTGTGTGTGCTTGCCTGTGTGACAGAGGGACTGGAGCCTGCTTGCGTCTGTGTGCCTGCCCGTGTGACAGAGGGACTGGGAGCCTGCTTGCGTGTGTGTGCCTGCTCGTGTGACAGAGGGACTGGGAGCCTGCTTGCGTCTGTGTGCCTGCCCGTGTGACAGAGGGACTGGGAGCCTGCTTGCGTGCGTGTGCCTGCCCGTGTGACAGAGGGACTGGGAGCCTGCTTGCGTCTGTGTGCCTGCCCGTGTGACAGAGGGACTGGGAGCCTGCTTGCGTGCGTGTGCCTGCCCGTGTGACAGAGGGACTGGAAACCTGCTTGCGTGCGTGTGCCTTCCCGTGTGACAGAGGGACTGGGAGCCTGCTTGCGTGCGTGTGCCTGCCCGTGTGACAGAGGGACTGGGAGCCTGCTTGCGTGTGTGCCTGCCCGTGTGACAGAGGGACTGGGAGCCTGCTTGCGTCTGTGTGCCTGCCCGTGTGACAGAGGGACTGGGAGCCTGCTTGCGTGCGTGTGCCTGCCCCTGTGACAGAGGGACTGGGAGCCTGCTTGCGTGCGTGTGCCTGCCCCTGTGACAGAGGGACTGGGAGCCTGCTTGCGTGCGTGTGCCTGCCCGTGTGACAGAGGGACGGGGAGCCTGCTTGTGTGTGTGCCTGCCCGTGTGATAGAGGGACTGAGAGCCTGCTTGTGTGTGTGCCTGCCCATGTGACAGAGGGACTGGGAGCCTGCTTGCGTGCGTGTGCCTGCCCGTGTGACAGAGGGACTGGGAGCCTGCTTGCGTGCGTGTGCCTGCCCGTGTGACAGAGTGACTGGGAGCCTGCTTGCGTGTGTGCCTGCCCGAGTGAGAGATTTTGGGAGCCTGCTTGCGTGTGTGTGCCTGCCTGAGTGACAGAGATTTTGGGAGCCTGCTTGCGTGTGTGCCTGCCCGTGTGACAGAGGGACTGGGAGCCTGCTTGCGTGTGTGCCTGCCCGTGTAACAGAGTGACTGGGAGCCTGCTTGCGTGTGTGCCTGCCCGTGTGACAGAGGGACTGGGAGCCTGCTTGTATGTGTGTGCCTGCCCGTGTGACAGAGTGACTGGGAGCCTGCTTGCGTGTGTGCCTGCCCGTGTGACAGAGATTTTGGGAGCCTGCTTGCACGTGTGCTCCTGGCCGTTTGACAGAGAGATTGGGAGCCTGCTTGTGTGCACAGGCAACTGCTCTGTGGGCGATTGAGCACCCCCAATATTTTGTTCATGCACTCCTGTTGACTGGGAGCTGAAAGCTCCATGCTGCAGAGCTACCAGGGGAAAAAGGGAGGAAAGGTTTCTGTCTCCTTGCCACTGCTCCAGCTCCCCCCTGAAGTCTATTGGTAATGGCTAGCTGTGGAATGTTTGCTCAGTGAGCTTCAGGGAAAGGCAGACACTGACATTTGTCTCCCAACAACTGTTCCGGCCCTCCCCACAGCCTACTGACTGGTTATGGGACTTCTGATCAATGGGAGACCAGAGAGTAGCAGCAGCCTAAGCTTCCTGAGGTGCAGTGGAGATGGGGGAGAGCTGCTGATAGAGGGGCTACAAAGGGAAAGATAGACAAATAAACTATGAGGAGGGTGAGAGTGGGGGCTGAGGGAACTGCTGACAGACGGTTGTAAGAGGCCATTCTGGCTGGGAAAGGAACTGAAAGAGGTCATTCTGGCTGGAACAGGAGGAGATGAGGAACTGGGAGGGTGTGAACATCCGCAGGACTGGTCTCTCCCTGTACTTCTCACCCTAAACCTACCATGCCAGTGCAGAGTTTAAGCAGTGGGCCTTCCCAATGAAATGAAACACTTTTTTTTGTACAAACTAAAAAAAACAACAACAAAAAAAACCCTGTGTTTCTATGTTTGTTTGTTTTTTTCCCAAAACAAACTGCAGTCCTTCTCGGCACTAGGACTTGCAATGTACAGTCTTCGTGTTTCCCAAAAGAAATGAAACAGGTTTTTTTTTTCCCAAACTGATTGCAGCCTTTCCCAGCGCAAGAGCTTGCAATGCAGTTTTAATGTTTTCCTCAACGGAAATGAAAGGATTTTTTTTTTCTCAACTCTTCTGCAGTCCCTCTTAGCACAACAAACGGTCACAGTCCAAAGTTTTTCTTCCCAACCTCGCTCTTAGAAAGAGTTAAGGGGTTTTCGTCACCTCCCAACTTGTGAAAGAGCCTGTCTTGAAGGACTGTTTCCTGCTCCTTACTCGTTTTATGGTCAGCTTTGCTACAGCCGCCCACAAAAACAACTTCCCCTGCTTGTAAGTTGTGCTGTACCTGAGTGTTGGTCTCTTCTTACTCTTCCTTGCATGATGCCCTTAAATTAATCAGGTTCCATGACCTCCTCAGGAACGTTTCCTTCTAGAATATGATCTGTGTCATCCTGCTGGAATGAATCCCATCTCTTCCCCTTCACTTTAGACTGCCTCCTGTCCTAGGTCAGGTGATTCGTGCACTCTCTTCCTTTCCTCCTGTTGGGACTTACCTCTTCCTTGCCATAGGATCTTCCAACCTGTCTCTCTGTCTGAGGTGGACTTGTCCACTTGCCTGGTCCTTCCCCACCTGGGGCTAGTTACTCTGTTCTTGTGGAGAGTCCTTTTCAAGCTACAGATTTTCTGCCTTGTCCAGGGGCTGACGATCCTTTCCCTTTTCTTTGTTATTTTCTGGGACAAAGGGAAACTCCTTCACAGAGGGGGACTGGGAGAAGAGAAGCTACAGGCTGTGATGCCAGAGAGGGATGAGATAGGGGCCATGGGCTGTGAGAAGGGGCAAGTAGCCTAAAGAAGTGAAAAGGGGATACAAGCTGGGAGAGAGGACATGAGCTGAGATAAGAAGAGCAGCAAGGGTGAGGGGTTAGGTGAAGGACACTGAAAAGGAAGAGAGGTGAAGAGAACTTTGTGGATGGGAGGAGGGACAGATAAAGGAGGTAAACCAAGAGAAGGGTTGTGAGAAGAGAGGCGATCATGGTGGAGTGAAGAGGCAAGAAGATGTGAGGATAGAGATGGTAGTAGCAGGAGAGGTGAAACTAGGAGGAGGTGAGAGAAGATAATGAGTTCAGCATCCCCAGTTATTTTCAGAAGTTGGCTCCGGTGCTTGTGTGTGTGCCTGTGAGAATGCGTCTTTGTGTGCATATGCAGGGCTAGTGCAAGGGGATTGGGCACCCTAGACACCTTCAGCCTTGCGCCGCCCCGCCCCGGTGGCAGCCCCGACTCCAAGGGCAGGGACCACATGCCGCCACTCCCCCAAAAAAACTCATGAAACACCTGGTCCAGCGGGGAGCCCAGGAGCGATCTGCTGCTCCCGGGTCGTCGGCTGCCACTAATCAAAAAGGCTCCAGTGGTCTTCAGCCCCTACCATGTGATAGGGGCTACTGGTGCCATTGGTTGGGCCCTGTCACATGGTAGGGGCTAAAGGCCACCGGCACCATTTTGGTTAGTGGCAGCCAAGGCCCTGGGAGCGGCAGATCGCTCCTGGCCCTCCGCTGGACCACCGGGGGGCGTCGGGAGGGTGGCACGATGGGGAAGCAGGGGATGGGCAGAATTTTGAAGGGGCACTTTTTACCCTTTCAAAATTCTGCTGCCTGAAGTGGCCATGAGTGGCGGCGTCGCCCCCTAAATCTCAGCGCCCTAGGCACAGGCCTAGCTCGCCTAGTGGTTCCTCCAGCCCTGTGCATATGTGTATGCCTGTGAGAGCCTATGTGTCACATATAGATTCTCGCAGACACACACACACACATGGCTCATCTGCATACTGCTCCCAGCAGCCCCCGGAAGAGGAGTCCAGAGGTCACCGCAAGCGCTCCAGGGATTGACTTCCACAGCCTCAGCTTCCAGAGGCCCCACATCCTTTGCAGTAGAAGAGGACCGGAATCTCAAACACTTCAATTCTTTGAGTGAAGATCAATTTAATGGTGGTTAAATAGGATTGGTAAGTATAGCTTTGGGAAATCTTTGGAATTATAAAAGTTTGGAGAAAGGTGAAATAGTGGGATATATTCTTTAGAGTTTGTGTGTCTGAGGTAATAAGCAAGCCAAAGATAGTTAATTCTAGTGTCTGTCTTTCCCATCCACTCAACCCTTGATTTTTAGGCAAGAGACACTTTCTCATTAAAAATCAATCAGGCTCTTATCTAAATCATACTATTGTACCAGCCCTTATTGAAAATTTAATCATCCCCTTGTAGGACACTAGCTGATTAATTAGTAAATTCACCTGTAAATTTAAAGTACTCTAATTCCAACTCCCTTAGTATCCTAAACTTAACTAGGAACTCAATAAAATTAAGAGAAGGCAGCAGTCCAGCAGCAAGAAAGGGGATTTCCAGTCTTTTGCATTGAGTGTCACATGTATGATTTTATTTACCCGCCGGTGAGAGATTGAATGTGTGCATTTGGTGCAAAGAGCTCCTGGCTCTCAGGGAATGAGTCTGATCTCTGGAGGCTAGAGTAGCAGACTTAGAAGAGTTGAGGCAGACAGAGAGGTACATTGATGAGACTTTCAGGGACCTAGTAGCCAAGTCCCAAATCCAGTCTGGCAGCCCCAGTGCTGCCTTGGATGACAAAGGTCTCCCAGTAGGAGAACATCACCCTGGTGTAGCAGGAAGTGATCCTGTAGCACATCACCTGCTCTCCAGGTGATGTATTGTCCTCTCACACTGAGGTCAAGTCTCCCAGGGCTAAGGTCCAGGAGGGAAGGCTTAGGCCGGCCATCATAGTTGGTGATTCAATTATTAGAAATATATATAGCAGGGTGGCTGGTGGACATGAGGACCACCTGGTAACTTGCTTGCCTGGTGTGATGGTGGCAGACCTCATGTGTCACCTAGATAGGATTATAGACAGTGCTGGGGAGGAGCCGGCTGTCGTGAAAAATGTGGGAGAGAGGTTCTGGAAGCCAAATTTAGGATTTTTAGGTAGAAAGCTGAAATCCAGAACCTCCAAGGTCGCATTCTCTGAAATGCTTCCTGTTCCATGTGCAGGTCCCCAGAGGCAGGCAGAGCTCCAGATTTTCAATGCGTGGATGAAATGATAGTGCAGGGAAGAGGAATTCAGTTTTGTAAGGAACTGGGGAAACTTTTGGGGAAGGGGGAGGCTTTTTCGAAAGGATGGGCTCCACCTAAACCAGAGTGGAACCAAGCTGCTGGCACTAACTTTTGAAAAGGATAGAGCAGCTTTTAAACTAGAACAAGGGGGAAAGCCGACAGTCACTCAGCAGTGCATGGTTTGGAGGAATGTATCCTTGCAGGATACTAATGAAACAGGAGAGTTAGGGCATCCCAACCAAGAGGGTCCAATAAACGCAAATGTAGTCCATATGCCTTTATGTAAAAAAATCACCTGAGCTAAAGATTTCCAAATTATCCCTAACAACTGAAAAGCAGGTTGTAAATAAAAACAAAAACCACACTTTGAAATCTCTGTACGCCAGTGCTAGTAGTCTAAGAAGTAAGATGGGAGAGTTAGAGTGTATAGCAGTAAATGATGAAATTGACATAATTGGCATCACAGAGAACTGGTGGAAGGAGGATAACCAATGGGACAGTGCTATATCAGAGTACAAATTATATCACAATGATAGGGAGGATCAACTTGGTGGGGGTGTGGCACTTTATGTCCGGGAGTGTATAGAGTCCAACAGGATAAAGATCATAGAAACTAAATGCTCAGTAGAATCTGTATGGGTAGAAATCCCATGAGTGTTGGGTAAGAGTATAGCGATAGGAGTATTCTAATGACTACCCGGATAAAATGGTCAGACAGTATAAGGAGTAAAAACATACGTTTTTTGAATTTTCCTTACACAAGGTTGATATCAGCACAAGAACTCTTCAAGAAATATGTAAAAGAAATTTTGGGAATATTAGGTGATCTAACGATTTCTAAGATGTATTATATTTCTAATATGAGGAGAATAGAGGGAACATCAGAAGGTGGTATAGACCAACTTGCTGCACAAAGCCCAAATTTGACATCATTTCTTGAAGCGTCGCAGGACGATATCCAAACAAGAGCCACATTGATTGTGGCATTTGGTTTGGAGCAGGAGAAAAATCTGGTAATGCAGAAATACTTTAAAAATAGAAGCTTTAAATTTTGTGGCCAAATAGTTCAGGCCTTTCCGGATGTCTCAAGGGCTACCCAGTCAAGAAGAAAACAATTTCTTGAAATGAGACAGAGGGTGGTTTCAATTGGAGCCACCTTCTTTCTCAAATTCCCATGCAAATGTATTATTATATATCAAAAAAATAAGTTTATCTTCTTTGACCCTGCACATTTAGAAGTTTTTCTTACGGATAAGAGTGGAGGAGGGGTACCTAACAGTTTATTGGGTAATATAACTGGTATAGAATAGATAGGCTCTTATATTCAAGGAGTGAATTTTCCTTTATATATTTTCTATATATGATGACTTCCCATATTGTGGACTTAAAAATTGGCAAAAAACATAATTGTGTATTTTCTTTCATAATTGCTTTCAAAAGTCCAGTATGTTGTTTTTTCCAAAATGTTACCTTTCTTTTTCTTTGTAATTGTATTAAGAAACTGAATAAAGTATAAATTTAAAAAAAAAAAAAAATGGTCAGACAGATGATGAAATGCTAAGAGAAATCAGGGAAGCTAACCAATTTGGCAGTGCAATAATAATGGGAGATTTCATTTACCGCAAACAAACACGTTGTATTAAACGTTTTTTTTAACTTTCAGTGTGTCAACTTTTTGTATATATTTTTGTTATCATTTATTTTTTATTTTGTATATAAGACCATCATAACACCCGCGGTTTGCAAGTATTTAAGCCTGTATTTTCAGCCGCTTTTGGTCATTTTTAATCATCGGTCTGTGAACCTAAATGTCCTTTTTATTTTTTATCAACTGAAATACTCTCTTAATTTTTCTTATTTTCTTAAAAGATGTGGAACAGTACGTCCCTTTTGCTGGCGCTACCGCGCTGCCGCACAAGTCCAATACTTTTTGTTGGAGCTGCCGCACAAGTCCAGTCCGACATACGTTTCGCAGGGCTGCTGCTTCAGGGACTGTAGTGGACGGTGTACTTCGGGCAATGTTTATCCAAAGAAGTATATTTTGTTAAATCCACATACATTTTCCAAGCATTGGTCCTTGTTACTTTATTTCTACGAAATTAAATTCAACGAGTTTTACCACACATAATTTAAAATTAATACTGCACATCCCTAGGGTTTCTTACTTGTGTGATGATTGCAACTCACCAAGTTTTATCGCCATTTCCTCTTTTCGGCGTCTGAACAGAGAGACCGCGAGACCAGAGCTGTTTATATGTGAATTCACATACTTCACCTGTGTATCAAGGTGGCCTGATGGAATGACATTCACATGAAGTGAAGCCACTCAATCTCCTTATTGAGCCCGTGTGGGGCCATTGATTGAAGTTGAAATATCCACCTTTGTTCACTTTGATGGAGGCGTTTGATTCTATCTCCTCTTCTCCAATGTGCTGGGATAATTTCCAAAATGGTCCACAGAATGTCAGAGTAAACATGATTAGTTGCCCTAAAATGGGATACTAGTGGCTCATCCATTCTACCTGTTTTAAGACAGCATTTGTGTTCTGTTAACCTAATGCGCACTGGGCGCTTAGTCATTCCAACATATGTTAATGGGCATGGACAAAATATTGCTTACACCACATATGAGGTGTTACAAGTGGAATGAGGTAAAGCCACCGTCTGACCAGATTTCAACTGAATGGTGGTCTGTAACGATTTCAAAGGGCAATATGAGCAATTGCCACCACATATTGTATCCTCTATTATTGCTGGTGGGTTATTTATGCTGGAGTGGACCACACGATCCTTAATGTTTCTGCCTCTGGAGTAGGCTATGCGAATAGGGTCTTGAAATGATGGATGAATTTCCTACAGAATCGCCCAGTGTTTTCTGATAGCTCTGCTGATGATTGGAGACGCCAGTGTATACCTTAGAACCAACATCTGAGGGTTTGAATCATCAGAATTGTTTTGCAAAAATAGGTAATCTCTATTTGAATAGAGAGCCCTACGATATGCTTTTTTAACACATTGTGCTGGATATCCTCGTTGTAGGAACCTGTCGGCCATGTGTCAGGCTTGGTTTTTAAACTCCATGCGGTCTGTGCAGACATCTTAGACGCATGAATTGCCCCACTGGTAGATTTAATTTGAAAGTGCTCGGGTGGAAGCTGTCAAAGCACAGTTGATTATTGCGGTCATTGGGTTTGCGATATAGTGTTGTTGTAATGGAGTCAAAATGTCTGGTGATGAGTATATCCAGATACGCCACTTGCTTTTGGTGAAAATTCATGGTGAATTTTAAGCATGTATTTAAGCTATTAAGCCAAGCATGGAATTCCAAAAGTGATGATTGTGATCCTTCCCACATGACAAATACATCGTCAATGTATCTCTTCCAATGTTTTAGGTGTGGAGTCCACTGACACCCCTGGATATATTGCTTCTCGAAAGCATGGCAGTCCCTCGAGTCTGCAGAAAAATTTTGTTTTGAAACATAAAGTGATTCTTGCTCAGAGCTAGATGTAAAAGTTCAATGATAAAGGATGTGGGTATTCGTTGTGGTTGTGGACGTCTTTTTAATACTGTAGCAATCACTGTTAACGCTTCTTCCTGTGGGATGACAGTATAAAGAGACTCGATGTCCATAGTGACTAACAGGCTGTCTTGAGTGAGGGTGACAGTGGATAAAAACTGAAGCATATTAGATGTATCCTTAATATAGGATTGTGCTTGAGAAACAAAAGGCTGGAGGATCTTGTCAAGAAAAATTGATATCGGCTCGAGCACTGATTCCTTGGCCGAGACTATGGGTCTCCCTGGAGGATTCTTCACATTCTTGTGGATTTTAGGCACAATATATAACACTGGTATTCTGGGATTTTGATTAATAAGGAAATTACGGTATCCTAGTTCGTGTCCACGTTCCACAATTTGTTTAACCTCAACTAAGATACTATCTGTGGGATCTTCGCTAAGTTCCTGGTAAAATGTGTTGGAGAGTTGATGTTGTACTTCTTGCAGATATGATGTAGTATTCATAATCACCACGGCTCCTCCTTGTCCGCTGGTTTGATGACAATGTCTTGTCGGGCTTGCAAGTGGTATAATGCTTGTGATTCTTCACGGGTCAAGTTAAAAAAAGAATGGAATGTCATCTTCTCGATTTTTTCTACCTCATGTTAAACGAGCGCTTGAAATGTATTGATTGCTGCATCCCCAGGAGGTGGGGGACTCCATTTGGATTTGGGCTTCACAATAGATGTAATGGCTGATGATGAAACTTCAAAGGAGGTGCGGGATAAGAAAATCTTTCATTGCAATTGTCTTATGAATTTGGACCAGTTTCTGGTAGTCCCCCGCTGGAATGTCTTCGTCACTGCCTGATGAATTGTCTGACAAGTTGAAAGTGACCTGTTTAGGTTTTGCATCTTGATTTAGCCATGGGTATATGGGCCCCTTCTTTTAATCACCTTCATCCCTGCGGAACTTGTTCACCTTAGTGATCTTGATTTCAGGATGTAATATATGACTGTTGGGTAGGAACAAAATTAAGTCCTTTATAATGAGCACTGCTTTTTCCAAAGTAGTAATTGAACATCCTGATATGTTAATAACAGCCAATGTTATGACCACTCTTTCTGTCCGGTCAGAGGGAGATAATTGTTGGTTGGATACTGTGATCTGGTCCTGGGCCGACTCCAATCCGTGTTTTGGTAGTTGCGTGATCCTCGTCTTCTGCCCCTGGTGGCTTGTCCTCGGTGTTGGACCGGTTTCTGGTAGTCCCCCGCTGGAATGTCTTCGGCCCTGCCTGATGAATTGTCTGACAAGTTGAAAGTGACCTGTTTAGGTTTTGCATCTTGATTTAGCCACGGGTATATGGGTCCCTTCTTATAGTCACCTTCATCCCTGCGGAACTTGTTCACCTTAGTGATCTTGATTTCAGCTTTAAATTTGTCCATATTCTGATTAAATTCCTGAAGGCTGGTGTCAAATAAGTCAAGGGCCACATCTTGCTTAAGGGATTCCAGCATCACTTGGGACTGTTCCCGAAGTTCCTGTGCAATCATACGTGTTTGATTTCAATTACCCCAATACTGACTGGGTAAATGTAACATCAGGACTTACCAGAGACAAAAAGTTCCTGCATTGGTTCCTGAACCAATTGCTTCATGAAGCAATTGGTTCAGGAACCAATGAGAGAGGGAGGTATTTTAAGATTTAATTCTTAGTGGAATGCAGGATTTGGTGAGAGAGGAAACAGTAGTGGGGCCACTTGGCAATAGTGATCATAACATGATCAAATTTAAACTAATAACTGGAAGGGGGACAATAAGGAAATCTACAGCTCTAACACTAAATTTTCAAAAGGGAAACTTAAATGAGGAAAATAGAAAAAAACTGAAAGGTGCAGCTGCAAAGGTTAAAAGTGTTTAACAGGCATGGACATTGTTTAAAAATACAATCCTAGACGCACAGTCCAGATGTATTCCATGTATTAAAAAAGGTGAAAGGAGGGCAAAACGATTACTAGAATGGTTAAAAGGTGAGGTGAAAGAGGATATTTTAGCCAAAAAAACATCCTTCAAAAATTGGAAGATGGATCCATCTGAAGAAAATAAGATAAAGCATAAGCATTGTCAAGTTAAGTGTAAAACATTGATAAGACAGGCGAAGAGAGAATTTGAAATGAAGTTGGCCTTAGAGGCAAAAACTCATAATAAAAACGTTTTAAAATATATTCAAAGCCAGAAACCTGTGAGGGAGTCATTTGGACAGTTAGATGACTGATAGGTTAAAGGGGCTCTTAGGGAAGATAATGCTATTGCAGAAAGAATAAATTAATTCTTTGCTTCTGTGTTTACTAATGAGGATGTTGGGGAGATACCAGTTCTGGAGATGGTTTTCAAGGGTGAAGAGTCAGATGAACTGAACCAAATTACTGTGAACCTGGAATATATAGTAGGCCAAATTGACAAACTAAAGAGTAGCAAATCACCTGAACCGGATAGTATGCATCTTAGAGTAATGAAGGAACTAAAAAATGAAATTTCTGATCTGTTAGTTAAAATTTGTAGCCTATCATTAAAATTATCCATTGTATCTGAAGACTGGAGGATGGCCAATGTAACCCCAATATTTTAAAAGGGCTCCAGGGGTGATTCGAGAAACTACAGACCAGTGAGCCTAAATTCAGTGCTGGGAAAAATAGTGAAAACTATTCTAAATATCAAAATTGTAAAGCATATAGAAAGACATGGTTTAATGGAACACAGTCAGACTAATCTGATCGACTTTTTTGACTGGGTAACCAAGGAATTGGATCAAGGAAGAGCGCTCGATGTCATCTACTTGGATTTCAGCAAAGCTTTTGACACGGTTCTGCACAGGAGACTGGTGAATAAAATGAGAAGCTTAGGAGTGAATGCCGAGGTGGTGGCCTGGATTGCAAACTGGTTGATGGACAGAAGACAATATGTGATGGAAAATTGAACTCTCTCTGAAGAGAGAGTGGTTTTAAGCAGTGTACCGCAAGGATCGGTGTTGGGACCAGTCCTGTTCAATATCTTTGTGAGCGACATTGCGGATGACACTAAGATCTGCAACAGAGTGGACACACCAGAAGGAGTGGAGAGAATGAGATGGGATTTAAGAAAGCTGGAAAAGTGGTCGAAGATATGGCAGATGAGATTCAATGCCAAGAAGTGCAAAGTCATGCATATGGGGAGTGGAAATGTGAATGAACTGTATTCGATGGGGGGAGAAAGGCTGATGTGCACGGAGCAGGACAGAGAGACCTTGGGGTGATAGTATCAAATGATCTGAAGTCGGCGAAACAATGTGACAAGGCGATAACTAAAGCCAGAAGAATGCTGGGTTGCATAGAGAGAGGAATATCAAGTAAGAAAAGGGAAGTGATTATCTCCTTGAACAGGTCCTTGGTGAGGCCTCACCTGGAGTACTGTGTTCAGTTCTGGAGACCATATCTCCAAACAGAGACAGAATGGAGGCGGTCCAGAGAAGGGCGACCAATAAGGTGGAAGGTCTTCATCGAATGACTTATGAGGAGAGATTGAAGAATCTAAATATGTACACCCTGGAGGAAAGGAGAAGCAGAGGTGATATGATACAGACTTTCAGATACTTGAAAGGTTTTAATGATCCAAAGACAACGACAAACCTTTTCCGTCAGAAAAAAATTAGCAGAACCAGGCGTCACAATTTGAAGCTCCAGGGAGGAAGACTCAGAACCAATGTCAGGAAGTATTTCTTCACGGAGGAAGTGGTGAAGACCAGAACTGTGAAGGACTTCAAAGGGGTGTGGGATAAACACTGTGGATCCATAAAGTCTAGAGGACGTGAATGAAGAGTGGGTGGCTCACGGGAATGACAGCTAACACCTGGAGATAATGCCCTTATTCAATAAACATACACACGGTTAATGCGACTCCAACATTGCTCTAAGCTTCAATGGCAAGAGGAAATGTGGAAAAAAGGATTTGCATTCACAAAAAAGCAGGGAGTAGCTTGCTTGTTACGGCGGTTACTACCCCAAACCAAATAAGCCTGATACTTCACTGTCAATGCATATCCAGCATAGCTCTCTGCTTCAACAGCAGGGGAGAAAGACTGATACTTCACTTTCAGTGCATATCCAGCACAGCTCTCTGCTTCAACGGCAGGGTAGAAAGACTGATACTTCACGCATATCGAGCATAGCTCCCTGCTTCAACGGCAGGAGAGAAGTCTGATACTCCACGCATATCCAGCATAACTCTCTGCTTCAACGGCAAGAGGAATGAAGAAAAGTGGATCTATATACAGACAACAACCAACAAGGACTGAATTACATAGTCTGGGTAAACAAATTAGCATGGGTGTAACTTGCTTATTGCGGCGGTTACTACCCCTAACTAATTAAGCTAGATATTTCACTTAGATGCAGCTCCATCACTGCTCTCTACATTAATGGTGGGGGTGGAAGGGAAATAGAACCAAAAGTTTACTAAGAGCCATGCGTAACAGATAAGTATGAGAGAAAAAAAAAGTGCAAAACTTGCAGGGCAGACTGGATGGGCCATTTGGTCTTCTTCTGCCGTCATTTCTATGTTTCTATGGATTTACCCAAGAGAAGTCTTGCCTAACAAATCTTCATTTTTTGAAGTGGTTAATAAACATGTGGATAAAGGTGAACGGTAGATGTAGTGTATTTGGAGTTTCAGAAGGCATTTGACAAAGTCCCTCATGAGAGACTTCTAAGAAAACTAAAAAGTCATGGGATAGGAGGCAATGTCCTTTCATGGATTACAAACTGGTTAAAAGACGGGAAACAGAGAATAGGATTAAATGGTTAATTTTCTCAGTGGAAAAGGTTAAACAGAGGAGTGCCTCAGGGATCTGTACTTGGACTGGTACTTTTCAATATGTTTATAAATGATCTGGAAAGGAATACGATGAGTGAGGTTATCAAATTTACGGATGATACAAAATTATTCAGAATAGTTAAATCACAAGCGGATTGTGATACATTACAGGAGGACCTTGTGAGACTGGAAGATTGGGCATCCAAGTGGCAGATGAAATTTAATGTGGACAAGTGCAAGGTGTTGCATTTAGGGAAAAATAACCCTTGCTGTAGTTACACAATGTTAGGTTCCAAACTAGGAGCTACCACCCAGGAAAAAGATCTAAAATCTTCTGCAACCACAACTCAATAATCCTCAAACTGAGCTATCTGCACCATAAACTGGGTGAAAAACCAATTATCATATTTAATAGATGCATATATGTTCCCCCATAAAAGTTTAGTTTCTCTGACTTGACCCTGCATTTCAGAGAAAATGACCCTGAGGATCATGAACTACTTTTTTTTTTTAATAATAAATTTTATACTTTTATGGATTAGAATAGACATTCTTCTCTTCCTTCTAGTTAAAGAAGAAAATTCAGAAAACCCATTCCTTACTCAGTCCAATTTGAGCTTCTTATGATCTTTATCTTCCTTTCAGCTGAAAAAGCCATGTCAAATCATTAACAATTAATTTGTCCCACATTCACATCACTTTGATCATGAGGCATACTATTCACAATCATACTCAAACAAACAGTCATTTAACAACATCATACACCTCTTCACTGTCCAAAGTTAAAATGAAAGAGAAACCATCTTCTCCAGTAAGTCAGCATTATTTATTTTATTTATTTATTTTTTATATACCGACATTTGATCTGACACATCACATCGGTTTACATTCAGTTACTGTAGGTATTTTCCCTATCTCCAGAGGGCTTACAATCTAAAGCCTGGATTTATCAAAATGCGCTAAGTATCACATGCGATAGCAAAAGGGGCGAGTTTTATGCTAATAGACAGTTTATCGCAATTTGCGCTAATACTTACGTGAAGAGTTAAGTTAGTGCAAATTGCGATAACTTTTTCATACTTTGCGATAAGTGCCAGACCTGCTGTATTTCCTGCATACAACCAATGGTCCCAGGGAGCTCAGACAAGAGAAAGAGAGACTAGCCATAATGCCCTCTCCCTAGATAGGTATTTATATCCCTATGAGACGTACGAACAGAACAGTGATCTCTTGTGAAGATTTGATGACCTTCGGAGTGAGGAAACTCACTCAAAGATGAGATTTGTGCAATGTTCTCTCCACCTAGCTTGTATCAAATCTTCACAAGAGACCACTGTTCTATTCGTACGTCTCACTTTGAATGTCAAAAGTGGCCCCTAACCCCCTCCAAAATCATGATGAACCTTCCACCTTCTGACCCGGACCTCCACATCCTCTCAGTCACCATCAACACCTCTATTACCACCTTTGACACCACATCCGCCCCCCAAACTGAATCCCTCATCAAGAAAATAAAACCTGCAGCCCACCCTTCCGACCACATTCCGCCCAACACCCTTAAATCCATCTCCTCCACTATTGCCAAACCAATTTCTGACATTATAAACTCCTCCCTCACCCACGGAACCATCCCAGACATTATTAAACAGGCCATTGTCAAACCGATTCTAAAAAAACCCAACCTTTCCCCCACTGAGCCCGCCAACTTCAGACCCATCTCCAATCTCCCCTTCATAGCCAAACTCCTAGAAAAAACCGTTAACACCCAGATTTCTGAACACCTCAAAAACCACAACATTCTCTTCCCCTCACAGTTTGGGTTCCAAAAATTCTTTAACACCGAAACCTTCCTTCTCTCACTCTCGGACACCGTTATCAAAGGCCTTGACACCGGCCACTCATACATCCTGGCTTTACTTGACATTTCTGCTTCTTTCGACACCATTTGTCACAAAAACCTCTTATGCAGACTAGCCGAGATAGGCTTTTCTGGCTCAGCCCTCAATTGGTTCAAATTGTACCTTCAACAATAACTTCTCAAAAACAAGAGAACAATTTATCAATCCTTACACACTGTCATATTAATCAAATGGTTTTATTTCCAAAATTAAATATTTTAAATATCACAATGTACCTTAACAATAGATCCTACAAAGTAGACAACCATGAATCCCTTCCCATCAGTCTCACCCGCGGAGTCCCCAAGACTCCTCTCTGTCCTCCACCCTCTTCAACATTTACATGTTGCCCCTCTGCCGTCTCCTTTCTGACCTGGGCCTAACCCACTACATCTACGCAGACGATGTCCAAATCCTCATACCTATCACCAAATTTATCTCCGCTTCCCTTCAAACCTGGCAAAACCACCTATCCTCTATTAATACACTTCTCTCGAACCTAAAGTTAGCTTTGAACACCTCCAAAACTGAACTCCTCCTTCTCATATATGACCTTCCACCTCCTCCTCCCACCCCCCCCCCTCGACCCCTTCCCCCCTCTTACTCCACCAAGCACGAAGCCTTGGCGTCACCCTGGACTGCAATCTCAACTTCAAAAAATGTATCAGTTCCACCCTCAAAGGCTGCTACTACAAACTCCATGTACTTAAAAAACTCCAACCCCTCCTTTACAAAACTGATTTCCTCACAGTCCTCCAAGCAGTAATTTTCTCCAAAATCGATTACTGCAACGCTCTCCTTATTGGCCTCCCTGCCTCATCCCTCAAACCCTTGCAGATGCTCCAAAACTCCACTGCCCGTATTCTCACCAATTCTGTAAATGTGATCATATCACCCCCATCCTTAAAGACCTACATTGGCTCCCCATCTCATCTAGAATTCTATACAAGACCCTCACCTTAATACACAAAACCCTACACAACCCTGATATGCAATGGCCAAACAATTCCCTATTCTTTCACACTCCTTCCAGACTCACCAGATCCTCCAACACCGGCACCCTATTCATTCCCCCCACCAAACATACATACCTTAGCTCCACCAGAGACCGCACCCTATCCATCGCCAGCCCCTATCACCGGAACTCGATGCCCTCTGACATTCATCTAGAACCCTGCACCCAAACCTTCAAAAAGAAATTAAAAACCTGGCTCTTCAAATAGGCCATCTCATAACACATCACCACTCCTAATCGCCAACCATTTTCCCCTCCTCTGTACATACCCCTACCCTGTATATACTGCCCCCCCCCCCCACGAAAGTTATGATTGTATGCTATGTTATATTTCTCCAGTTAACTTTTTCTCTACCTTTCACCCCCTCTCCTATCCACCTGTCTCTTCCCTCCTCTTTGCTCTTAAATCCTCATATTTAATCAATTAATTGTTTTATTGTAACTTTTCTTCCATTTCTGCTCCCTCTGCTTCCTTTGTTTTATGTAAACCGATGTGATGTCCATATGAACTTCAGTATATAAAAGTGTTTAAATAAATAAATTAAATACACTAATACCTAAACCTCACCTCGAGTTACTAGGTGGGCCTCCCATAGGGATATAAATACCCCTCTAGGGAGAGGGTATTATGGCTAGTCTCTCTCTCTCTCTTTCAAACCTACTAAAACAGGCTTAACACTATTGAAAACATTGTAGCTAAAATCAGCAAATTGTAAACCCAGCTAACTCCTCCTCTTTTTTGGATTTGCCCTTAACGCATGCAAAAATGCCTTAGTGCATTTTGATAAATGAGGGGGTAAGTTTGTACCTGAGGCAATGGAGGGTAAAGTGACTTGCCCAAGGTCACAAGGACCTTGGGCACAAGTGGGACTTGCACCCTGGTCTCCTGCACATCAGTTTACATTCAGGTACTGTAGGTATTTCCCTTACAATCTAACAGGTCAATACAGTAAAGTGCGGCCTGGGTTACCCTGCTTCTAACCCGCCTTCTACTCACAATTTGGCCGCATTAGTCCAACCCACGATTCACTTTCCCCTTTAACCCATTCTTACCGCCTCTTTAAATCAATGAGTAACCCCTTCCGCCCGCGGCATGTATATGAGATGTAAACGATCGGATTAGCTATTCCCCCCCATTCAGTAACGCGCGCCCCAACTATCGCCTTTTTAACCTGCAGTTTAGCCGCACGTTTAACCTGCTAATTTACCGCCTATCCCTACCCCTGCATTAGAGGCAGGGGTAAGGGTAGTTGGCAAACTTTCCCCAAAAGAAAACCTAAAAACCTAAAATCCCCTCCTCCCGAAGTGACTGGACATGTAAAATATGTAAAACCTAAAATCCCCTCCTCCCAAAGCGACCGGACATGTAAAATATGTGAATAAGTGTAACCAACATACTTTTTGTTTCTTTTTCAGCCCTTTCAGCCTTCTCTGCTGTGCTCCGGAGGGGGCAGCCGGCGGCGAAAGCGGCTTCCAGTGCCCCCGCCGGCGAAGACGACAAACGCAAGCCCATAGTGCACGGGCGCTCAAGCCAATAAAAGCACATGGACGGGAGTGCGTGACGTACGCCGTGACGTCACGCACGCGCGTTCATGTGCTTTCATTGGCTTGAGCGCCCGTGCACTATGGGCTTGAGCGCCCGTCAATTTGGGTGCTCCAGCCAGTGAAGCGCATGACGTCATCATGCGCTCAAGCCAATAAAAGCACATGGACGGGAGTGCGTGACGTACGCCGTCCATGTGCTTTTATTGGCTTGAGCGCCCGTGCACTACGGGCATGCGTTCGTCCGGCTTCGCTGGCAGGGGCCACTGGAAACCGCTTTCGCCACCGGCTGCTCCCTCCGGAGGACGGCAGAGAAGGCTGAAAGGGCTGAAAAAGAAACAAAAAGTAAGTTGGTTACACTTATTCACATATTTTACATGTCGAGTCGCTTCGGGAGGAGAGGATTTTAGGTTTTACATATTTTACATGTGACATTTGAAATGACAGGTACCAGCGCACCCAGGATACTGTATAGGCGCTGTATAAAGCGCCTATACAGTAAAATGGGTTGCACGGGCCTAACGCTTCACAGACGCGGCTTGCATTTGCAAGCTATTTAAATACAGTATCGAGCGGTAGGTGAGCTGGACTGTGCGTGCAGCAAACGTGGGTGCGCCTGGCACTAATGCAGCTCTTCCTACTGCTCCTTACTGTATTGGCCTATAAGTTTGTACCTGAAGCAATGGAGGGTAAAGTGTCTTGCTTGAGGTCACAAGGAGAGACAGCAGACTTGAAACTTGGTCTCCTGGTTCATAGCCCACTGCTCTAACCACTAGGCTATTCCTCCTCCCTGGAGACAATATCACTGAAACGTGCAATCAGCTATTTATTTAAAATTTTTATATACCGCATAACCAGCACATCTACAATAAAAGTGGTTTCCAATTTCCATATACTTAATAAAAAAAAACACAATTAAAAAATTAAACTAAACATAAGAAATACAAAGAAAATTAAATCTTGCTGATTCAGTTCAAAAGCAAACTTCCATTTCAGTTCGGTTCAGTTCAAAACAAGTTTCAATTCAGTTCAAAAGCCATACCTCAGTAGGAAAAGCGCTTTCTCCCTTTCCCCGAACCGTCTCTGTCTCTCACCCCTCGGGAGAGCACATCTGAAAACACTCACTCTTGTGTGCTGGAAGTCTCTGCCCTCCCTGCTCAGAGACTCCACCCTAAGGCCCCGCTTCTGCCAGTCATAGTTCTCAATCTTGATTTCCCTGTCCCTGCCCCTAGCTTCATCACAGCTACACCTCATTAAGGTTTTCCCAGTTGTTGCAACATAGTGAATCCTTATTGTCTTGACTACAAAGAAAAGAAAAATCTGCTGGAAAAGGGAAGCCAGGCTTGTTTTAGAACATATTTATCAGTCTTGAACATTTACCTCTAAGCCTTCAACGGTGTTGAAGGAAGAGATGGGGTAGGAGGGGAGCTCTTGCCCTCTGTGCTCTGTAGGTGTCCCTGCCTTTGCACATCTGAAAAACAAAGCAATGTTTCAACAGTGCACCACAATTTTATACAAGGCCACTTCCTCCTTCTGCACATGTAACTACCTCTTCCTATTACTTAGCAAACAGAGAGAAAACAATTTTTTTTCACTGAGGAACCCACTGTTCTTTTTTTTATTTTTTACCTTTATTTTTAATTGTAATTTTAAAATGTCTTTCAGTAAAACATCACCTACTTTATAACAAGTTCACAAAAATGCAAATACACTTAGCCATGGAACAATTTCTAATGGCTTCACAATTTCAAGAAACTACATCAACAAATGAGATTCCATTAAATCCATCCTCTGTTAATCATGTCTGCTTATATCAATTACCCTGAGTATGTATCACGCATTTCTAGGTACCTGGGTACAATCATTTGAGAATTGTCCTCAATATACTGTACTTAGCTGCTGTTACTCCTCCAGGATTATATTGAGTTTTTCCTGTTTATTCTTTTGTGGAGGTCTTATTTTTTTTCAATCTTCTTTGGGAAATGTGCATCTTCTGTTATCTTCTTTTATTTTGCAAAGTACAGGAGGAAATGCATTTCTGTTTCTAATTCTTTAGTGTTGCATTGATTGTGTGTGTGCATGGGCGCAGGAGGGTTGGTTTTGGGGTTGTATTATGGGGCTGAATATGGGAGTGAGATATAGGGAGGCTAGTGGGTGGGAGGAGAGTATATAGATGGGAGAGGGTGTGTGCTTTTAACACAGGGTTTATTTAACCAGTGATGAATCAGATACATGGACTATTCTAATCTTGTACTTTGAAACTTGAGTTTATGATCAGAGCATTGTTATTTGATTAATTCAGAGGTGCATTACCCAGACTGTCTCCAGCATGAAGTGTGAGTCCTTGCTGGCAGTTACTGCTTGTTAAAACAATCCTTCCCTTCCCAGTATCTCACAGCCTGCATTCCCAGCACAGGATTTTTACTATCTGGTTTCATTTTAAGGAAGTACACACTGAAGAAATGTATAACTGAAGACCCTCATCTTGTGAATGAGGACTGTGCTAACCTTTACCACATGGATGAAATTTATGGAGCATCGATGATTTTAATTTATGGATAAATGAGTTCATTTAATAAAACCCCCTGGAAGATAGTCCTGCAATGGGCACCTTTTCAGGAACTACAGAGCATGTACTGCACCTCAGAGTATCTTCTGAAACTGTTAAAACTGAGAAATGTAAACCTGTCTCACAGCAGGCACTGTTTTCTCTAAATTGAAGTCATTTGTTTTGTGATGGTGTGTTTTTCACATTGTAATGGGGGTTTGATTATCACAGGCTGAAAGAGCAGATAGAGAGCAGAGGGTTAAACCACAACAAGACAGCTGGTACTGAAGGAAGTGCAATGATCTCGTCCACTGGGAGGAAGATGCTGATCAGCTTGAAGGCATTTCATTTCAGAAGCTGTAAGGGTCCTTGAGGTAGATTTCTGGGAAGTGGGCAGGCTAAAATGCCAAACTCCTCTGTTTCAGTGGTGATGGCCTGTGCATATAACCATGAAAGAGTGTCAGGCTTAACGAAACTAAACTGAATCAGCAGAGAAGTAGCAGCCTGAATAAGAACTACGGATGTGCAGAGGGCACGGATTCGTCCGATTCGGTATTTGTACTCGTCAGCGGCCAAATACGTTGCATTCATTCAATGGCGCCCCCGATACGTTGATACATGCAATCGTTTTCTGGTTCCCATTAAAGTCAGTGGGGGAAGTATTTGCAGCCTATTTTTGGCTGCAGAATTGGGGTTTTATTATCAATTTTGATGAAACGTCTGGGGAGCAATCATCAGAACAACAAAAGAGCTCCAAGGTACTTAGACTGTGGCAAAGTGGCACCAAAGTGGCATGAATAGCCTAAGGTACTTTAAAGGGGCAAAGGGGTACCAGGAGTGGCAAGAAGAGTGCTTTAATAGAGGTGCAGAGCAGCAGCAAGAGTGTCAAAAACACACCACAGCTTCAAAAGAGAGCACCGATAACAGATGCATGAACCCTCGAAGGCAGCACGACAGGCAAAGCAGCAAGACAAGTGGCATCAACATCCTACAGCACAATGAAGGGGGAACATAGCAAGCAGAAAGACTAGCACCAACACACTGAGCAACTATGATAGTGGCCTGTTCTGCCCCAGGAGTGGGTACCTGTTTGTGTCTGTATGTACTGTACTTAATAGAAACACCCTTTTGTAACCCACAATAAAAACCTGTGAGTCTTGCCTTTAAAGGAGTTTGCCCTTAAGAGAAGTTCCCTTCATCCTTTGCTTTCTCTCACTTAGGAGGAGTCTGTATGCCCTCTCAATCTAGCTTGAGTCCTCTTAAGTGCCTTTTTGGCTCAAGGGACTGCCCTTCATGTTCCCTCCTGTGTCACATGGATCCTAGGCTTTCTACCATTGGATCTCGCCCTCTAGCCCCAGCTTGTGGGGACGTTTCCTGTAATCACTTTCTAAGACTGTTAGTCAGTCTCAGCCATACTGCCTCAAAGCTAGAAGTGCCTGCAACCTCTGTAATACAATTAGCTTTTTTACATTTCTTCTTACCGCTTTAATTCTAAAGATTAATCAGCTTCAGAACCCTTTGTCTTCTCAACCTGAATCCCAAGAAACTCCATCTCCCTTCTCCTGCCTATCTCCAGCTACAAAGATCTCTGCCTGGGGCATATACTTTGGAATGCGACAATTGTAAGTAATGGAAAATTATCTGTACAATAAATAATTTCAAACTTAAAAGATCTTTGTCTGAAGACTGATTGGGAAGAAAAATTAGCTGTGTGGAAGAGGGAAACCCGGATGTTTCTTACTGAACCAGCACATGGCCAGAACACCACAAGGAGTTGAGTCAGTCATCTGGTGTATGGCAGCAAGGCACAGAGGCAGAGAGTAGATACAGGTTGGCTACACCCGGGGAGAGTTCCCTTTCCTTTGTGCAGGAAAGGGCTCCCTAGAATGGGTTCACCCCTAGAGTGGGGTGTTTCTGTTGGCATCTAGTGAGCTCTCGCTGGTCTTTTAAAATCTGGTGGGGTTACCAGATATACAAATGAGAATTTTCAAGGCCGAGGCAGAGGAGGTTACCATGTAAACAGTGGTTCAACATGGGTCAGAGGGTAGACACAGGCTGGCTACACCCGGGGAGAGTTCCCTTTCCTTTGAGCCAGGAAGGACTCCCCAGAATGGGTTGGCCCCTAGAGTGGAGCACGAGCCTTCAAAGTGTGGTGACCTAGAGCTGGGTGCCATGTGAACAGCAGTTCAACATGGGTCAACAGGTAATAAGAGATAGGCTGCAACACTGGGGAGAGTTCCCTTTCTTTGAGCAGGAAAGGGCTCCGCAGAATGGGTTGGCCCCTAGAATGGAGCACGAGAATTCAAAGCATGGCGACATGGAGCAGGGTCTCGCTGTGAGCATGGTATCACTGTGTTTGCCACAGTCTAAGTACCTTGGAGATCTTTTCTCATTCTGAACATGGGTCAACAGGTGCTAAGAGATAGGCTGCAACACCGGGGAGAGTTCCCTTTCCTTTGAGCAGGAAAGGGCTCCCTGGAATGGGTTGGCCCCAAGAGTGTATAATGGTACAAATTGTTAGGATTTAAGCATTTGCAAACAGATCATGACTTCACAAGCAAGATGGAGGAAGTTCTCTTCTCTGCCCTGAAACTAAAGAAAACTGTTTGTTTTCTTTCAGGATCCATGCTGTGAAGAATTACTAGTTTTAATTGCCAGAGACTGAGGTTTCCCTTTGCAATGAGGGTTCAGCCTTTAGGACTGGACATAAGGCCTGGACGAACAGGCAGAGCATTCGACGACACAGGTCAAACCCTTGTAGGGACATAAGGCTTGTACGAACAGGCACAGCAGTCAAGGACAGAGGTCAATCCCACCTATGGACATAAGCCCTGGACGAACAGGCACAGCAATCGAGGTCAAAACCTTGTAGGAATATAAGGCCTGGACCACCTAGGGACATAAGGCCTGGACGGACAGGCACAGCAGTCGAGGACAGAGGTCAATCCCACCTAGGGACATAAGGCTTGGACGAACAGGCACAGCAGTCGAGGACAGAGGTCAATCCCACCTAGGGACATAAGGCTTGGACGAACAGGCACAGCAATTTTTATTTATTTACTTATTTATATTCTGCTTTTCACGCTTTTCCAGCACTTCAAAGTGGATTACATTCAGGTACTGTAGGTATTTCCCTATCCCCAGAGGGCTTACAATCTAAGTCAAGCCCTTGTAGGGACATAAGGCCTGGACGGACAGGCACAGTAATCGAGGACATAGGTCAAACACTCTTAGGGACATAAGGCCTGGATGGACAGGCACAGCCGTCACTTAAAATCCTTTTAATTATTTATTTGAAAAGATTTTTTGTTATTTTTTTCTTTTTCTTTAAAACATGAGCTTCCACTCTATTAATAGTGTTGTTCACTCCATTGGTAATATTTTACACTCCGTTGTCATTATATGAATAAGAGGTGGCTAGCACTCTCTCAGACTGATATTTGGAAAAACGCCCAACACGGCCGATGTTTCGCTTGACAAAGCTTCCTCAGGGGCATTATAGACGAACATCAACTTAGGAGTGTTTATCGTTTCAAAATGGACCTGGCGTCTCAGCCATTCTTCTACGTGGACCTGGCTGAGACGCCAGGTCCATTTTGAAACGATAAACACTCCTAAGTTGATGTTCGTCTATATGCCCCTGAGGAAGCTTTGTCAAGCGAAACATCGGCCGTGTTGGGCGTTTTTCCAAATATCAGTCTGAGAGAGTGCTAGCCACCTCTTATTCATATAATGACAACGGAGTGTAAAATATTACCAATGGAGTGAACAACACTATTAATAGAGTGGAAGCTCATGTTTTAAAGAAAAAGAAAAAAATAACAAAAAATCTTTTCAAATAAATAATTAAAAGGATTTTAAGTGACGGTGAATGATTAGAAGTCCGGTTGGATTTGGGTTTGAATCACAACGTCAGGCTTGCTGACACCGTCACTATAGGCTACAATTTAAATCACTATTCGGTTTCCCTTATATGTTACAGTTCTCCCATCGGGTTACTGTGTTGACTCTTTTTGATATAATTTTGAGATTTCAATTACCCCAATAGTGACTGGGTAAATGTATCATCGGTACATGCTAGCAAGATAAAATTCCTTGATGGAATAAATGACAGTTTTATGGAGCAATTGGTTCAGGAACAGACAAGAGAGGGAGCAATTTTAGATCTAATTCTCAGTGGAGCACAGGATTTGGTAAGAGAGGTAATGGTGGTGGGGCCACTTGGCAATAGAGATCATAATATGATCAAATTTGAATTAATGACTGGAAGGGGGACAGTAAGCAAATCCACACTCTCATGCTAAACTTTCAAAAGGGAAACTTTGATAAAATGAGAAAAATAGAAAAAAACTGAAAGGAGCAGCTACAAAGGTAAAAAGTGTGCAAGAGGTGTGGTCATTATTAAAAAATACCATCCTAGAAGCACAGTCCAGATTTATTCCACACATTAAGAAAGGTGGAAAGAAGGCAAAATGATTACTGGCATGGTTAAAAGGGGAAGTGAAAGAAGCTATTTTAGCCAAAAGATCTTCATTCAAAAATTGTAAGAAGGATCCAACCGAAGAAAATAGGATAACGCATAAGCATTGGCAAGTTAAATGTAAGACATTGATAAGACAGGCTAAGAGAGAATTTGAAAACGTTTTAAAATATATCCGAAGCAGAAAGCCTGTGAGGGAGTCAGTTGGACCGTTAGATGATTGAGGTGTTAAAGGGGCACTTAGAGAAGATAAGGCCATGGCGGAAAGATTAAATGATTTCTTTGCTTCGGTGTTTACTGTAGAGGATGTTGGGGAGGTACCCTTACCGGAGGTTTTCATGGGTAATGATTCAGATGGACTGAACCAAATCAAGGTGAAACTGGAAGATGTGATAGGCCTGATTGATAAACTGAAGAGTAGTAAATCACCTGGACCAGATGGTATACACCCCAGGGTTCTGAAGAAACTAAAAAATGAAATTTCAGACCTATTAGTAAAAGTTTGTAACCTATCATTAAAATCATCCATTGTACCTGAATACTGGAGGATAGCTAATGTAACCCCAATATTTAAAAAGGGCTCCAGGGGCAATCCGGGAAACTACAGACCAGTTAGCCTGACTTTAGTGCCAGGAAAAATAGTGGAAAGTGTTCTAAATATCAAAATCACAGAACATATAGAAAGATGTGGTTTAATGGAACAAAGTCAGCATGGCTTTACCCAAGGCAAGTCTTGCCTCATAAATCTGCTTCACTTTTTTGAAGGGGTTAATAAACATGTGGATAAACGTGAACTGGTAGATGTAGTATACTTGGATTTTCAGAAGGCATTTGACAAATGTCCTCATGAGAGGCTTCTAGGAAAAGGAAAAAGTCATGGGATAGGTGGTGATGTCCTTTCGTGGATTACAAACTGGCTAAAAGACAGGAAACAGAGAGTAGGATTAAATGGACAATTTTCTCAGTGGAAGGGAGTAGGCAGTGGAGTGCCTCAGGGATCTGTATTGGGAACCTTACTTTTCAATATATTTATAAATGATCTGGAAAGAAATAAGATGAGTGAGGTAATCAAATTTGCAGATGACACAAAATTGTTCAGAGTAGTTACATCACAAGCAGATTGTGATAAATTGCAGGAAGACCTTGTCAGACTGGAAAATTGGGCATCCAAATGGCAGATGAAATTTAATGTGGATAAATGCAAGGTGATGCATATAGGGAAAAATAACCCATGCTATAGTTACACAATGTTAGGTTCCACGTTAGGTGCTACCACCCAAGAAAGAGATCTAGGCGTCATAGTAGATAACACATTGAAATCGTCAGTTCAGTGTGCTGCGGCAGTCAAAAAAGCAAACAGAATGTTGGGAATTATTAGAAAGGGAATGGTGAATAAAACAGAAATTGTCATAATGCCTCTGTATCGCTCCATGGTGAGACTGCACTTGAATACTGTGTATAATTCTGGTCGCCGCATCTCAAAAAAGATATAGTTGTGATAGAGAAGGTACAGAGGGCGACCAAAATGATAAGAAAAATGGAACAGCTCCCCTATGAAGAAAGACTAAAGAGGTTAGTACTTTTCAGCTTGAAGAAGAGAAGGTTGAGGGGGGATATGACAGAGGTGTTTAAAATCATGAGAATTCTAGAATGGGTAGTTGTGAATCGGTTATTTAATCTTTCAGATAATAGAAAGACTAGGGGGCAACTCCATGAAGTTAGCATGTGGCACATTTAAAACTAAATAGAGAAAGTTCTTTTTCACTCAACGCACAATTAAATTCTGGAATTTGTTGCCAGAGGATGTGGTTAGTGCAGTTAGTATAGCTGTGTTTAAAAAAGGATTGGAGAAGTCCTTGGAGAAGTCAATTACCTGATATCAATTAAGTTGACTTAGAAAATAGCCACTGCTATTACTAGCAACAGTATAATGGAATAGACTTAGGTTTTGGGTACTTGCCACGTTCTTATGGCCTGGATTGGCCACTGTTGGAAACAGGATGCTGGGCTTGATGGACCCTTGGTCTGACCCAGTATGGCATGTTCTTATGTTCATACAGACCAAATAGACTAGTAAATGCAGATCACGCCTCAGCAGCACTTGATAGGAGAATTTGCTAGTTTCTATGACTAATATCCACAAGGTCAGGTACTGGGCCCCTGCTATGTGGTCTAGTAATTCATACATCTCCGGCATCAGATACAGTGCATTTGTTTTCTGTACTCTACATAGACATGGGTAGTACCATCTTTCTTGGAAACAAAATCTATGGGAGAAGCCGAGAGACCATGAGACTTATTTATAGCACCTAGAACTAGGATTGCATGTATCTCCCTCTCTATACTTCTCAGCAGTGGATACTCGATAAGCAGTCTGCTTTAGTGACTTATGGGTATCCGTATCTATATATTACGAATAGCAAAATGGGTAAGTCCGAGTTCAGTAGAAAATAGATCAGCATGTTTTGCAGTGCTATTTCTGGATAGCTGTTAACTCTTCTCCCAGAACAAATTGTTGCACAGATCCTTCCAGCAGAACCTCCTCTAGAAGATCAGCTCACTTTCCTAACTTTCCTCTTGTGGGCTACATACAGCCAGCACCAAGGTTACACAATCAATTTAAAAGATTTCAATATGGCCTTTGACACGGTTCTGCATAGGTGACAGATAAATTGAGCGCCCTTGGTATAGGATCTAGGGGTGACTGACTGGGTTAGAAACTGAGTGGGAGGTGACAAAGGGTAGCAGTAAATGGAGTTTTCTCTGAGGGGGGAAGTATTACTAGTGGTGTGCCTCAGAGATTGATCCTTGGACCGGTTCTTTTCAACATGTTCATGCGCAACATAGCAGGATTGTCAGGAAAGCCAATGTACAATAGGGTGGACAGTCAGGAAGATGTTGAAAACTTGAGGCAGGATCTAGTGAAGCTCAAAGAATGGTCTAGAGTCTGGTAGCTAAGATTTAATGCTAAAAATTGCAGAATAATGCACTTAGGATGCAAAAATCCAAAGGAGAGGTGCAGTATTGGAGACAATATTGTTCTAAACATAAAAGAGTGAGATCTGGGGTGATTGTATGTGATGATCTTAAGGTGGCCAAACAGATGGTAAAAACAGCAAAATATGTTTGGCTGCATAGGGAGAGGCTTGGTCAGCAGAAAAAAGGAAGTGATATTGCCCCTGTATAGGTTCTTGGTGAAATCTTATTTGGAATAATGTGTACAGTTCTGGAGACCACACCTTCAAAAGGATATAAACCAGTTGGAGTCTGTCCAGAATATGGCTACTAAAATGGTCAGTAGTCTTCGTTCTAAATTATACGGGGATCGACTTAAAGATCTAAACAAGTATATCCTAGAGGAAGGCGAGATCTCAAAGATTTCCATGCATAGGAGGTGAGCCTCTTTCAATGGAAAGGCCACCCTAGAACAAGGGGTCATGGGATGAGGGCATAAGGTGGCAGATTCAGGAGTAATCTTGGGAAATGTTTCTTTACAGAGAGGGTAGTTAATGCATGGAACAGCCTCCTAGTGGAGGTGGTGGAGATAAAAATGGTATCTGTATTTAAGAAAGCCTGGGATAAATACAGGGGATCTCTGAGGATCTGATGGGAATTGTAAAACTAAATTTTTTGGGTGGATGGGAAGACTAGATAGCAAAAAAAGATCATATGGTCTACTTTACCCTCCATTGCCTCAGGTACAAAAACTTAGATTGTAAGCCCTCTGGGGATAGAGAAATACCTACAGTACCTGAATGTAAACCGATGTGATATCTTGATTGAGATCAAATGTCGGTATATAAAAATAATAAATAAATAAATAAGATATTTCTACAAAATGTTCACTGCTTTCTATCCTAGGATATACATATTGAGGTCTTTCAATCTCATCTCATATAGTACAAACAGCACACTATTTTGGTTGCCGTTCTCTGGACCATCTTTAGCCTCTCTCTATCCTTTCTGAGATATGGCCTCCAGCACTGCACACAGTACTCTAGGTGGCCTGTAAAGAAGCATTATTACCTCCTGTTTTCTTCTGGTTTGCTTTCCCCTATGCACCCAATCATCCTCTTGGCTCTGGCTACCACCTTATCACATTGTTTTGCTACCTTGAGATGATCAGATACTAAAACTGCAAGGTCTCTCTCCTGGACTGTGAACATTAGCTCTTCACCACCCATCACATCTCTCCCCCCTGCACTCTTTGGCAGTGAATCTTAACTGCCAAGTATTTGACCACTTCCTGAGCTGTCCCCAAGACAGCTTGAGCTGTTACATCAGGGAAGCTGGGATTAGATTCAATTTTATCTGGTCATTTCTGTGATAATGGCCAGAGAATAAGATGTATTTCACTGCATTATTATTCAATAATCTGGGGGGAAAAAATTGGAGGTAACCATGCTGAGTAAAAGCAAACCTAAATTACAGAAGTAATGTAAAATATTATTTTACCATTTTTTTCTTACTTTAAAAATACACTTTTCTTTAAGTCATATGTTTGTAAGGGTACTTTTCTTCTATTCCAATATAGTAGGGGAGAATGGTAAAAGCCATTGCCAAATTAAAAGTAAGCACTTTGACTGCGGATGCTTTTCTTTCATGGAATTAAACATGTTAAGATCATCTTCATCGAACAGCCAGCCGTGCATGTAAATTTTTTTGAGGCCAGGCAGCCTAGAGACACACTGGACAAAGGATGTCACTGTAGTTGCATGACACTTGATTTGATGAGTGAACAGTCTGGTTATATTCAGCACATTTAAGTTGGGCAGCTTGTCCAGGGTCTGAAAGAATCTTCCCCATCCAGCTTCTGTAATGCAGTGATTGACTATGATCTCGAGCTTCTGTAGTTTCTGTAAGTGTCCATCTTTAGCTACCATTGCTAAAAAAACAAGCAAATAAGACCAATTGTTACTGTTTTCATGTGGGAAGACAGAAACCAGATGTTTACTTGTGTTATGCAACAGAGTATATATAGCAACAGAAGTGAAAGTGTGAAAAACAGAAATACTAGTTTTTAATGCACATTTTTTCAGTTATCCCAAACTTGTCAAAAAGACTTTAATGGGATGGGGAGAAAATACGTTTTGTTTTTACCGAGAGGGTGGTATAGCTGCAAAAGATTTCCAGTGCAGATGGTAGAAGCCAAAACAGAATTCAAGCATGCTTGGCACAGACACAAAAGGCCAAATGCACTATAGGCATTTTCATGTTTTGGGGCCGATTCAGCACAGGGCAGCACTCTCAGGCAATCATCAGCATCAGCAGCAGTGTGTGGGGACTGGCAAAGAGCAGCTGCAGTCACTACAGAACAGGAGTTCCTGTCAGCATAACTGTCAAAAAGAATTTTAAAAAGTGAACATGCTTCAGCCCAGCGCATTGTCCACCATAGCTGCAGGAGCCCAAGCATTGCAAGGCAGTATGTGGCCTGCAGGCTTTCATTGCCAGTGGAAACACATTCATCCCACTGTGAAGTCATAATTGATCCCAGCCCCAGCTATTCTATGGTATACAGCTTTTTTAAAGTAATGTTCTCTCTCTCTCTCAATATTATTTCAAGGGCAGCATCCCCAAGAAAAATTTAGGGATAAGTAAACATGAAAAATAAAAAAGGCAGATAAGAGGTTAAGTTTTCATAAGCATAAGTGTTAGACGTAAAATAGAAATATTTGACATTCAAAAGGACAAAATGCAGTTCAAAAGAATGTTCATAGAAACAAGTTAAGTATTTGAGTAGTGCTGGATGGCTGAAGATAGATGGATGTCCAAAGGAGCTAATCATACATATTCCAAAAAGTTTTCTCTTTAGAGGCGTGGCCTTGCTATTCAACACACTCTGCTAATTTTCAGTATGTTACAAGTTGTACTTTGCTGTGCATTCTACTGCACCAGACATTTGCACATCTAACTGGGTGCCCCAATGAGACATTCAAGGGGCAATTTTTAAATGTGTACTTTCCCTTTGAAAATTGCCTTGGGAACAAGTACCTGCAGAGAATTGTGCCTGCTTTTTCTGCACATATTTATTCCCTTAAAAACTATGCAAGTTGTTGCATTCCCTGGCCTAAATTATAGACTGAAGGAGACCTCACGTGGATACATGGCAGTTTGACATGCAGCACATGCCCAGTGGGGCATATTCAAAGTTTCTAGAAACCAGGGAAGCTAAGGAGCAGGCTGCAGAGAAAAGACCATCACTGCAGTTGTTACAGTAAAACCTGAATGACTTGATTTCCAGAGAACTCAGCCAAATGAAGACAAAAACACGACTGCCAGATGAGAGTAAATCAAATCATAATTTCAAAAATTTCTAGAAATCCTGATATCAAATTTCTGTGCCAGGCTCTATCTGATGATGTCACCCATGTGTGAAGACTGTCGTCCTGTTTGTCCTCAGGGAAATATGGATTTTACCTGCATATAAACATCTGACTATTTCTCCCTATGTTTAAAGTGGTTTGAAGTTCATTTGGTGAAGAAAATTAATTGAGGATTATTTTGTAACAGACATATATGTCTATAGTCGCCATGAGGTTGACATTCAGCATCACTCTGTTGGCTAACTGGTGCTGTTTGAATATTCAACCATGCTCAGCGGCCACCACTTAGCCGGCTAACCGTTTATCTGACTAAACTTATCCAGATAAGTGAGGGGCAGGACAGGGGTATTCTGGGATGGAGCTACTTATCTGGCTAATATAGCCAATTTCCAGCCTTATCTGGCTTAGTCAGTCACATAAGTTTAGGACTGGTGTTCAGTTACATGAAAGTTAGCTGGATAACATTTAAGATAGCAGAGTATATTCAGCAGTGTGGCTGCACCAATGAATATCTCAGCCAAGTTATCTCAGCCAGATAAGTTTATCCAGCTAACTTAGGCAGCTGGTTAATGGCTGAATATGGACCGCCACATGCCCATTACTCATTGGTACACCTGAGATAGCAGCTCTAACTAGCTATGCTATAATAGCCAGTACCTCTCTCTTGAATGTCACTTTTTTTTTTTTTGAAACAGTGAAAACCACCCATCACCTTTGTCACTGAAGAGGCTGGAGACTATCATATAGTGCTATCCAACCTAATACTGGGCATTCAACTATACCTGCATTTATTGATTCTGAAACCGGCCCACTTTTTGTCTTTGGTCTCCATAATGCAATATTCTTTTTCTGTAATATTTTTTTCTCATGCTGCTAAAAAAAGCCTTCTTGAGAATAACGGATTTGCCCTGTGCGAAAATACCGAGCATCTCAGAATTCTACAGAATCGAGGTCTTTGTATCAAATAGTGCTGCTTAGCTTACCAAATGCCAAGCTACATAGGCAAATTAAAGTATTAACAAAACACATGTTGACAATAAAGGAAATGTTGGTGGCTTCTCCCCAGTCCTTCCTGAGAGTAGGCTGCCTAGGCTGACAATATTGTGGCCTAGCAGGGTATGGTTCCTTGCAGGCTGAACCCTCCACTCTTCCCTTTATAGCCAACTGCAGTCCTCCTTACAAATCACTGCACATTTTCTCCAGCAATGTATTTAAGGAATTTAAAAATAATCCCTCTGGTTAACTAGCCACTAAAATGGCAAATAATGCAGAGAATCTGCTTATCTGTCTGAAGACAACTTACCTAATTCCAGTAAGCCGCTGTCATCTAGACAATTATTATTAAATGAAAGCACTTGGATGTTGCTGAGCCGCTGGAACTGTCGCACGATGGCCGCTGATGCCTCCAGTACCGCAGGCCCCTCTGGGAGGGAGAGCTGTTCCAAATGAACCAGGGAAGCTAAGGAACAGGCTGGAGAGAACAGACCGTCACTGCAGTTGTTACAGTAAAACCTGAATGACTTGATTTCCAGAGAACTCAGGCAAATGAAAGGCAAAAGCACGACTGCCAGATGTGAGTAAATCAAATTCTAATTTCAAAACTTTCACTTCACTGGTAATGCATCTCCATTTTGATCGGTTGGCTGTTTTTTTTGTTAAACACTTTAATAAGTGGTTATAAGTAAAGGTTCCTCTAGAATATTAACTGTGTATGAACAAGAAAAATAAGAGGTTGACTGGTGGAAGTATGAAATGGAATGAGAGCATGACCTGCATTATTGCTGAGCTCAATCCTTAGGTGGCAAATGGGGCAGGCCGATTACATTTCTCACGCTGGCCTGCAAGCTGACCGCAGGTTTTTCCGCTACTCGCACTGCACACTGGGAACCTGACCGAGCGGTCCAGGACAAGTTTTCCTGCTGTTGGGGGTAGAGGCCAGTCAAGAAAGGGCCTGGATTAAAACCCTTTCCTAAAAACGCCCCAAGTGCAAGGAAGCCAGCGGAGATGACGGCATTGCTCTTTGTAAGATTCTGAAACGAGTCAAATAAAGTCTGCTTTCCAGCCTTAACTATTTTGGGGGTGAGGGTGGGAGAGGGGTTTGTTTTACTGAACTGCTGGATGAGATGATGTTATTTCTGTTTGTTGGACTGTTAAGTAAATTAGCAGAGAAAGTGGAGAATGGCTTATTTCCTGTATTATCCCAGTATCCTATAGCAAAAAAACCAAAACAAACCCCCCCCCCCCCAAAACAAACAAAAAAAACTTTACTCCTCTTTATTTCCTGTTGCTGCTCCCTTCCAATAAAAGATTACAGCATTCCCACCCCTTACCCTTTTCTCTGCCAGATTGCAGTAAATTGGAAAGAAGGTACGCACTGCTCTTGTATATACCTAGCACTTTGGCTGTAATACCACATAATGCGTGTGTCTGTACCTAATAAAACAATTGCTCTTCAGAAATCAGTTTATTATTTTATTGATTTATCTAGGGTCAGGTATACTAAAGGATTTCTCTATGGGGTTTGTTTTTTTTTGTCTATAGCAAAAATGCTTAATACAACTGGGCCCTAATGTAGTACACAAATTAAAACATTCTCCATAACATGAGTGTAATGGGTTAAGATTTTATATCTGCTAGTTAGTGAAACTTCTTGTCTAAAAATTGCTGACCCTGGTGCTGCAGAGCTCTCACAGCCACTAAGGGCACATGTGGGGAGAGGGGGGTTCTGGAGGAGCTGCAGTTCCTAACCCATGGCCGAGGACCTCACAGTGAGAGCTTAAGCAAGCCAGGATGTGGGAGAGGGTTAAAAACGGTGAGAAACCCTGACTAGTTGTAAATGAATCAACAGAGAAATTTATACTTCACCAATACTTCATAGACCATTCATTGTAAAGGAAATAAACAAATGTGACCATCATATAAAAGACGGTAATGTCTACTTATTAGTAGAAAAAGTGGCCTTTTCCAGACCTCTTCTTAAGTCTTAATCATTGGTCATACAATTGTGTTTTTAAAATAATTTTATGTATGCAGTCTTTTAAGAAGAATAGAAAAAGTATGAGAACTTAACTTAAAACTCCTCTTGTTCTTAAAGGAGAGACGCCCTTTTAAGAAGAAGCACAAGAGAAGTTTTAAGTTAAGTTCTCATACTTTCTATTCAGCTTAACACCCCTAACGTAGGGGATTCATTTTGCGTTGTTCTGATAAAGGGAACCCGACTTTATATGTCTTCTCTCCGTTCAGTGATATATACACACACAAACGCACACACAAGCTTCTTATACTGTGGAAATGCACATACCAAACAGCTCTGACGTTTTCTTGTCAGTAAAACACTGTCCGCTGAGTTCCAAGATCCTAAGGGCTTTACACCTCGGCAAAACAGAAGCTAGAAAACAAGTTTCATTCACAGCATATCAAAAAGATGGAAAAGTTTAAGGCAGCAACACATGGTGGATTACATTCGATTTGCTTCTGCATGCACAGTTGCTGGCCAGTGTTCACAAAAAGTCAGAGTTTTGTAGGTTATCCTTTGTGGTCTCCTAAGCGTCCCCTCCCCCTCCCCTTTCATTCATTGAATTTTTATTTTTCTAGTGAATTTTTTGTTAGCGCTTGGTAAAGGTTCCTCACTGACAATACTGGAAACAGAAGTACTGCATTTATCCACACAACAATTACAGCATGGGCAAAGGCAGTCCAGACTTCTGTGGCACCACCTTATCAATGTACCTTAAACCTGTTTCTTCATGACTGTGCTGCCTTTGGCCTCTCTGTTGAGAATGCCAGTTAGTGCCAAATCTGTGAGAGTGGGTTTAGTAATATGGACACATGTCCCCAGGAAAATGGACCGAGACCACCAATTCGTTTCACACAGGCCATCAAATGGCTTTCAGATTGTAATAATTTTTGGCCACTGTTGACCTAAGCTAAATAAATATGGAGCAGCCAGCTAGATGTGAAAGGCTCCATAACCCTCCAACAAAACAGCCAGGTAAGTGTTCCACTGCATATAACTGCTTAAAGTTACCCACATAAAGTGAGCCATATAACTTTGGGACAGCTATGTTTCCAACCTGACATATCCAGCTAACTTTAGCCCAGTTGTGTATGCCCCATACCACGCGTCCACAAGGGGTCCCTCTTCAATCTCTAACACAGAATTACGATTTAAAAAAAAAAATAGAAACCCAACTCCACAGGGTGGCAGGCGGGTTTCGTGAGGACTAATCCTGCTGTCCTCGGAGAAGACCTGTTACAAAGAAGTGACTCAGAATTGTGTAAGGGCAAGCAGGATAGTAGTCCTCACACATGGGTGAATCCCTAGCTACAGGCTGCTCCCCAACAAAAAAAGGGGACCAAAACACTCCTAACCAGGTGCCAAGGGGCACAACACCACATTGCTGTTGGTAACAGAGTGGGAGACAGCCTAAACCCAAACAGGCCCTAGGTTGAGATAGTTGGGTTCTACACCTCAACAGGTTCTGAAGGACAGCCTGGTCGAACCTACCCTCATGTCAGCCATCCCTATCTAGACAGTAATGAGATGTGAATATGTGGAGAGAACTCCAAGTCGCAGCCTTGCAGATCATCTCCACAGAACTGCTTGTAAGTGGGCACAGACACTGCCATGGCTCTGACAGAATGAGCCTTGACATGACCCCCAAGATGCAGTCCTGCCTGGGCATAACAGAAGGAGATGCAATCTGCTAGCCAACTCGATATTGTTTGTTTGGCAACAGCAATGCCCAACCTATTATCAAAAGAAACAAAAATGTTGGGTGGTCTATCTATGGGCTGTCTGCTCCAAATAGAAGGTGAAGGCTCTCTTATAGTCCAAACCGTGCAGTGCTCGTTTGCCTTGGTGCGAAAGATGCCTGGGAAAGAATACCTTCAGGACAATTAACTGGTTAACATGGAAATCCATCACCATCTTAGGGAGGAACTTAGGGTGTGTACACAAGACCACCCTCTCATAATAATAAGACTTAGTGTAAGGTGGATAAGTCACTAAGGCCTGGAGCTCGCTGACCCTGCATGCTGAACTGACCGCCACCAAAGATATGATCTTCCAGGTCAGGTACTTCAGATCACAGTTGCGCAATGGCTCAAAAGGAGCTTTCATCAGCTGAGCTAACACTCCATTGAGGTCCAAGACACAGCGGGAGGCCTTAGGGGAGGCTTCAATTGAAGCAGGCCCCACATGAAACATACAACTATAAGCAGTACAGAGATGGAGGTACAATCTGCACTGTGGTGGTATGCGCCAATTGCACTAAGATGAACTCTAATGGAGTTGGTTTTAAGCCAGCCTCCAATAGATGTAGAAGGTAATCAAGCAGTTTTTTTGTGAGGCAGGAGAATGGATCTAGAACCTTCTGCTCTCACCACACGAAAAACCTCCTCCACTTCAGTCCATAGGACTTTCTAGTGGAAGGCTTTCTAGAAGCCACCAGGACCTGGAGACACATTCTCTGAAAGATCAAGCGGCTGCAGAATTAACCTCTCAACATCCAGGCTGTGAGCAACAGGGTCTGGAGGTTGGGATGCCGCAGCCTGCCCTGATCTTGCATGATGAGATCTAAGGAAGTCCCCAGTCTGCTTGGTTTCTGGATGGACAATTCCCGCAGGTGTGGAAACCAGACCTGTCTCGGGCAATGAGGGGCTATGAGGATCATAGTCCTTCTGTCCTGGAAAAGCTTCAAGAGAGTCTTTGCCACTAAGGGAATCGGAGGATATGCATACAGAAGACCCTTGCCCCAATGACGGGCAAAGGCGTCCAAGGCTGGTTTGCCATCTGACCTGTACAGGGAGCAGATACCGAGGCACCTTCCTCTTGCAGGGGGATGTGAACAGATCTACGTCCGGGCTCACCCAGAGGCAGCATATTTGGTTTGCTACGTCCTGGTCAGGGACCATTCGTAGATCTGAAGGCTCAACTCAGCCTGTCCACTACCATGCTCTCCATCTGGGCCAGGTACAGGGCCCTGAGCACCATCATGTGGGACAGGGCCCACGACCAGATCTGGAACATTTCCTGACACAGGAGTTACAAACGCATGCCTCTCTGCTTGTTGACATACCACATGGCTACCTAGTTTACAGTCTGAATCAGGACAACTTTGTCAGACAGCCGATCTCTGAAAGCCCATAGCACATACCTGATCGCCCTGAGCTCCAGGAAGTTGATTTGACAAGAACGTTCCTGAACTCTCTTGTCAAATCCACCCAATAGACCCTGGATACTGAGCCCATCTACATGAGCTCCCCACTCCAGGGTAGATGCATCCATGGTTAGCACAGTTTGAGTAGGGAGACTCCAAAAGGAGATCCCCTGGTCCAGATTGGAAAGTACTGGAGAGACAGGGTGACTCGGTTGCAATGTGGGAGGCTCTAAGTGGCCTGGTGCCACTGCAACTTCAGGGTCTATTGGGCTCTGCACATGTGTAAAATGTGCCAAGGGAGTGACATGGACAGTTGTGGCCGTATGGCCCAACAGCCTCAACATATGCCACCTGCTGTTTCTGTTGAACCTCTGCCGCAATTGTCACCAAGGCAAAGACCCTCTGGCAAGGCAGAAAGGCCTTGGCCTGAGCCGTGTCTAGCAGGGCTATTTTCACACCACGAATCGGAGGGATCTCAAAATGAGTGTGTGTGTCCTTTAGGTTGAGGGAGCATAGCCAGTCCTCCTTTTGCAAAAGGGGGATCAAGGTGCCCAGGGAAACCATCTTGAACTTTTCTTGTTTTTAGAAACTTGTTCAAGGCCCTTAGGTCTAGGATGAGACGGAGTCCTCTTCTCTCTGGAATCAGGAAGTATCTGGAGTAGAATCCCTGCCCTCTTTGCCCTGGTGGTACGGGCTTGACTGCTCTGGTCGTTAAGATGGAGGACAGCTCCATTAGTAGTACCTCCTGCTATGCTACCGGCCCCCAATATGGGTACAGAGGGCAATCTGGTAGGACATTCAATAGATTCAATTGGTAATCCTGGCAGATAATGGACAGAACCCACTGGTCCAAGGTTACACTAGGCCTCTGGTTCGCAGCCTGCCCCCATCCAGAGGATCCATTGTCCTGGGTATGGGGGACTGACTTATGCTCCCTGTGGCCAGTCAAAACTCTGTCCCTGGAGTTGACTGAGGAGCTAGCTGGGGTTTGGGTGCTCTCTGCTGCCTGGGACGGATGCAGAAGCCCTGATAGTTTTTGCAGGAGCAAGAAGGTGGATGATAGTACTTTCTTTGGTGAAAGAAAGACTTCCTTGGCCTTGGTCTCAAAGGCCTCCTGGATGAGAAGGATGGGTCTGGAGTACTGGTGGAGAGTTATTGGGAGGGTTTCATGGTGGTCCCAAAGTTGGGCCACAGCATCACTCATCCTATCTCCGAAGATATTCTCTCCAGTACACGGCATGTCAACGAGTTGTTCCTGCACCTCTGGTCGAAGATCTGAGGCCTGCAGCCATGCCATTCTGCGAATGCCAATTCCCACTGCAGAGACTCCCAATGCCTCACCAGTCAGTGGTGGTCGAATCTGCTCTCAAGATGTTCAAGCACGCTCAGACCTATTCCTCAGACCTCATAGTTCCTGCACTCCAGGCCCTTGTATACCAGCGACATGAGGGTGTCTTGCTGCTATTGAGGCAGCTGCTCAGCCACCTCATGTACAGCTGGGTAGGCAGCGATGTGGGTAATAAGCATGGTGCCTTGGAACACCTTCCTCCCTCTCTGTGGTCAGGTCCAAGAACGTTTGGCCCTCTTGAGAGCAGATTTGACCACCACCACCACTCTTAGAGAGTCCAGCAGCCTTCTGGATGTAGGCCCTGTCTGCCTTCTTAATGGGAGGCACTGTGAGGGGGTATTCCGATATCCTCAGCAGAAACTCCTTAAGGATCTCGTGTACGGAGACTGCCAGTATCTCCTTAGGAGGCTCCATGAACTGGAGGATCTCACGCATTTTGTGCACAGCATCCTCTATTAAAAGTAGAAATGGGAAGGCCTTCACCATCACCCTCACACACCCTATGAAGGTCAAGTCCTCAGGCAAGGACTTCCTTCGCTCATCTGGAGAAGAAGGGTCTGATGGGAGACCATCAGAGCCCTCAGAGGAGGAATCCATTGGATCATCCTCCCCCACGGACCCTACAGGGTCCGTGGGGGAGGATGATCCGAGCACTTAGGGCCCCATCCCCTACAGGGGATGGGGCCCTAAGTGCTCGGTCTTTGTCCAGAGCTGCAGGCACCAGTAGAACTGGACAGTGGAACTACAGGCCTCAGCGTCTCTGCCAGCCTCAGTGGAACTTCCTCCTCCTTGGAACCAGCAACGACTACTGTATCGGTAAGGGGAGGCCCCATTGCCCCACTGGGCACTGGTGCTGTCCTGGGAACTGGCACCAACTAAGTCAATAACACACAGATGAGCATGTTGAGCTTCTCCAGCAGTGGTAGGATGACAGGCAGCACAGACTCTGGTGCCGTTGGTGCCACAGGCTGGATGCCCTGCAGTGCTCGATCCACCACCAGCTGGACTTGATGCTCCAACTCCTCCTCAAACGTTGCCGATGCCAAAAATGACTGGGAGGAAGAAGGGGTGGCCAGATCTTCTTTGGACCCACAAGGTGGATTGGTGACTGGACTAGGACCGGTGGAGACTGTTGCAGACCTCTAGCACTGATAGAGGATGGGCCCTCCTCGCTGTGGGGACACTTCGGGGGCATTGCGGCAGTAGCCGGTGCATCCCTGCGCCCAGCACCATACATCAAAGGAGACTGGTGCCAATGCTTCTTAGGCTTCCCTCATTACTCAGCCCGGTCTTTCCCCAGTGCTGAGACAAAGACAATGAACCCAGCATCCATGGCTCGGAGGAGATCGACAACGATAGATCTCCGGCACCGCTATCCACCAACGGCACAGATGGAACTGACAGTCCCGCTGATATTGAAGGTGGTGTCCATCAGTGTGGCTCCAAGGTCCGCCGATGCCAATGGCTTGGACTTTCGACACGAAGAGCTGATCCATCTCATCAAGTTGAGAGCAGATGTCCCCTCGGGGTCATTTAGGCACACAAGTAACAACCTCGGATGTCATGCAATGCCCCCAGGCACAGGACACACATATCATGGGGATCAGTGATAGATATGGTCCTCGGGAACCGGGGGCATCAACAAAAACCGGACAAAGCTATGACAGGACAAAAGAAAAGGGGCCATAGAAACTAAACGATGGAGGCGGCCGTTGATGGGCAGCGGGCACCATGGCACCGCTGCTGCATGGGGAATCAACTGCAAAAGGAAACTTACCAGAAACATCAAAATCCCTGACTATGACACTATGAGGAGGCACTGAGAGGGACCCGGCAATGGAACAATACTGAAAACTGAAAAAAACGCGATTAAAAAAAAGAAGAAGTTTTCCACTATGCTCTCAGGGGCGGATTTTAAAAGCCCTACCGCGCCAGGCCTATTTTAAAAAGGCCCGGTGATGCGCGTAAAGCCTCAGGATACGTGTAAGGCCCAGGGCTTGCAAAAAGGGGTGGTCTGGGGCGGGGCATGGGTGGGGCCAGAGGCCTCAGATAGCGGCCATTGCCGCTGTGTCAGAGGATCGCGTGCCAGCATGCTGCCGGTGTGCGCATCTTGCGCCTGCCCTGAGGCAGGCGCGAAAGGTAAGACAAGGGTCAAGGGTGTGTGAAGGTCAGGCTAGGGGGAAGGGAATGGGGGAAGGCAGTGCAGCTCGGCGCACAATTGTGCACCCCCTTGCGCATGCAGACCCCTGATTTTATAACTTGTGTGCGCCTGCGCACGCAAGTTATAAAATTGGGTGTACATGTGTGTGCACCGGGTAGCGCATGCACATATACACCCGCGCACACCCTTTTAAAATCTACCCCTCAGTGTGCCTAGTCAAAGTTCTCAAAACTTTGACATTTGTTTTCCCATATCGGGGTTCCATCTGATGATGTAACCCATGTGTGAGGACTATCATCCTGCTTGAAGAATACCTTGAAGAATATCAGTACTCACTGGCTAAAATTTTACCCTTGCCCATGAATTGCCTCCATCATTGCTTCTTTTTTATTCAGCTAAATTTGTATGCGGGGGGGACGCGATGGGAATTATTTTTAAATCTTGGTTTTTGTCTGGGTAGTTCCAAAAATTACCCAGACAAAGCATTCGAATATTGATTTCCAGATGTTTAAAAATTAAACTCCTTTAAGTCTCTAAACATGAAATGCTTCTTACCAAATAAGGCTTGTTGAGCATCTGTCATAAAAAATCCCTTTAACTGGATTTCCTCGAGTTTCTTACAGAGAGAGATTACTGTCATGAGGGCCTCAAAATCAGGAAATGATGTGCAGCTCAGATGAAGAACAGTGAGATTGGGGAAGTGTTGAATGAACTCAACTGTAAACAAGTAAAATTAAGAACACCGAAATGTATAATTTATATTTAGCAGTTTAGCAGACGTGAATGGATTATAAAAGAAGATGTACACAGAACAAAATTTAAATTAAACAATAAATCTTGTAGTAGTGAGGTCTGTGATTCCCTGAAGGATGTGGTGCACAGCTATTCACTGATGCCCTTTTGTTTTGCTGTATTAGTCTGGGTCACCCAACAAAATAGCTTTACAGAAAATGAGGACCCCTTAATATCACAAAAAAAAATGTGTTTGAAAGGCATGTCTGTGTGATGCAATCATTATTGTGCAAATATTTGCTTAGATCCCATATCTGACAGAAGGAGTGTAGCTGATATATTAGTCCCCTTGGATATGTTGAAATAAAAGTCGACAAATAGGCTCTAGGTCAGGGATTTCAATCTGCCATCCTTGAGGGCTGCAAACCGGTCAGATTGTTAGACTATCCCTAATGACTATGCATAAGATATATTTGCATACAGTTGAGGCAGTGGATGCAAATATACCCCATCCTTTTTCTCTTGTGACAGCCTGAAAACCTGAGGGTTTGTGGCCCTTGAGGATAGCAGTTTGACGCCCCTACGGTAGGTGATCTCTTTCACACTGATCTGATGAAGGGTGCACAGCTTTCAAAGGCTAGTCACAAATTAACCCAATAAATAAAGGTATCAGCTACAATCTGTTGATTTTTATTTCTATGTATCAGGCAGCAAATCTTCTGAAAAGTGTATAAAAAGCCAACCTGCAGGTTTTCCACCTTTGCTTAAAACAATTCATAAAAAATTAATTTAAAAACAATTATGTGCAATATTATTTTAGGTAAGGTTACAGTTTAAAAAAATATATCGATTTGGTTGAAAATATGAATGTCCATATGTGCTCCTGACTGCTGCCAGTATAGGAAAATTTTCTAAGTTGAATCTATGCAGAAAGGGAACTGTAGTGCAAGGTGTTCTGGATATCTGTAGGACTTCGCTATTTTCCAAATATATTGCTCTTGTCCATTTTCCACGGTACCACTTCCTAACAAAAAGGTAGAGGGGGCAATACAGTCAGTTCAAAATCATAAGGTAAGAAGAGTACTGTGTTAACCCCACTATGAATAAAACCTAGTTTCAAAAAAATCAATAATGCTGTTTCAGGCAGGAACCCTACGATTCCTCAAAGTTTGTAGCTTTAAACATTCATTACCTTTATAAAAGAATCATCATTAACTAGTTTGTTGTTTTTCTTGTAATTGAAAATAATAACAGAAAACAAACAGTACAGTTGGGCAGTAAATTCAAATTTTAACAGCATTATCAAGCCTTCAGAGAGGATGCAGCAACTGTATATGGACATACTTGTTACCAGTGATGGGTTAAATAGACCTATTCTTTTGAGCATAATAAGCATGGATTAACCACATTTTAACCAAAAAACATGAAAATACAATTTAAAAAATAATTCTTATTCTTACCCAGTCTGGAGGAATCATGCACCAAGTTAACATGATCGATCACAAGTCTTTCCATCTTACAAAGACTCATGAAGTTATTGGGTAATTTATCAATTACTCTCTGATCTTCAGACATCTTCAAGGACAGTTCTTTCAAGTGGCTATATTTGTCCAAGTTTGAGAATAGTTGTACTGAAAAGTAGTATGAAGTAAAGAGAGTTATTGCAGTGCTCTATGAATAAATGGTAATTATTGACTTTCTTACCTGGAACTGGTGGTACTTTTCAAGGATTTACCCTGGGACACATGACTTGTTATACTGTACACAGAAGCTCCCCTAGCTTAAAAGTTAATCTAGACCAAACTCTGCTGTGCCTGAGGCAATGCACCGAAAGTCATCCGTTCTCTCCAACCATCCCTTCCTTTTTTTTTTTTCCTAGGCTAGTCTAGCTCCAAGCATGAGGTGAGGGAGACGCTCCAAAAGGATAGGCAGCTGAGTGAATGAGTGAGTAAATAAATAGGTAAATAGTGTGTGAATCTATCAAAATACTACCAGCAGATAACCATTTATTTGATTCTCTGCTGGTAGTATGCTTGGAGCTAGTCTAGCCAAGGTAAAAAATAAAAATAAAAGGAGGGGATAGTTGGAGAGAATGGATGACTTTTGGTGCACTGCCTCAGGCACAGCAGAGTTTGGTCAAGATTAAAACTTTTAAACTAATGGACACTGTCCCGGCCAGCCTCCATCCCGCCTCGCCCCTCCCTGCCCACCCCTTTTTCAGGGCCAGGCACTTGTGCGTGTATCGGCACTTATGTATGTGGCTGTGTGCATTTTCAAAAGGGCCCGGCCACACGCATAAGGGCCGACTTTTACGCATGCAGCTGTTTGAAAATTCGGCCTTTAATTTTTAAAAACTGACAGCCCCTCCCCCCCAGAACCCATGGTCAAGGGAAGGGTATTAAATGCTAAGGTTTGCTTAGGGTACTGTGTAATCCTTTCTGGCATATATGAGCTGCTGTTTATTCTCTCTCAATTTGTATCACCTTATTTTTCTTATCTTATTTTATGGCTATGTTTTTACATTTATTAAAATGTCTTAATCGCTGAACACAATAAAGGAATCCCTCATGAATCTTATTTTCTCATATGGGGCTGGGGGATGGGGGAAGCAAGGGCTGCTGGTATGGTATGATTCGTGATCCTAACATCAATAAGGTTGCTAAATTCCTATAGACTGCTGGCAGGCATGTATTTGTACTCGAACGTATTGCTGTATGATCATATGGATGTCATGCACCTCTGTCTTTGTAATTGTTCTTGTGTATTCCGTAAAAGTTAATAAAATTTCAATTATTAAAAAAAAAAAAAAAGAAAAGCAGAACCAAACAAGAAAAATAGGTAAGAGCATAAGCACTGGCAAATTAAATGTAAAAAGGTATTTAAACAGGATAAGAGAGAATTCATAGTAAAAAGCTTGTTGTGGTCCTGGCCGCGGTCTTAAGAAATTGCCATGCTGGGTTAGACCAAGGGTCCATCAAGCCCAGCATCCTGTTTCCAACAGAGGCCAAAAACCAGGCCACAAGAACCTGGCAATTACCCAAACACTAAGAAGATCCCATGCTACTGATGCAATTAATAGCAGTGGCTATTCCCTAAGTAAAATTGATTAATAGCCATTAATGGACTTCTCCTCCAAGAACTTATCCAAACCTTTTTTGAACCCAGCTACACTAACTGCACTAACCACATCCTCTGGCAACAAATTCCAGAGCTTTATTGTGCGTTGAGTGAAAAAGAATTTTCTCCGATTAGTCTTAAATGTGCTACTTGCTAACTTCATGGAATGCCCCCTAGTCCTTCTATTATTCGAAAGTGAAAATAACCGAGTTACATCTACTCGTTCAAGACCTCTCATGATCTTAAAGACCTCTATCATATTTATTTATTTTATTTATTTAGCAGTTTTCTATACCGACCTTCATAGTAGATAACCATATCGGATCGGTTTACATTTTAACAAAGGGTAAAACTGAGGTAACAATTCTGGTAAATAATAGATAACAAAGGAAAAGGAATAAGTCAAAGTTACAATCAACAAGGTATGGAAAACTTGGAGGCTTAAAGACAAGCTGGAAGGAAGATAGAGGCAGGTAGAATAAATATAACATGATACGAATAATTTAACGGGTTAGAGCATATGCTTTAACCAGGAAATGCCAGTGTCCATTGTTCAGGAGGAAGTGTGTCAAGGTCCTTGTAAGAAGTGAGGCTCAAACTAGTGATTATCCGGTGGATCTGGGAAGGCTTGGTGAAAGAGCCAGGTCTTTAGTCTTTTTCTGAAGGTTAAGAGGCAGGGTTCCAATCTGAGATTTGCTGGGATATTGTTCCAGATAGCTGGGCCTGCAATTGAAAAAGCTCTGTCTTTGGTCGTAGAGAGGCGAGTGGCTTTAGTAGGGGGAAATTTCAGAGTGCCTTTGTGGATATCTCTCGTTGGTCTGTTAGAGGAGTGGAGTTTGAAAGGGATATCCAGGTCGAGTTGGAGTTGCTGATGGATGGTTTTGTGTATTAGGGTAATGGATTTGTACAGGATTCTGAAATTTACTGGTAACCAATGTAGGTTTCTGAGGACGGGGGAGATGTGTTCACCGCGGCTGGTGTTGGTCAGCAGTCTCGCTGCCGCATTTTGTAACATCTGCAGTGGTTTGGTGGTAGATTTAGGGAGGCCTAGAAAGAGGGCACTGCAGTAATCTATTTTGGCGAACAGAAGAGCCTGGAGGACTGTCCTGAAGTCTTGGAAAAATAAGAGTGGTCTCAGTCGTTTCAAAACCTGTAGTCTGAAGAAACTGTCTTTGGTAGTTGTGTTGACCATTTTTTTAAGGTTTAGACGATTGTCTATTATTACCCCAAGGTCTCTAACGTGCGTACAGGTGATGTGAGCATTGTGCGGTGAAGGTGGAGGAAGATTGTTTTCATTTGAAGAGATGAAGAGAAGTTCCGTCTTTGAGGCGTTGAGGACCAAGTTTAAGCTGTTGAGTAGATTAGTAATGGATAGAAGACAGTTATTCCAGTAGGTGAGAGCTTTTGAGATGGATTCTGATATTGGGATTAGAATCTGTACATCATCTGCGTACAGATAGTGAATTAGGTTGAGGTCTGTCAGTAGTTGGCAGAGGGGGAGGAGGTATATATTAAAGAGGGTTGGAGATAAGGAGGATCCTTGTGGTACGCCAAGGGAAGATTTTGTTAGAGGTGACTCCTTGTTATTGATTTTGACTTTAAAAGTCCTATTGCTGAGAAAGGACCTGAACCAGTTGTGGGCTGATCCGGAGATGCCGATATCCTCAAGGCGATCCAGGAGGATGGTGTGGTTGACTGTGTCAAATGCCGCCGAAATGTCTAACAGAACTAATAAGAAGGAATGTCCTTTGTCTAATCCCATTATAATATGGTCTGTAAGCGAAATGAGGAGGGTCTCCGTGTTGCGTGATTTCCGGAAGCCATATTGCGAGGGGTATAGGATCTTATGGTCCTCTAGATATTCTGAAAGCTGGGTGTTTACCAGTTTCTCTGTAAGTTTGGCAACGAATGGTAGATTGGAGATGGGTCTAAAGTTGGCTAGTACATTAGGGTCTAGATTGTGTTTCTTGAGGAGGGGCTTAAGAGAAGCAGTTTTTAGGCTGTCTGGGTAGCTTCCTTGAGTTAGAAGGCTGTTAATAATATTTGTTAGAGGTCCTGAGATCGTGTCTGGAATAAGCAGCAGGAGTCTTGATGGGATATTATCAGCCGGATGACTAGATGGTTTCTGTCTTTTTAGAATGGATTCAATCTCTTTGGTGGAGATTAATTCGAAGCTGTCCAACCTAGGTTTAGCGAACAAATTGAAATTCTCATCTGATTTGAGAGGTGTTGTATTAGGAGGAAGGAGGGCGAGAGTATTTAGGATCTTCAGTTGAAAAAATGAGGCGAGTTCATTAGCCTTGGATAGAGCTTGTTCATCTGGAATAGGTGGCGGGGTTGATTTAGTTATTTGTGTTACGTAAGCAAATAGGGCCTGGGCGTCATACTGGTAGTGGTGTATTTTGTTGGCGTAATATTCCTTTTTTTTTTTGTAGTATACAGGTCCTATAGCGATGTAAGAAACCCTTGTATGCTGAAAGGGTAGTTGAGTTGGGGGTTTTTCGCCATCTATTTTCTTTATGGCGTAAGTCCTGTTTCATCTGTTTTAGTTCGGTGCTGAACCAAGGTTGATTCCCCCTTTTTTTTGGATTGATTGTTTTGGAGGTTATTGGGCACCATTTGTTTGCGACTGCTTCAGTAATTGTTTGCCAGGAAGATAGGGCTGAATCGGGATTAGACAGGTCCAGGTTGGAGAGTTCCTTGGAGAGCTGCTCGCTGAGTATATCAGATGGACATGATTTCCTGAATTGAATGGTGGAAAGGTGCGGAGAGGTGCGAGTCTGTTTGTATGTGGAGAAGGATGATTCTATCAAGAAATGATCTGACCAAGGGATTGGGGTACATGTGGGATCAACCGTGCATGTGAATTTAGAGTTAATGAATATTAAATCCAGGATGTGACCAGCTTTGTGTGTGGGGCTGTTGATAGTCTGAGAGAATCCCATAGCAGTGAGGGTGGTGAGGAAGGCTTCGCAGTTCGCAGATCGCGGTATAGCGTCTGTATGGAGGTTGAAATCACCCATAATCATAGTTGGTAGGTCTAAGTTAATATGTTTTGCTATGGATTCTATGAGGGGTGAAGGGTCGGTTTCTAAAACTCCAGGAGGAGCGTAGACTAACAAAATTTGTAGAAGTTTTGACTTGACTAATCCTAGTTCCAATTTGGATTCAGTCTTGATGGTGTGAGCGGTCAGTCTGAGTTCTTTCTTGGAGGCTAGAAGAAGTCCGCCTCCTCTTTTTTTGTGTCTATGGAAGGTGAAGATGTCATATAACTGGATAGGTAGTTGGTTGGTTAAGGCAATGTCCGAGTTTTTTAACCAGGTTTCTGTGATGGCACAGATGTCTGGGTTGGAGTCCAGGAGGTAATCATTGAGGATGTGTGTCTTTTTAGTTAAAGATTGTGCATTGAGGAGTGTTACTGAGAGTAGCGTGAGGCCTAGAAGTTGGTTCAAAGGAGACGTCATGATTGGAATAATTCTTTTTTGTAAGACGTTTGTGGAGTTAGGTAAGGAGATTCTCCTCTGGTTGTAGATGATTGGGATGTTGTGTGTGAACATGATGAATGAGGTTCCGGAAGAGGTTAAGTCTGAGCAATATTTGATTGTGACTGGATACAACTGGTGAGAAGTCTGTATGAAGAAGAGATGTCTGTGGACGGAAGAAAGAAGGTGTTTGTCTGAATGAATGGCGGTTTGGATGATTGTTGAAAGGAAGTCTATAAGCTTGTTGGATTGATTGGAGGAGTGCTCAGTCCTCCTTAGGTGTGGGTGGTTGTTTGATCAAGTGGTGGTAGAGCTCCACTTCTGGAGGTCACTAAGTTTGAGTGCTGAAGTTGAGTGCTGGGGTGAAATGCTGGGGCGAATCTTGGTTGAGAGCTGATGTTGAGTGCTGAGATTGGTATGAATGTTTAAAGCTTGCTGGAGAGGCTGGATGAATGCTGGACGCTTGAAAGAGGGGCTGGATGAATGCTGGACGCTTGTTGAAGAGGCTGGATGAATGCTGGACGCTTGTTGGAGAGCTTGCTGGGGAGGTGGACTTTTATTCTATACGTCTGAAACGGTTAATCTGAATCTTTGCTGGCTGTTGCCTTTGTTGAAGATATCGGTTGTTCCATGGGTAAGGCTCTGGGCCTCCTGGGGGCTCTACGAAGGGGCGAGACAAAGGGGCAGGCCCCTTTGTCGCGCTCCTTCGGCGCGCGACGCTCGGCGCCTAGCAGGGTATGATTTAAATCCCTGCCGGGCTCTCTCTGGTTGGCTGCCTTCTGTTTTGGGGCGGGCCTAGGCGCGTTTTTTTTTGTTGTTTTCTTCTTTTTTTTCAGGTTTTCCTTCGCCGGAAACGGCCTCGGCGATCGCGGCTGGCGTCGGGGTCCCCCGGGTGGGGAGGCCGAACACTGACCCCTCAGCCGTCTCTTCTCCAAGCTGAACAGCCCTAATCTCTTCAGCCTATCCTCATAGGGAAGCTGTTCCATCCCCTTTATCATTTTGGTTGCCCTTCTCTGTACCTTCTCCATCGCAACTATATCTTTTTCCCTTCTTGTTTCCGGACCTGCTCCCGCCTCCGGAGCCCTGGCTTGTGGCCTGTTTGGCGGCGCCCCCACTGGGGCTGCGCCGCCACAAAGGTGCCTGAGGATGCCCTGCTCCTAGGCGTGTGCGTGCCACTTGGGCACCTTTCTAGCCCGTTTCCTGCCAGTGGTGACTCCACCCACTTCCTGACGTCAGACGCCGCGGCCTTGATAAGCCGGCCGCGGCCATCCAGTCCTTGCCTTGCAACGGGTTAGCTTCCCGGTTGCCTGTTGTGCTGTGCCCTGGAGTGACTCGCTTGGCTTCGTCGCTCCGTTCCTGCTACAGTATCTGCTTGGTTCCTGCCTGCCTGCTACAGTACCTGCCTGGTTCCAGTACCCGAACCCTGCTATAGTTCCTGCCTGGTTCCAGAACCCGAACCCAGTTACAGTCTTGCTACTGTCCTAGTCTGGTTCCATTTACCTGTCCTGATCCACAACCCACCTAAGTCCCAGCGGCTGGGCCCCTACGGGGTCCTCCCGGGGGGGCTTCGGCTTCCAAGGGTGAAGCCACCTAAGTCCCAGCGGTTGGGCTCCTATGGGCTCCTCCCGAGGAGTACCAGCTTCCAGGGTGAAGAGCATCTACGTCCCGCCTGATCATCTGCCTCCCGGCCTGCTAATCATTAGAGACATTGACCATCTTTTCCCAGTCTCCAGCAGATCGGCCCAAGGGTCCACTAAACTGAGACTTCCACAACAGATTGCAAGGCCATGGACTCGGCGGATGCGCCTGTACCCCTGGACCTGCCAGGGTTGGCCCAGCAGCTGCAGTATCAACAACAATACCTCAGGGCCCTTACTGGTTCGGTAGGGGAGTTGTCGGCCCGATTGGATGCCAGGGCCTCATCTGCCCCAGAACCAGTACCTGAGAGCCAAGATTCATCAGTGACTCAGCTGCCGGCACCCTCCCACTACGCTGGTGATTTAAGGACCTGCCGCGGCTTCCTGAACCAATGTTTTGTATGGTTCTCCTTGTTGCCTTGGCAGTTTCCCTCGGATGCGGTGAAAGTGGCATATATCCTGTCCTTGCTCGACGGGAAAGCCTTGATATGGGCTTCTCCCCTTTGGGAAAACAATGATTCTTCGCTAATGGATTTACAATTGTTCATCACAAACTTTTGCAGGCCTTTGATGAGCCCGCCCGAGTAGCCACGGCTACTTCTGACCTGCTGCAATTTCGTCAGGGGGCTAGCTCCTTGGCAGACTATGCAATGGAGTTTCGGACTTTAGCCCAGGAAGTAGGTTGGCAAGATGGTAGTCTTAAGGCCATCTTCCTGGAAGGCCTCTCCGGACGCATAAAGGATGAAATTGCTGCTCGAGATCTGCCGGAGGACCTCAATGCCTTGATTGAGATGGCTGCTCGTATTGACCGCCACCTACAGCTCCTCAATGTACTGTCCCTGTTACTCTGGAATACCCCAGAGGATCTTTTGAGACGATGGCGTTCCTGGATTCTGGAGCCGGAGGTAATTTCATCCTGCATGACTTAGTCTCCCAGTTGCGAATTCCTACGCATAGACGTGAGATCCCGTTACGAATTACCTCTATCCAGGGGATGCTCCTTCCTGGTTCCGTCCAGATATCCACGGCACCCATTACGGTCCACACCGGGGCGATCCATTCAGAGGAGATAGCCTTCCTAGTGTTGGATAAGGCTGTCCACTCTGTGTTGCTAGGATTGCCGTGGTTACAGAAAAACTCACCCACGTTTCACTGGGATACGCTACAGATTGTTAAATGGAGTCCCTTCTGCCTAGCTAATTGCATGAAAGTGCCTAAGACTCCCGCACTTCCATTGATGCACTCTACCGTGGGTCCCCCTGCACCTTATGAGGACTTCACGGATGTATTCTCCAAGACCAAGGCGGAGATCCTTCCGCAGCATCGTCCGTATGACTGTGCTATTGACTTGCTACCTGGTACTATGCCCCCTCGAGGAAGGGTTTATCCCTTATCTATACCTGAGACCCGGGCCATGTCCCAGTACATTGCAGAGAATCTGGCCAAGGGGTTTATCTGCCTGTCCAAGTCGCCTGCAGGGGCAGGCTTCTTTTTTGTCAGCAAGAAAGACGGCTCGCTGAGGCCGTGTACAGACTATCGAGGCCTAAATTCAATTACCAAGCGAGACCGCTCCCCGCTCCCGTTAATTCCGGAGCTCCTTGATCGGCTTCAAGGAACGAAGATTTTTTTCAAAGTTGGACATACGAGGAGCATACAATTTGGTCAGAATCCGTCCCGGAGATGAGTGGAAAACCGCGTTTAATACCCGAGACGGGCATTACGAGTACCTCGTGATGCCTTTCGGCTTATGTAATGCCCCGGCGGTGTTCCAGCACCTGATGAATGAGGTGTTACGGGACCTTCTGAACACCTCGATGACGTGTTAGTCTACTCCCAGGACCTGCCGTCAGACTGTCAGCATGTTCCCCAAGTGCTCCAGATACTTAGGGAGCATGGTCTGTACGCGAAACTGGAAAAGTGCAGCTTTGAGAAGACCTCCCTGCCGTTCCTAGGCTACATAGTCTCTGCAGCTGGCTTTCAAATGGATCCTGAGAAAGTGGTGGCTATTAAGAATTGGCCCCGGCCGAGGGGTCTTAAAGCGTTGCAACGCTTCCTCGGCTTTTCCAATTTCTACCGTCACTTTATTCCCAATTACTCTCGTATTGTGGCTCCGTTAACCACCCTCACCCGAAAGGGGGCTAACGCCTTGGATTGGCCTACTTCTGCCTGCCAAGCCTTTGAGGCCCTCAAAGAAGCCTTCTTATTAGACACCTGCCTTCGTCATCCGGATCCCAACCGGCCCTTCGTGGTGGAGGTTGATGCCTCCAATGTGGCCGTAAGGGCCGTACTGAGCCAGTACTCTGATTCTGGACAGCTGTTGCCCTGTTCATATTTCTCAAGGAAATTCTCCCCGGCAGAAAGCAACTACTGTGTTGGTGACAAAGAGTTGCTAGCCGTGAAACTTGCCCTGGAGGAATGGAGACAGTGGTTGGAGGGAGCCAACCATCCAGTTATGATTTACACCGGCCACAAAAACCTAGCATTCTTGAAGCAAGCCCAATGCCTGAATCCAAGACAAGCCTAGTGGTCGCTGTTTTTTTGATCGGTTTGACTTTACCTTACGCTACCGACCCGGCTCCAAGAACGTTTGAGCTGACACACTCTCGCGCTCTTCTGAGGTCGAAGAGACCCCTGACACACTTCAGTATATCTTGGACCCTGTGAAAGTAAGTCTTGCTGCAACCTTGGTGTCCTCCCAAGGGAAGACTGTCATTCTGCGTCGCTCCCGGAGAGCAGTTCTCGCTTGGGCCCATGACTCCCTCACTGGGGGTCATGTTGGTTGGAAAGGGACGTTAGACTTGTTAAACCATTTCTACTGGTGGCCAACGGTGAGACAGGACGTCCAAGCTTTTGTGGGCTCATGCCCTACTTGTGCCGTTCAAAAGCCGCTCATCGGGAAGCCCAGGCGCTTGTTGCAACCATTGCCCATCCTGGTGGAGCCTTGGACTCATATCTCCACTGATTTCGTCATGGATCTTCCTGCCTCCGGAGGTAATTCGGTCATCTGGGTAACCGTGGACCGATTTTCCAAGATGGCGCACTTCATTCCCTTACCAAAACTACCTTCTGCCCCTGACCTGGCTGGCCTGTTCGCGCAGCATATCTTTAGACTTCACGGTCTCCCGCAGGATATAGTCTCCGACAGAGGACCACAGTTTACAGCTCGTTATTGGAAAGCCCTATGTAAACGCTTCAATGTGCAACTTAGTCTTTCGTCTGCGTTCCATCCTCAGAGTTATGGACAAACGGAACGAACCAATCAAACCCTGAATACTTTTCTCCGTGCCTTTGTGAACGAACGACAAGATACTCCCGTGGGCGGAGTTCTCGTATAATAATCACACGCATACTGCTACTGGAAGTTCGCCGTTCCTCGTTGTCTATGGGAAGTAACTTCGACCGCCCCTACCTTGGCCTGAACCTAGTGCACTCCCGGCAGTGCAACTCTCAGCCCGCCAGCTTCGTTCCTTGTGGACCTCTACCCAGGAAAAGATCCGTAAAGCCGCCCTCTCCGCCAAGGAGTGGGCAGATAGGCATCGTCAGCCAGCACCTATCTTCCTCCCAGGAGACCGTGTCTGGCTTAGCACCAGAAGTCTAAAGCTACGTATTCCGTCTCGAAAACTAGCTCCGAAATTCTGTGGGCTCTTTCGAGTTGCCGAACGAGTGGCAGCAGTCTCATACCATCTACGCCTACCCTCCTCCATGCACATACATGATGTATTCCATGTGTCATTGCTGAAGCCTCTTGTGTTGTCCAGATACCACTCCCGGGCTCCTGAACCCTCGGACCATTCAGTACCGGACGAGGTTACATATCAAGTACGTGAAGTTTTGGATGTCCAGTTCCACCAACGCCGATGGGAATACCTGCTTGCCTGGGAGGGCTGCGGACCCGAGGATAACTCTTGGGAACCGGCCCATAACATCCTCGACAAGGAATTATTACAGCAGTTCCATTTGGATCACCCAAGTAAACCCGGACCGGCTAAAAGGGGGCGTAAGAGGGGAGGTACTGTTGCGGTCCTGGCCACGAGCACCGCGGCCAGGCCCTTACCTTCTTGTTTCTGGACCTGCTCCCTCCTCCGGAGCCCTGGCTTGCGGCCTGTTTGGTGGCGTCCCCACTTGGGCTGCGCCACCGCAAAGGTGCCTGAGGACGCCCTGCTCCTAGGCACGCGCCACTTGGGCGCCTTTCTAGCCCGTTTCTCGCCAATGGTGACTCCGCCCACTTCCTGACGTCAGACGCCGTGGCCTTGATAAGCTGGCCGCAGCCGTCCAGTTCTTGCCTTGCAACGGGTTAGCTTCCCGGTTTCCTATTGCGCTGTGCCCCGGAGTGACTCGCTTGGCTTCGTCGCTCCGTTCCTGCTACAGTATCTGCTTGGTTCCTGCCTGCCTGCTACAGTACCTGCCTGGGCCCTGTCTGCTCGCTACAGTACCTGCCTGGGCCCTGTCTGCTCGCTACAGTGCCTGCTTGGTTCCTGTTTACCTGCTACAGTTCCTGCCTGGTTCCAGTACCCGAGTCTTGCTACAGTTCCTGCCTGGTTCTAGAACCCGAACCCAGTTACAGTCTTGCTACTGTCCTAGTCTGGTTCCAGTTACCTGTCCTGATCCACAACCCACCTAAGTCCCAGCGGCCGGGCCCCTAAGGGCTCCTCCCGGGGGGGCTTCGGCTTCCAAGGGTGAAGTCACCTAAGTCCCAGCGGTTGGGCTCCTACAGGCTCCTCCCGGGGAGTACCAGCTTCCAGGGTGAAGAGCACCTCTACGTCCTGCCTGATCATCTGCCTCCCGGCCTGCTAATCATTAGAGACATTGACCATCTTTTCCCAGTCTCCAGCAGGTCGGCCCAAGGGTCCACTAAACTGAGACTCCCACAACAAAGCTCATGAGGGAATCAGTTCAGCAGTTAGATGGCCAAGGAGTAAAAGGGATTCTCAGGGAGAACAAGGAAACAGCAGATTCATTTAGTTTATTCTTTTGCTTCTGTCTTCACTGTGGGTCATACCCACACCAGAAACAGTTTTTTTTTTTTATGGTAATGATTTTGAGCGTCTAAAACAAAATCACTGTGAAACTGGAACATGTAATAAATCAGTTCGACAGATTAAAGAATAAAAAAAATCACTGTGATTAGCAAAGTTCCCTGCAAGGAATGACTAGGTATCTGCAAATTGTTTTTAATTTGAGCCACAATTTTTTCAAACCAACAATTGTTGAGCGCCAGTATTAAGCATTGCGTTTCTGTATATAGCACAAAGAAAAAATTTCTGTGAGCAACCACGTGAAACCTTTGAGCAACATACCAAAAACGTATGAGCGATTGGCTCAGGCTCTCAGCCTAGAGGGAACAGTGGTGGTGGCCAGATGGTATCCAGCCCAGAGTTCTGAAGAAACTCAAACATGAAATTGAAGATCTGTTTCCAGTGATCTGCAGCCTATCATTTAAAACAATCACAGTACCTAAAGACTGGAGAGTGGCCAATGCGACACCAAATTTTAAAAAGAGATCCAGAGGTGATCCAGGAAACTATAGACCGATGGAGCCTGATGTCTGTGCCAGCAAAACAGTAGAAGTTTTCCTTAAAAGCAGAATTACTGACCACAGAGGCAGACATGGTTTAGTGGAGAGTCAACAAGGTTTTTGCAAGACTAGCCTGACCAATTTACTAGATTGTTTTTAAAGGTATAAACAAACATGCAGATAAAGCTGAGCTGGTTGATATAGTGTATTTGGATTTTTCAGAAGGAATCTGACAAAGTCTCTCATGAGAGATTCCTCCGGAAACTGAGAGGTCATGGGATAGACGACAATGTCCTATTGTGGATTGGTGGACAAAAGTCAGGAAACAGAGGTCTAAATGGTCAATTTTCCAAACAAACAGGCCGATACAGTACAGTGCGCTCCGACAGAGCGCACTGTTAACCTGCAATTGGACGCGCGTTTTCCCTTACCCCTTATTCAGTAAGGGGCGGAAAATGCGCGTCCAACCCGCCGAACCTAATAGCGCCCTCAACATGCAAATGCATGTTGATGGCCCTATTATGTATTCGCATGCGATTCAGAAAGCAAAATGTGCAGCCAAGCCGCACATTTTACTTTCAGAAATTAGCGCCTACCCAAAGGTAGGCGCTAATTTCTTCCGGCACCGGGAAAGTGCACAGAAAAGCAGTAAAAACTGCTTTTCTGTGCACCCTCCGACTTAATATCATGGCGATATTAAGTTGGAGGTCCCGAAGAGTAAAAAAAAAGTTAAAAAAAAAAAGAAAAAAAAATTTGAAGTAGGCCGGCAGCTGTCGGGTCGAAAACCGGACGCTCAATTTTGCCGGCGTCCAGTTTCCGAGCCCGTGGCTGTCAGAAGGCTCGAAAACTGACGCTGGCAAAATTGAGCATCGGCTGTCAAACCCACTGACAGCTGCCGCTCCTGTCAAAAAGGAGAATCTAGGGACGCGCTAGTGTCCCTAGCGCCTCCTTTTGCCTGTTTCTACCACCGGGCCTCATTTGAATACTGTATCACGCGCACAGGCGAGTGGCCTGTGCACACGCCGGGAGAGCGGGCATTTGCCCGCTCTCCCGCGGACTTTACTGAATCGGCCTAAAAGAAAGGTAATTAGAGGAGTGTCCCAGGAGTCTGTACTAAGACCTGAGCTACTTGTCATTTATCATTTATCTGGAAAAGGGAACAGTGAGAGATATGACTAAATTTGCAGATGACACAAAATTGCTTTGAGGCATTAAAACAGCAGCAGTTTTGGAGGAACTCCAGAAGGACCTTGTGAAACTAAGAAATTGAGCATCTAAATGTCAAATGCAAATTAATGTGGACATGTGCAAAGTAAGGCACATAGGGAAACAATCAATCTCAATTACAGGTACAAGATGCTGGGTTTCATGTTTGGAAAAAGACCTCAGAATCCTTATGGACAATACCTTGAAATCTTCGGCTCAATGTGCAGCGGTGGTCAAAGGGGCACATGGAATGCTGGGAATTATTTGGAAAGGAATTGAGAACAAAACTGAGAATATCATAATGCCTCTGCATATAGATCCAAGGTGTGTCCACACTGAGTATTATTTGCAACTTTTTCTCCCCATCTCAAAAAAGACATACCGGATATAGAAAAGATATAGAGGAGGGCAACAAAAATGACAGGAATAGAAAAGCTCCCTTCTGGAGAAAGGCTAAACAGATTAGGGCTCTTTAGCTTGGAAGAGAGGGGATATGATTGAGATTTATAAAATCATGTATGGGGTGGAATGGATAAATAGGGAATGGTTATTTACCAGTTCAAATGATACTAGGAGTAGGGGACACTCCATGAAACTAACAACCAGAAGATTTAAAACAAATCGTAGAAAGTATTTTTTCAATCACTGCACAATCAAGCTACGGAAACTGTTGCCAGAGGATGTGGTCAAAGCAACTAACATAGGGCCTCATTTTCTAAAGTATCGCAGGCCTGCGATACTTTAGAAAATTGCGCTACTGGGGGGCGGGGGGGAGTCAACCCAGGGGGGCAGTCCTGTGCTAGCCGGCAGCAATCGCACCGCCATGGTGCGATCGCTGCCGGTTTCGCACTCAATAGCGCCACCATAGAAGGTGTAGCTATTGGGCGTGAAATAGGACGCGAAAAAGCACCTACCTTTTCGCCGTCCGCAGCGTCTTCGCGGAGTCGGCCCCGGTGACGCCCCGACTCCTCCTCTTCCAGGGCCGACTCCGCCCCGATTTAGGTAGCACAGGCGTGTGCTACCTTCACAGGCTATCGCAGGTTTGCGCTAACAGCGCAAGCCTGCGATAGCCTTGGTAAATAAGGCCCATAGTGGGGATCAAAAAAGGATTGGACAAGTTCCTGAACGAAAAGCCCATAAACAGTTAGACAAGTAGACTTGGGAAAGCCAGCTCTTATTCCTGGGAGTGAAACCGAACTATTTGGAATCTGCCGGGTACTTGTGACCTGGACTGGCCACTGTTGGAAACAAGATGCTGGGCTTGGACGGACCTTGATCTGACCAAGCATGGCACTCCTTATGTTCTTATCCTTTGAAACTATGAGACTAACTCTGATTCAGGCACTGGTGCCAATAGTGATTTTTACTTTCATTCCCATGCCATCTATTGGAAACAGCACTTGATTTCTTTTATATGCCAGGATATACATGGTGGCCATCTGGTTTGCACTGTACTCTGGTGGTCAGAATAGAATGTTGTAAATTACATTTGTTCTACTATAGTGAAAGCAGTATTATATTGCATAATTGTGTTCTTACTGCTACCATTTATATATTCTATAAATAAATATTCTGGTTTACTTTTACATTGCATAATATATTTTATACACTTTGGTTGTCTCCTGGTAATATCTATCTAGTCTTGCAAAGGAGGGACAGATATCATCAATTGCAGAGCAGAACCCAGGATCTGTGGCATTACTCAGAAAACTGGGGAGAAGTGTGGTAATTAAACGTGGGACTAGAATAGGGCTGCACACACACAAAACAAGTTACATCTTGAGTTTCTGGTTCTTTGGTGCATATGTAGTTTGTTATATATTTTATTGCAACTGGCCTATCTCATTCTATTTACACAAATCTTAAGAAAAGTATTATTGTTTTTAAACTCAACCCCAAATGTCACTCCCCTGTGTAAATAGCTGCACATACATACCTGGAAGCTGCCCAGATTTTACCCTAGTAACTTCAAGAGATTCCAGCATTGACATGGAGAGAAACAGCTCCTGCTCTGCAGAACTTAATTCAGTATTGCAAAGGATGCACTTTGTGAAAGATTCCCTGTGCTGTTCAATCACTGCTCCAATGCTTTCTACAAATCCTCCACTGTTGTCCAGACACATCTCAATTCGATCAGAAATGGAGAACACTGGCACCAGGTTGCTGAGGACATTCCTGTGCACTGCGCCAGTGTTTTTGGCTTCAATGATCAGAAGTGGGATCTTGTTGCATGTCGGGGCAGATGCAAATGGGCTGATATCGGGAAAATGGAGCAAACTATAATCATTCTCATATTCCACCTTCATTATGGCATCCTCAAGGAGTTGAAATGCTGCAGAATAATCCTGGTCAACGGCTGGGACTCCTAAGTTGGCATAGCAATCTCCAACTTGTGAAAAATCCATTTCTGCATTTCCCTTAGTCCCCGTTATAGTTAATGTCATCCTGTCCAGTAATGGCAGGCTTTCTGGATGCTCTATTAAAAATCTGAGCACAATATCATTCTGTAGGGTTAAGTCAAAAGAAAGTGCTTTTCCTGTAAGAAACTGAAAGATTATAGGAGCACATTCATCAATGGAATGGCTCGTATAAGCTGCATTTATTGCAATTTTCAGCAAAACAGATATCAGAAATGAAAGAAATATTTCCCGATCACTGCTAAGCGATAAAGAGATCATCTGTTCTATTGTTGCCAGCTCTGGATGCTGCTGTAAATAAGCATTATTCTCGGAATGGCACTCAAATGATTTTTTGCTCTTAAATAAGTTAAACAAATGGTCAATTATTTTAGGAGTTGCCTTTGAAGAACTCCTGCAGGCGTACTTCAAAACATAATGAAAACGTCCAAGAGCTCTTAAAAGTGTGTCAATTTGTCGCAGGTATTGAAATCCTTGCTCTTGTTCTACTTGCAGGTCAGACTCGAGGAGCTCACTCATCCTCTTCCCTGCAAGGAATTCCTGGAATGAGGGATGAAAGAACCTATAGACCGGGAGAAGTCGTTGTGTAGTGAATTTGCTCAGCAGCCCCAGCCTGAGAGCTTCATCTCCACTGACACCAGCTTCAGCGAGGAGCTCCTCCGTGAAATCAAAGCAGGATGCAAACAGACCTCTTAATGCAAGCTCTCCACATGAGGACAGCATCGCCTTTACCCACTCTCCTTCCTTTGGGAATTTCAGCATGTTATAATGCAAATATGCCTCACAAATAGCTGTGTCACTGAACATATTATCACTTGGGTGCTGAACCCAAAATGCACAGAGGGCAACTGTAAAAAGAGGGGTTTTTAAGGAAGCCTGAAAAGTTTTAGACTGTGCTAATTCAACAAATATCTTTTCCACCAGAGAGATGTTATGTGAAAATAAATTCCGATATATATAAATAGTACTATACAAAGGGAATTCTCTAATATTTAGAACGGTCTTTGCATACTGACGCACTCGGCCACTCCTGTCAGTGCGCACTGCAATAACCAGGCACAGTCTGTTCAAATGATTCTTTTGCATCAGTTCTTCTATGGCTCTGGGGACTGAATCCATTTCACTGAAATCATCCAAAAGGAACAGGACCCGATTCTTTAATTGCTGGATTATGTCCTTCAGGGTCACTTCAGTTAGCGGTACTGAGGGCCCTGCCAGCTGTTTGCAGATGATGTCGGCCAGACCCTGCTCACGTTCTGTGGAGTTAAGGGAGAGATAAAACACAAGACTGAATCTGCTCAGCAGGGGGCAGCATCCCGAGGCCCACAGAATCGCAATCTTCCTGAGCAGCGCCGTCTTTCCGCTGCCTGCCTCCCCTTCTATCAGAGTGATGGAGCTCAGGTTTGCAAGAGCTTCAGGTAATGTGAGCTGCTGCAGAGGCAGGTCTCTGGTGTCCTTAGAGACAATGGAAATGTCTCCATAGAGGGTCTTCAAATCAATGGCTACATGTGTAGATTCACCAAAGGAAGATATTTTCCTGAACTTAATATCATTGTATATCCATGTCAGTTGTTCATTTAAGATTTTTGCCTCTTCAAGCCACTGTTTCCCAAGGGACATACCTGCAAACAGAAAAAGGAACTGAATAAAATGAATGTAAGGACTAAAAGGGACTCATGAAAATGTTATGCGCTACACAACCCGTCATCTTCTGATCCTTGGCTGCACACAGCATAGCACGTCTAGGAGCAAAGTCATGTGGCGGCTCCATTTTGAGCTTCCTGTCTCCATCTCATTTGCTATTTACCTTTCAATATTGAAACACCAATATTATATGCAAAATTGTCCTTCAATCAATGAACATAATGATATTATATAAGACGTATCAAAATTTTTTATCTCTTCAGTACCCCAGGAAATTTTCCCTCATATCTTATGCTTCTATTTTTTCATTTTTTTTATATTTTAAAGTAAATATTTTGGACCTTCATACCACCCCACAGTTTTCAGGCTTTGAATTTGCTTGCATTTTTACCGCTCGGGGTCACCTTTAATCATTGGTCCTTTTAGGAAGACTATATATATATATATATATATATATATATATATATATACACATAGATAGATAGATAGAGAGAGAGAGAGACTTTTTGAAATTTTACTTTAAAAGATTGCAAATATGATACTTCCCCTTGTTTGGGATCTAGAGCACAGAGTCCAACATGATAATCATGTTTCGTGTGCTGCTGCCTCAGGGACTCTCCAACCTTTTATGCATCCTACTGCTTTAAGAAATCTCCAGATATTTTCAATCATCTGTGAGTCATTCACTCCAGAGATAGGGCCATTAAGTCTCTTCAGACGCTACCACCATTTTAGCTTTCTTCACCGTAAGCGATTTTTATTATTGTTTTTCATTCTTTGAAGTTTATTCTATTTTTGAAATTTTCTATTCTCCCAATTTGAATGGCTTGTTCTTGGCGGAGTACAACAAAAGGAACAGAATATAAAATGTATACATAAATCAGACAAAAACATGGATTTCTATTTATTTCTATAAATTTATATTCTGCAAATCCTATGTGTTCAATGTGGTTTATAAAAAAAATTATACATAAAACATATACAATCAAAACAAAATATAATAAATATGCATACATTTTACACAGAAAATAGCATTACATCCATATAAACATTTGACTTGGTTACTTTCTATAAAGAAATATGCTTGGAAATGAGAGATTACCTTTAACACCATGCACAAAATTGATGCCTTCTTTTCTTCCAGACATCACCGCAATTTCTATTTCCTGCAAAGAGGATTTAATATTCTGAATTAATCAGTATTTAAGGTAAACTGCAGATGTAAAAGTTGTTCTCTCTTTCAATGGGAGAAATTTGCAAAAGAATTTACACTCATAAATGGGAATTTTGAAAATTACCCCAGGGGTTGTATGCGGAAAAGTATGCACGGAACTGATTTTGTGCTTACTTTTTCATGTACTGCAAAGAGAAGTCCCTGGGGGTGAATCTGGGGCAGGGAAATCATTTACACATGCACTTTTGATTTTCAAAAGTATGAGCGTAGTTATTCACGTAGACATTTACACCTGCTCTCTAACAGGCATAAATGTGTGCCCCTGTGTTGCGCTAAGGTGTGCACAATCTTGCTAATTTTCAAAAGTGGACTTAGGTGCATACATTCACTTTGAAAATTAAGGCTGAACTCCACATGTACTATATGGCTGTCATAATAATGGGCTCAATGTGTACAGCAATCACAGCTCTTAGAATAGATCAGATGGTGTCAGATCTAAAATGTATTATTAGATTGTCAGTGTAGGCAGGTGCACCAATATACAACACTACCGGCCAACTCTACTTTCCCTTCAAGACCCCTGTATTAACTTTCTTCAGTTAAAGCACTTTTGACTACAGGGTCAGAAGCAAGCTGAAATAGGAGAAGATGAAAGAGGGGAAGTCAAGTACATTTACAAAGAAACAATTCTGGAAAAAATATTGTAGCTAAAGCAAGGGAAAGGAGGAAGCATGCAAGCACAATAGGCCACAAATCTGAGGTATGCAAAGAGCATTTTCTCTGAACCAAACCGAGATGGAAGGAACCGCAGCAAGGACTTTGAATTTCCACTACGTTTTAAGACTGGGAAAAACTATTTACCTCTGGCCTTGCCTGAAACAAAGAACTTAACCCTGATTGGACACTGCTTATCTTTAAGCATTCCTAAGCTCATAAGATGAACTCTTAGAGGTGAATTTTAAAAGCCCGGCATGCACATCAACTAGGTTGTGTGCACAGGTATGAATGGTGTGCACGGAGCAAATTTTAAAAGCCACCTAGATGTGCGTACATCTCCCACAGCAAACACATCTTGCTTTGAATAAAAAAGGGACAGAGTCTGTGCGGGGCATGGGTGTTTCAGGGCAGAGCCAAGAGATGTGCACATATGTAGATACACGCCTGGGTGTCCACACAGGTCATGTAACTTTACTTCTGCTATTGATGATGGCATTGCAGAAGGGATGAAGGCATCTGGGGAGAGTGCAGGCTATTAAACCAGGGGATTGGAAGACTTAGCTCTACTCAAGGCAAACTTGAGGATGAACTGGTGAAAGAAGTCATGACATGAATGCATGCCGGTTATAAAAATCCCTGACTTACACAGCTGAAACCTAACTTTACGTGGCTGGGCATGGACAAAATTAAAAGAGGGTGCACATGTGCACGCGAACAGGCTATTTTATAACATGCGGTCATATGTGCACCAACGCACATGCATATATGTGCACCCATACACTCATTTGAAAGTTTCGGTCCCTACATCTCCAAAAAAACAAAGAATCTTCCAATCAAACATTGTTTGACTCTCATCCATATGCATGTACTCTGCTATAAAGTAAGTGGAACCCAGCAACAAAACAGCAGGGCCGTCACCATCATCTGAGCCTGCCACCATCAGGAAGCTGCCATCACCTCAGGACTTGCCCTTGGGACTGGCATTATCACCACTGATATCTAAGCAGAAACTGCCTGCGCTCCTGTCTGTGGTCCAAAGACAGATGCTGATCAGAGATCCCTACATCAAATCACCAAATGGAAGATTCCTAGAAAGAAGCTACAACATATCTGCCTGATAGTCTGTAATCAGCCTGCATCTCTGCCTTATCTTTGGTGGATAACTACTGACACTGTGTTCCTGTCCAGCACAGAGACTCCTTGCTCATAGAGAGAGAGACTGCACAATGTTTCCACTACTGACTGTTTACCAGTGTGATAAGAAAAGAGACTAATTTCTAATATTGCAAAGATCAGAGAATGTATTCTAAGTAATCTGGGAAAAGTTATCTAGTAGGATTTTTAAACTAACAAATCTGTGCAAGTGTACAACTGATATGATCTGTTATCATAATTTAGAAGCTGTAAAAGTGCATCTATTTTGCATCACATTAATGCAATTGCTATATATTTGCATAATATCTAATCAGTTATGTTTAATTGATACAAGCATTGAAACATGACAGCAGAAAAAGTCTATATGGCCTATCTAGTTTGGCCATCCGCTCAACTAATTAAGCTTTACAATTCCCATCGATCCCTTAGAGATCCCTGTATTTATCCCATTCTTTCTTGAAATTACTAAAACTTGACAAATCAAAGAGGTTCCTTGTTCTGAGTCCAATCCTAAATTAAAATTACTCTAAGCCATCTATTCTGAGAAGCTGCAGTCTTCTTCCCTTCAGGCTATGATGTGCGGCTCATGGGAAGGCTCTGCGAGCCGTCTCATTTACCCCCCAACGCCGCTTCAATCCACACATGGCAGGAATGGCGCTCCAGTCAGCGGGCTCGAGAACCAACGCCGGCAAAATTGAGCGTTGGCTGTCAAACCCGCTGACAGCCGCCACTCCAGTCCAAAAGGAGGCGCTAGGGACGCGATCGTGTCCCTAGCGCCTCCTTTTGCCTGTTTTTACCGCCGGGCCTCATTTGAATAGAGAATTGCGCACACAGGAGAGCGGACTTTACTGAATCGGCCCGAGAGTTTGGAAACAGTGGCAGCACAAATTGGTGGGTAGAAGGAAGTATTTTTTTTTAGCTCTTCGCTGTTCCATAATAGCCTATTCACCCCGGGATGGAACTCGCCTTGTTTTAGAGATTGGAAAGTGAAAAAGATTGTAATAATGGGAAATATATGGGGTTTGGGAGGGCTGTTAACTTTTCTACATCTTAAAGAAAAATATCAACTCATGGATAGGGATATATTTCTATATTTCCAATTGTGCTACTTCCTTCATTCCGAAAAAACAGAAGACGACTTATCTATGGGGAAAACTCAATTGGAACACTGGTGTGAACAGGGAGATAAGATCAAAGGGGGAATCTCAAAGATATATAGCCTTCTTAATAATGATCGAAATCAGAAACCAATCTATATAAAAGCATGGGAAAGTGATTTAGGGAAAGAACTTGAGGATGAAACATGGGATATGATTTTCCTTAACACTAAAAGGAGTTCAATATCAGCGTCACTTTCTGAAAACAGTTATAAAGTTTTACTGAGGTGGCATTTCACACCGGTCAGGATATTTAAAGCCAACCTATCAAAAGAAGACCTATGTTGGAGGGACTGTGGTCAAAAGGTGGGAGTGCCCTAAAATAGTAAAATTTTGGGGACAGTTTCACATATAATTCAGCAAATCTTAAACATCCATCTATCTCCCGAAAATGCTTTATTAAATACCGCCCTGGAAAGCTCCAAGAACGAGTGGCTAATGGCGCACCAAATATTGATAACTGTCAGATGTGTTATAGCAGCAGCCTGGAAACTACCCTATCCACCACATTTAAATTTGCTCATTCTAAAACTAGACAAGATGTGTGAGCTCTATAAATTGACGGCCCGTAAGCATCATACGATACCCAGATTTTCCTCAATACGGTCCCTGTATCAAAAATGGTGGATTGGTCATCTATAAGTACTAGACATGCCTTGCTACCCATGGTCTCTCATTTGTGCCTCTTACAATAGTATAGTATGGAATATGTGGAGTTATACTTTTGATACTAGCCTAAATTTGTAATCGAATATGTTGTAATCGAATATGATGTAATTTGATACACACATGATATCATAGAACAATATATGATACATTATGTCTTACAAGGTGTTTGTAACAGTTTAAAATGTTTCAATAAAATATAATTTACAAAAAAAGAAGTAAAGATTTTGTCCTCTTGTATTATCACTCTTTATGTAAGATCTGAAAAGCTCATGCACTATATCTTTTTTCTTGTTCCAATAAAAGGTATCACTACCTACATAGATTCCAGCTCTTTCTTGCTGTCGAACTCTCTCTTGTACACCCATTCACATCAGCAGACCACGATCAATTTATTATATGGCTTTTTGGTAGCTACATGGGAGAGAACCTGTTACCTGTGCAAGTGGTGCAGCTCTCTCACTATCAAGCACAGCATGTTTTTCTTCTATCGGTGTCCTACTAGTCAAATATTTGCACCTATAATAAAATATTCAAATATGACAAATTGCTGTATATTGTAAACTTGTTTACATTGTTCAACGTTGTCGTTGAACATTGCAAGGAATACTCCCTGCTAATCCTTTAAATTCTGCTCATATTTTAAAGACTGAAGGGAAAAAGAGCAGAGAGAGACAGACTCAAATATGCAAGTAACATCAGTAATTGAATGGAAAAAAAGGAAATAACAGATCTCCTACAGACCATCTAGGATCGAAGTGGATGGAAGGCCGTGACCAACCATGTCTATAAAAGACAAGACATATTACATAAGAACATAAGAAATTGCCATGCTGGGTCAGACCAAGGGTCCATCAAGCCCAGCATCCTGTTTCCAACAGAGGCCAAAACCAGGCCACAAGAACCTGGCAATTACCCAAACACTAAGAAGATCCCATGCTACTGATGCAATTAATAGCAGTGGCTATTCCCTAAGTAAAATTGATTAATAGCTATTAATGGACTTCTCCTCCAAGAACTTATCCAAACCTTTTTTGAACCCAGCTACACTAACTGCACTAACCACATCCTCTGGCAACAAATTCCAGAGCTTTATTGTGCGTTGAGTGAAAAATAATTGTCTCCGATTAGTCTTAAATGTGCTACTTGCTAACTTCATGGAATGCCCCCTAGTCCTTCTATTATTCGAAAGTGAAAATAACCGAGTCACATCTACTCGTTCAAGACCTCTCATGATCTTAAAGACCTCTATCATATCCCCCCTCAGCCGTCTCTTCTCCAAGATATAGTTGCGATGGAGAAACTACAGAGAAGGGCAACCAAAATGATAAAGGGAATGGAACAGCTCCCCTATGAGGAAAGACTAAAGAGGTTAGGACTTTTCAGCTTGGAGAAGAGATGGCTGAGGGGGGATATGATAGAGGTGTTTAAAATCATGAGAGGTCTAGAACGGGTAGATGTGAATCAGTTATTTACTCTTTTGGATAATAGAAAGACTAGGGGGCACTCCTTGAAGTTAGCATGTGGCACATTTAAAACTAATTGGAGAAAGTTCTTTTTTACTCAACGCACAATTAAACTCTGGAATTTGTTGCCAGAGGATGTGGTTAGTGCAGTTAGGGTAGCTGTGTTTAAAAAAGGATTGGATAAGTTCTTGGAGGAGAAGTCCATTACCTTCTATTAATTAAGTTGACTTAGAGAACAGCCACTGCTATTATTAGCAACAGTAGCATGGAATAGACTTAGTGTTTGGGTACTTACCAGGTTCTTATGGCCTGGATTGGCCACGGTTGGAAACAGGATACTGGGCTTGAGGGACCCTTGGTCTGACCCAGTATGGCATGTTCTTATGTTCAGATGTGGTTCTGAGGGCGTGTGCATGTGGGTGTTTGTGTATCTGCTGGATGCATGTGGAGGTGTCCAGAGGGTTATGGGTGTATGTGTACATGGGGGGGGGGGGGGGGGGGGGGGGCTGGGAAAGGTGGGGGAATGTTGAGGAGGGACAGATGTGAGAGTAGGTTTATGCATGTGAGCGGTAGGGGGAAGGTGTCTTACTTCCATTAAATTCCCTTTTAATTACCCTTGACTTTATTGTATTTTGATTCACTTTTAGTGATGGTGTATATAGCTTAATTCTGGATTGATTAAAATTGGTATTTGCACTGACACCTGCAGAAATTCACAGTATCTCAGAACACCAAATCAAGACAGTTATATCCTGGTGTGTAAGTATATACATATGTAAGCAATGAAATTTTACAAAATTGTTTTTCTTTGAGCAAATGAAATGGCATGGAAATTTCTGGAGATTTCATTAAAAAAACAAAAGAAAACAAAAAAAAAAAACTAGCCAAGTGAGCAAGTGAAAACGGAATTTTTTTTGTGTTATCAGAGTGAACAAAAAAAAAAAATTAATCATCTAATCAAAATGTTGTCAGAACTCTTTACTTTGAATTAAACTTCATATGCTCAGCCCACGCATCATCTCCTGGTTCAAATGAGCGAATGGAAAGACCACAAGAAAAGCATCCAACAATGTCCAGTTCACCTGGAAAAAAAACCCAAATAGTTATCTACACATGATTTCACGTATCTCTTACGTCTACACATATGTATCAAACCCACTGTCCTTGCAGAAACTCATAGGTTTGATCCCTTTTTGTTACCCATGCTTCAATCCTCTTTCACCCTTTCCAACCCTTCTCTGACAAAAATAAGAAAGAAATAACACATCAGAAAAAGGAACCTTCACTGAATCTGCTAACCTGTGTAGAAAAATCCAGCTTTAGCAAGAGCATCTGGATCTGCATGTGCATCCCGTGGCCACGTTTTGAAAGAATCTTGCCTAACTTTTTCATCCTCAAAAATGTTGGATGCAATTGTTGCTGTTAAAAATGAAAATAAAAAAAGTTACAAAACAAACCCGTTGGATACAGGATTACATTTCGTACAGAGAGACAACCAAAATGAATGGCAACAGTGACGTGACAATAAAATCTGACTTCACAAGGCACTAAACTGAAACTAATGTACTGGGTGTGGCCTTCTTTGCATGGATTATTTGTCTTAAACAGTCCAAATAAAAGAGGCTGATACACCTTGAGATGAATGCTTATAAGTTGCTTAATTGTATTCGTCCATCCTACCTGAAAGATCTTCTTCAATGTTATTTGCCTCCATGGATATTGCATTCCACAGGGAATAAATTATCTACCATTACGGCAGGGGCAGAGGTACACGTTTTTGGTTAGAGGGGCCAGGCTAATCAAGCTCTGCTTCTTCCTCACCCCCCTCCTTCCATCCCCTTGCCCCTTATGGGTCTCTCTCTCTCTCCCTCCCTCCCCTTGCCCCACATCCCCCTTTGTCTACCTCAACCCTCCCTCCCTCTTTTCCCATGCCACTGCCACGTCTCTCTCTTTCCCTGCCCAACCCTCTGTCTCTCTCTTTCCATCAACCCTGCCTCTCTCTCCCTCTCTTCCCCACCTCCATCACATAGATCAGGAGGAGAGCAGTAGTGCTCGGACTGCATGCTTCTCCTCCTCTGCTGCCTGGCCAGACTGCTGCTTTCAACCATGAGGCTTTACAGAGTCCCATGCAGTTCAAATCAGCATTCGGGCCCTGAGCTGCAGAGGTGGAGGACGCGGCTGACACAGCTCTGCTCTCCTCCTCCTTTTGCTGCCAAACATCTGCTGCCTTACCCAACCTGGCCCTGGATCTCCCGCAGTGATTTTGTGGAAAGGGTCAGATTCTGGTGACCTTGTGACCCACCCCATTCTGACACTTATGCTTTACCAAGGTTAGGCCGCAAATTACTCGCAAACGGGTATTCTCCAAGCTTTCAAATGGCTTGCCTTTGAACATTAAGGCTCAAAAGGAGCTAGCCTCTTTTAAAAAGAAATTATAGCCCTATCTATTTAGGCAAGCCTTTCCAATTGAAGTTTACACGTGTCCTTTTATGAAAAAGGGCAGTGATGAGACAAATGAGAAAATACGGCATATTTATATAAGCTGAACTGCTAACCCATTTGTCTCATCGCTACCCCTTTTCATAAAAGGACACGTGTGAACTTCAGTTGGAAAGGCTTGCCTAAATAGATAGGACTGTAATTTCTTCATGCTTTTATTTCCAAGATGTGTTTTATGTTTAGATATTGGTATTGTTGCATTGATTTCTTCTATGTTTGGTCTTGGTTTTAATTGATATTGATGCTTTGAAATATAATCCTCTTAGAACAACTATAGTTGAATGGGGCAGAATATAAATTTGTTTTTTTTATCTGAGACATTATCAGAAAATAGACTGGGAATTTTATGACAGTGTCACGAGCAGAAAGATCCCAGCCTGAGCTGAATAATCTATTTTCAATAATCAGTAACTGAGGGTCAAAATATGATTTTGTTTGAAAAACAGGTTACCTGGAAGTCATGCAACATGCATAACATCGTAAGAAATACCATGCTAGGTCAGACCAAGGTTTATTGTGTAAAGAGCTCCTGGTTCTCAGAGAACGAGTCCAATTCTCTGGAGGCTAGAGTGGCAGATCTGGAAGAGGTGAGGCAGACAGAAAGATATACAGAGGAGACTTTCTGGGACATAGTAGCCAAGTCCTGACTTGGAGAAGGAAGGTCACTTGGTCAGACAGCATCACCTTAGTGTAGCAGAAAGTGATCCTGTAGCAAGGACTTGCTCTCCAGGTGATGGATTATCCTCTCACACCAAGGACAGGTCTCCCTGGGCTACTGCCCAGGAAAGAAGGGTTAGGTTGGTCATCAGATTTGGTGATTCAAATTTTAGGAATGTAGCTAGCTGGGTGGCTGGTGGACATGACGATCGCTTGGTAACTTGTCAGCCTGGTGCGAAGGTGGCAGGCCTCACGCGTCACCTAGATAGGATTATAGATAGTGCTGGGGAGGAGCCGGCTGTCGTAGAACATGTGGGCACCAACAACATAGGATGATGTGGGAGGGAGGTTCTAGAAGCCAAGTTTAAGCTTTTAGGTAGAAAGTTAAAATCCTGAATTTTCAGGGTAGCATTTTCTGAAATGCTTCCTGTTCTACACGCAGGACCCCAGAGACAGGCAGAGCTCTGGAGTCTCAATGCGTGGATGAGTAAATAGTGCAGGGAACAGAGATTCAGTTTTGTAAGGAACTGGGCAGTCTTTTGGAAAAAGGGGAGGGGGGGGTCTTTTAAACTAGAAAAAGGGGAAAGCTGACAGTCACTCAGCAGCACATGTTTGGGAGGGAAGTGTCTCTGAAAGATACTAATGAAATAGAATTAGAACAGAGAGGTTCCAATAAAAGCAAAAAGTAGTCCATGTACCTATAAGTAAAGAACCAGCTGAGTTAAAAGATTTCCAAATTAAACCTGTCGACTGATACGCAGGTCGTTAATACAAACATAAACATACTTTGAAATGTCTGTATGCTAATGCCAGATGTCTAAGAAGTAAGATGGGAGAGTAAGAGTGTATAGCACTGAATGAAGAGGTAGGCATAATTGGCATCTCAGAGACCTAGTGGAAGGAGGATAAACAATGGGACAGTGCTATACCAGGGTACAAATTATATCACAATGATACAGTGGATCAACTTGGTTGGGGGGGAGGGGGTGGCACTTTATGTTAGGATTGACAGAGTCCAACATGATAAAGATCCTGCAGGAGACTAAATGCACAGTAGAATCTTTATTGGTAGAAATCCCATGTGTGATGGGGAAAGAGTATAACAATGGGGGTATACTACTGTCCACCCAGCCAAAATGATCAGACATGTTTTATGGGCTTTTTCTCCAAGAACTTTCCCAAACATCTTTTAAACCCTGCTATGCTAGTCCCCTTTACCATGTCCTCTGGCAACAGATTCACAGCAGTTAAAATAGCATTGAATATGGACCTTCTTCTGTTTAGAGCAAGGAAAACAATTCCTGATCTTACCTGATTCTAGAGGACATGTTCTCTTTTGCCATTCAGTTGTGAAATGCTTTCCCTGGAAAAGAAGTACACAAAAGGTTAAAGCATATTTGCTAATAAAATAAGATCAGTGCAATAACTCCAATCTTACCAAAGAGCAAACAGTCTTGTCAATTCATATTTGTTACCCACATGAAAAAAAACCCCATTGGATTTTGATCTTTCAAAAACTAGATTTATTCTCTTGGGTTAAAAGATGCTCATTGATAGAGGAATATCACACAAATGTGATTCATTTACATTCTGAACAGCTAAATACAGTCACCTAGAAATAAGGTGGGTTTTCTTTACTAGGTATTTCATACAGGCAAATACATTCACCTTCCCAAGCTTCAGGTTACTATTTTGTTTCTTCTTTGTCAGGTTCTCTTATTGACACTACAACACTCTTCACCCAGGTCTTCACAAACCTGTCCTGTGGACCTATGACCACTTGAGCTTTCTGGATTTTCTGGAAATCCAGAAAACCTGGCTCACTGTGGAGTCACCTAGACAGATTTGGGAAGACCTGCTCTTATTTTAGGAATTGCAGAAAGAGCAATTCCTGACTCAGGCTTTCCACTCCCCGTATCATCCAGAGCTGAGGATGATGCTACGGAGGTAGCATTCACAGCCCCTGAGGGGAGGGAGCACCAGTCACTGCAACGGCGACACCTAGTGGTTGAATTGAGGCTCCATGACTAGAGGATCCTGGAAGGAGCCCTTGGTGCATGGGTCCCCAACTGGGGATATACACCAAAGCACTGGCACTACCACTGCCTCTGGACCAACCCAAATTATACATTCTCTGAAAAAGCTCTCCTTCCTTTTTCTGAGGAAACCTTATTTATTCAAGTCAAAATACAACAAGTAAAATTTCTGTGATTCCATTGCAAGGACTATAAATATGGCTGTAGTTATAGGGGAAAATATGGAAGCATACAGTTAAAAGACCAACCTATTTAAAATCTACTGTAATCCGCTTTGAGGCCATTCATGGTAAAAAGCACAATATCAAATGTCAATAAATAAATAATAAATATTTCAGGGACTCTAATGCCCTTAGGAAACTCACCCTTGATCACAGCTAAAAATTACCACATAAACCAGGGCATTTTAAATTGTAATAGTGCCTGGCAGTCAAAATATGCTGCTGCTTTAATGAAGTGGTCTACTGCAGCCATTCCCAGGATGCAAACACACTGCCAATGCCCGTTGTCATTTAATTTAAATTGGTATTTATATTCATCTTTTACCCAGAATATCCAGGTTCAAGTTGGATAACATAAACAACACATTAAAAGCCAATCAAGAGACTAAAAACAAAATTCTATCAACTAATATCGACAGAAAAACAAATTATAATAAAACAAAATGATAATGAAATAGCCAAATTAAGCAAAATTTAACAAAAAAGATCCAACATCTAATCCATATCAATCTGTAAATTAAGTTTCAACCAAGCATAATCCAGTATCACGCCGCATGTGTGGCTCTTTTAAGGGACCCTATTATGGGTTCATCACTGCTGCAAGATATAGCCCATGCCACTACCTAGCAGTCAAATTTGCCTACCTCTGAAACCCTGTCAACAGTAAGGCTTACTTCCAGTTTGCCATTGCACCACCACCAGTCTGGCTAAACCTGTCTCCTTCCCCCTTAAATTTTGCCACTACTGCAGCCAGAACAGCAAGCTCAGGCCCAACATGAAACAGATGTTGTTGGGAGGTCCTTCTGAGACCTCCTGTCTCTGGTGCCTGTCACTGCTGCGCATTAACTGCTAAGGGGCCCAATGGACACAAAGAACAGTGGATGCATGGTGAAGACAAAAATCAGTATATGAATTCAAGAAAGCTTGGGATAAACACAGGGGTGATCTCTGAGGGAGTGATGAGATTTATAAAGCTAAATTAGTTGGGCAGATGGACCAACTAAATAGGCCATATGGTCTTTGTCTGCCATCATGTTTTTAATGTTTCTATGTTTTAATATTCCTGGGCAAGATTTTGTAAAGTGGCCATCCCTCTTCCCCAGAGAAGTTAAAAAAAAAATTTTTTTTAAACAATATTGAACTGAACCTGTACCCAGCACTGGCTAAATTAGAACTTCCAAGTATTTTGAAAAGTTGGTTCCTCTGTATCGCATGCAGGTAAGCTTTCCTGGAGGAGTAAGTGGGATATTTTGCATGTTCCACACGAACAGGGGTTTAACTGAATTAATGCTGTTCAGAATGGGAAGACTCCCATTTTGGTGAAACGATATATTCTGCATTAACACATGACAAGCATTACTTTTAAGATAATAGTTTATTGAAAATCAATAAAAGCAATAAAAAATAGGGACAAAAGCCTCAGTTGGTTAAAATGAAGGATCATGGCACCATAGCCCAACTAATGTGATTCTTATTAATATTTTGTAAAGAAATGTGGTTAAGATTCATTCAGATCTAAGCTAGCAAAAAAGCCTACCCAATAAAATTGTATTCATTTTTTCATTTCAGCTGTGCTGAACTCTTATTATTTAATAACTTCTTTGAAACAAAACAAAAGCAAAGTGAAACTTTTCTTAAGAGATTTTTATTCTCAAGGAGGATCTGCTCTATTGTCCTTGAGGTCGACCTATTTGCCTGCATCAACAATAAGGAGAAGTCTCTTTTACGCAGTCCTCAACCATGCCAGAGGCAAAATACGGTTCACTGGTTGGACTACCAGCAGTGTATCTTCTAAGGCCTTATACGTTACATCTCAGATGTCTTCACATCTTGCATAAAATCAAACTAACGCAGTGCTTCTTTCGCCCATGCACGACTGCCCACAGATTGAATAGCACTTTTTCTGATAAGAGTGTTCCCAGTAGCAGTGCTACTGCCCTTACTATTACTGGTCAGTGATTTTTCCTGCACGGAGGGAGGAGGAGGGAATCAGTTTCCTGGGAATCTTACTGCCCAGTGAGGGGCTGAAAATGGCTCTTGAACAAGCATCGATTGATGCTATTTCCTTAGACATATACAGCTTTTCTGCAGTTGGCTGAGCTGGATGTCAAGGTTCATTCATGTGAAAGTTGAGTTAAATGTAGTAATTCTAACAAATGGAGCTGTGCGGGAAGGGGAAAATGGAAAGGACCAAAACATTTTCAGCAGGTTGTTTCCATTGTTGATTGCCATCTAACCTCCATATCCCTCTTTTTTACTTATTGATTTGATTTTTTTTATATTCTACTTTTCAGGCACTTAAAAAAGTGGATTACACCTCTATTCCCAAAAGGCTTACAATCTAAGGGGGATCATTTACTAACCTATTGGATATTTCTGAAGAGGGGAAATATACTGTGGGCTGCGGAGAAATACCAAGGGGGCCTCTAAAGCTGCAGTATTGGGTACTGCAGCTTTGAAAATTGTGTGATATTCGCCCCCACGGAAGAATTACAGAGGAAAAAAATACCACAGGGAAATGCCTACAAAATCACGCGATGGCAGCCCCCTTCCCCAGGGACCATCTTCTTAAAGGGCCAAGCCAGTCAGAAATAGCCCCTCCACCAATGTGTAAAAGACCTCTCCTGGGAGAATTTAAAGTCACGCCAAAAAGGGCCTCCCTCCCAGGAGAAGGTAGCTATTCCCAGAACCCCCAACGCACCCTAGCATGCCCCCCCAACCTCCTGGCATACCTAGTGGTCTAGTGGGGCCTGGAGTGCCCTCTAGGCTCCAGGCCAGCCGGGCCCCCAGGATAAGTTAGCTACATCTCCTGAGTTGTAGTTAATTTTCAGTAAAATAACAGGACTTGTTTTTTGTTTTTTTTGAGGAAAACAGCATTATTTTATTTACATAAAATTAATAATGAGCTGCTTTTTATGCACTTGCAAAAGCTTATTAACTTTTATATGTTAATATGTTAATATATTAATATCAAAGCAGCTTATTAACATATCATGCAATTAACACTGGTTTTTTGCATGATAGATTCTTAACACGGTTTAGTAAATGTACCCTTAAGTTTGTACCTGAGGCAACAGAGGGTGAAGTGACTTGCCCAATGTCACAAGGAGCATCAGCAAGATTTGAAACCTGGTTTCCCTGCTTCACTGCCTACTGTTGCTCTGACTACTAAGCTATAGTGATTAGAGGAGCAGGCTGCAGTCTGCCAATCCAGAAAGCTTATTCTCAGCGGAGTATCATAGATGCATTTGTCTGAGAGTATAACCAATGTGGACACTTTCAAAAAGTCACAGATAAAGCAACAGAAAATTACTAGGTACTGCTTGAAATGAGGCATATAGAGCTCATCATACAACACTTCTGAAAATACGACCCATCAGAGAAAGAGGAATTCCAGGGACCTGTCTGCTATTATCCTTACAGTTCATCACTGGCCCTATTATAAACTCAGAACTTCAATTGTAAAAGAAAAATTCATAATTGTAACTTACCACCACACCAATAAATCCATCATAATTCTGAATATAGTGCTTTATCTCCTTTTGGGATTTCTTGATTTTAAGAAATTCACACCTTAAAAATATGAAAGTAAAAGATCACATCCACCATGTGAATAAATAATAAATTATAAAGTTCTATTTCAATAACAAAAAGTTTAAATTCAACTGATAACAGACAAATATTCTAGATTTACTAATCTCTAGATTTAAAAAAGATGCAACGCAAAACTTTTATTGAGAAAAATATGTAATTAAATAAGCTTATTGCATAATTATTTTATCAAATGTTTGCTTAAAGTTGAACTATGATTAGCTAATTGATTTGAGGTTGTTTGCTAGCTATAGAAGACTAAAATTTAAAAAGCAATGACAACATTTTCTTGACTTAGGCTTAACTGATCAGTATTACATAAAATTAATTTTCCTGTCAGCTTCTGTTTATTAACCTCAACAACAATCAAGATCAGTAGATACTGGCATTCTGAGACTAATAGAATGAATAAATAAATAAACTATTATCTTAAACCTATATCCTTGGGGAAGGGAGTTACCATATCTAATGACACTGACTTTATGAGAGTGAAGTTAGGGGTACAAATGTATAATTTTTTTTACATAATATTTGTAGTTGTGCCTTGACAAAGATCTTGATAGTGAGCAAATCTTGAATTTATCATCTTCTCACCCCTCTTATCAGGCCGATTCAGTAAGAAACGAAGGAGAATGGGTGCTCCGTGTTGAGCGCCCGCTCTCCCAACGCACAATCCTACATTTAAATGAGGGGTTGCACTAAAAGGAGATGCTAGGGATGATTATGCGCCCCTAGCACCTCCTTAGCCCAGGAGAGGGGTTCTGTCAGCGGGTTTAGGAAACAGACACTCAATTTTATGTGTCTGTTTTCTGAACCGCTGACAGCATTAGTTAGGAATAAAATGGACACCTTTAAAATTGAGCGTCCGTTCACCTAACTGGACCAGCCGGTACATTTTTTAAAAATATTTATTTTATCATCTTGTTTATTTATTTAACATTTTTGGTTCCTCCGACTTAATATCACTAGTATTTTCTGCTTTTCTGTACACGTTTTAGGGCTGCTCATAAATTAATGCCTGCCCTTGGGCAGGCATTAATTTATGAGCATAAAAAGTGTGGATTGGCCGCACATTTTACTTTCAGTATCCCGGACGACTAACTAATAGCTTTATCAATATGCATTTGCATGTAATGAGCGCTATTAGTTTCCAGGGGCTTTGGCCAAGCGTTTGACGCACTAAACCCCTTAGGGGCTGATTTTAAAAGCCCTACGCGCTGGGCCTATTTTATAAAGTAGAAGTCAATGCCTAAAATGGCCTACTAGCATTTGTAGAGAGCAGAAGTAGGAACAGGGTTAAGAGTTTGAGCAAAAGACATGAAGAGGGGGTTACTGATGTTAAGTACAGGAATTGATATACTGACCTATATAAAGTTATCAAGAACCAGCGAGAAAGTCAACTGGGCAGACTTGGTGGGCAAACTGGTCCTTTATTAAGTGTCATCTACAATATTACTATGATACATCAAGGACATAAATGTTTAGGTACTTGATAAAAGATTACAAAATTATTGGACATAATGATATTGTTTTACTTACTCTGGGAACCATTTGGCATGTTCCTTCCAGGGATCATCACCTTCTTCCCAGTTCCCCAAACATCCTCCACAAGAGAAGCACTGTACTGTATCTTTCACACCTAAATAAGGGATAACATGCATCTCAGAACAAGAGCATACTAGAAGATTCTTTTGGTAATGAATTATTGTAAACATAAATTTCTTATATCTATTTCTCTCAATAAGTACTTCATAATTATAAGGTCTCAAAGACTATGTTCAACCAGTTTAGGCATTTTGTATTTCCCTTTTTCTGGCTGTGCAATGTTGGCTAATTGACTGACCGTGTTAAAAATTAGCTCCAATACCTATCAGGTTGTCAACCAACTCCATAGATCACCTTGACATAGGTGTGCATGTCTGGTTGGTTGAATTCTTTTCTAATAAGATTTCACCATCTGTTTCTGCCACAGATGATGAATTTTCATGTGATGATACTGTCTTATTATCAACTAACTTTTTATTGGCACAACTTGGTACTTCAGCACTATAACAACATCCATTGTTCTCTTTACTTGGGAATTAAGTGACATGATCATATTTCCTCAATGTGTCACCTCCATTTTCTATCATTTCAGCTCCTTTTCTTGACTCAAACTTTGGATCTGTACTTGTCAGAATCTTCTTCATTTTGAGATTATACAAGTGAAACCCATGTGCTAATTAAACCCAGTTAGTGGCTCTAGAGGCCATACCTTAAATCCGAGTTTCAGGTGGTAAATTTCCCATAATGTCAAAATGTCTCAAAATATCATGGGTTCCCTGAGACAGATAACTTTCAAGGCCCGTCACAGTGCAACACTTAAGTCCCAGTCTGAGTTATAGATGTTACAAGCGCTTTTAAATAAATTTGTGACTTCTCAAAGGCTCGTTTAAATCAGAGAACAATTAAAAGTATGCTGCCCCTGGTAAGAAAACAGAAAAGTCCACACCTTAAGATGGTGGTCAGATCTTATATAGCAGATGAATACACCATTTACTCTCATCCAAACTTGACTACTGTAACTCCATCCTCCTTGGACTCCCTACCTCCACCCTCAAGCCACTCCAAAATGCGGCAGCCAGATCCCTCACAAACAGCAAGCGCTCCACACACACATCACCCCCATACTAAAAGACCTCCACTGGCTCCCCATAACCCACAGAATTCGATACAAAGCCCTTACCCTAATGCACAAATCCCTTAACAACAAAAAAACAGACTGGCTAAAGGACACCCTTCATCCATACTCCTCCCAAAGAAACCTACGATCCAACAGCTCCGGATTACTTTCCATTCCCTCCAACAAACAGGCACAACGCACCTCAACACGTGAATGAGCACTTTCAATAGCAGGACCCACACTATGGAACAAACTACCAGCAGAACGGAACCCTCATCACAGATATTCAAGAAATCACTAAAAACATAGCTACCCAGCCAACAGTTAACTCCACGGCATCCCCAACAACCACTACCAAACAGATTTCCAACCCCGCACATATCCTATAATAAGTACTCTTAATAGTCAAATCAAATGTCAAGCTATTATATTGTCATGAAAATAAGCCTTTTTTTATTACAATGTTATAATCCTATCCTTACAAAACTATACTTTGCTGTATATTTCACTGTAATTTTACAATGCCTCAATGTAAAGATAGTATGAGCTGTAACCACACTATCTCACTAGATATTATGTAAACCGATGTGAGACTCTCGTGTGAATATCGGTATATAAAAATAAATAACTAAAATAAATAAATAAATAAATCCACATGGGGGAACTAATGTATATACCCACACTATTGTTATGTTCCTCCCAGGACAAAAAATGGTTTAGTCCTACATTTGTTCCTAGTAGGGATCCAAGGGATTTCTACAATACCCTTTGCTGTTTTCACAATAACCAACAAAGGGCCTCATTTTCCATTATCGCATTGGTAACGCATTAGGGGGCGTTACCAATGCAAATGAGGCTTCTTTCGTGCAGTGGGGAAACATCGCGTGCGACGATGTTTTCGCCATTCGCGAAAACATTAGCGCCGCACGCGATCTTTTCCCAGTGTGCGATGCTTCTTTCAGTCTTTTATCGCGGTGCACGATATTTGCCAGTTTTCATCGAGAGAGAGAGAGACTTACTATAGTGCCTATGCCCTACATAGGTATTTGAATCCCTATGGGAGGGCTACCTACTAACTCGGGGTGGGGATTAGGTATGAGCGTCGGGGGTTGGGGGCCACTTTCGCATTCCACATGAGACCTACGGAGAGAACAGTGGTCTCTAGTGCAGATTTGCTGGCCGTCGGAGTGAGGATGCTCACTCCAAGAAGTGGTTTGGGCAACGTTCTCTCTACCTAGCTTGATGGACACTCTACCTGGGCAACAACATGCTAGGTGGAGAGAATGTTGGCCAAATCTCCTCTTGGAGTGAGCGTCCTCACTCCGACGGCCAGCAAATCTGCACTAGAGACCACTGTTCTGTCGTAGGTCTCATGTGGAATGCGAAAGTGGCCCCCAACCCCCGACGCTCATACCTAATCCCCACCCCGAGTTAGTAGGGAAACAGGCTGTCCGGAACTATTGCAGCCGCGCTAACACTGCGGCTGTTTCGCCGCACGCGATACACAGGTTCCCGCTTTACATATGCTCCGCCCCAACTCCGCCCCCTGAATACCAAATGACTAATTCGCAAATCGCGTTAACAGCTGTTAACGCAATTTGCGAATTTATCGCACGCGGTAAAGTGCTTGGAAAATGAAGCCCAAAGATTGCAAGCTTGCTCTTAACATCTTCTAATTGCTTGGGAAATCAGGCATATACACAAGTGGCGAGATGTGGCCCTCATCTTGGTTTGAGAAAATGTCCCAGCGGGAGAACCTTATTTATTTATGACATTTTATATACTATCTTTCCATGTATAGATCACAATGGTTTACAAAGTGACATTCATAGTTATTACTCAACAAACAAACAATGATTGGTTACAGAGGTGGTATTCATAGACATGCATTAATATTTATCAAGTGAAATTATCTAGTATATATTAATAATTGATCTTGTATTTAAGGTAAATAGTATAGAAAATTAAAACAAAATGATATTTTTCACATCTTAGTCGGAGAGTTGTTTTGAGAATCTTACATTCTCTGATTTGATTTATTCTTCATGATTCGATTATCTTTTATCCTTCTTGTCTTTGTGGCTCAGTGTATTCTGATGTTTTAAGTTAGTTTATATGCGTTTTTGAATAGCCATGTTTTTAGCTCACATTTAAATCTCCTCCTATCTGGTAAAATACGTCACATCTCAGGCAAAAAAGCAGTAGCAAAAGCAAGCTATAAAGCACAAAATCCCAGAATGAAGAAAAGTATTAGATGGATTACATCTCCCAAAAGACTTTGGGAAGGGATAGACCAATGGGGCTCGGAGAATGAAACCTCTGAGAGATTGGAAGGTAGGTACTTCTATTTCCTGGAAGTAAGGGGGAAGTATATAAAAATGACATTAGAAAGGAAGTATGTAGAAAGGACTTCCCTATGGAGTAGGTGAGTGACTAGCTTTTGCAGGAGGAGGAGGAGCAGCAGCACAAGGTAGGAGAGTTAGTCAAAAGACACAAAAGAAATGAAACTAGAAGAAGGGGTTGACACCGTGACCATGAACATAGAATCCAAATGAGGTCAATTTTGCTTACCAAAGAACTGTGTTTTGTAAGTGTTTTTGCTGACCCCGGGAGGTACTAGCAAGAGTGGCTTGGAGGCTTAAAGACTGTTTCCCCAAGAACAGAATATATTAATAGCAGTGCCTCGGTTGAGCATCAAAGGGAGCCTTGTTGCTGTGATCTGTTTTAAATTCTGAATATGTAATCTTGTAAAACACCCAGGGTATCTGGTAATAGGCGGCTAATAAATTGCTGAAAATAAATAAATAAAATAGATTAAGGAAACAGTAAGAAACCAGAGTGAGAGGGGAAACTTCACGATCAGCCACTGCAGAGTATAACTAGCAGAAGGAACATCTGTGTTTGCGATTTTCTCACCACCTTCAAACAAATGCTGAGGTAAGTGGGTTGGCCACGAGCCCAGTGAGCATTAAGATTGGCACCATGACTAATGGAATAGGCTCAGGACACCTACAGAGCCTTGGAAGCCAAGCAAACTACCTATATTGAGGTTGTTAAAGCAGCCAAATGCCATCTTGGGATTACACAGGAAGTAAACCGGAGATGGTACTGGGAGGCTAGAATGGGTGTTGGGGATAGGCCTCATCCTTTAGTACAGCAGTTAAAAGATGCAGCATGTCACTGGTTAGAACTGGAGAGGAAGTGCACAGTGAAGCTGTTGCATTTTCTTTTTTTAGCAATAGTATTTAAGATGATTTTGGAGTCATTTTTGTTTGCTTATTTTCTGGCTAGATGAACTGTATTAGGATATACTTTACATCCTATTAGTTTTAAGCAAAAATAGTCTTAGGAACAATCAGAAAAATGTATCAATTTTATTCAGAAGAGAGAGGGAATTCTTATTTTATTTAGGTGAAGTTTTGAAGATATCTCTGAGAGACAAGCTAATCATCTGATCTGCATGTATGCTGGAAGTCATCATGGATTCCCCAATCATCCTACAACTGGACTGCAGCAAAGAATTCAGCAAGTCTTGTGAGGTTGAATTGAATATACAAATATTCTGGCCAGAATTCAGATGGGGATTCTGGGAACACATTTTTAATTTTGCTTGAACTGATACCTGAGAAAAGGGTGGGGTTTGTGAATTCTGGTTATAAGCTGCAAAAAGCTAATTTTTCTATCTTTTCCTATCCTAATACATTCTTTTATTATAATGCCATGGGTTTCTAAAAGTACAAGAGTCTAAATGTTTTATGCACATATGCATGTACTGGTTTTGCTTATATTACTTATAATATTTTGTGGGTTTTTTTATTTTGTCAGCTCCAGCCTCTACGCCCAATCCCTCGGAGAACCTTTAGTTGTGTGGGCATGTTACACATGCCCATTCTTAATCACACAGCTGAGAGATGGGAGTTATTTATGTGGCCCCTCCCATAGATGGGGGTTTATATGATGTTTTATGCTTGGTGAGAGGGTCTGTGTGCAGTGCTGCCCTCCTGCCAACAGGGGCCCTCAGTGGGCCATGTTTCCCTGCTGCTCAGTCCTCCAAGTCCTATGGCTTGGAGGTCCTTCTGGCGGCCATGTTCCTTGCACTGCCACAGGTAAGAAGCTGTTATCACAGTAAGTTCCTTGACTCATCTTGAAGTCTCTTAGATGTGGCTGTGTTCCTCCGTGTGTAGCTTTAGCATCACTATCAGCTCCTCTGTGTCTTAGCATCAGTATCAATAGTACCTTGCTTTCTGGCCTTCCATGATTATCTTTGTTTTAGCCTTAGATTTGTATTCTCGGTGTTTATTCCAAGCCTTTGTTTGTTCCTGTGTATTGTTTAGCCCCAGTATCATGGCCTTCTGTTTCTGTTCGCTTGTTCTGTTTTTATGTTTTTTCTTAAGGTGGACTCTGTTTTGACTTATTTGTGGGCACCCTTCGGTTCCCTGTTTGTTTTAATAGCCAGTCCAGCCCTTGTGGATGCTTTCTTGCTCCTTAGTGCACCTTCTGCCAAGTCCTGCTGGCCATCAGAACTTGAGGGTGCAACCCGAGGGGGGAGGTGGCTAGTCAGGCAGAAGATACCTAGTGCCAGGCCAGTCTTGTTTGAGCCAGCCATTCATGGGTCCTGCCTGCTCCTGCTCTGGGGGAATACCATAACCAGTAGTTGTGCCTTGGCACACGGACACTTGATAGCCTCTCACACAATAAATACAAGGGCAGTTTTCCTCCTCCTCCTTTCACACACAGCAAAAACCTACAAAGGCCCCCAATTCCTCTTTCTCCTCTTTCCACACATAAGGAGAGGATGTAATGATCACTCAGAACAAATGTATAGTATATCTGCTCAAATTACCTATTTCAGTTATTTCATTATATGTCCTCCTTTCACAAAGATCCTAATAGCACATTCATCTTCGTCCACTTAGTCCTTTTTTATTCATTAGAAGGTGTTACAGAATGGTGCTTCCTAAAAATTAAAAACATAACTAGGTCTCACATCATAGTAAAAATCCCAAAGTGGCATATTAGCTAAGTATTTTCAGTAAACCTGTACTGTTGCCTCAGCAATTAACTATATCCTGAAAATAATTTGTAAGGGATGCTTCGATCCCTTACCAATAATGTACCCTTAGCTCAGTTAGGGGTTCAATTTTTCAGCAATTTTTTACCATCCCTAACGATTTCTTCCTCCTAGGAGTTTGGGATTGGTCAGCTCTACCTATAAAAACCAGGCTGAGCATGTGCAACGTGTGGCAGACTTGGTGGTAGGAGTGAGAGACATGAAGTTTAGGAGGACATTTCTGTAGGGCCCCCTGGTCTACACCATAGGGAAAAGTGAGTTTTTAAGTTGAGCCCCATAGACCTAAGAGGGATATTTTTGTGAGAAGAGAGCAGTTGTCTTTTTGTGACAAGTCTATTTTGGACCTGATCCAGTCCAGGAGGGAAGCCCCCTGCCTGAGGGGATCTACAAAGAGTGCTACTCTGCCCCACTACCAGCTGAAGTGGGGATTGCAACTGCCATAGGAGAGAAAAGAGAAGTAGAGAAGAGTATTGTGTTGGGAAAAACTTTTGCCACCCATCTCCTGCCCATCAGAAGAGAATTTTTGCCGGGAGGAAGAGTTTTGTTTTTCTTTTTGGACTTTTCCCACTCAAAGTCCAGGATTTTGACTCCCAGCAGAGAGACTGAGATCCAACCCACCTGCTGGTCTCTCAGGAGTGTGGACGGACTTATTCAGTGTCCTCAGCCTATAGGAATACTGGCTCAGAAAGAACTAAGTTAAGAGCAAGCACTTTTGACATATATTGAGATTTTGGGCTCTTCATTTTTTAATTAGACCCAAATTTTATTTTTGTTGCAGCAAACTTTTGTTTTGAATAGTAACTCAAGTGTCTTGCCATCAAGCTGGGATATCTAAAGCTGGGAGTACTGACTCACCATCCCTGTAGGTGTATCCTCCTCCCCATCAAAATGGACCCTGGTGGCCTGTGGAAAACTATATTGAAAGGGAGAGTTAAGAGAACTATAGGGGAGAGCCCTAAATCTTCACAAACTGTGTATGCAGCCCCAAAATAGACTCTCTGACATCAGCATAAAATGGACACTTGCCCTGTTTTCTCTGCACCCTGCATCCAGAGATGACGGACTTCTCTAACCAGGCAGCATACATGCCTGGCTTATCTGTTCTGCAAAGACAGACCATATGCAGGACCACATGCATATGGTCTGTCCTAAAGACAATGAAAGGTCTTTAGGTCTGACCTAAAGACAATGAAAGGGCTTGTGTGTGTGTAAAAACTGACACCCCTGGGCCCCCAGAAACTGCAAAATTTACAGCTTAGTAGCCAAGCCAGCCTATCTGCAGCAGAGGATTTAACAGTAAGGTGTTAGCCATGGATCCCTGTTCAATTTCATGCTGGCCTAGAGCTGATGCACCAGAGAGAACAAAGAAGCTGTCCAGAATGGGAAAAATGGATCTATCGCATCTCTAATCGTGGACCTACTTTATTATGCATTAGCTTACTGAATAATGCAAATCAAAGCCCTTAAAATAGTAGGGGAAGAGAAAGCAGAAATCTCACCATCAGAGACTTATCTTTATCACCATCAAAAAGATCACCACCCTTATCAGAGCCCAATGCTCTTATCACCTTCTTGCATCATGGCTGCAAGAAGGTGCTAAGAGCATCGTGACCCAGCATCGCTGGAAGGCACAGTACAAAACTGAAGTCTCCTTCCTGATACACCTTATCCTAGGTGCTGAACCTGCTTTGTTTCCCTCACAGAACAAAGTGAGGCCCCATCTGGCTAAGCGAGGGCCACAAGACAAGCAGTGTGTGAGTCCGAGCAGCAGAGACCACTCCCGTAACAGCAAATATTCTCTGCACCGACCAGAGGCCTTCTGCTTACACAGTAGTGAGATTTGGGGTTTGCTCCTAGCTGTTTATTCATGGGTAATCATAACATTTTTTGCTATTTTTAGATGCAAGTTGAGGCTAATGGGGTATGTTATTGTCTTGTTAATTTTCTAACATCTACTAAGTATATTCCTTTATTCAATTTTTTAGTACCAAATTCTTTTCCTGATAATTGCCAGGTTGTTGTGATAACTCCTGGTAATAAACCTAAATATCACTATAATTAAAAATTCCATTATCTAAGACAAATGGACTTGTGTAACTCTACATACCCAGATTGCTGGTAAAAAGGTATAGTGGGTGAATAAAGCTTATGCAGCAATACCCTTACAGAAGCAGAGATCTGGGTACAGAATTGGCCCCAGGGAAAACTGTGTGCCCCTGCATTCCGGTAAGGTGCCAGAAAAGGGGGTTACAGATTTGTTGTGAAAGACATTGAAATGTCTTGAAATATATATATATATTTACCTGTAAAGAAAAAACCTGCAGCGGCCAGTAGTGTAGGCTCTGTTCTGGCATAGAACGGCCAGCGGTCAAATGACTTCAGTCTGATGTCTTCTGTTTTGTACTTTTCTGATCTCTCTGTCAGATTCTCCGCTGGATTCTGGACACGCACATCATACTTTGGAATGTTCCCTACATCTTTTCCTTGGATGAACTCACAGTCAGGCCGAAATTTCAAATGATCCTCATAGGGAGGTGTTCTGAGACTTGTGCTGCAGAAAAGCAACCCACAACAGAAGCACTGGACACTGCGTTTTAGACCGGTGTAGTAAAATCCTGCAGCAGCCATTTTCTTTGGGCACCAAGATGAAAGCAATTCATAGGATACAAAGGATTGCAACCTCTTCAGCTCACTTCTCATGTGGCATTTGTAACCTGTTTCTAATTTCTCAAGGATGTCCTGCCGTTCTTCTTCTAGCTCACCTATCATCTTTTCAGTGTTAATATGTAAAAATGACAATCTGGTTTTCATGTCAGACACGTCATACTCTGAGGTCTTCCTGGCAGCCATAGTCAAAGTTGGAAATTCTTGAGGGTCCAATTATCTGAAAAAAATATAAACACAAACGTGATAGAAAATAGAGCCTTTTAATGCAAACAGATTAGAGAGCACCTAACTAGTACATTAAAAGACTGAACAATAGGGATAAATATAGGCCTGATTAAAACTTAGAGGGCTAATACTTTTTCCAATTCAGATATGCATCACCAGTCAATTAGATTAGTGAATTTTTTTCCCCAGCCTGTAATTTATCTCTGGCCCATAGTTTGAATCTGATCTTATGTTTATTTATTTATACATGACCTTACATGATTATGTATGACTTAAGCAACTTTTGCTCTGATAAAAGTCTTGTCACTTATTTATTTATTTATTTATTTATTTATTTTATTTCGGTTTTTTTATATACCGGCATTCGAGACCGCAGTCACATCATGCTGGTTCACATAAAACAGGAGTGCATAATAAACATAAACTAAGTGGTGTGGAAAAGGAGTTACATGTAACTTCAGTTTCCTCCACACTTTTATTTTTTAATGGCTTTTACCATAAAGTGTATAGGAGTTCAGCATCAGTGGCCTACCATGCGGCCACAGTCTGTAGCATAACTATGAAAGTTTCATGTGTTCTCTCTCTCTCAAACTGTGATGAAAACAGTGTCCCCTTGTACTAGAGCTGCTTTCCCAATTGACAAGCCAGTATTTTGCATACTTTTTTCTTCTTTTCACTGATGGGACTGTTTTGTTTTAAACTTGCTGACTAGAAAAGACAGATTAGGACAAACACTTTGTGTTAAACTAGGTTCTAGAGAGAGAGAGAGAATAGGAAAAAATACTACTTGCCTGATCATTTTCTTTTCTTTAAGGAGGATAGGTGGATCCTCGACCATGGGTTATGCACCTCTACCAGCAGATGGAGACTGAGCAAAGCTGATGTCACTATATATATATTCAACTACACTGGCTCCCTATACAGTCACGAATTCTTTACAAAACACTCTCGATCATTCATAAGAGTCTAGTAAATTCTAACCTGAACTGGATTAACCCCCCCATCTCACCCCGTTCCTCCAATAGACCCACCCGCCCAGCACTCCAAGGAACACTCCATGCCCATTCTATCAAATCTTTTAAACTCTCCTCTACTATTAACAGAGCCTTCTCTCTTGCCGCACCCACATTATGGAACTCACTGCCTCATGATATTCGAATAGAGACTTATACCCCCATTTTCAAAAAGAAACTTAAAACCTGGCTCTTTCGGCAAGCCTACTCCATTTCACCCCCTATTACATAAACCCCCATGTGAATTGTTAGATTGATATCCTGGTATGAACGCCTTTATGTCTGCTGATTCTGTACTGTGCACTTTCATGTATATAGTTCTAGTTATAATTATTATAATCAGCATCTCCCCATTGATGCTTGTTATATCTAAGGGCTCCTCCCGAAGATTATCTATATGTTACTGAGTTCACCATCTTTATGTGTTATATGTAAGGGCAATGCCCAAAGTTTTATGTTCATTGTGAACCGATACGATGTGCGAACGGATATCGGTATATAAGAAATGTTAAATAAATAAAATTAAATAAATATACTCCTGCACTGACATCAGCCTGCCAGTATTCTCCACAAAAGCCAACTGTGGACAAACTAACAAAAACTTGATTATTAACAACCATTCCAGCACTCAGCTAGTTGTAGTCGTTTTCCTAATGTGCTAAAGACTGCAAGAGTTAAACCAATTTAAAACAAAAAAGAAAGAATCTTTAGATCCAAATGTCTCGGTCAACTATAGACCAATTTCTAATTTACCAGTAATGTCAAAAGTCATTGACAGAGTTATTTTTAACCAACTTAATGACTTTGTTCAAAAGACAAATGTTTTACATCCCAATCAATCTGGTTTTCATACTAATCATAGTACAGAATCTGCTTTGATGTCATTAACAAATGATATCAGACTTCTTTCGGATTTAGGTGATACTGCTATTACTGTCCTTTTAGATATGAGTGCCGCTTTTGACACTATTAACCATTCTTTACCTGTAAACCGATTGGTTTAAATTGGTATTGCAGATGGTGTTCTTAATTGGTTTATATCCAGTCTCACAGATCGGTCATTCCATATGGACTGGGCTGATGAGAAATCAAGTATTAGGAGTGTGCCAACAGGAGTTCCACAAGGCTCTGTTCTTTCTCCATTATTATTTACTATCTTCATTTCACCTTTGGCTCCTCTGATTCAAGACCATGTTTGTCAGCCATAATTTTAAGCAGATGATATTCAGATCACATTATTTGTTAAAACTGGTTCTAAATTTGACATAAAAATTTTAAATTCCTGTTTGGATTCTGTTGCTCTTTGGCTAACAAATCATCATTTACAAGTAAATCCGACTCAGGGTTGCCAACTGGCTCCAGATTTTCAGGACAGGTTGATCAGGTCCTGGTTTTACTTCCCTGCATGCAGGGACTTATAGTCTTGATTTTCTGAGGGAATACAATAGGTAAATCAGAATAAGTCTGTTATAGATCTGCTCCCCCAGAGGGGAGGAGTTAGCAATCTGTTATAGATCTGCTCCTCCACAGGGGAGGAGCTAGCAATCTGTTATAGATCTGCTCCTCCACAGGGGAGGAGCTAGCAATCTGTTATGAATCTGGCTGCTGGATATTCCCATTGAAGGAGGAGTTAGCAATCTGTTAGCGATTAGTTCCTGTAGACAGATGAGCCAGCAACCTGTATGATCCCCATGGGGAGATAGCTATCTGATATGGTTCAGCTTCCGCAGAGAAAGGAGTAATGGTCTGATGTGGGTTGGCTCCCACAGAGTTGCAGATGATAATACCGCTCTATTAGTGTAAGGAGTAACACTTATTAGAATAGTGAATCCCTGGACCGATGGCAGATGACAGTGCCCTCAAGTGGAGATCTTGAGAGGGACCACCGGTTAGGCTGGAGTATTGAGATAAACACAGATAGTCCTTTATTAGACTGGAAGTAGAACCACCAGAGGTGGCAGTAGTGAGTTGATATGCCCGGCAAGGCTGAAGTCTCTCTGATACTGGAACTACGATCTCTGAGCTGCAAGGAGAGACTATAGGTAGTGAGTAGACAGGGTATGCTGGGCAAAACCAGTGGTAGATGATACACTCACAATTGTAGATATCTATAATGTCTTCTTTATGCAACAGAGAGTCTTCAGTATTCAGGAACAGGAGCCGCAGGCGAATACTGGTTCCTATAGGCAATCTGAAATAGAACTCACAAACTGTGTATGGGATGGCTTCTGGAATAGAAGAGAGGCTATGAGAGATTTAGGAACGTAGGCCCTCGTCGAGCGAAGACCGGTAATAATAATCCATAAGATATAGGTATGCAATATCTTCTGAGGAAGAAGAGAGTATGAGAAAGGTTTTAGGAACATAGGCCCTCGTGGTAACTCACAATCTCCGTACCTGCGATAACGTCTTAGACTGAAGGGAGCCTTAGCAATTAGGAACAAGGGCCCTTGTGGAGCGAGTACCGGTTCCTGTCTGTAAAAGGACTCACTGTGTTCACGTCTGCGATCGCCTCCAGGCAATAGGAGTCTTCTGAGTCTTTGGGAACGTAGGCCCTCGAGGAGCGAGTACCGGATCCCTTCCAACAATCTGAAATCAAGAATAAGAGAGTGGAGCCCCTGAGGAGCGGGTACTCCTGGTAAGTTTGAAAAGGCCGAGCAATGGAGAAAGATTTCCCCTTGCTGACTCGGATCATTGTTGCAAGTAGCGTGGACTGCCAAAGCAAGTCCCGATGGAGTTCCTTACTAACTCCCTTGTAGTTAGCAAAGACCTTTTAAATTGAAAATGGATGACGTCACTACGGGGGGACGCCCCCGAGGTTCGCACTCTTGTTGGTACAAAGTCTGGAGTGTGCGCCCTTACGTCATCAGGAACATGGCGGATCTGTAGCATCAAGCCAGCCCGGGGATTCCGGGACCAAGAGGCGGAGAGAAGCTGCGACTTCATCTGTCCGTCTGAGCTGAAGGGAGTCGCCACAAAGGTAGAGAGGGTGGAGCGAGGGCGAGAATAGGCCCGAACACAACAAAGTCCCAGCATGCAATGGGGTAAAACCAGGACTGGATCAATCTGTCCTGAAAACCTGGAGCCAGTTGGCAACCCTAACCCGGCTAAATCTGAAGCTGTTTGGTTTAATCTTAGAACGATTTCTTCTCCATTGATTCCGGTGATAGCTGGAATTAATATTCCAATGAAAGATACTGTTTGTATCCTGGGTGTTGCTTTGGACTCATATCTTACTATGACTTCTCAGAATTCATCTATTATTCAGAAAGGGATTTTCTATTTAAGATTTATTCGTTGTTTACGGCCTTTTTTGGAATTACATGACTTAAAAACTTTGGTGCACACTTTTGTAACATCCAGAGTTGACTATTCTAATTCTTTATTGTCAGGAGTAACACATTATCATCTTAAAAGATTACAATTGCTTCAAAACTCCTAGGCTAGATTAATCTATGGTCTCGAGATATGATCATATTACTCCTATTTTGTCAGACTTACATTTGCTTACAATCATTTATATTATCAAATACAGTTTGTTTTACTTTTTGTGCACTACATACAGTTTCTACATATCTCGCTAAATTATCACCTAATGTAACTGTACATTCTTTTCATTCTTCCCAGAAAGGTTTGTTAGCTCTATCTTTGCCATCTGTGATTTAGTTAACAGGCCCCATTGCTGTGGAACATGTTTACCTTTAGATCTTCATGTTGATGTTAATTTTGTAAAGTTTAAGAAAGCAGTTAAAACCTTGCTTTTCAGACAAGCATTTACCAACCCCTTATAATAATGTAACTTATTTTATTTGTATTAGTTTTGTTAATTTTTAAGGAATGACTGAGTTTTTGTTGCGCCACAGGCCGCCTTTTACTTCCCAGAGCGACTGGAACCACCGACAATGTTCCTTCACAGCCGGAGGCCGCCATCTTGCAAAGGAGACCCCGGCATGCCGCAAACGGAGCGCGCGAAGATGACGGCCCGCATGTGCCGTAGGATGTGCTCCGTTCACGGTGAAGATGAAGGCTCCGGTGAGAGAGAATAATTGAGAGAGAGGGGAGGGGAGGGATGCTTGAGTGTGGGTTTCAGAGAGAGGGAGCCTATATGAGGGGAGGATGTGAGAGAGCAGGAAGGTGTGAGAGAGAGCATGGGAGGTAAGAGAGCAGGTGGGGGATGCTTGAGTGTGGGTTTCAGAGAGAGGGAGCCTATATGAGGAGATTGTGAAGGAGTGTGTATGTGTGTGAGAGATTGGGAGCTGGTGTGTATGAAAAAGGGATCGTGTGTATGTGAGGGTGCTAGCCTGTGTGGAGGGATTGTGTATGTGTGAGACACAGCCTGTGTGAAGGGGTGCGTGAGAGAGAGACATAGGTAGCCTGTGTGAGGATGTATGTGTGAGAGAGAGAGAAAGGGAGCTTGTGTGGGTGTGTATGCAAGAGAGAGGGCCCTGTATGAGGGGACATGTGTGTGTGCAAGAGAGTGAGGGAGCCTATATGAGGGTGTGTGTATGTGTACTAGAGAGAGTGAGCATGTGTGTGAGAGAGGGAAGGACAGAGGGCGCCTGTGTGAGGGGCAGTAGTAAGAACGGGGTCAAACTCTGGGACTGGCAATAGAGTGGAAGGGGTTGAGCCTAGAGGTGGAGGAGGGGAGAGATACTGGCAGGTGGAGGAGTTGGGGCCTGAGAGGGCAAAGTGGCCAGGGGAGTAGGGAGAGTGAGTGGAAGGGACACTCTTACAGTGAATTTCTAGGGAAATTCTGCTCAAAATATTTAAAATTCTGTATCTTTAAGCAATACATTTTAAATTAATACAGAAAAAAGTTAATTACTTAAAGATTGTCATGTAAATTGTGTTATTTGGACTAATATAAAGTTTGCAGAATTGTGCACAGAATTCCCCCAGGAGTAATGAATGCACAGAAGTATATTTGTGGGTGTCCCCAGGGTTAGTGTGTCATTCGGAAACAGCAATAAATAAGGAATTATCGTAGAGTGTCAGAAATAGAGGGAACCAGAAAGTGTTTATAACAAACCAACCTGAGCTTTCTCCTTATTTTAATTTTCTACACTATCAATTCCGTATTCTTCCTTTTAAGCTATGTAAATTATAAGTACAGTCATCATTTATATTTGAAATTTCGAGTACCCTAGGAATTATCTCAGTACTGTGGAATAATGTGCCGGGATTTCTGGGAACACAAAAAAAAATGCAGCAGTCTTCAGCACTGAAAAGTTTCTCACGGATTCCGCTGCGCTGGGGAAACGCCTCCCGCCCATGCCCACATCCTGAGTCCATATCCCTTTAGCAGCGAGAGCGTTCGCGCCTTGTAAGAAAGGGGAGGCTGAGGAGTGACTCGGGCACATACAAACGCACTTGAACACTAAACTCTGAAAGAGGTGGGATTAACCTTCCTCGGGCTGCTGTTCATTTGCTTTACTCACCAGTATTCAGAGTGAGGGAGTTGCTGAAAGCAGTTTCTCACTTCCTAGGCCTCACAAGCCAGCCGGAGTCCCGATCTCGCTCCTTGGACGCTGCCTCGAGCAGCACCTCCGCCTCCTTCTGAGAGCGGCCCTGGGTTTCGCTTTCGTGCTCCGTGAGGCTCTTCGGCAACGCCCCGCAGTCTCCTCTCCCCGACCGCCGCTTCCTTATTTCATGTTTATTGTCCCTAAACGTTTTCTATAGACGCGGTTGCCTCCGACCTTCCATGTCAATCTCTGCCCTTTGCCACCTGCTTTTCCATTACCTTTCTTTTGAATTCTGAGCCACTCTTGTAGTTTGTTTTCGGCCAGGGGAGTAGTGTAGGAAAATATCAGTCGGGGAGAGGAGGGGGCTATCCAACTGCACAGCAATCAAAGGAAAAAAAAATGTACTTTAGCAAATTTTGACACCGTTTTTCAGGAACCGGCACTGGTATAAAACATTTAATATAACAACATTTTAAAAAAGTATACAAATAGACATAAAACTGATTATGAGACAGAACAGGCTGAGCGACTGCTGTAAAGAACATCACACAAGCAGAGGAGGCCTATGCAATAGGGTGCGCTCAGCAGAATCCAGTGTTTACCTGCACCTGCACATGGTATTCCCATGCAAATGAGGGCATTAAAAGCATTAACCTTCCTCGTCAATACACAGAGGGATGCAGGCATGGCTCACGTTTTCATAACACTGAAAATTTTTGTCCTGGTCAGAGATGGCATAAAGTTTAAGCACTGATCGTATCTGCCTAGTACCTTAGATCAGTGGTTCCTAACCTGGGGTCTCGGGACCCCTATGGGTAAGGGCGGATCGCAGGAAAATATCAGCCCCAGGGATTTTTTTCCAAACCGGCCCACTGGGTATCTGATTTCCTCATATCAAAACAGACCACAAACATCTAATAATTTTAAAAAGTCACATAGCTTTGTTCTAATACTTTCCAAATACCACTAAAATATTTCAAACTAGCAGACACATGAAATCACACCCCCAAATTTAAAATAATAGGATTAAAAAATTTCCAGCTCTCCATACCATAAAATAAATAAATACCAAGGATCTTTTGATTTCCACTCACCCAGAGATTATTGTGGATTTGGGGGAAGGGGGGGGGGGGGGGCGTCATACAATTTTTATCCTCTGTCTCTCCCCTTCACACATATAGGTATGCTCTCATACACACATGCAGTTGTTCACTCATGTACACATGCAGGCTCTCATATACGTGCAGGCTTTCATACAAACATGCAGGCGCACGCTCTCTCTCACGTATGAAGGCTCTGTCATACATCTATTCAAGCTCACATACACACAGGCGCTGTCTATCTCATAACAATCATGGAGGCGCTCAGTCTCTCAATACACATGCAGGCACGCCACTCTCATGCACATATGCAGGCTCTTTCTCTCATGCACACATGCAAGTGCTTTCTATCTCATACACTCATGGAGGCTCTCTCTCTGCATCCCATGCACACAAAGGCTCTCTTCCTCATGCATGCACACATGCAGGCTCTCTCTTACACACACACACACACACACACAGCTTCTTTCTTTTATACAGATATGCAGGTGCTTTCTCTCATACATACCTACCTTAGGCCTCCTCCTTTCTGCTGGGCATGCTGGAGCTGCTCTTTATTTCCTGCCGGAGGGGAGGTTGGAAGAGGTCAGTGCTTTTGGTGGCCCTGCAACTGCCAGATGTGTCTTTCGTCCAGACCTGTAGGCGTTTCTCTTCAAGCTGCAGCAGGTAGGGGGTGTGCATTCGGTTGCAACATATTGGCAATCCGCAACGTATATGCCATATTCTTTGTATTTGTGGGGGTCACGAAACGTATGGCGAACCCCCACGAATACAACGTATCACTAACGAATAAACCCCCACCCTCCTGACCCCCCCCCCCCCAAGACTTGCCAAAAGTCCCTGGTGGTCCAGCGAGGGTCCTGGAGCGATCTCCTGCACTCGGGCCGTCGGCTGCCGGTATTCAAAATGGCGCCAATAGCCTTTGTCCTTACTATGTCACAGGGGCTACTGGTGCCATTGGTCGGCCCCTGTCACTTGGTAGGAGCATGTGCACACCGAATGCACACCCCTACCTGCTGCAGCTCAAAGAGAAAGGCCTACAGGCCTGGAATGCATGTCTGGGATGCAGAGAGAGAGAGCCTCCATGAGTGCATGTGCTCCTACCATGTGACAGGGGCCAACCAATGGCACCGGTAGCCCCTGTGACATAGTAAGGGCAAAGGCTATCGGCGCCATTTTGAATACCGGCAGCCAACGGCCCGAGTGCAGGAGATCGCTCCAGGTCCCCCGCTGGACCACCAGGGACTTTTGGTAAGTCTTGGGGGAGTCAGGAGGGTGGGGGGTTGTAGTTAATTAAATTTATAGGGTTGGGATGGGGGCTTTTTGCAAAACGAATACATGTAATTAATGAACGAATCGGGGTCCCCTGAGAACGGATGCAACGGATTTGGGTCCCGACGAATACGAATACCGAATGGGACGAATCCATCCCTGCTGCACATCCCTAGCAGCAGGTAGAGCTCCGTTGCAGCCCTGCCGAGCCCTTCACTGAGCCACAGCGGGTTGTGCTCGTTGGCCCTGCCGAGCCCTTCGAGCCGTGGTAGGTTGAGCTCCGTCACAGCCCTGCCAAGACCTTTATCAAGCCACGACAGGTTGAGTTCTGTCATGGCCCCACTGAGACCGTCTTCCACAGCAGCCCCCCTCAGCAGACCACCTGATCAGTGTGACCTGCCCACTGGGGGATGCCTGATCCCCCGATAGGCCATTCCGCCTCTGCCTAGGGGGTCCGTGGGACCGTCACAGGGGATCCGCCAGAAGGGAAGCAACCAAAGAACAACTGCTGAGAAATAAGCAGTCTGACCTCGCCTCTGAGCAGCTCTACTCTAAGGTTCCTGCTGCCTAATACCACTGCCTATTTATTTATTTAAAAACTTTTGTATACCGTCGTTCGAAATACATCACAACGGTTCACAAATAAAATATAAAACACAGAACATATATTAGAATTTTACAGCACACATTCAATACACAGTTACTTCATTCTCAAAAAACACAACCAGAAATTAAAACTAGTCCTTAGCTCTCAAAGTTGTTATCCTTTCTCAAGGTAGTCTGAGTACGCTTTTTCAAACAGCCAGGTCTTTAAGGCTTTTAAAAAATTTTTAAACTCTGTTTCGAGTCTCAATTCAGCAGGCATTGTATTCCACACACTGGGACCTGCAATGGAGATGATCCTCTCATGAACTAATGTGAGGTGGGTTGTATTTACTGAAGGGATTTGGAAAAGGCCTTTGTTGGCTGATCGTAAAGTCCTATGTGGAGTATATAGGCAAATTGAAAAGTTCAGCCAATCTGTTTCTTGCCCATAGATAGCCTTATGTAGAGGACAACATATTTTATAAAGTATTCTTTGGGCTATTGGAAGCCAATGTAAGTTCATCAAAATGGGTGTGATATGATCACGCTTCTTGCAGTTTGTTAGTACACTCGCCGCAGAGTTCTGGAGAACTTGTAAGGGACGTAAAGAAGTTTGTAGGAGGCCCAAAAGGAGAGAATTACAGTAATCTAGTGATGAGAATATCAGAGCTTGTAACACTGATCGAAAGTCATTGATGTCGAGCAGGGATTTTATTCTTCTGAGAACTAACAGTTTATAGTAACCTTCCCTTAATTTATTTGTAATATGCTTTTTAAAATTTAGCTGACAGTCAATAGTTACCCCTAAGTCTCTAACTGAGTCAGAGAGAATGAGATTGACGTTATTTGGAAGGGTGAGGGTATTATTGGTGATATTTTTTGGTTTCCTGTCAAGCAGAATGATTTCTGTTTTTTCCATATTTAGCACCAAATTCATCTGGCTTAACAATTGTTTAATAGCAATTAAATAAATGGAAATTAGTTTAAATGTTTGTTCTATTGTGTCTGACACAGGGACCAGTAACTGGATGTCATCTGCATAGATGTAAAAATTGAGGCCTAAGCCGGCTAGGAGATGGCACATTGGAAGCAGATAGATATTGAATAAGGTAGCGGACAATGCCGAACCTTGAGGTACACCATTTTTCAGTTCAACTTTGTCAGATACAATGTTACCTATCTTGACTTGAAATGATCTCTCTTGGAGAAAAGCAGTGAACCAACTGATAGTATTGCTGGATAATCCAATTTCTAACAATCTTGTTAGTAAAATATCGTGGTTCACCGTGTCGAAAGGAGAGGAAGAACACAGCCTTAAGAAACCCAAACTGATGCAGAGAGGAGGCAGGGAAGATGCAGCTGATAGCCACCACGAGGAGTCGGAAGTTGCACCGAGAGGAAGAAGGAAAGAGTGCTGCCACCAGCACCTTCACCAGCTTCTGCTGGTGAAGCATTAGCAAGTAGGGTGACAACCATGAGAAGCATTTCTGGCCACTGCTACATGTGCTCTGGCTGTCCTGCTGCCCTGATAGCGAGTAAAGAAAGCTGCACTGAGGGTGTAGTATGTCCATGGTAGGGGTCGGAGTGCAGAAAGAAAAGGGCCATAGTGGGATCAGCAGTCAGAAAGATGTGGAGAAGGGGGTCACACAGGGAGGAGAGGGCAATAACATGGGCAAGGCAGGACATAAGGCATTCTCTCCCATCCCCCATTCCTCCAAAACAAAACACAGAACACCAAATTGGGAATTAGCATGGCCGCAGTTTATTAACAAATTATATCAGAGCCTACTAATATAAAATATCAACACCCCCCCCCCCCCCACCAAAATCCTCCAGGCCGTATGCCACCACACCCCAGTGACATACTGTGAAATCCCTCACCCACCCCCGACAGTCCATCAACCAGCGGCACCCCCACTGCTTACCGGAAGCACTCACAACAATGCTGTGACCACATAGCAAAGCTGCCACGTATGGCAGCCCCCACCCAGCTATCATGTGCACCACCCCATGTTTCCCCCAAGTGCAAAACCTCTTCAGCTAACAATAAACCAACTTGGGCTTAGGTTTACTGCCACAAGCAAGGACTACCCCAGTAGTCCTTGTCCTCCCAAACTGCAACCTGAATTCCCTTACAAGAAAAACCTCTCCAATGCCTCTTGAAGCATGTTGTTAAAAAAGTCAATACCCATATCCGATAGATGAATGCCATCCGACCTGTAAAGTCCTGAGCATATATCTGAAGGCCTGATTTGAAAATGCCCAATTTTCATCATATCAGTTATACATGACTCAATATCAAAGAAATCTGTGGAAATAGAAGCAAGAATTTTCAAATTCGTTACAACAGCAATATCAAAAAGCAGCCCAAGCAATCATACACAAAGGACTTGAAGTTGGCAAGCAGTACCGCTGATAATCCTGATGGATCGGGATATGCAGGTAGGCTTCTGACAAGTCTAAGGCTGTGAGGAACTCCCCTGGCTGTACTGCGGTCTTGACTGAGCGCAGAGTTTCCATGAGAAACCTCGGGACCCTTAAGTCTCGGTTGACCGACTTGAGGTCCAATACGGGCCGCAAAGTGCCCTCTTTCTTGGGTACCATGAAATAAATGGAATAGTGCCCAGGATCCATTTCCCATGCAGGTACTGGGATGATGGCTTTTAAGGACAGGAGCCTCGCCAGGGTAACTTCTAATGCTGCCTTCTTGTGAATTGGACACGGAGACTCCACAAACCTTTCCGGAGGGGTGTGATGGAAGTCTAGATAATAGCCCTCTCGGATGATGGTGAGGACCCACTGGTCCGACGTAATCTCAACCCATCTGGGGTAGAAGAGGGTTAACCTGCCCTCTATGGCTCCATCCCCCGGATGGATCGGCTGATTCTCATTGTGAGGCGCGGCCGGGACCTGACCCCGAGCCGGCTCCCCTCTTGCGCTGCTTGGTCCGAAAGGACTGGTTCCTGGCCTGAGGACGAGGTGCCTGGTAGCGACTCCTATAGGGAGTGAAGCGTTGGTAGCTTCTACCTCTGGAGGGCCTCGGAAAGATGCGCTGGTTCCTCTTGGACCTGTCTTCCGGTAGTCGAGGTACTGGAGAGGCGCCCATGTGCTGGCCAGTTTATCTAGGTCACTGCCGAACAGGAGAGAACCCTTGAACGGCATTCTAGTGAGACGTGTCTTAGAAGGGGCGTCGGCTGACCAATTCCGTATCCAGAGCTGCCTCCTGGCTGCTACTGAGGATGAGACCCCCTTGGCTGTCGTACGGACTAGGTCGGAGGCGGCATCCGTAAGGAACGAGAGAGCTGACTCCATGTCTGCTGCCGGCGCATTGTTCCTGACCTGTGACAAACAGGAACATGTTACCACGGTGCAGCAGGTTGCGATTCGCAAAGACAGAGCTGCCACCTCAAAGGTGTGTTTCAGGATGGCGTCCAGGCGTCGGTCATGAGCGTCCTTGAGGGCCGCCCCCCCATCCACTGGAATGCTAGTGCGCTTGACCACAGCGCTAACCAAGGCGTCCACCTTAGGGCACGCCAACATATCCTTGATTGCCGGTCCAGGGGGTACATGCCGGACAGGGCCCGACCCCCTTTGAACGAGGCCTCCGGCGCATTCCACTCCAAATCTATCAGTTGTTGCGCCGCTTGCAGGAAGGGGAAATGGCGGGCTGTGGGACGAAGACCCTCCAGCAGGGGGTTCTGCGTAGATGCCTCCATGGTGCTGGGGCCTGGAATAGCCAACTCCGTCAGGCACTGAGAAACCAGGTCGGAGAGATCTTCCTTGGGAAAGAACCGCCTCATAGTTCGATATGGCTCTATCCCCGAGGGAAGGTACCCCTCCTCGGGGGGGTTCGGACTCGTCCTCCGAGACATCACGGTCCGCAAGAGCCGGACTGCCCGGAGGCTGGTGCCCGCGATAAGGGCAAGAAGGCCTGGGGGCAGGGTCAGCTGGAGCAGCAGTAGGTCCAGGACAGGAAGCCGACTGCATCTGTACAAAGGCGTGGATCCCCTTAAATAAGTCCACCCAGGAAATGGAAGTGGTCTCCAGCCGTCGGGGTACCAGGTCCCCCGGGATTCCTGGCTGTTCGAGACGGCCCGCTAGGTCCGGGGTGGCCCCTGGGGAACTGTCGGTAAACCTCGGTTGAGACTGGTCCTGGCCCGAGGCTCCCACAGCCTCCTCACATTGGGCACAAAGGGAGTCTGGCTCCTCGCTCTGCGTGGCTCTAAGCTGGCACGCTGAGCACAGGCCAAGAGCTTTCACGCCGGACTCAGGAGGTGCCACCTCTGGAGACGCCGGGACGTTTAGGTGTTCCATCGCGTCTTGCGAATGCAGGGCGCCGACGCTTATACTGTCAGCGATATGCACTCAATAGTAATATGAGCCCAATAATAATATGCGCTCAATAATATGCGCTCAATAATATGCGTACAGCAATATGCGCTCAATAATAAACAATATGCGCTCAATAATATGTGTACAGCAATATGCGCTCAACAATATGCGTACAGCAATATGCGCTTAATAAACAATATGCGCTCAATAATAAACTATGCGCTCAATAATATGCGTTCAGCAATATGCGCTCAATAATATACCATATGCGCTCAATAATATGCGTTCAGCCATATGCGCTCAATAATATACAATATGCGCTCAATAATATACAATATGCGTTCAGCAATATGCGCTCAATAACATACGCTTAGCAATATATATGCTGCGTTGTGCACCTATCCAAGGGCGCCTATCCGTGTGCGCCTATCTGTGGGCGCTCAATACCTGAACCAGGCAGACAAAATGGCGACCTCCACGGCGTGCTGCATGCAGGCACCGCCGCCGCCGATCCTCGTACCTCAGAGACCAAAAGTAAGAGATGTACGCCTTACCTGATCCTCGGCGCTTCCCAGCTGTAACCCGGGCGGTCTCCGGCTGCGGGGGGAGAGGGGGAATACCTTCACCACCGCGCTCGAGGAATTGCACCCGCTGCCTCTAAGCCGCCGAACTCGTCTCGCTCGGGGCTAAGTCCACGCCGGGACCGAGGCGCCTCTCAGTCCGGCCCGAGCCCTTCTCGCTCGGAGGCTAGATCCCTTCCGCGATTCGGCCACCGGACCGAGGCCTAAAACCTCCGAGGGACCACGGAAATCACCTCGGGAAACTCGACTGGGGGAGGGACCCGAGGGTATCACCACAGGAGTGCGGGGCTCGTCGTCTGAGAAATTTGAAAAGTAGAAAGTAGATTTGGAAAACACGCTCAGCAAACTGCTTTGGAGACGGAAATTACTGAGTTGCTTCACTTCCTGTGGGGGTATATGTACCCGTGCTGACGTCAGATCCATCTCCAACTGCTAGCACGAGCACGCTATACCCACTTGTTCTGAGTCCATCTGGCTACACGCTAGGAAAATTGAACTTTATGATCACAATCATAAATGCTATCGGGCCGATACAGAAAAATGCACTCAGGCCAAGCGCACGGTTAGCCCCCGTTTGGATGCACGTTTTCCACACGCTATTTTTACCCCTTATACAGTAAGGGGCAATAGCACGTGGAAAATGCGCGGCCAACCCCCCCAAAACTAATAGCACCTGCAACATGCAAATGCATGTTGATGAGCCTATTAGTCCCGCGCGATACAGAAAGTAAAACATGCAGCCAAACCACACATTTTACTCTCAGAAATTAACGCCTGCCAAAGGCAGGCTTTAATTTTGGCCAGCACCGGGAAAGTATATAGAAAAGCAGAAAAAAATGCTTTTCTGTACACCCTCCGACTTAATATCATAGCGATATTAAGTCAGAGGACCCAAAAATTAAAAAAAATTTAAAAATCTGCCCGCAGGTTGGAAAACGGATAGTCAATTTTGCCGGCATCCGTTTTCTGAACCCGTGACTGTCAGCGGGTTCGACAACCAACGCCGGTAAACTTAAGTGTCAGCTGTCAAACGCGCTGACAGCCGCCACTTCTGTTAATAAGGAGGCGCTAGGGACGCGGTAGTGTCCCTAGCGCCTCTTTATTACCGCGGACCCTAATTTGCATAGTGTGGTTCTTAGTGAATCACACGCCCAGGAGAGTGGCCTGGGCGCTCGCCGGCTTTCCTGCGCAGTTTACTGTATCGGCCTGTATGTTTGGAGAGAGGTCAACAAGGCCTATGAAGAGAAGCACATCATCCCTATCATGAAGCATGGAGGTGGATCACTGCTGTTTGGGGGTGTGTGAGCTACAGCCACAGCCACACAGGGAATTTAGTCAAAATTGATGTCAGGATGAATGCAACATCTTATCAGAAAATATTGGAAGAGAATTTTTATTCATCAGCCAGGAAGCTGCATATGGGGCACTTTCCAACATGACAATGATCTGAATCATAAGGCCTTCAGTGGCTGGAGCAGAAGAAAGAGAAGGTTCTGGAACAGCCATCACAGTATCAAGACAACATCATTGAGCCACTTTGGGGAGAACTCAAACATACAGTTCATGCTAGACAACCAAAGAATTTACAGGATTTAGAGGCTTTTTGCCAAGAGGAATGGGCAGCTTTACCACAACTATCACAAAAGTCTGCAAGCTGTCATTGATGCAAAAGAGGGCAATTCACAATATTAAGAACCAAGGGTATGCAAACTTTTGACCAGGACCATTTCATTTTAAACATTAAAAATGACAGACGTGTTTTGTCTGATCACTCACGTTTTCTTAAAATGCTACACATCTTACAAATTCTGCCAGGGGTATGTAAACCTATGAGCACAACTGTAAATGTAAACCTTTTTTGGAGAATATTCCAAAGGACCATACAAGAAATATTTCAGGTGGGTTAACTCCTCAGTGCTTTCCCTGACTCTTTTATTTCTTTGGGGGGGGGGGGGGGGGGGGGGGGGAAATAACCTTCTGGGTCCAGGCACTGGAAATCTTCTGTGTGTGTGTTTGTGTTAGTTACCCTTGCTCTTTGGGACAGGTACCTGGACAAAATAGGCAGAACTCGCTGGATGGGTGCTCAAAATAATATTTACTGATATTTATTGAAAGAAAATAAACAGCCCAATTGTAAAAGGGCCACACGCATGAAAAATGGGGGTTACATGAGTAGCTGGGCCCTGCACGCGCCATGCACATTTTAGAACAGGCCCAGCCACACGCATAACCCCATTACGTGCCGAAGTGCCGGGACCTGCAAAAGGGGTGGGCAGGGGTGGACCAGGGTGCTCTTGAACCCAGGAATTTTTATCCCAAACAAATAGTTACATACACCCTCTGACTCAGTACATCATGGTTCCAGGTATTTTTGATAGGTTTATTTAAGCAATAAGAGGATAGATCAGAGAATCAATAAAATCTGATAATGCAGAAGAGTTAGTTACAGATAATAACAATTACTACATACATATAAAGCCTACGTTTTCCAAGGGATCAGTGTGTGCTAGCCTGGGCAGGAAGCTATCTCTCCCTCCTCTAGTTATTCAGTTCTTATACCCTAAAACTGGCAGTTTGTTTGGGATAGAAGAAATGCCTCCTCCCTCCCTGCAAAGTCTCATCAATTCCAAAGGCAGCTTTGTGGCCTTCAGACTTTAGTAATTGTTAATTATTTACTTTCCCATCTGGGAATTACTGGCTTTACAGTTCTCAGATTCTTGTCTGATAGTAAGCATTTTTTTTTAGCAATTCACAATGCAAAACAGTAAATATGAATTCACTTAGAGGTTGGCCTGTGGCCTTCAAACCAGTCTATGTCTGGGTGAGAACTTGGAATCCACTAGGGCCTAACCTCTAAATACATTCTCAGCCAAAGTAATCAGAAGTAATTACATTACATCTGTCTATTCTTGTCTCTGTGGTTTTCTGTCTAGGTATGGTATGTATATGTCTCTGTGCTTGTCTGTATGTTGGGTTTCTATCTATCTGTGGGATGTCCATTTGTGGGTTCGGGGTGTCTGTCTCTCTGTTTAAGTCTGAGTATGGGGTAACTATGTCTCTGTGTAGAGTCTCTTGTCTGACTATTTTGCTCTCTGAGCCACTGGTTGGCAGTGTGGCTGCCTGGTGAATATTCTTCATATATGTATGTATGCATACATATGTATACAATACATATACATATAACAACCTATCTTGGGGGGGAGGGGGGCGGCAACCAATTTCATGAATGGAAGGGGACCATGGCTCAAAATATTTGCTTATCCCTGGGCTAGAGGATGTACATGAAGAAAAGGGATTACTTCTGACTTATTTTTGGTGTAGCATTTATGAATAGGGGTAATCTACCTAGGGCAGCAGTTACTACCCAAGCAACTTGCTGGGCAGATTGGATGAACCATTTGGGTCATTATCTGCCATCATTTGTTATGTTACTGTATCTAATTCTTCTCTTGGTCCCCTTATTTTGTGCCCTTTCACTCAGTCACTCTCCTTTGTTTTACCCCACTCCTATCAAAAGAAAAGGAGAATTGGGTCCACTGCTGCCCTGAACAGTCACAGGAAATATTACCAGCCCCAGTCCAGCCTCCTTTGAGGAGCTCCAGCAGAATATGTTAACAGTAAAAGTAGCAGGCAGTTCTTTAACTACTGAACCAGAAGCTATTTTCTTACGCTGGCTGTTTATTCTTTCCTGTGGTCTCATGCCACACAAATAACGGCAGAATGTGGCTGAAAATAGCAATGCTAGCTCAGAGCCCACCATGCACTGACTCACTCAGTGCCAGATTCCCACATCGCTCTCCTGCTGTTGTGTGCAACTACTGCAGGCTCAGCTAACTGGCTGTACACAATGCACGTGTGCAAGTGCATGCTGGTGCTTCTCCTCACATTAGTGACTTAGAATCACCCCCCAACCCACCCCACCTTTCTTTGCAGGTGTAGCGGAGGGGCAGTCAACTGCTGGCACCCATTATTCCTCCCACCCTGCTGCCCTTTCCCATTGTCCATGAGCTTGTGTCCTAATGCTGTACTCCTGGCCCTCACCTATTATTGGTCAGTGAGAATGGCTACATCAGCACAGGATGCAATTTCAAACATTGCAAAATGCAACACTGCAAACCAGTCTCAGGACTCTATCCCCTCAATCATTTCACTGTTGTGGGGATAGGAGGCTAGATTTGGTTCATAGTTTTCAGCAGTAGACCTTTCACAGCAGCCTGCTTCACTGCAGGGATTCTGGGAAACTATTGAGCATGTAGGGACTGGCCCAGGCTGAACTTTGCCCCTGGTTTATTTCCTCCTCTGCTTGCACCAGTCATTCTCTTCCACTTGCCTGGGTCAGAGTGTTGTTGCAAGTAATTAACACTGAGGTTTTATATTTGCCACAACAATGTCAGCTATAATAATGGTAATCTGGTCTCACGGACAGAAGGTGATTCACCGGTCTACTGAGCTCTAAGAGCAAAATCTTTATTTGCCAATTTCTCATATCTCCCTTATCACCTCAGTGTTAATTACTTGCAACAACACTCTGACCCAGGCAAGTGGAAGAGAATGACTGGTGCAAGCAGAGGAGGAAATAAACCAGGGGCAAAGTTCAGCCTGGGCCAGTCCCTACATGCTCAATAGTTTCCCAGAATCCCTGCAGTGAAGCAGGCTGCTGTGAAAGGTCTACTGCTGAAAACTATGAACCAAATATGCAATAAGTTAAAACAGCTGACCCTAAAGAATCCAAACCTGGAATCTTCTCGGCAATAGGACTTAGCCGCCAACATTACATTCATTGTCAAAAAGCAAGAAAGAGGAACTCCTCATCCAGGAGTCCAGGGACAGACTTCTGCTTGCATTCTCCCAACCCTACTTCATAAGGGGCTCCACCCTTGTTTTCAGTGTGAAAAAAGGGACATTGGAAGAGAGAATGCTCCCATTCTCCTAGCCCTTCAACAGCTGGGACACTAGTGGAACAAGTGAACCCTGAACCAAGCAGCCAGAAGAAAGAAACCACCACATTGTAAAATCGCCCCATCATTGGTCAGGTGATCAAAAAAGGACTGAGTATACAAGTACCAATAGCCATCAATAGTATGCCGACAGAAGCTATTCTGTACAGTGGGGCAAAGGCCACCATTGTCTCAGAAGAGTTATACTGCTGGATTCCTCAGCCAGAAGACATCGAAACTCAGCCTATGACCATGCAGAATGCACAGGCTGGTAATGTGATGAAGGCCCAACAAGGAGTCAAGGTGATCCCGAGCATTGCTAACCAGAGGATCCCATGGGAAGTGCTAGTGGCCCCAATCACCGAGCCAGTGTTTCTGGGATTGGACTTCTGCCAAGCTGCAGCTGTCACCATACATGGTGAAGAAGAGTGTTGCTTAGGATAGATACTGTGCTTGCATGCATCACTGGAGAAGCTAACGTTGACAACACTGCTACCAAATGATGTTGAAAGCTGATGCCACATGAGCCAGATGATTCCAGAGAGTGTGTGGTATGGGCAACTGTAGAAAATCTCAAGCCTGAAGCTGTGCTTAAATTGCTGAGCCTGGGGGTGGGCATCACATCAGATAACATGCTGGTAGAAAGGAAGGCAAGAGTTTCCATTCAAGTCTACAACCTGACATCAACAGAGACCTGACTATGACATGGGGATTTTGGAAGAAGCAAACCCTTTCTCGATATTCTCAACCAACAGAGAAATAGATACCAAAGGAGAGGAGAACCCCTCAATGTCGCTTGTCCAATGGAGTGGCATAATGGCTCTTCTTCTTCACCTGGAAAAAACTGGTCACCACTTCTAGTGAGTCCCTCAAAACCAGCCAACAGGACCAGTTGGCATCCATCTTGCTGCGGTACCAGGTCTTGGGAAAATACCTGGAAATGGTACACTACTGATATAGGCAGAGCTGAATCCATTTGATAAACCACCTAAAAGGACCCCCACTACAGTTCCAGGATAAAAAAAGCAACATCTGGAAGACATAGCTGCCAAACCAAGGTTCAGAAAGACCTGAAGGTACTGTATCAGTGGCAGAAGCAGAAGAACTATGTTGCACGAAACAAACAAACTGGAGCCCAGGTTGGGCGGACAGTGATGCTGACAGTTGCCTAGTGGGAGAAACCCTTAGTTCAAGGTGGGTATCCCTAATGGGGCAGAATAATCTCCAGCAGCCACCTGGGAGTCAGACAGTCTATCCTGACTTTTTTTTTTTTTTTTTTTGCCAACTCCACATCCCAATAGTACAAAAAAGGTGTATGAACTGTGAAGGTTGTAGGTTGTGGAAAAGTTTGAAAAAATACTATTGATAATGCTGGTTTAGACCAACACAACATACATGTTTTACAACCAGGGTGCTTTCAGCACTGATCAAGTGCGCCATAGAATAAAGCCACTACTGCTTGATAGGGATGTGCAGCCAAAAATAATTTTTTTTTTTTTTTAGTGTACACTAAATCAAAATAATGCACACTAAAGAAAATTAGCAAGCACTAAAAATGAAAACACAAATATATGTGCCTAATGCCCAGATCCAGGTCAGGAGGCGCTAGGGACACTAGCGCGTCCCTAGCACCTCCTTTTTGACAGGAGCGGCGGCTGTCAACGGGTTTGACGGCCGACGCTCAATTTTGCCGGCGTCGGTTCTCGAGCCCGCTGACAGCCACGGGCTCAGAAACCGGACGCCGGCAAAATTGAGCGTCCGGTTTTCGGCCTGACAGCTGCGGGCCGAATTCAAATTTTTATTTTTTTATTTATTTTTTTAAACTTTTTTTACTCTTCGGGACCTCCGACTTAATATCGCTATGATATTAAGTCGGAGGTGCACAGAATAGCAGTTTTTACTGCTTTTCTGTGCATTTTCCTGGTGCCAGTCGGCGCTAATTTCTGAAAGTAAAATATGCGGCTTGGCTGCACATTTTACTTTCTGTATCCCGCGCACATACCTAATAGGGCCATCAGTAAGGGGAGGAAAACGCGCGTCCAATAGCAGGTTAACAGTGCGCTCCGTCGGAGGATTCCCCTCATCAAGTTGAAAGATCCACTACTGTTATCCTCCATTAACGGAGAGCCCTTACAGGGTGACGTGACATGCCAAACTGTACCAGTTACTCTCTGCACCGGAGCTCTCCATACGGAATCGCTCTCCTTTGTACTGGAAAGGGCCATGCACTCTATTGTCCTGGGGTTACCCTGGTTGCAAGTGCACCAACCCCAATTTGACTGGGCATCCTTGGATCTCTCCCGCTGGGGCCCAGAATGTCACGGGAGGTGCCTTAAGGAAATCTCGCTTATCATTTGCATGCCTACGACTCCAGTGATGCCAGGACTGCCGCCCCAATATGCTTCCTTTGGAGATGTATTTTCCAAAGAAGCAGCTAATATTCTTCCTCCACATAGGCCCTATAACTATGCCATAAGACTGAAGCCCAATGCTGAGCCACCGAAAGGACGGGTGTACCCTCTCTCAGCCATTGAGAATAAGGCAATGTTGGAATACATTGAAGAAAATCTCCAGAAGGGCTTTATCCGACCAAAGTCGCCAGCCAGCGCAGGCTTTTTCTTTGTGGGGAAGAAGGACGGTACCCTGACCATGTATCGATTACTGAGGTCTAAATGAAATCACGATCAAAGACCGTTACCCCTTGCCGTTAATCTCGGAGCTGTTTGACAGGCTGCAAGGGGCCAAGATATTTTCAAAGCTTGACCTGAAGGGGGCCTACAACCTCATTCGCATTCGGAGCGGCGATGAATGAAAAACAGCCTTCAACACGCGAGACAGCCACTTCGAGTATCTAGTAATGTCGTTCGGGTTGTGCAATGCACCCGCCATTTTCTAAAATATGATGAACGACATCTTGCGGGACCTGCTGTACAAGAATGTTGTGGTCTACCTGGATGACATACTAATCTTCTCCCAGGATTTGGACACCCATATTGCAGATGTCAAGCAAGTACTCCACCGTCTTCGTGAACACCGGCAGTACGTCAAACTCTTTAAGTGTGAATTTCACAAAGACTCAGTGCCTTTTCTAGGCTACATCATGTCAAAAGGCGGCTTCCAAATGGACCCTCACAAACTTGAAAGTATCAAGAACCGGGCCCAACCTACCAGCCTGAAGGCTTTAAGGAGATTCTTGGGGTTCACCAACTATTATCGAAGCTTTATAAAGAACCATTCTTCTTTAACCGTACCCTTGACTGCGATGACCCGCAAGAGTGCCAACGCTTCAAAATAGCGGAGGCCATTTCCGCGTTCGAGAAATTGAAGACTGCCTCCACAGAACCGTGCTTGCAGCATCCAGACCCAAACAAGCCCTTTATCGTCGAAGTTGATGCTTCAGATGTGGGTGTAGGAGCTGTGTTTAGCCAAACAGGAGACTCGAAAGCCTTACGTCCCTGTTCTTTCTTCTCACGAAGACTTTCTCCAGCCGAGAAAAATTATGGGATCGGCGATAAAGAGCTCTTGGCAATAAAGCTTGCATTCGAGGAATGGTGGTCTTGGCTCGAAGGCACTCAACATCAAATAACCATATTCATGGATCATAAAAATCTAGAGTATCTCCGCCACGCACAACGTCTGAATTACAGACAGGCCAGATGGTCCTTATTTTTTAATCATTTCGATTTTGTGTTGAAGTACCGCCCTGGAGATAGAAACACCAGAGCAGACGCATTGTCACGCTCCTTTCATTCAGAGGATGTGCCTGATGAGCCACAGCACATAATTGACCCGAAGAAGATCTTCTTGGCAGCCATTCAGTCTGTACCCGCTGGTAAAACTATTGTTTCTAAAAGACTTGGGAAGAAAGTGTTCTTTTGGACGCATGATTCCAAGCTGGCTGGCCATCCTGGCCAACGCCGTACCCTGCTCAAGATACAGAAGCTGTATTGGTGGCCTACCATCAAAAAGGATACCTATTCCTACATGGCATCCTGCACCAATTGTGTTAAGAACAAACCTGCTTCTGGACAACCATGGGGTCAGATGCAACCACTGCCAGTTCCGGAACGGCCCTGGTCGCACATCACTACTGACTTTGTAGTCGATTTACCTTCTTCCGGAGGAATGAATACCATCTGGGTGACAGTGGATCGATTTATCAAGATGGTACACTTTGTGGCGCTCCCTGGCATACCTTCAGCCTTGGAGCTTGCAAAGCTCTTCATAAAGCACATATTCCGCCTCCACGAACTACCTTCTCACATTGTATCTGACCGTGGGTCCCAATTCACGGCACGATTTTGGAGGGCCTTGTACAAATTGTTTGACATCTCTCTAGACTACACCTCAGCCTATCATCCGCAGTCGAATGGCCAGATGGAACAGATGAATCGAACCATGAAGCAGTTTATTCGAGCTTATGTCACGTCCCGACAGAATAACTGGGCCGAATTGCTTCCATGGGCTGAATTTGCCATCAACTCTCATCCAGCAACATCTACTGGATTGTCACCTTTTGAAGTGGCTTTTGGACGTTCCCCAACACTACCACTTCCACTGAAGCTCTCAGTGATGTCCCCAGCAGTTCAATCCACTGCTGATGATATCCATAATCTGTGGGTTCAGACAAAGGACATGCTAATCAAAGCGAGTGACCGTGCTAAGAAGTACTACGATGCACACCATTTGCAAGCTCCAGTCTTCAAGCCAGGAGACAAGGTCTGGTTGTCAACCAAGCACCTCAGACTTAAACTACCCTCTTCTTGGTTTGCTCCTCGCTACGTGGGACCATTCCCAGTCCTTCAACGTATTGGCAAAGTCACCTACTGTCTGAAGCGACCACCTGGTCTCAACATCCATTATGCTTTCCACGTTTCACTTCTGAAACCACTCATACTCAGCGAATTTACTTCCAAATCTCAAGACCCACCTGTCATCAATGCAGAAGACGATTTAGAGTCCAAAGTCGAAGAGATTCTGGATGTTCGAAAAAGAGGCAATACTTTTGAATACCTTCTATCATGGGAAGGTTTCGGCCCCGAAGAAAACTCTTGGGAGCCTCAGACCAATATTCTGGACAAAGATGCTTCGTCAGTTCCACATCGCCCAACCTTAAAAACCCAAGCCTGGTACCGGAAGAGATCGCCCTTTGAAGGGAGGTACTGTTGCGACCGTCGCTGCCCGACGTCTCCACTCCGCCCACCTTACCTCTTTGGCGACTCCTTCTTTGGTTGATGGAAAGTTTGGCTGCCACGGTGTCATTTTGCCGACCTCCTCCGGCATCCCCGGACCGGCTAGACGCTGCCTTCCACCATGTTCTCCTGAGGCCTAAGGGCGCATGCGGCGCGGCCCCGACTCAAGTACCAGCTGTGGCACGAACCTCAGGGGCGTCCCCCTGAGATGTTGTCATCATCGCCAGATATTTAAGGTCTCTTGATTTGCTAGCTAATCGAGTTAGCAAAGGGTTTCCTATCTAGCTGCCTCCAGGTATCGCTGCAGATAGGACTCGCTCTCCTCTTACCTTGCAACTCTGCCTCCTCGGACTTTACCAGGGGTACCTGCTCCTCGGGGGCCTCGTTCTCTCTCTTGCTTTTCAGGTCGCAGTCTGGAACCGGTACTCGCTCCTCGAGGGCCCACGTTCCCGGACCTGCTACTGAACATAACTTCTGCCAGGAAGTCACCGCTGCCTACAACGCCAGTGAGTTACCATCTCTCTCTCAGAGCTTTCCCTGGAACTAGGTACTTGCTCCTCGAGGGCCTACTTCATTCCAGCTCCTGGGCTGTTCCAAGAGACTATTATGTGAGTGTTACCATCAAGGTTCTGTTCCTGAACTCTGCCTACTCACTGTCTCAGTTTCTCTACAGCTCAGCCATCCTGGGATCGCTGTTCCAGTGCCTGAGGGACTACAGCCCAGCCGGGCTCTTCCAGCTCACTACTGCCACCTCTGGTGGTTCTTTAAAACAGTTTAATAAAATAACTAGTGTGTGTCTGTCTCCCAACTCTGAACCTGACCAGTGGTCCCTCTCGGGATCTTCCCTCATGGGCGTGGTCATCTGCCACCGGCCCAAGGATCCACCCACAATTATCACAAATAATAACATAAAGCCTGGGTCTGAGCACTGTTAAAATTCACCCCATGTGCTGTGCAGCAGCCACTACTGTCTGGAATGAACCAGTATCCCCATTGGTGAAGCACAGAGAACTGAAACACCTCTTGGTTGGAGAACAGAGAGATTTAAAACTGTGAATAAGCAGACTCTGCCTGCCATACCACTATTATTAAACTGTATATAAGAAATAAAGTGTGTGGGACCCTTCCTTCATGAACCCCCCCCCCTTTGTTACATGCAGCCACTAAACCCTACCATCAGGGGCAGAAAGGGGAGAGGAACCCAAACATGTATCAACAGTGTCCCTGTATAAAGAAATGCAACCTAAGACCCCTGATCTACCCAGAAATTGGGATTCTAAGGGCTGCAATCTGAGGGTTTTCTTGATCGGTCTCTTTCCTTATACAGAGCTGGCAGAGGGTCACTCTCCAGTTTGTGAACCAGAGGGCAACTCCAGTTTCAATGTGTCCTTTAAAAATCAGAAACAGAACAAGGAGGAATAGAGTATCTTTCTACTTAAGATGAGATGAGACAGACTGACTCCTTTCATTTGTTAGCTAGGACCACATGGGGGAGTTTCTATCCCAGAAACTGGGACTCAAGTTGTCTCTTCTCCAAGCTGAACAGCCCTAACCTCTTTAGCCTTTTCTCATAGGGGAGCTATTCCATCCCCATTATCATTTTGGTTGCCCTTCTCTGTACTTTCTCCAGTCCAACTATATCTTTTTTGATATAGTGACAAGAATTGCACATAGTATTCAAGTTGCAGTCTCACCATGGAGCAACAGAGAGGCATTATGACATCCATGATTTTATTCGCCATTCCCTTCCTAATAATTTCTAACATTCTATTTGCTTTCTTGACTGCCAAGCACACTGATCTGATAATTTTAATGTATTATCCACTATGATGCCTAGATCTCTTTCCTGGGTGGTAGCTCCTAATGTAGAACCTAACATCATGTAACCACAGAAAGGGTTATTTTTCCCTATATGCAACATATTATACTTGTCCACATTAAATTTCATCTTCCATTTGGAAGCCCAATCTTCCAGTCTCACAAGGTCCTCCTGCAATTTAATACAATCCACTTAAGATTTAAGTACTTTGCAAAATGTTCTGCCATCCACAAATGTAAACACCTCACTCATCGTGCCCCTTTCCATATCATTTATAAATTTATTAAAAAGCACCGGTCCTAGTGCAGGTTTTTAACCTGACTGATAGCTGGATCTATTCCTATATACCAGCTTCAGAGTCTGCTTTCTTATTTTTATTTATTTATTTAAAAACTTTTCTATACCGTCGTTAAGTTAGATAACCATCACAACGGTTTACAGCAAGGCACGCTAATGAAAATGTGAGTGGTATAGATTACAAATTAATCATGTGCCATCATAGTGCAGTAACAATTCATTAAAAAAAACCCCAGTGTGTGTAAATTAGGTTTGTCTGTTGGGATCATATTAGGCGGTTTGAATTTAACATTAATGTGCATTTGTAGCTTACAAGTAACTACTTTTAGTTTGGTGCGTCCTTATCAGTCAACTGTTTTTTTCCTTCTCTTTATCTTAGCCACCTCTTTGTTTCAAGCAGTGCCAGCAAACTTTATTAGTTGGTTTAACAAGGACCCTGGCGACCAAAACTTGTGACACCTCCAGCCAGCATGACTTCGATTAATCTCTCCTAGTGGGCAGGCCCAGTAGACTGGTGTTTTTATTTACCTTCTGAAGGCAAAGAGTCTGCTAACACTCATGAGAAAGAATACTCTATAATTGACAATACATTTTTTGTTTTTTTTCTAATGATAGTTTTGGACTCCCAAAAGGTTGGAAGCAAGAAGAAACTGGTTTTCTGTTTAACAAAGAACATAATGAATACTGGCCAGTAGATGTATATTATGATGCAATAGGTGATAATACATATGCATAAGAAGAGGGATATGTGAAAAATAATGAAAAAATGGGTAACTTCTTAGCCTTATCAAACATATCAGTGACCAATTTTAATGATTCAGATGAGAAAAGTTATCTAGACCCCCTCTTTCACAGTCGTTGAGTTTTAAAATCTACATGAGATATCCAAATGTAATACGTGATTTCACAAAGAATTAATCATATATTCTTTACCTTAATAATAGATGGGATAAGGCAAATAGGAAAGTTTTAACTTCTATACAAGCAGTTAAAATATACAAATAATGATTATCTTGGAAGAGATTGTGCCTAGTGCAATGGATTATTATTTTACATTTGGATGTGGAGCTGTTGAGATAATTTAAGAAAATTGTGGCACACCACAGTATTAATTCAGCCTGTGTCAGCAACACGAGCAAGAACTCGGCGACTGCAGGCTGCATTAGAGGTTGACGCTTGGGAGAAGAGAGGGTCACATCACCATCCTGGGAGTCCCGATCACCTCAGACAAGGCTCCAATGGATGTATCCTTCCTCTCTGATTCCTCAGACCCACAGCTCAATAGCATCTGCTGACCAGGTAATTAATAGACCAATTCAGAGGGGAACACTTTCAGACTACAGCAGAATTGCTTAACTGTAACAGGTATTCTCTGAGGACAGCAGGATGTTAGTCCTCACACATGGGTGACATAGTCAGAAGAAGCTCCGACGTGGAGAAACTTATGTCAAAGTTCCTAGAACTTCGACTAGGCAGACTGAGCATGCCCAGCATGCCCTCTACTATGCATCCAAGTGGGGTCCCCTCTTCAGTCTCGTAACACAGAATTATGATTACAATAAAAAAATAGGAGAAACCTAACTCTAAAAGATGGCAGGTGGGTTTCGTAAGGACTAACATCCTGCTGTCCTTGGAAAATACCCGTTACAGGTAAGCAACTCTGCTTTTTCCATGGACAAGCAGTTTGGTAGTCCTCATACATGGGTGAATCCCTTCTCCTTAACACAAAAAGGGGACCTAACCAGGTGCCAACGGCACAACACACCAGTGCTGTTGGTAACAAGGGGGGGGGGGGGGGGAAGAGACAGCCTGAACCCAAACAATGGGCCCTAGGTCAGGAGAGCTGGGTTCTACACCTCAAATAGGTTGTGAACGACAGGACTGATCAAACCTACCGTTGCGTCGGTCATCTCTATGCAGACAGTAACGCGATGTGAATGTGTGGAGAGAATTCCACATCACAGTCTTGCAGATCTCCTCCCATGGGAACTACTCACAAGTGGGCCACCAATGCAGCCATGGCTCTGACAGAATGAGCCTTGACACGATCCCCAAGGTGCAGTCCCACCTGAGCATAATAGAAGGACATGCAATCTGCTAGCCAACTGGATAGTGTCTGTTTGGCAATGGCAACGCCCAACCTATTCTTATCAAAAGAAATAAAAAGTTGGGTGTACTGTCTATGGGCTTCTGTCCACTCCAGATAGAAGGCTAAGGCTCAATTGTAGTTCAAACTGTGCAGTGCTCATTCGCCTTGAGGCAAATGGGGCATGAGAAAGAATATTGGCAGGATTAACTGGTTAAGAAGGAAATCCATCACCACCTTAGGTAGGAACTTAGGATGCATACGCAAGACCACCTTGTTGTGATAAAACTTAGAATAAGGTGGATAAGTTACTAAGGCCAGGAGCTTGCTGACCCTGCGCACTGAGGTGATCGCCACCAAAAATATGACCTTCCAGGTCAGGTACTTCAAGTCATAGGTGTGCAGCAGCTCAAAAGGAGCTTTCATCAGCTGAGCTAACACCACATTGAGGTCCCACAGTAGAAGGCCTTAGTGTAGGCTTCGATTGAAGCAGGCCCTACATGAAACATGCAACTATAGACTGTACAGAGATGGGCATACTATCTACACTGTGGTGGTGCCGATTGCATTAAGATAAACTAACAGAGTTGGTTTTTAAGCCAGCCTCCAATAGGTGTAGAAGATAATTAAAGCAGTTTTTGTGTGGGGCAGGAGAACAGATCTAGAGCCTTCTGCTCACACCACATGGAAAACCTCCTCCACTTCAGTCCATTGAACTTTCTAGTACAAGGCTTTCTAGAAACAATCAGTACAAGAGGTACATCCTCTGAAAGATCAAGCGGCTGCAGGATTAACTTCTCAACATCTAGGCTGTGAGCAACAGGGCCTGGAGGTTAGAATGCCACAGCCTGCCTTGGTCTTGCGTGATGAGATCTGGGGAAGTCCCCAGACTGATCAGTTTCTGGATGGACAACTCTCACAGGAGTGGAAACCACACCTATCTTGGCCAATAAGGGGCCATGAGGATCATAATCCCTCTGTCCTCGCAAAGCTTCAAGAGGGTCTTCACCACTAAGGGAATTGAAGGATACACATACAGAAGATTCTTGCCCCAATGATGGGTAAAGGCTTCAGAGGCTGGTTTGCCGTCTGACCTGTACAGGGAGCAGAACCAAGGCACCTTCCCTGTTGCAGGGGGACGCAAACACATCTATGTCCGGGCTCCCCCAGAGTCAGAATATTTGATTTGCTACTACCTGGTCCAGGGATCACTCGTGGGGTGTGAAGGCTCAACTCAGCCTATCCGCTACTACATTCTCTGCCCAGTCAAGTACATATTTCTGAGGACCATCCCATGCGAAAGGGCACACAACCAGATCTGAACCGCTTCCTGACACAGAAGGTACAATCCCGTGTCTCCCTGCTTGTTGATATTCTACATGGCTACCTGGCTGTCTGTCTGTCTGGATCAGGACAACTTTGCTGGACACCCTATTTCTGAAATCCCATAGTGTTGTGCACCTGATCGCTCTGAGCTCCCGAAAGTTGATTTGACTAGAACATTCCTGAGCAGACCACAGGTCCTGGGTGCCGAGCACATCTACATGATCTCCCCACATCAGGGTAGATGCATTCGTGGTTAGCACAGACAATGAGTCCTTGAGAAATAGGGAGACTTGGTTGCAATCCTGGAGGCTCTGAATGGCCAAGTGCCACTGTGACCTCAGGATTCATTGGGCTCTGTGCATGTGTAAACGTGCCAAGGTAGTAAACATATGGCCCAACAGCCTCAACATATGCCACTTGCTGTCAATGTTGAACCTCTGCTGCAATGGTCACCAAGGGAAAAGCCCTTTGATGAGGCAGAAAGGCCTTGGCCTGAGCCTTGTCTAGCAGGGCTCCTATGAAGTCCAGTTGAGGTAACAGGCTGAGATGGGACTTTGGGTAGTTAAGAAAGAACTATAGTCACTCCAACACCCAAATGGTCAAGTGCATGGACCTGAGAGCTCCTGCCTGAGACATGCTCTTAACCAGCCAATCATCTAGGTACGGGAAAACATGCACTCCCAGTCTGAAGTGTGCTGCCACCACGGCCAGGCATTTTGTTAAGACCCATGGGGTGGATGCAAGCCTGAATGGCAACATCCGGTATTGGAACTGCTGATATCCCACCACGTATCAGAGATCTCGTTATGAGTGTATGCATCCTTTAGGTCAACAGAGCATAGCTAGTTCCCTTTTTGCAAAAAGGTAATCAAGGTGCAGAGGAAAAACATCTTAAATTTTTATTTTTTTAGGAACTTGTTCAAGGCCCTTAGATCTAGGATAGGATGGAGTCCTTCTGTTCTCTTTGGAATCAGGAAATACCTGAAGTAGAATCCCTGCCCTCTTTGCGCTAATGGGCCACAGCAGTCGAGCTCGTACATTAAGAGGGAGGACAGCTCCATCAGAAGTATCTCCTGATGCGCTACCGACCCCCAATATGGGTACAGAGGGCAATCTGGCAGAACACCCAATAGATTTAATTGGTACACGATAGACTTTGGACAGAACCCACTGGTCTGAGGTTACACTGGACCACTGGTTCGCAAAGCCTGCCCTGGGTACGGGTGACTGGCTTGCGCTCCCTGTGGCCCAGTCAAAACCTTGTCCCCGGAGATGACTGAGGAGCTGGCTGGGGCTTGGGAGCTCTCTGCTGCCTGGGACAGTCACAGAAATCCTGATGGTGTTGACAGGAACAAACAGACGGAAGATAGTACTTTTGGAAAACGTCTTCCTTGGACCTGTCTTGTCGGCCTCCTGGATGAGAACAACAGTTGTTGGAGAATTTCATGCTGGTCCTGGAGTTAGGCCACAGAATCCCTCACTCTATCACCAAAGAGTTTCTCTCCAGTACATGGCACATCAGTGAGTCATTCCTGTACCTCTGGTCGTAGATCCAAGGCCCGCAGCCATGCCATTCTGCAGGCACCAATACCCACTGCAGAGACACAATGCTGTCTTGAAAACTTCGTAGGTAGCATGGACCTCATGTTTCCCGTATTGATTCCCTCAGGTTGTTGATGCACACCTTGTGCATCAACAACCTGAGGGTGTCTTGCTGTTATTGAGGCAGCTGCTCAGCCACTACCTGCACTTGCTTCCAGATTTCTCACGAGTACTGGCTCATGTAGAGCTGGTAGGCAGCGATGCGGGCAATAAACATGGCGCCCTGGAACACCTTCCTCTCAAGAGTGTCCATCACTCTGTGGTCCTTTACCGGGTGGCGTCAAGGAATGGGTGCAAGAGCGCTTGGCCCTCGAGGGCAGATTTGACCAACACCCACTAGTGAGGCAGCTGACGCTTATCGAATCTAACAGCCTTCTGGACAAGGTAGACCCCCATCTGTCTTCTTATTAACAGGAGCCATTGTGAGAGGATATTCCCATATCCTCAGCAGCAACTCCTTAAGGATCTCATGTACCAGGACTGCTACGATCTCCTTAGGAGGCTCCACAAACTGGAGGATCTCAAGCATTTTGTGCCTAGTATCCTCCTCAGTCAAAAGTTGAAATGGGGTGGCCTCCACCATCAACCCTCACAAACCCAGCGAAGGTCAAATCCTCAGGTAGAAACATCCTTCGCTCATCTGGTGGAGAAGTGTCTTACGGGAGACCATAAGATTTCTCAGGGGACTCCACTGGATCATGCCCCAGAGGTCATTGTAACCCTCATTCTCACTGTATGCCAGGGGTGGGCAATTCCAGTCCTCGAGGGCCACAAACCTGTCGAGGTTTTAGGATATCCTAATGAATATGCATGACAGATTTGCATACAACTGAGGCAGAGTGCATGCAAATCTCTCTCATGCATATTCATTAGGGATATCCTGAAAACCAGACTGGTTTGTGGCCCTCGAGGACCGGAACTGCCCACCCCTGCTGTATGCTATAGAGGATGGAGCCTTAGTGCTCTGCCTTCATTCAGAGATGCAGGTACTGGTAGAGCTGGACGGGGAGCTACAGGCCTTGATGTCTCTTCCGACTCTGTGGAGCTTCCTCCTCCTCGGAACCAGCAACGACAACTATATCAGAAGGGGGAGGCCTCGGTGCCCCGCTGCCAGCTGGGTCAGTAATGCACCAATGAGCACGTTGAGCTTCTCCAGCAGCAATAGGATGACAGGCAGCATTGGTTCCGGTGCCTTCGGTGCCACAGGCCCGATGCACTGCAGTGCCTGATCCACCGCCAGCTGGACCTCTTGCTCCAGCTCCTCCTCAAATGTTGTCGATACCAACACCTAATGGGAAGGAAGGAAGAGTGGCCAGATCTTCAGACCCACGAGGTGGATCAGCGATTGACAAGGGAACGGTGGAGACCATCACGGACCCCCAGCACCGACAGAGGATGGGCTCTCCTCTCCGCGGGGTCGCTTTGGGCCCATTGCAGCAAAAGCCTTCCAGGAACTACACTGGACATATATTAAGGTAATGTATACTTTTAAATTTATTATATCTGCACTTGCTATCCTGCCTCTCTAATAACAAACTTTGTTAACAATTAGTTTACTATGCTAATTCGTTAATATTTTAATCTATTTAATGATATTATGAAACCATGTATTTATTTCCTTCTTTTTGGAAATGCAAATATTAAATTAATATTTGTTACCTACTGTAAACCGGTTTGATATGTTCACATGAAAAATTTGGTATATAAAGAATTTTAAATAAATAACTAAATAAACATCCTCGTACCCTGCACTGATGGGGACAGATGCTGATACTTCTTAGGCTTCCCTCGATGCTCAGCCCGGTCTTTCCCTGGTGCCGAGGCCGAAGATGATGAACCCGGCATCCTCGGCCCAGAAGAAATCGACAACGGTCGGTCTCCAGCACTCCTATCCTGCTGATGTCAATAGTACAGTGTCCATCGGTGAGGTTCTAAAGTCCATCGATGCTGATGCCTCAAACTTCCACGACCTGAAGAGGTGTTCCATCTTGTCGAATCAAAGCCAATGTCCCTTTTAGGGTCATCTGGGTCCATAAGTGGCAACCTCGGATGTCATGCGATGCCCCCAGGCAGAGGATACATATCTCATGAGGATCAGCGATAGACATGGACCTCGGGCACCGGCAAAAACCAGATCTGGCCATGACAGGGCAAAACAAAAGGGCTGCGAAGTCGAAAGCAATAGCAGTAGGCATCGATGGACAGCAGGCACAGAGGCACCGCTACCACAGTGGGAATTGACCGTGAAAGGAAACTTACCTGAAACACTGAAAACCCTGACTAGAGACAATATGGGGAGGCACCAAGTGACCTGGCGACAGAATTGAGAAGATAAAACCATGAAAAAGCGTGAAGAGAGAAAGATTTCCACAAGGCTAAAACCAGCCAAAGTGAGCTCAATCACACCGCGAGGCAATCAGCTCCATGGAAAAGAAGAGACTGAAGATGGACCCTGTGTGGACACATGGTATAGGGCATATTCAGTGTGCCTAGTGAAAGTTCTAGAAACTTTGACATAAGTTGTCCACACAAGACTTCATCTGATGATGTCTCCCTTGTGTGAGGACTACCATCCTGCTTGTCCTCGGAGAACGTTCCCTTTGGAAGGCATTATTCAGGGGCAAATGAGAGTAGCAAATGCCATCATCTTAGATTCCTCCCCCATCTTCACAGTTATTTTTGAGATAGATGAGTAAACCAGAAAGAGAAAAGAATATATGGCTGCTGAGTAAATTAAAAATGCCCCTGAAGCAGAGGCTGAGGCTTTAAAACATATGTCAGACATAGGCATGACTTTTTAAAGGGAAGTAAACTTTATATTTGAAAGTGAACTTTATGTTTTTAAATACAAGTTTGAAAAAATGTCTTGCAAAAACTAATTTTCACTTGGGACCTATGATTATATATGTAAACACATGCAAGCTGAAATTTGATACTTGATGCTTTTAAATCCTTTTATGAAAGATATACAAAATGTTCATTGAATGCTAGTGATAATTTGTGCATTCATATAGCGACTCTTTTATTGAGTATAAGGTCTTCATTTAGTCTGCCAACTTGGAGCAGAAAGATGCTCTAACGCAGGGGTCCTCAACCACCGGTCTGCGGACCAGGACCGGGCCGTTGGGGGTTTTTTGCCACTCTCCGGCGCCGCTGCAGACCAGCACTAAACACTGACAGTGTGCTCTGCGGCGGCTCAGAGCACACTTCGTGGGGTGGATGCCGCCCGCTGCCCCGCCCTGCATAATGTTCTCTGCCGGGAGCCGTGACATTTAAAATGTTACTCTTGCATCATGCTCCCTTCCTCTCAGCGTACACGTCTAGGTCTTGGCAGGGCCGGTGGAAGCACTAGGCGAACTAGGCGATCGCCAAGGGCGCCGAGCATTAGGGGGCACCGAGCCATAGATGGCCACCGGTGGACCTCATCCCACTGGCGGCTGAGAGGTGAACTACTGCTGTGCTGTGTGCCGGACACACACAGCAAGAAGATCAACAGGGCCGTGGTGGAGCTCACGTCACCACGGCCCGAAGAAAAAGGTTGCATCTAAATGTGCAGGTGCTCCTCCTCCTCTTCCTCCTCCTTCCTGCCCGCGCAGCCCCAGAAGGAGGAGAAGCATCAGCCACAGCAGGTGCTCCTCCTCCTTCCTGCCCGTGCGACCCCGGAAGAAAAATCTTGCCAGAGCCGCACGGGCAGGAAGGAGGATGAGCATCAGCCGCTTGCAGAAGAGGAGCAGTGCGGCCCGAGAAGACCAGGGCCGCTGCAGAGCCCATCCAGTGGTGACCCGTAAAGAAGAGGCCCAGAGGTGAGAGAGAGGCTGAGGGCCTGTAGAGTGTGTATGTGTGCGTGTATGACATGAGTTGAGAGATTGTGTGTGAGAGTGAGTTGAGAGACTATGTGTGGGAGTGAAGACCTGAATGTTTGCAGAGACAGCATGTGAGAGCCTGTGTGTGTGTGAGAGAGACAACATGTGACAGTGAGAGCCTGTGCTTGAGCAAGACAGCATGTGCCAGTGAGAGACTGTGTGTATGAATGATAACCTCGCCCCCATATGACCAAAGCCCTGCCCCTGCCCCACCCCGCCCTGCTGGACCATGGAAAAATGGTCTTGCTTGAAGCTGGTCCCTGGTGCAAAAAAGGTTGAGGACCACTGCTCTAATGCAGAGGTCCCCAACCCTATCCTGGGGTCCCACCATCCAGTCGGGTTTTCAGGATATCCGCAATGAATATGCATGACAGAAAATTTGCATGTTATGGAAGCAGTGCATGCAAATTTTCTCTCATGCATATTCATTGCGGATATCCTGAAAACCCGACTGGCTGGAGGGCCCCCAGGACAGGGTTGGGGACCACTGCTCTAACACACTAGAATTAACCTTCCACCAGTTCACAGTGCAGAGACATACTTGAAAATCTGGAACCATTTCTCGATCACATACACACAAAAAAACATGAAAACAGGGGCCTGGTTTTGAAAATTACATTAAAGACATTTTCATTCACCAAATTGTTCCAACTGAACTTCAAAACATGAAGTGGATAAAAAGTTTAGCCTTATTATTTTGCTACAAATCAACACATCTGAATTACAAAAAAAAAAAAATCACAAAGACAAGACAGTGAGAGATTTTCAAGTTATAATAAAGGGTCTCTCAAGCTGAACAGTACCATACTATATTCAGCACACTGTATAACAGTGAGATGTGCAGCTGTAAATAGAAAATGCCTCGTTCATCTGCTGTAGAAAATGAATTTGCCCTTTGCTTTTCTTTTCGCTGTGTCCTGGATTTTGTCAGGGAGTCACATTCCTGCAGGAACAGGGCTCTTGTGAATGCAACCAGGGCAACAATGGAGGGAATCATGAATAAATAAGTCACATTCAACACAGAATACATTCTGGCATATTGTGCAAATGTAAACCTGCAAGAGAGGGGAAAAAACAGCAAAGAGAAAAATTTACATGTTATTTAATTTAGAATTTCTATTCCACTTTTCAAGGCTTTTTCAGGCCAATCAAAACAGTACAAAATAGCAAAAATAAAAAAATATTACAGAACAACAACACACTATCAATAAAACAAATCCCTAGCCAGCATGCCGCATTAACCATAACCAAATCCAACACCCTTCTAGTCAGTCAACTCCCAGTTCTATTCCCTCAGAACAATATTATGAAACTGAACACTATTATAAAAGCTAATAAACCCCCTGACCGACTATACATTCCCATCCCCAATTCCCACTTTACCCCAAATCCATCCCTAAAATGTACTCATATTATCCATAGGATACTTTCAGTTAAGTATTTCACTCATTGCCCTCCCCAACTTTAAATTAATGAACGCAGCACATACCTAAGATGCATGCACCGCTCTTTGCTCTCCCTGGAAAATAATCTATGAGGCAAACTACTAAACTGTTTTTTTTCATGTGATATGATTTAATTTATTCTGACCAAGAATGCACTTCCAGGAAACTGATTTGGGTAAGGAACTGGAGGAGGCATTGTGGGACCAATTATATCAACATACAACTAAGGGGGTCAATATCAGCACTGATTCTGAAAAATGGGTACAAAATTCTATAATCACTGGTACTTAACACCAAGCAAATTAAATCAGATGCATCCAGTAGTATCAAAGGACTGTTGGCGAAAATTTGGACGCATTGGTACTTTTTGGCATGTATGGTGGGGGTGTGAGGAGATCTAGGCTTTTGGAAAACTGTAACAAATTTGATGGATGAAGTGTTGAATATAGTGGTCTCACCAGATCCTAAGATTTTTTGTTTTATTCTAAATTATATCTCACGAATGGTCTCCAAAAATTATGAAACTTATTTTGTATGTTTGTATAGTACCTAGATGTGAAATAGCTGTTAGATGGAAGAGTCCTAATGGCCCAACTTCTGACTCACTATTAGGGAAACTGAAGACTATTCATTAGCGGGGGAATTTTAAATCCCTTCGTGCGTGTAAAACCCGGGGTTTATGTGTATAGCTGGGCCTTGTGCGCGCGGCGCACATTTTAGAAGGGGCCCAGCCGTGTGCATAACTCCCGTTACACGCAGAAGTGCCAGGCCGAAGGAAAGGGACAGGCAGGGAGGTGGGGAGGAGCGGGGCAGGAGGCAGCTGGTACAGCAACAAAATAATAAAAACAGAAAGGTAGTAGAAAAGGTTTAGGGGGTGGGGAGGCGAGGGGAAGGGAAAGAGAGATTAGGTAGGGGGAGTAGGGAAGTTCCCTCCCAGACAGCTCCTCCTTAATTGGAGCGGACTGGGAGGGAACTGGAGAGGCCCGATTTCGTCACCGCACGTATGTTTGTAATGTTCGGCCCCCTGCGCGTGCCGAACAAACATCCGCGCACGGATTATAAAATCTACCCCATTATGGATAAATTGACAGTGCTATGTAATGATACGCTGAAAAAATTTAAGACAATCTGGGAGACATATGAGAAGCGGTTTGCTAATAAGATTTGAAGGGGGACTGTTTGCAAGGGTTTCTATTTCATTTTTGATATTTATAGGTTTGAATCGGATTGTACACACGATGCTACTTTATGTTTTATATGTTATGATTACTGCTTAATATTGTATTCTTCATTTAGGGAGGAGATGGGGAATAAGGAGTGAATAGATGGCAAAGTAAAAATGTACCAATTCATTTCTTACAGTGCTACTGTATGCTCAGATATTGTTTTCATGGATTGTTGTATTGTGTTGGTGCATTAATAAACTTTAAATATTAAAAAAAAAAAAAAAGAATGCATTTCCAATAATTTTACTACTGTATGCCCAGAAAAATTAAATTTAGAGGATAATATAAAAAAAACCCCAAAAACGTTTTACAAAAAAACAAACCCCAAAACAGATTTTCAGGTAAACAGATAATACAAGTGAAAACTAAAGCACAGCTGCCTAATAATAGAAGTCTAGCTAGTCTCCTGCATATATGACCAAAGTAGTCTAGCACCTGACGCGGAGAAACAATCCCCTTACCCAAGAGTGAATACGGCACAGTAGTCTTGTTACCTTTTCCTCGTTTTCCTAACAGAGAGGTAGTTTTTAAACAGATGCACCTAAGAACAGTCTGTGCCAAGCGCCAGACATGACTAAGCTCTTACGCCTCAGGATGGCTTGAGAAAAAGTACTGTTCTTCCTCACAGAGCTGAAAGAGGCCCCGACAGGAGCATGCTGCCGTCAGGCACAGGAGGTCGCTGCAATAATTTCATGTACGAGGCAGGGAGTGTGGCCAAGAAGTGGAAAGCACAGAAAGGTGCACATATTGGAAGGAAAAATGATAAACAGAAAGGGCATAATGGTGAACAGTTTTCAGTTAACTTTTACTATGGGCTGGAGAGCAGGACCCCTGAATTTGCTCTTTTCAGTGTCTTCAATCAATGCTATGCTAAAATTAAACTGGCCGTTTTCTCCTGTCCCTTTGGGATTTCGGCTCAAACCGGAACCAGAGCTCAGGATCTGGCACCATAAGCCTGCATTTGCAACAACCCAGGAAGTTTTCCCCTATATTATACCCTTTCCCAATTTACATTTTAGACAAGTCACTGCAGCAAAAGACCTCAGCAGCAGTGGACATAGCCAGAACTGATTTTTAGGGGGGGCCCAAGGTTAACATGGGTGGGTAGGCATTCAGGTCTGAGCCCTACTAGTTGTACTCTTACCCATGAATAATGCCTTAGAGTGCACCTGGCAAAGCATTTCTAAGTAGTCTGTTATGCATTATGGGGTAGATTTTCAAAGGGATACGCGCGTAACCCCCCGCAAACCTACCCCAAACCCTCCCCTGCGCACGCCGAGCCTATTTTGCATAGGCTCGGCAGCGCGCGCAAGCCCAGGGACACGCCTAAGTCCCGGGGCTTGCATGGAGGGGCGTATCGGGAGTGACGCGGCGTGTCGGGGCGTGTCGGGGGCGACGCGGCGTTTCGGGGACGTGACAATGGCCCCTGGACCAGCCCCCGGATTGGAACATGGAGCGCGGCAGCCGGCCCGGCGCGCACAAAGTTACGCCTGCTCAAAGCAGGCGTAACTTTCGTGATAGAGGTAGGGGGAGGTTTAGATAGGGCCGGGGGGAGGGTGAAGGAAAGTTCCCTCCGAGGCCGCTCCGATTTCGGAGCGGCCTCGGAGGCAGGCTGCGCGGCTCGGTGCGCGCAGGCTGCCGATTTTGGGCAGCCTTGCGCACGCCGACCCCGGATTTTAATGGATACGCACGGCTACGTGTGTATCTATTGAAATCCCGTGTAGTCTTGTTCACGCCTAGTGCGCGAACAAAAGTACGCGTGTGCGCAGATTTATAAAATCTGCCCCATGAGTAAAACTTTAAAATATTTTAAATTAATTTCAAGCACTTAACATTAAAAATGTCTTATTAATCTGTATTAATTTTATTGTAGTTTATAAATAAATAAGAATGTCATGTAAAAAGCAAAGAATATAAACATCACATCCAATCATGTAATAAAACAAATATCAATGTATTCTTTCATGAATCCTCTTTCTAAAAAGGCAGAGATCATCATAACTACAATAAAATAGCACTAATCATAATCATAAGAACAAGTGTACAGCAGAACTAGGCCAGATCACATTACAACCCAACATGCAAAAGAAAAACAAATTCAAATTTTGGTATCACCTCAGCAAAACAAAAGCCTTCCACTGCTAAACACTTTGTGAAGTTAACAAATCCCTGCAAAAAATAAATAAATAAAAACCCCTAGAACCTTGCCATACCATACAGGCATCAAACAGCACTTTTATTTATAAAAGGCAGCAATACAAATATTACACCAGGCCCCAGAATACTAATACACCACCTACTGGACAAAGCGAACAAGCTGGACTGGTACAAATCCCTACAGAGAAAATACACACTAGCAGAACTCAGACGGACAATTATTAACAGAGAAATAAGGGACTGCAAATTAGAAACCAAAACATGCAGACAAAACCAAAACAAAGCCTGAGAAACCATACTCTGAACAGTGGAACTCTAAAGAAACAACAAAATACAAATACATAAGAAATGCAGATTCCCAAAGATGGCATATTCCAATTGCTAAAAACAACATTTTTTTTTTTTTTTTTAACCTTTGTCTGATCTTTTCATTTTTCTAATCGGTTGGTCCTGGTCTATTTTTTCCACTTTCCCCTTGTCAGTCTTTTCCTAATTCCTTCTCCAGGGTCACTCTTCTCTTTCGACTTCTCTCTCTTCCTATATTCTTCCCTTCCACACACACACACACTCACACATGCTCTCTCTTTTCTCAGAAACAGGCTCCCACGCGCCTAACAATTCCTAACACTCAGCTCGATACAGTAAAGTGGGGCCGCGGTTACCCTGCTCCTAACCCGCTTTCTACTCACTTTTCGGCCGCGTTAGTCCAACCCGCGATACACTATCCCCTTTAACCCATTCTTACCGCCTCTTTAAATCCCCGGGTAACCCCTTCCGCACGCGGCATGTATATTAGATGTAAACGATCGAATTAGCTATTCCCTCCCATACAGTAACGCGCTCCCCGACTATCGCTATTTTACCCTGCCGTTTTGCCGCGCGTTTAACCTGCTAACTTACCGCCTACCCTTACCCCTGCGTTAGAGGCAGGGGTAAGGGTAGATGGCAAATTTTCCCTCAAAAGAAACCGAAAATCCCCTCCTCCCGAAGCGGCTCGACATGTGGCAACTTACCTTTTGTTGCTTTTCAGCCCCTTCCCTGTCGCCCTCCGGAGGGGGCAGCCGGCGGCGAAAGCAGCACGCAGCGGTCCATCCCCCCCCCCGCAGGTCCTGGCTCGGCAACAGCTAGGGCTCCATCGGCCCGTCGATTTGGGCGCTCCAGCCTAACCTCTGCACAGCTCCCAGACTTTGCCAAAAGATGGCACCCAACTTGCCTCCCCTCCCATTACAGCATCCATAAAATTTATCTAGCACGAGTCTGGAAACCCACCTTACTAGCCCTCCCCCCCTACACAGCACCTAGAAATCTGGTCACGGCGTGCGTCACGCGTGCCCGTCTATGTGCTTTCATTGGCCAGAGCGCCCAAATTGACGGGCGCTCCGGCCAATGAAAGCACGGCAGTCTATGTGCGTTTGGAGGGTATGTATAGGGGAGGAAATGAACTGTGGGTCTGAAGTACGTTTGGATGACGGAGGTTGAATCGCAGGTGATGGTAGTGTTCGGCGTACTTTGGATAATGGGGACAGTGAGAATTGTTAGATTGGGGTACACTGGGCAGATTTCTAGGTGCTGTGTAGGGGGGGAGGGCTAGTAAGGTGGGTTTCCAGACTCGTGCTAGATAAATTTTATGGACGCTGTAAGGGGAGGGTAGGCAAGTTGGATGCCATCTTTTGGCAAAGTCTGGGAGCTGTGCAGAGGTTAGGCTGGAGCGCCCAAATCGACGGGCCGATGGAGCCCTAGCTGTTGCCGAGCCAGGAGAACCGGGACCTGCGCGGGGGGGACCGCTGCGAGCTGCTTTCGCCGCCGGCTGCCCCCTCCGAGGGCAGCAGAGAAGGGAAGGGGCTGAAAAGCAACAAAAGGTAAGTTGCCACATGTCGAGCCGCTTCGGGAGGAGGGGATTTTCGGTTTTTAGGTTTTCATGGGTTAAAGTTGGGATCCACTTCCTGGTGCCTGTCATTTCAAATGTCATTTGAAATAACATTTGAAATGACAGGTACCAGCGCACCCAGGATACTGTATAGGCGCTGTATTAAGCACCTATACAGTAAAATGGGTTGCGCGGGCCTAACGCTTCGCCTAACGCTTCGCAGACGCAGCTTGCATTTGCAAGCAATTTAAATAGAGTATCGAGTGGTATGTGATCAGAACTGTGCGTGCGGCAAACGAGGGTGTGCCGGGCACTGCCGCACTCTTTGTAACGTGGCCTTACTGTATCGATCTGACAGACAGCACACACTGAACAGAGCCTTTCAAAGTATTTTCCACTATATTGACCAGGTCTTTTTCATGGGTGGTAACTAATATGGAATCTAACTTCTCTCTCTCACACACACATACATACAGGCTCTCAATCTCACATACTTTCCCCCTCACACACACACAGGTTCTTGTTCTCAGGCTCCAATCAAACACAAGCCCCCATGCTCTCTCTCTCTCTCACACTCTCACACACACACGAGAAATGAGTCTCAGGCATTCTTTCATTGCCTACCTTGTTCTTGTTCCTTCCCTCTCACTTATCCATCCCCTTTTCCTTCCCTCTCCGCTCTCTTTCCCTCTCACTTACCCCTCCTATCTTAATTCCTTCCATCCCATCTCACCTCTCTCCTCCATTTCCTTTCCTCTCATTAATCCCATTTCCAATCCTCCTTCCCCATTTACCCTTCTCTCACTATTCCACCCTTTCCTTCCCTCTTACCACTTTCCCTCTTACACCCTATTCTCTCAGTCACTTCTCTTCCATTCCCTCTCACTCATCCCTCCCCCCAATCACAAACCTCTCCCTTTTCTTCCCTCTTCCTTCCCTCCCTTCTCAGTAAGAAGGAAGCAGAGGGAAAGGAAGCTGAGCGAGTGAGGCAGCTGGAAAGGTAAGAGATGGGGAGAAGAGGTGAGGGAGTAAGACATTCTCACTCCTCCTCCCTAACTCATCTCCTATGGTCTTCAGCCCACTGGAAGTGATACGCTTGTGGGCCATTTGTCGCCAGGCTTTCATCCTCTTCAGCCCGCGGGGGGTGGAAACCTCAAGAGCAGGTCATTATCACGCCGCCGGGGGTCTGCTCATGTGTCCGTTGGGGGGGGGGGGGGGGGGGAAGATCCCCATGGGCAGGTCAGCACTGTGCTGCTCTGGTATTGGGCAGCTCTGTTTGGATGGGCCTGAGCCCAAAGTGGGTGGGCCATGATCCACCCATGGCTACGCCTCTGCTCAGCAGAGGGCCATACACCAAGGCTCCTTCCAGAATCCTGCAATTATGGGCCCTAGATTTGTCCACTAGGTGTCACCCACTGTATGATGACTCACTCACTCCATGCCTTCCCTTCCCACTCAGGGTTGTGAATGCTGCCTCTGCAGCATTCCAGCTAACCCAGGAAGGGAAAGACCCAAATTGGGATTCAAACCCAAATCTCTCTGGGCTACCTAGCCAGTCCCTCTAATTTAATTTTAAATTAGAATTTTCCAGTTTTGTGCTTGTCCTTGTTTTTCTTTATATTTGTTGTGTTTAAACGTATTAAGCACCTCAGACGTATTTAGACCTGAGTGGTGATGTGTCTCAGACCCAGTACTCAGAACATTATTAAATTAAGAAACCGACTTACATATTGATCTTTCAGTTCTCCTTGACAGCTCTCACAAAACCTAGAAGAGAACAGTTTAAAGCCAATGAAAATTTACACAATTTCTTTAAAAAAAAAAAAAAAGGTTACAGCATACTGGATTAGGGAGGGCAGTTTCTGAAAGCCATTTACCCATGTAAAAGGCTACTACAAGGGTAAAAGGGCTTTTTGAAAACTGCCTACCATTAATTTATTTATACTGCTCATCTTTGCAAAAACAAACCATGAAAAATAAATTTAACTACAAACATTTATTTTATATTCCACCTTCCAGGCACAACAAAGCGGATTACATTCAGGTTCTGTAGGAATACAGCAATTAAATACAAAGACAATCTTAATAAAATATTATTTAAAAAGACAACGTTTCCTAAACGATAAATAATCAGAGATTAATCTGAACTCCTTGGGTAGCAAGTTCCAAAGAACTGGGCCAAATACTGAGAATGAATGCTTCCTAGTCTCTGCAAGCTGAAAAGCAATAGCAGAAGATGTGTGCGTTAACGTACTTGGGTAAAGGTACATATAGAAACATAGAAATGACGGCAGAAGACGACCAAACGGCCCATCCAGTCTGCCCAGCAAGCCCCACACTTTTTTTTTTTCTCATAATTCTGTTAGTCTTGGCTCTTAGTAACCTTTTGGTTCTATTTCCCTTCCACCTCCACCATTAATGTAGAGAGCAGTGTTGGAACTGCATCTAAGTGAATATCTAGCTTAATTAGTTAGGGGTAGTAACCGCCGCAATAAAGCAAGCTACACCCATGCTTATTTGTTTACCCAGACTATGTAATGCTTATTTGTTTACCCAGACTATGTAATTTGTTTTCCCAGACTATGTTGTCTGTATATAGATCCACTTTTCTTCATCCCCCCTGCCGTTGAAGCAGAGAGCCATGCTGGATATGCGTGAATTATCGGTCTTTCTCCCCTGCCATTGAAGCAGAGAGCTATGCTTGATATGTGTGAAGTATCGGTCTTTCTCCCCTGCCGTTGAAGCAGGGAGCTATGCTGGGTATGCGTGAAGTAATATGGTATTCCACAATGCATAATTAAGCTCTGGTATTCGTTGCTGGAGGATAAAGTAAAAGCTGTTGGTGTAGCTGGGTTTAAAAAAGACTTGGAGAAGTTCCTGGAAGAAAAGTCCATAAACCATTATTAAGGTGGACTTGAGAAAATCCCCTGCTCATTCCTGGGATAAGCAGCACGGAAACTATCACCCATTTGGGATCCTGCCAAGTACTTGTGACCTGGATTGGCTACTGCTGGAAATAGAATACTGGGGCTTGATGGACCCTCCCGTCTGACCCAGTATGGCAAATTGTATGTTCTTATATTTACCAGCTTTTTCATGGAGGAGTTCCCAGGGTGAGATTAGGCCAGGAAAGGCAATAATGTGCATAATTTTTCGTTTTCAAATCTACATATATTGATTTTGCCACAAGACTTATTCGCATAGCAAACAGGTGCAAATTTCTGTAGGTACTTTTTCCTTGGACAATTTTTAAAGGCAAAGTACACATGTACTTTCCCCTTTGAGAATCAGTGCAAAATCTATGGATAAAAGTACCCACATCTTTGCAACAATCTGCAGAGTTTTGAAAATTACCCCCTCAATAATTGTAGCAGGTTTATACCAACACTGGTTGGAAATATCACAGATGTATTAAAGGATTCTGGTCAATTACGTTAAGGCAGGGCTTCCCAAACCTGTCCCCCACAGCCACTTAGGTTTTCAGGATGCCACAATGAATATACATGAGTAAAATCTGGGTCTCTAATGAATGCAAACATGCATCACAAATGCATAGCAGATGACAGCAGAAAAAGACCATTGGCCCATCCAGTCTGTCCAGTTGTGTCCATAATAAGGATACATCCCAGCTGCCAGCCACAGAATATAATCACTTGCAAGACTTTTTAATCTAGGACAATCTTTTTTCTCGTCCTCCTTTCTACTCCTGCATCTTGATTTCCCATCTTAGCTCCCTCCAGCACCCACCTTTCCTATGCCTAACCACAAGGCTCTAATAATCTAAATATCCAGCAATACTAAAGCAGCCATTGTCCTAACATTTGGCTTCTTCGGTCTCTTGTATAGTCTGCCAGACAGACCCAGACTCATGAGCACCTGCGTTTCTGCTAGGACTTCCAATTATTACTGAATTTGAGCCTGCGAGACAGAACCAGCTGCTAGTCGATTCTACCATCGCAGTTTGTCCAACAAACCCACCCAATATGGTTGCCACTGTTTCCACTAGGACTTCTAGCATTTCATATTAATCACTTTCAGGCCGATAGTGTAAAAAGTGTGGGAGAACTGGCACTCCACTCTCCTGAAGTGCACCCAGGCACCTCCCCTGGGCACGCGATTCTCTATTTAAATGAGGTGTCGCACTAATAAGAAGGCGATAGGGACAACAGCGCGTCCCTAGCGCCTCCTTATTAGCAATAGAGGTGGTTGTCAGCGGGTCCGACAACCGATGCTCAATTTTACAGGCGTCTATTGTCGAACCCGCTGACAACCATGGGTTAGGAAAACGGACACCGGTAAAATTGAGCGCCTGTTTTTCTAACCTGCTGACTGGCAGATTTTTTTTTTTCTTAATTTTTGCTTCCTTCAACTTAATATCGTTAGGATATTAAGTCAGAGGGTGTACAGAAAAGCAGAAAATACTGCTTTTCTGTACACTTTTCCGGGTTGCTTAGATTTTAACGCCTGCCCTTGGGAGAGTATAAGGGGTAATAGACGTGTGTCGAAAATGCGAGGCCAAACGGGTGCTAAACAGTGCATTCGGCCAAGCGCACCGTACTGTATCAGCCTGTTTGCCATTAATTCTAGCAAAAGACTAATGATGCAACCTTCAGCAGAATTGTGGTATTGTTTCTTGAACAACGTGGCTGAAAAGGGAGCTTTGAAAATCACATTTCTGACATTTTTCATATTCCCATTCAGTGAAAGGGCTGCCACAATACCTTGAACTGAGGATCTGTGTGGTTTGTGCCTGGTCCTCTAAGGCAGAAATTTACAGATTTCTATATTTTTATTTTATACATTTTTGGCATTGGTGGCCTTGAACTGGCAGCAGCATCTTGGCTTAGAGACTAGTCGTGTTTCTGTTTTGCTTCAGAAGACTCTATTCATATTTATTGTGAATATTCTAAAAACTCAACTAACTGCGGGATCAATATCAATATCAATATCAAAATCAGCTCAACAGACATTAATTAAGAGATCCATAGCTCCCACCAAAAGCTGTGAGAGTCTTATAGACATCATACATTCACTACTACAATGTGCTGTGAAGGAAATATTAAAAGAAGTTAAATTAAAGGAAAGGCTACAAAGACCACATGCCTAAGCAGAAAAAAAGAGAGTTGCTACTACTGCCACAAACCTTGCCAATCTCAGAGCAGGGCCAAGTTCTAATCTCACATTAAATGGTCCTTCGGTCTTCAAGGCTGGAAAAAGTAACTGAACCCCTTAGGCGTGCTGTCTGGGATTGATGGGTGCAGGGCGGTGGTGGGGTGAGGTATGAGAAAAACATATACAAATCTGTATCAAGTAGGAAAAAGGGAATTAAAAATATAAACTGATGGATTTCCGGTTATGTGCTGATGAGGACAGGCTGTGAGTAACAGGGCTCCCATTGGGCCTACATCTGGTCTGTTTATATATTAAATTTCATCACAGCATTTAAAATGGCAAGTGACAAGGACATGGATCAGAGCTCCCTGCCTGCTCTCTGGGCCGAGCAAAGTTCAAAAATGGGAAAATGGGGGCCACCATGCCCTCTGATGATGACTGCGAGGATTTGATTGTGGAGGCGGAGGGTGGTTCAGAGCCAGTTTAGCAGTTGAAATTTGGTGGCAAAAATCACACAGCAGCTCAACTCCAGAATGGGCACTGTAGTTAAAAAAAATAAATTGCACAGTTGGTAGAAACAGTGAAAGAAAATTCATCCTGGATCAATAAGGTTGAAATCCGGGTATCCAACCTCGAGGACTTGCTCACTTCGGTGCATGCGAGATTTGATAAAGTGGAACACGTACTCACCTTGGCAACAGCAAAACTAGATGACCTGGAGAACCGTTCCAGACAAAATAATATAAGAATTGTCTGTCAGTCGTCCTGAAAAAGGAAGGTAGCAACCCTGTTCCATGTTCCAAAAAATGGCAGGATGTCCTTCCTCACAAGATCTGCTTGCCTCCCCGTGAAGTTTGGTCTCCACTTTGTGGGTTTTTCCTTAGAATTCTATGCTATAAGACTGAAGGGACCCCCGCGTGGAGGTGTGGTATAATGCATGTTCGGGAATGCCGAGAGGGGCTCAGCCAAAGTTCTAGAAACTTTGACATCAGTTTTCCGTGCCGGACTCCATCAGATGATGTCACCCATGTGTGAGGACTGCCATTCTGCTCATCCTCAGCAAACAAGCATTATTTCTCACAACATACCATAAAGAAATCAGTCCTTAAGCTGCTTCTGACTTTGCGTCCTTTGGAGTCTCATACTGTGACCTCTTGTTCTACAGCAGTGATTCCCAAACATCCTGGGGGACCTCAGCCTGTAAGGTTTTCAGGTTATTTACAATGAATATGCATGACATATTTGCATGCAAATCTCTCTCATGCATATTCTTTGCAGATATCCTGAAACCTGACTGGCTAGTGATCTCCCCAGGACAGATATGGGAACTCCTTATCTAGAGCACTCTTTCCTTTGTACCTGTGTTTTATTCTTGTTATTTTTAGCCTCCAATCTTCTCTCATTACGTCCAACCTTCCCTCCAAGTTACATGCCCTGGTGAATAAATACTCTCTCACAACAAAAATAACCCAATACCACTGTATTCCAGTGTACCGAACCGTTTAGCAACAATATCAACAATAAATGGTACCACAGGTATAGTTTAAACACATTACGTTTGTGCACAACCAAATGTATGTAGGCCCCTTACTTAAAGGGTCTGTATTGTGCAACAGACTCTATTCATGTATAGGGTCACCTTGCTTTAATTTAAATTAACTCTTTTTGATTATTTTCTTTTTATCATAAAATCGATAGTCACACAATCTCCGTAATTGTAAGGAGGGGACACAAATACTCATCTACTCCATGGTAGTTCACCCGACACAGCTGTGTTTCGGACGGAATCGTCCTGCTTCAGGGGGTGTCCTTCGAAGTTTTTTGAGAGCGTCGTAAGGCAGCCTTTTATAAATCCATTGGTATTGCTTCTTCTTTATAATTCAATGCAGTCCCGTTGGGCTGCGTCTGCTCTCACCATCCCCAAGGGCTATAAGGAAATTTCTCCAATGCCATTGTACTAACTTGTGAAATTTCACACAAAAACCTTGTTTTGTGAGCAAAATTTGAAACACACACCTGCATACACGTACAAAAATATGGGCACGTTGCACAATCTTTTTTGTAAAAACCACTTTTGTGAGCAGAGCTTGGTGGGTGGTGCACCCCCTGGTGCTTTACCTTGGCAACCGCGTTACACATGGCCACTGCATGGTGATATCCCAGGTGCCCTCAAACAACACTACGGGTCTGGGAGAAATGGAAGGTAGAACTAGTGGGAAAGAGGTAATATTTTTATATGACCCGTCTTTTTCATAATACTGGTTTTCCAGCAGAATTTCAAAATAAAACATTCCAGGAAGGAGAGCCAAGGGTATTAGTAATTTTGAGCATGTTCATGTCGGCTGCTGCATTTAAGGAATGTTATCAATTGAACCTGCCAGATTTCTTAGCATATGCCCAATTGAGACACTCCCTATTGCCCCAAGCAGTTTCCACCTCATTAGCCATGAGAAAGACCCTATTTGAACATTTGTGTACAGAAGTTGACAAGAAAAAGGGGTTGGTGTCAAAAATGTATTCCATGATTTTGCGTATAGTAAAGGAACCCTTTATATACTCTCGAGCCTGGGAGACCGATTTGGGTTCTACCTTGACCCCTGAAATATGGGACCAAATATTTCTCTCCACTTGTAAATGTTCGCTTTCCTCCTCGCTGCAGGAAAACTGTTATAAAATATTAATGAGATGGTACCTCACGCCCTCCAGATTACACCACATGAATCCTAGAATTGATGATAAATGCTGGAGGAACTGTAATGGGACAGGCACATTTATACATATTTGGAGGGATTGTCCCAGAGTTGCTACATTTTGGTCCCAAATATTACAATGGGTTGAATCCATCTTGGGAGTTCGGGATTTATCCAATGCGGGCCTAGTTCTACTGAATGTGCCTCACTCACATCTAGATAAGTACCAATAACGCTTCTGTCAGCAGGTATTCATAGCTGCAAGAAGTGAATTGGCACTTTACTGGAAGCGTACGGAAGTACCCTCATTGCAACCAGTTTTACATACGTTGCACTTTTACCATAGGATGGCCTCTATTGATGCTTATAGAGCCATCAATTACCCCTCTTTCAGAAGATCTGGAAACCGTTTTTGCAGAAAGGGACCATCCCGCCACCAACCTAATCCTCCCCACCTTAGTAGTGAATGAGGCAGGAGTCCCTGACCTCATTAGCATCCCGTTTGTTCTCTCTCCCCTGCTGTGTATTTACAATATACAACCGAGCGACAAGGCATCTTCCTGTATAGACAATGTCTTCTAGACACTAGCTATTTTTATTTTTCCTTTTCATGTTATCCAAGACCGGACACCTTGAACAGCTTGCTATGTTCTGGGGTGAGGGAGGATGGAAGATAAAAACTATGTTTTGTATAAAGAATGTCAACTTTTCCATATGTTGTGAAGCCTTCCCTGAACAACCAGACAATCACTAGTTGGCCTTCATTCCTACCCGGTCTGGCACTCCGTTTCTCAAAGAAAAAATAAATGGACTCTGAGACATTCAGGTTAAAGCACCGTCCTTAAGTTTTTAACTTGTACACTCTATGGTAAAATTTCTTTTACCGGCCTATCTTCTTTCCAGCTTGTTGCAAGCTTCCAAGTTCTCTCCCCCTGTTGATTGTAACTTTGACTTATTCCTACTTATTGTTATCTTTCGTTTACGTGAATTTGTTACTCTAGTTTTTTCCCTTTTGTTAAATTGTAAACCGATCCGATATGGTAATTTACTATGAAGGTCGGTATAAAAAACTGTTAAATAAATAAAATAAATAAATGAGTGCTGTATAGTTTGATCTTCAATAAAAATTACTACCGTATTTTTTGCTCCATGACGCACCTGACCATAAGACGCACCTAGGATTCAGAGGGGGAAAATTAAAAAAAAAAAAAAAAATTGTGCTAAACCGGCTCTGCGTCTGTGCGTCTTATGGAGCAAATTAGGGGAGTGCATAGCTTTTTTTTTTCTCCCCATTTTGTTTTCAGGTCTGGGGAGGGCCATTTCGGTCCACTCCCCAGATCAGAAAACTTTTCTTTCTCTGGGAACCCCTCCCCCCTAAAAAAAACCCCATCCCAACCCTTTAAATTAATTAACAACCCCCACCCTCCTGACCCACCTCCAAGACCATGCGACTTAATTTACTACAACCCCCCACCCTCCTGACCCCCCCAAAACCTGCCAAACGTCCCTGGTGGTCCAGCGGGGGGTCCAGGAGTGGTCCGGGAACGATCTCCTCGGCTTCGGCCGTCGGCTGCCAGTAAACAAAATGGCGCCAACGGCCCTTTGCCCTCTCCGTGTCACTGAGATCGACCAATAGCAGCGGTCGGTCCCAGTGACACCTCTGGGTGTCTCACTTTTGTATGGAGATGCTTTGGTCTGTGCTTTCAGTGGTTCATAAGTGTTTTTTCCTATCCTCCTTGGATATGTTGGAGGCTTAGTCCACCTTCCTATCTCTTATGAAGACCAAACGTACCTTCATTTTTGTATTCTTCAGGAGCATTTTCAGTTCAGAGTGCTCCCTTTTAATCAGGCCACTGTGCTGCAAGTTTTCATTAAGGTATTAGTGGTGATGGCGGTGTCCCTGAGATAAGAGGGTATGCGGGTTCATTCCTATCTGGACGATTATTTGATCAGGGCCAAGTCTTATCAAGAAGGCATGAAGGCATCCCACAGAAGAGTCCAAGGCTTGAGCTAGGTAGTAAATTTTGCAAAGAGCAGTCTGGTTCCCTCTCAATCACTGGGAGTATATAGGGGCTCTCTTCAATACCAATGCAGGCCAAGTTTGCCTGACAACAGAGAGGATAGTCCAGTTAATTTGTCAAATTAAAAGGTTTATGGCTCTCCCGCCTCCAAATGCTTGAGATTATCTTCAGCTCTTGGCTCCATGGCAGCGACCCTGGATCTAGTTCCTTTGGTCAGGGCTCATATGAGACCCCCTTCAATAGTCACTTCTGTATGGCTGGTCTTCACAGTCTCAGAATTACGATCTCCTTTGTCATCTTCCAGCTGTAGTAAATCAGGGCCTCCAGTGGTGGATTGATCCTCACAGTCTGTTTTAGAGTGTAGATATGTTGGTGGCATCTTGGGTGCTAGTCACGATGGATGCTAGCCTGTCTGGTTGGTAGGCTCACTGCTTACATCAGATGACTCAGCAAGTCTAGTCCCTGAAACTATAGCCCTGGTGCATCATCAGATTGGAAATCAGGACCATTTGGTTAGCTCTATTTGGGTCCTTTCCAACAGTGAGACTGCGATGGCTAATATAAGAACAGATAGGGCGGCACCAGGAGTCAAAGGGTGTCAGAGGAGACAAATCTTCTCTTTCTCTGGGAAGAGGAAAATCTCGTCAACAGTGCACATTGATAGTCAGAACAATGTATACACGGACTTCCTAAGTGAAACTGTCACTATCCCAGAGAATAGGAGCTCAGGCAGGAGGTTTTCCGTCGGATGTCAGAGTCTCATGGTGCCCCTCATGAAGCAAGATACGAGGGGGTGCGTGGATATGGAGGCTCCTTCGAATGAGGGACGATACACCGCTATGGCGCTTAGGTGGACTTTGATGGAAGAAAACGCTAGACCAGAAAGGAATAGTAGATGGAAGTTTTTTAAGCAACTATTCTGGTGTAGCATGAAAGAGGTCGAGTGCTATTAACACACACCAGTGGCAATATCTATGCCATTTAGCTGCATAATTTTTCCTCGTGGACGGTTTCCTTGAAGAAATAAGAATATCCTTAATCTCTATTGGAATTTGAAAGGGAAATACTAAGCTACCTCAAATCTCCATGCTGTCAAGTGAAGGGAGTCGTGCATGGGGTGAAGCAGTGTTCCCTCCTCCTACATTAGAAGGTCTACTCTGTTTGGAAGAAGGATCGGTGATTGTATGGCAACATGCGTGAGGTAGGCGTACCAAGGTTGTCTGGGCCATGCTGCTGCTATGAGGATGAGATCTGACTCGTCTGCTATGCATTTCTTTAGTAGTCAAGTTATTAGTGGGATTGGAGGGAACACATACAATAGGTTCTCCATCCATTTGAGTAGAAAGCGTCTTGCGCTAATCTTCATCTGCTTGGATATAGAGTACAGAATCTTTGTAGCTTTGCGATGCACTCAGTCGCAAAAAGATCTATGTGGGGCATTCCTTACTTTTGGAATTGAGAGTTTGTTACTTCCCAATGAAGCTCCCATTCATGGGGGTGAAAGATTCTGCTGAGGCAATCGGCCTCTGTATTCTTTACTCCTGGGAGATAGGTCGCCTGCAGTTGTATCGAGTGAGCTAGTGCCCATTCCAGTGTCAATACTGATTCCTTGCATATAATCTTTGAACTGGACCCACCTTCTTTGTTTATGTAGAACATAACCACTTGATTGTCCGTGTAAATCATCACTGTCTTGTGCTGAAGAATGTGTGAGAAGGCGTGGACTGCATATAGTTCTAGAAGGTTGATCTGGAATGATCTTTCAATGGGGGACCAAAGGCCTTGTGTTTTCAAGAACAAACCGTGGGCACCCCATCCCTTTGTGGAGGCATCTGTAATTAGAACTATCTGATGAGTTGGTACTCTGAAAGGTGCGCCTGCCTGTAAGATTCCGGGCTTCAATCACCAGTCCAAGTCCGATGACACTGGTTGAGTCAATGTTAGCTTCTTCGACATAGGGTAGAATATTTGCGACCACTGAGACTTCAGACCCCACTGCAAACGGTGAATGTGAAGGCATGTGTGAGGGACTACATACATCACTACTGCCATGTGACCCAAAATGGTGAGAATTTGTCCAGCTGTTGGATGTGGAAGGAGCTTTACTGTTGAGGCCAGGTTCTGAAAGGTGTGAATTCTGTCCTCCGGCAGGAAGGCCTTGCAAAGGTACGTGTTCATCATCGCCCCTATGAATTGCAGGGTTTGAGAAGGGTCGAGATGTGACTTTTCATAATTTATGATGAAGCCCAATTTTTCCAGGCAAGTTATTGTTTGTATTTGGTGGGCATGGATGGGATCTGGACTCTTTGCTACAAGCAGCCAGTCATCCAGGTATGGAAGAAGTTTTATTCCCTGTTTGGGAAGGTGGGCCACAGCTACTGCTAGACATTTTGTGAATACCCTGGGTGGCGAGGAAAGGCCAAATTGTAGATCTTTGAACTGGAAGTGTAGGTACTGACTGAAAAACAAAGGTAGCACCGGGATGAGGGGTGCATTGGTATGTGGGTGTATGCATCCTTCAGGTCCAAAGAACACATCCGGTCATTGGGTTACAGCAAAGGTAAAATGGTTTTCACAGAGTTGTTATTTTGAACCTCTCCAGTTGAAGGTATCGATTCAGGGGCCGGAGGTCCAGAATTGGACGTAAGCCTCCACTCTTTTTGGGGATGAGGAAGTACTGGGAATAAAATCCTTGGAGTTGCAGATGACATGGTAGCATTTGAATCACTTGTCGGTGAAGTAGCAATTGGATTTCCTGAAGGAAAATGGGAACATCCCTTTCCCTTTTTTGGAGCGGAGCTAGGTTTGGTACGGAATTTTAGGCAATAACCTGTCCTTATGATGTTGAGGACCCAATGATCTGATGTGATCCGATGCCATTCTTAAAAAAAAAAAAGGATAGAAGGCAGCCTCTTACGGGTATTTGTAGCTGTGGCTTTTTTAGGCTCAAAACGACAGTTGGGGTTTTGAAGCAATTGGCTATGGCGACTTTGATGTACACAGAGTGATTCCGCCCTCAAGGTTGGGTATTTTGGGACTATGGTCTTATATGGCGGAGTCCTGTAGGAAGAGAAGAGCCTATAGGAGCGTCTAGGGTAAAATGGCTCCCGGTATGGTGGATAATGTTTTGCTGTTGTTTAATCAGAGGGCGCTGCAAGTGACGAAACTGCCACATTTCATTCTTTGAGTTGGGACATCGTTTCCCATAGTTTTTCTCCAAAAAGGGTGTCTCTTGTCTACATGGAAGGTCTGCTAGCTTGTCGTGGAACTCTTCACAAATGGCACTTGCCCAGAGCTATGCTATTCTTCTGCGCAATGGCTGCTGCCGAAGTGTGTGCTGAAGTATCAAATCCTTCGTAAATCATGCAGAGTAGATGCCGCGATCCCTCTTCCATGTCTGCTATACTTTGTGTGTGTGGGACATTTTCTTTAGGTTGTGTATCATACTTCAGTTTTTGAAGACATTCATATAGACTGCACCTTGGAACACCTTCTTTCCAAAGTCATCTAGATACCGGCTATCTTTACTCCGAGGGGTGTTAGAATAGAGCCTGGTTTTTCTGGCTTTCTTCATTGCAGACTTGACCACGACAGATGCATGCGGAAAGTTGACTGGACCATAATATGTAGACTTCCTTATCCTGAATTTTGAGTCTGACTTCTTGGAAGTGGGAGGTACTGAGAAAGCTGACTCCCATGTCGTTTCCATTACTCCATTTAATACGGAGTGGGACGGCAGAGCCGTTGGTTCAGCAGGTATATCAAATATTTTTAGAAGACAATGCATGTCTGCCCTAGAATCTGGTAGCTTTTTGGTTTATAGGTTCAAGGTGGTTCCCACCTTTGCTATGAACCTGTGGTATGAGAGATCCTCCAGTGGTGGTGATGTTCTGGTGCATCTTCTGGAGGATCTGATAGTATACTTAGAGAAGACTCTGGTGAGGGTGCAGGGGAATAAAGAGGCTCTTCACATGTTATTTGTTGTAGTGGACTCCGTCCTAGTATCTGTTCCTCGCCTTCCAATTGTATGACGGGCAAGGGAAAAATAATGGAATGGTCTGATTCCTCCACAGATGAACTTGGGGGGGGGGGGGGGGGCATGGATTTTGAGAGGATACTATAGTGTCAAAGAAGATTTGTAGAATTCCTGTGATTTGGGACAGCGAATGAGAGGATGCTGCTTCTAACCCCTTGGTGGTAGGTGGAGAAGTTTCTTTTTCTTGGCTGGTAGAGAGATGTCTTCTACGGGTGAAACAGACTTGCCCATCCGTTTTGAAGGGTGGTAGAAAGGTTGCTTAGTGTCTTCCCCTCTGTATTTATCTCTACGTTTTGGGATGCAAAGGGTTTCAACATCTGTAGCATCAGAATCTTCTAGATCGGAGATTATAAACACCTCTTTAGGTTGATGCAAATGTCCTACTGGCAAAACTTTCGATGCATGTTGTTTCTGCGTCAAATGCGTCGATTTTTTTTTTTTTAGTTTTAATAGACTTGACTCCTGCGTCGGCATCTGATGCATCAGCGTCATGGCAGCGTGGCCTGAAGCAGACTGACGCACCTTTTGATGCTTGCATCGGTCGATGCAGATCGTCGGTTCCTTTGCATCAGTCGGATTTGTGTGTCAGTCTCGATGGCTCAGTGATACCCCAGTTATCTCAGGAAGCATTGGGCAACATATACGATGATGCAATGAATCTTAACAGATTGCACTTCAGTGCACCCAGGCTGGAACAGCTACGCCCATGCTTTGTATGCTCCCCTTAGGATTTCGACTTACTGGGAGCCGGCTCCACGGAGGATGCCCATTTTTGCTTGCCTGATCTGCTGGGTTCTTGCCCCAGCAAAGACTGTGCAGAGCGCTGACTCGGGGCATAAGTACCAGGTGGGTTTTCTTGCAATTTTTTTTTTTTTTTTTAGTCCGGCGATCTTTGCAGCTCTTTGCTGCTGGGCCTGTGGGGACATCCTGCCACAATTGTGGCAGGACGCCTGATTGTAGTCCGGGCCGAGGCATAGGTAACAACGAGTATGGCCATCTGTGAGGGACATGATTTTGCTGCATTGGCAAAATTTGAATCCCAGAGCCTTCGGAGCCATCGGGGCACTGAGAAGTGCCATTTGGGGATCACCTTAGTGATTAAAAGAAGAGAGAGAAAAAAACTGAAGAGCGAGAAGAACCTGTGATCATTACTGTGCGGGAAAGCTAAAAACTGAAGAGAGAGGGACTCAGTCATATGGGAAGCCACCGTGCAGGCGCACAGGAGCGATGTTTTTCTCAACATTCTAAGGGAAGCTCCCGCACCGGACTGCCAGGGAGAGCTCTCAGACAGCATGGCTAATTCAGCCTGCTTATCTGCGGGAAAAGATGCTTTGATGCAATTGCTGCCCTTCTTCTCGCTATACATTTAGAATGCTTTCTGTAATCAGTTACCGTACATTACTAAGAAAGAATTTCCAGATGTCCAAACAAACCACTGATGGCACACAACAGGCCCTAGAAACCTACCGTTCTCCTTGGTAGTCTTCCAGAGGAACTTCTTGAAAGGCATCCAAAGGAAAGAGGTGATGGTAAGACCGTGCCAAATGGGGTGCAGACACTAAGGTGAGGCCTGAACAAAACATAACATAGTACAGTCCTTTAGGTATCTTACCTCCCAAACCATATCATACTGCAGAAAAGGTACCTGTTCATTAACCCCTTGGTGCAAGCCAAGTTTAGAGCTGTGACTGCATTTTGCATGACTTCCAAGGAGAATTAACAAAAACAGAGAGATATTATCTAGCATAAAGAAGGGGAGAAATATGATGCAAATGTTTTAATATCTAGCAAGCTTCAATAAAATACAAGGAGGCAGATTGTTGAGAATTTAGTGATTTTTAAGTCAGTTCAGAAATGGCTGTGGAGTTTTATTTTGTTTATACAAGCTTGCTTTAAATATGGCTAATACTGAGTTTGTTTTAATTCAGTGTAAACCTTGCTCAGTTATGTATTGTCCTACTGTTTTAAATATTTGTGATCAATCGTTTCCTATCTGTACTTGTGCTCAACATCTAGGAGTATGGAATGATTCCAATCTTTCCTTCAAACAGCACATTAAAACTGATTCGATCTGGCTTTTTTAAATTACGTGTTGTTCATGGTTTAAAAAACCTCCTGAGTGAGACTGACTTTCGTATCATGGTCCAGGCATTAATTCTTTCCTGCCCTGGATTACTGTAATGATTTTTATTTAGGTCTCACAATGTAACCCAAATTCCACCCTATTTTAATATATCAATAATTCTTAATATTAAATACATTCATGATACAATGATTATGTTAAATGTTGTAAGGACCTCATAACCAGGGCTAAAAACAACAACAGTAATGACGTCAGGTGCTGCTGTACCAAGAATTTTTATCCACTGAGGAAGGAAGCGTATCTTCCGAAATATGGACAGAGTAGGATGCTCAGAGATGGTCAGTGAGTGATCAACAGGATTCAAAAGCAAGAGAGTTTTTGAAGTTTATGCATGGCAATATTGGTTACACCAAGACGTTAAAGATAAGTACAAGTGGTGTGGTGGATTAGACTGGGATACTGAAATTAAGTATAACAAGTACAGGATTTTTAAATGAATAAAAAAAAGTTTAAAAATAAATTTGTGACATACGGATACACAGGACCGATGATTATACAAAATATAGGCGTGACTACGTAATTGTTGCTTTATAAGTTTTGCGATGTTTTAGCACTGGTTATGAAGGTCCTTACAACATTTAATATAATCATTGTATCATGAGTGCATTTAATATTATTATTGATATATTAAAATAGGGTGGAATTTGGGTTGCACTGAGTTTTTCATGCGTTTTCCACTTCGGACTGTGGGGAGTTAGGCAATTGTTTATTTTAGGCCTGCCATTAAAAACTTTGAAACCACTGCTTTATTACTTCACTCTTATGCCTTTTCTAAGATACAACGCCAGTCACAGTCTCGCATTCCCAATTCTTATACATTCTCTCCTACTGCCCAACCCCCTCAGATTTCCCCGTCATTTTAAGTTATTATTATTACCTTTAGGTTTTGCCTTAAGTTATGCCTTATTAATATCTTACGTTGTTTTTATGTACTAGTTATACCTTGCTACTTTTATGTACATAAGTTATTCCTTGTTACATCCTTTACTTTCTCGAGTTGTTTTATGTACTGGTTTTCAACTATTACTATTTTGTTTTATGTATAACGCTATGGCGTATGTTATTTTGTTCTCTGTACACAGACGTGATATCTCTGATGAGTGGCGGTATATAAAAACCAATATATAAATAAATAAACTCAACAAGTATTGATGCACGGAAAAATCTATCAAAATGGTATTAACCAAAACAGTGACAGACCAAGCATGCTTGGACAGATACAGAGAGCAGAGGTAGAGGTAGGAGAGGAAGATGATAGAATTTCAGTAGACAGGAGTAACTGATCAGTCTGGGAGAGCCAAAAATATTTATTTGCAGACAACCACTGTTACTAAATAAAGTAAAGTTGCTTACTTGTAACAGGTGTTCTCTGAAGTAGTTCACATGACTGCGTTTGATACCAAATGGACAGAATCTTCCAGAGCTCTCTGGAAAATGCAAAAACATTTCTCTACTCTTTAGTAGTAGTTTCCATGCTGCTGTTTTCCCACAGCTTTCTCCAATTTATTATTTAGCTTTGACTGGGGGAGAAAATTTCTAAGGAGAGGTAGATGGGTTTGTGTGACTGATGAACTGCTGTAACTTCATTTTCTCTGAAGACAAGCCGTTCACAGCAGTCACACAAATTGGACTCTCTAGCTACGCCTGGTTTTCAACAACAACAACAAAAAAAAGAGAGACAAACAACAAGAACCGCCCATGAGCAGCAAGTATTTTATTAGGAAAATCCCTTTTTCTTATTTTTCATCATTTCTTTTTATTGACATGGAAGTCAACCCTAAATTATAAAATGGGCCCTAGGAGGGATGGAATTGGGCTCTATTCCTCAAAGAGAGACCATGGAGCTCAAACCTACTGTAATACTAGGAGGCTGTGTCCAAAGAGCAGTGGGACGTGATTGTATGGCCTGAACACCACACTGTAAACTTGTATATCTCCTCAATGAAGGCAGATCTTAGATAAGACCTCGGCAGCTTTGGTCACCTAACACTGTGGACCTTGACATGTCTTTTTATAATCCAGCCTGCATAAGCCTAACAGGAGATATAATCTGCTACCAAATTAGAAATGGTGCATTATGTTGCTGTATTCCCAGATCTATTGGGATCAAAAGAAACAAAGTTGGGTTGACTTTCTATGAGCCTGAGTCTGCTTCAGCTGGAAGACAATAGTTCTCTTGCAATCCAGGAAATGAAGAGGCCTTTCACCTTTATGCAGATTTTACCTATAGAAAACTGTTGCCAAGATAACTAACTGATTAAAATAGAAGTCTTGATATCACTTTAGGTAGGAAACTAGGATGCATGTAGAGCACTCCCCAATTATGGTGAAATCTATTGGATAAGTTACTAGAGTCTGCAGCTCATGGAATCTGATGGTTGACGTGATCACCATCAAAAGTACAATCTTCCGGGTCAGGTACTTGAGCTCACAAGAGTTAAGTGACTAATTCTGTTAATGCTCACTTTAGGGTTCTGTGCAAAGGTTACTACAAGAATCACATTGATGTCCTATGATTCCATGGTAGACTTGATGGAAAGGAAGCAAGCCCCATGTGAATCTAATATCTAAAGGCTATAAAGAAACAGGGTGCCCTGGTACATGTCAGTGCATGAGATGACCCCTAATGGAATTGTTTTTTAGGTAGACACTAAAAAATACATAAGGTATTCAAGCAGGTTTTATATCCTCACACCAGATGGCAAACCACCTTCATTTAAAACCATAAGACATTTTGATGGAGTCCTTTCCAAAAAGCCAAAAGAATTTGAGACACCTTGTTTGAGAAAGTGAGAGATTGTATTACATCCCCCTCAAGATCTAGGCTGTGAGGGCTAGAGACTGAATATTGGGGTGGAGCAATTCTCCCTGTTTCTGTGTGATCAAGTTTAGGGAAGTTTCTAACTGAACTAGTTCCTCAGGAACTTTGTCAAAGAAGTAGAAATCGAATCGGTCTCAGTTTAAAGAAAACTATGAGGATCATGGTTATTTGATCTTTGAGTTTTATCACAATTTTGACTACTAGAGTTTCTGGAGGATGCATATTTATTTATTTATTTATTTTAAGTTTTTCTATACCGGCCTTCGCAATAGGTATCGCATCATGTCGGTTTACAATTAACAAGTGGATAGGTAACAAAACTCGGTAAAAAACTAACATTTATCTTAATAATAATAATAATAATAATAATAGTTGTAGTAATAATAATGATAAAAATGATAAAAAACATTAAACAAGAGAAGGTTAAGGAATGCAGTTACAATAAAACAAGGGAGTAATACAACTTGGAGCATAGAAAAGAAGCTGGGGATTAAATAGAGAGAACGTAAATGCCATATGCAGAAATGCATATATGCCATATGCGTAAATGCCATATGCAGAAGACCCATTTCCTATTGAAGGAAAAATGGTATCTGCAGCTAGTCTGTCTTCTGATCTCCTCCTAGAGACTGGTATCTTCCTGTTCAGGACTGTTCTAAACAGGTCAATATTGAGTATGTCCTACATGAGGAAAATCTTATTTGCAACCTCCTAATCCAGAACCACTCATGAGGGCCCAAGAGATGGCTTAGCCCATCGACCAGGATGTTGGTTCGTCCTGTCAAGTAAATGTCTCTTTCGGTTATCCCATGAGAGAAGGTCTCAGGAGGCTGGACCATTTTCCTTTCTGCTTGTTCAGATAAAATTTTATCACTATTGTTTGTTTGGACTAGGAAAATTTTGTTGTTCACCTGATTCCTGAAAAACTTTAAAAGCATTCAGAACTGTACCTAGCTTCAGCAGGTTGGTGTGCAACCTTTTCCCTTGGAGAAACCAGAAGTCTTGGGCGTAAAGCCCAAGTTCAGGCTAGAAACATCTGTGATTAGGACAATTTGGTGAGGACAAAATTGAAAGGGTAAACCCAAAGTCAAACTGAACTGTTCCATAATATAGATGCTTTCCAGAAATCCCTACATAGCTGGCTTAAATTACACTGGTATTTTAGAGTCCACTGGTCTTGTCTCATCTGAAGATGCATCCAGGGAGCTTTGTGAGCTGTAAAGAACATTCTCAATATGGACCTGGCTGATGTCTCCTGTGTCAGAATCACAACTTCCATTGCAGCCACAATATTGTTGGTCCTGTTGGTGGGCTCGAGTCATGTCTAGCAGAGCTGCTATAAACTTCAATCTTGGTGTCGGGCACAACTTGATTTTGCTGTAGTTGATGACAAAGTCTAGCAATGCAGCACCCATACAGGGCTCTGCATGGATTCATCTTCTCCTGCCCAAGATGTGCTCTTGAGCAACCAATTGTCCAAGCAGGAAAATATACAGTACCAACTGCCTGCTTGAGTAAAAATGGTCTGACGACTGAGATATTGTGAATACCCATGGTGCCAAATCTATATCTGATATTGGAGGTAGTATTCCCTTAATATAAATTTGAGATACACCTACATAACAGATACATCCAGTCACAAAAGTAAGACTTCTTAAGATCCAAAATCATAAATCAGTCTCTTTTGTTTAGAAGGGGAACTTTGAATATGACAAGTGAGATAATCAAATCTGCAGATGATACAAAATTGTTCAGAGTAGTTAAATCACAAGTAGATTGTGATAAATTGCAGGAAGACCTTGTGAGACTGGAAAATTGGGCATCAAGATGACAGATGAAATTTAATGTGGATAAATGCAAGGTGATGCATATAAGGAAAATAACCCATGCTATAGTTACACAATGTTAGGTTCCATATTAGGTGCTACAACCCAAGAAAGATCTAGGCGTCATAGTGGATAACACATTGAAATTGTCTGTTCAGTGTGCTGCGGCAGTCAAAAAAGCAAACAGAATGTTGAGAATTATTAGAAAGGGAATGGTGAATAAAATGGAAAATGTCATAATGCCTCTGTATCGCTCCATGGTGAGACCACACCTTGAATACTGTGTACAATTCTGGTCGCCGCATCTCAAAAAAGATATAATTGCGATGGAGAAAGTACAGAGAAGGGCTACCAAAATGATAAGGGGAATGGAATAGCTCCCCCTATGAGAAAAGACTAAAGAGGTTAGGACTTTTCAGCTTGGAGAAGAGACGGCTGAGGAGGGATATGATAGAGGTGTTTAAAATCATGAGAGGTCTAGAATGGGTAGAGGTGAATCAGTTATTTACTCTTTTGGATAATAGAGGCACTCCATGAAGTTAGCGTGTGGCACATTTAAAACTAATCGGAGAAAGTTCTTTTTCACTCAATGCACAATTAAACTCTGGAATTTGTTGGCAGAGGATGTGGTTAGTGCAGTTAGTATAGCTGTGTTTAAAAAAGGATTGGATAAGTTCTTGGAGAAGTCCATTACCTGCTATTAATTGAGTTGACTTAGAAAATAGCCACTGCTATTACTAGCAATGGTAACATGGAATAGACTTAGTTTTTGGGTACTTGCCAGGTTCTTATGGCCTGGATTGGCCAATGTTGGAAAAAGGATCCTGGGCTTGATGGACCCTTGGTCTAATCCAGTATGGCATGTTCTTATGTAGCTCAGTGAATGATCTTGAGCTTTTCTCTCTTCAAGGATTTGTTCAAGGCTCTTTGGTCTAAAATGGGATGGAATCCTGTCTTCTGAGGAACCAGGAAAAACCTGGAGTAAAATCCCAGTGCTTTCTCCTGCAATGGAGACAGGTCTATAAGAAGGAGGAGATTTCCAACCTTAGTAGGTCTTAGTGTTGTGATTCTTAGTGTTGTGATCACAAATCCACTGCCCAATATCAAAGCCATAGAAGTCTTCCAGCAACTACAGCAGGAGCCACAAATCTATTGAAAATCCAGGTAAGATCACATAAGGCATCCGCTAAGACAACTAATGCCGAATCCAGCCTGCATGCCTTCAAGGAGTTCTTGAGACTAGTCCTAAAGTCCAAGCGACCATACCACTGCAACCAAACCACTGCATCAATAAGGCCACTGAGGAAAAAAACATTTTCCAGAGGAATCCCAGAGAGAGACACTATCCTCCACTGGAACAGAAGTTCTGGCAGAAACTAAAGTCTCAATTCAAGGCAACTAAAATTAGCTTTGTACTGCCTCTTGTGGAAGCAGATACAGCTTAGAGAAACTGAAGACTCCTTTGAGATCTCAGGTGACTCCTATTCTGCAGAATGAAGTGGAAAGCCTTATAGGATTAGCGGACTCCTCTAAAAATGGGGCCCTAGCCAGGTACCCCTTCTGGTTTATAACCAATAATGTTAACAGATGAGACCACCTGACCAATAAGGTCTGCAATCTCAGACCTGTGAAAAAGATGAAGAAAGACAACTTTCTTCTCCGAGGGAGCTCAAGAACTTAATGAGCCCTCTGGGGGAGCAGAAAGCCTCCACAGCCCACCTAACAGGTTTACCAGGCACTTGATCTAATTGAAGGCTGAGAACAATATTCAGAAAAAATGATGGTCATGAGTTTCACCCCCTTACCAGGCCTCTGAATGGCACAGAAGGTCTGGTGCAGAAAATTAAAGTCCAGGCAAAAACTCATATTAAAAACAGGCCGCACTAATCAAGTTTGATGTGCCTGTGGAGCATCTGCAGCCACAGGCCCAACAGCGACAGTTCCTCTAAGAACAGAAGAACTCCGTGCAGAGTTGGCTGATTTCCTCCAATGAAAACACCCCCAACCCCAGCAGTCCATTTAGCTCCACACAATCCGTGTAAGGGACAAAACTGCTCCTGCATGCTTGGCTAGCTCTGTTTAGTTTTTCATGAGTTCTGCCAAACAAAAAACTCTCTGGGCAACAAACCCCCTCTGGTTCTGAGAACCTCCGCTGCAGGCTCACTACTCTAAGCAAGCCAGGTGCCTGGTCCGCTCCACTGTAGGGCTCGCAATCCTGAGTCAACCAAGTGCCTGGCCTTCTTAACACTGGGAAAATTACAAATGAGTGTCAAAAACCCACAAAGGGAGGCAGGCGAATGAGAAATCCTGCTGCACTTCCAAAACATCCTACCATCTGCTGGAGCGGAAAAAGCAGTTCTTTTTCTGTACTGCACCACAACTAAGTAGTAGAAAAGACGTCACAAAAGAAAACTGTGTACTCTGTATCCATTTGCTGGTAGGAGGATATAACCCACTCAACAAGACTGGACTGTTGTAGCAGGATGAAACGGAATGGATATTTGTTTTGTAATTGGGGCAAAACTTGAAGCCACGGATCTGCTTGTTAGACATGGTGAGGAAAACTGAAGAGGTGACATGAAATGAAGACAATTCAGAGATGAAAACATTTATCTGGGCTGTCTTCAGACAAAGGAAAACCTAGTCCAGCTCAGTAGGGTCACATTCAGAAAACTTAGAATGTACCAAATCCCAAACAAAGGCAAAAACTATGGGAATCTCACAGTGAAGAAAGAAGAGATTAAAAAAAAAAAAAAAGCTTTTTTTTCACAAGCCTTCAGGACTGCAGCATGGCGGCACACATCTGCAATTTTGCCAAAAAAATAAAAAAAAATTAAAAGGAATTGGGGAGATCCCTGGAACTACCACACATAAGAGAAAACCTTTTGCCTTTTCCAGAGAGCTCTGGAAGATTCTGTCCATTCCGCACTAAGCATGGTCAGATGACCCATCTGCGTGGCTATGATGAACCACTCACCTTTGAGAAAAATCCCAGTTCCTTCAAAATTAAAAATAAGAACTGTACAAATTCTGACCTATTTCGCTAAACACATTAAGACAGTTAATATACAAAATTTATAATATTTTATATACTATGAGAAAGAAAAAAAAAGACTTCATTGCCAAATTTTAAGGGCCAGATTCAGACAAATCCCTCAAGCAACGTAGACCTTTGCTCACATATGAAACCCACGTCAGTCAATTTACAGTCGTCATATTTTTTACATCTAAAACACTCTGTATAGCCTGAGACTACTCTGGTTTTAATATCAAATACATTAAAAAAAAAAAAAAAGATAGTAAAACATGATCCTTAGTACCCAAAGAAATATCACCTGACTTAGAATAAGCAATGCACAATCAAGTAAATTTGGCTCATTAATTTTGCTTTTTTCCTTTTAAGCTCTCAGCAGCCTATACCATCCTTAGCCCCCCCCCCCCCCCCCCCCCCCTTGGTCAATCCCAAAGGCTTGTGGGGCATCTTTTTCAAGGATCGTCTTCAGCACCACTGTTTAGCCAGAGGGGGCTGCCACCACAGCGGAAATCATCTTCCCTCCCCCTCCCTGATCTGAAGTGCACTGGTCCTAGACAAAGAGTACAAACTGATAACCCCCATACTGCAGTGCATAGGCTCCCATTCAATGTTTAAGAGCAATTTTGTGCCTTTTTACAAACTGAGTTCAATAGGCATCATGGGTCCACCAATGCTAATGCTTTTAGCTTAGGTGGAATTAATCAATTAAAGTTGTATTCATAATAGAGAATGAAGCCATTAAAAAAAAATAAATTTTGCTTACTATATGCTTAGAATACGTTAACATCCATAAGGTGAAAATACCTGAAGGTACTCACGGCAGATTTTGCATTCCACAGGAAGTTCTGAATATTTCGCCCTACACTGTGGACAGAAATATCCTCCCAACGTAAGGCCTGGTTCATTATTGCTATCCAAATGCCTGTGAGACAGAAGATCACCATATTTGGAAACTTGAATGCCAGAAACAAAAACAAACAGTCCTGAAGAAATGGGTTGAGGATGCAAATAAAGAAATCCATTCAATATTTTGATTCTCTTTATGTGGAGGTGGTTTACAGGAGAACATAGGTATAAGAAAGCATTTAATAGCATCCATCTGATTAGATGACTGGTACATAAGAATGCTATTTCACCTGACCTGAAACATACTGTAGAATAAAAAATATTGCTAAAAATATATATTTTACATTTTTCTAATTATTTTTTTTTACATCACACATCATGGAGTTGCTCTTTGTTTTCTTTTTGCCAACAAAAATGTATTTATTTTATTTAGCTGATTTATATTAAGGCAGATTACATTCAGGTACTGTAGGCATTTCTCTGTCTCCAGAGGGCTCACAATCTAACAGGTACATTTTCAAAGGAGTTACACAAGTAAATAAATGTAACACTATCGCAGCAATTTTCAAAAGCCCTTTACCCATGTTAAGTGCACTTAACATGGGTAAAGGTTATGCGCTTAAGTTATGTGCGTAATCCTTTCAAAACCCCCCCCCTCCGCGCACCGCACCTAGTTTGCATAGGCTCAGCAGCGCGTGCAAGCCCCGGGACACGAGTAAGTCCCGGGGCTTTGCTAGGGGGGCGTGGTGCCGGCCCGGGGGCGTTTCCGGGGCGTGGCCGTGGCTTCTGAAATCGCTCCCGGGCCGGGGAATCACGCGGCGGCGGCGGCCGATCGGCGCTCACGGGTTATGCCTGCCTGGAGCAGGCGTAACTTTCATAATAAAGGTAGGCGGGGGGTGTAGATAGGGCTGGGGGGTGGGTTAAGTAGGGGAAGGGAGGGGAAGGTGTGGGAGGCCGAATGAAAGTTCCCTCCGATGCCACTTAGAGGGAACGGGCAGCACGCGCAGGGCTCGGCACGTGCAAGGTGCACAAATGTGCACCCCCCTTGCACACGCTGACCCCGGATTTTGTAAGATACGCGCGTATCTTATAAAATCCGGCATACTTTTGTTTGCGTCTGGTGCGCGAACAAAAGTACGCACGGGCGTACATTTATAAAATCTACCTCTTAAGGTGTGTAAAACAATTCAGTGGCATATATTATAGCAAGTTTCAAAAGCCCACTTACATGGGTAAAGTGCATTTACATGTGTGAAACCCAGTTTTAAGCGTGTAAATACTTTTGAAAACCTGGCCCTAAGTTTGTACCTAACCATTTACCAACTCAACTTTCCTTTAAGAGGGATTTTTCCACTACAGTGGGTAAACACGGAGGACATGATACAGACATTTGCACTGGCTTATCCATGCAGACTGTGTTACTTCCACAATGCTCATGCTCACCCCAGGGGATCTGAAACCCAGGTCTCCTACAGAGCCCCAATTACTGGGTCATCACATCAACCCATCCACTTTTCACCTTTTCTCCAAAATGCACCTCTTTTTACATTAAAATATTCTACCTGAACAAATTCAACAAACTGTCTCCAACAAAAGTAGTGGGCTTATATTGCACCTAGAGAACACTGACATTAGATATTAGGAAGCACTTTCTTACTGTAAGGGTAAGAAATGTAAAAAATATATTAGTAATTTTTTTTATTCTACAGTATGTTTCAGTAACCCACTGGACAAGTTACCTAGGGAATGGTGGAATCTTTGTTATTGGAGGTTTTTAATAACAGGTGAGGCAACTATTTGTCTAGAATGGTTTCTATATAATAACTCCCAGCAGGAAGATGGAATAGGTGCCTGTTTGAGGCACTTTCCATCTCTAGCTTACTAGGGACTATGGGTCTATGAAATTAGCCTCCCTCTACTTACGCCATGCTGAAGGATGGTTTAGCATCCTGATCAGAAAGAGATGCAACAGTATGCTGCGGAAAGCCTTAGAGGAAAAAATAATTTAATTAGTACATTGCATATTTATGCAAGATGACAACATCATAAACATGCAACAGTCCAACTTATTTTAGAGCTCTATTCAATATTGATTTGATTTACTCAAATTGTTTTGTCTATGGAGCTCAAACAAAGCTAAAAACTGAAATAGCTACTATTGTAAAAGAATTTGACATTTGGCAAAAAAACAAAACAAAACACAAAAAAAAATTAGAAAGGACCCAAGCAGAAAGAGCTGCACTAGAACCTCCACTTGTGCCCTCTACTCTGCCAACAGACATGAATACAAACAGTGATTCACCCAAATACGTACACCACCATCTACTGCCTCCAAAAGCCTCTGGATCCAATCATATTTACTCCTGCTCAGGCTGAAGTTCTCCGGCAGCCACACAGCTCTCATTCATGTCTAAGGGGCGATGCGGAAAGGTGCATTCCGGCCTGCAATGCTCATTTTGAGAGCATAAACTTTACTGCTCATGCAGTAAGAAGTTTTACACTAACAAAATGAGCATTCTAAAATGGGAGTAAATCCTTAGCGTCCTCGCATGGAAATCCCATGCAAATAGGGCATTAAGTATTATTCCCCGATGCAAAGCATGACGTTGGGCCGGTTGTCATTTTCTTAGCGCTGGAATCTTAACTCTAGGTCAGAGATGGAGTTACGTTTCCAGCACTAAGAAGGATGATGTGTGCATGAACAGATGGATTGGATATGAACTGCAAGCCTGACTTCCTGGAAGGTTTTGGTCAAAACCGAGTTGATCAGAAGACATAGCTAACCTGGCTGCTGAACAAGCTTGATTCTACTTCCTCCCTTTTCAAAGAGGCCACCCCACAGTAAAGGGAAGATCAGGTAGGATGAAACTATTTATTTATCAAAGTTGACCATAAAACTTTCTAAGCCATAATTCAGGGTGAATAGCAGAAGTTGCTTACCTGTAACAGGTGTTCTCACAGGGCAGCAGGATGTTAGTCCTCACATATTTATTTATTTTATTTGGATTTTTTTATATACCGAAGTATAGCGAACTGCCTTCACTCCGGTTTACATGATAACAACATAATACATTCATTTAACTAAGACCTTAAGTAACATTCTAACCGGGATTATATATGAACACGATAAACATTAATAGAACTGTTAGCTCATTTCATAGAAGAGCAAGTAAACCACAATTAACAACGTAATTGTTCAACAGGCGTCTTAATTGAACAGCGATAGTGGTCTGAAGAGGGGATCGTAGCATGTAGGGAGAGGCAGGACAGGTCTCGGGGTGGAAAGGAAGGGGGCGGAGGGAAAATGGGTCTGGGGGGGGGTAGGAGGAGAGAGGTGTGGAGGGGGGCGGGTATGGTGTGTCAAAGAGAGAGGGATCATCGCAGTGTAGTGGTTCATGATGAGAGTGTATTACTTAGCCCACGCCGTCTCTGAAAGTCTGGGTGAATAACATATGGGTGACAGCACAGGATGGAGCCCAATCACGGAACACTTTTGTCAAAAAGTTTCTAGACCTTTGACTGGCATCCACTGGGCATGCCCAGGATGGCACTAACCCTGCAACCAGTAGGGGTCCCCCTTCAGTCTTGTTTAAAAGCTATAGTAAGTGCCAAAAAATAAAATAAGAAAACGTAACAAACCCAACACCGTGGGGTGGCTGGCGGGTTTCGTGAGGACTAACATCCTGCTGTCCTGTGAAAACACCTGTTACAGATAAGCAACTTCTGCTTTCTCACAGAACAAGCAGGATGGTAGACCTCACATATGGGTGAGTACTGAGCTGAGGATGTCAGAGTATGCACCAAATGTACCCAAGATGTGCAATAAGCACAAGGACTGAGACGGAATTTGGTAGAGGGCATCCTGAACCCTAACGGGCAGGTGGAAGGGTGTTGGTACATCAAGTTGCAAATAGGTTGTGCAAGACAGACTGGCCGAAATGGAATCTTGTCTACCAGCCTTGTCTAAACAATAATGAGCTGCAAAGGTATGGAGAGAACTCCAGGTAGCAGCCCTACAAATATCAGGAAGTGGCACTGAGCATAGGTGCGCTACTGAAGTTGCCATGGCCCTGACAGAGTGTGCTTTAACACGGTCTTGAAAAGGAATGCCTGCTTGCTGATAGCAAAAAGATATGCAGTCTGCTAACCAGGAGGAGAGAGTCTGCTTACCCACAGGTTGACCCAATCTGATGGGGTAGAAAGAAACAAACAGTTGGGTGGATTTTCTGTGGGTAGCTGTACGGTCTAGATAGAATGCTAGAGCCCATTTACAGCCAAGGGTATGCAAAGCCTGTTCTCCTGGATTGGAATGGGGCCTGGGAAAGAAGGTGGCTGGTATAATGGATTGATTAATGTGAAACTCCGATACTACCTTAGGCAAAAACTTAGGGCGAGTGCGGAGTACTACCCGGTCATGCAGAAGTTTAGTGTAAGGCAGATAGGTGACTAAGGCCTGTAACTCACTAACTCTGTGAGCGGATGTGATTGCCAAAAGAAAAATCACTTTCCATATGAGATAGCGAAGATCACAAGATTGGAGAGGCTCGAATGGTGGTTTCATGAGCCGACCCAAAACCAGATTGAGATCCCAAGAAAGGGCCGGAGGGCGCAGTGGAGGTTTGAGGTGGAGCAAGCCCTTCAGAAAACATTTTACAAGGGGTTGTACTGAAATGGGAACATCCCCAATACCTTTATGGAAGGCAGCTACCGCACTGACATGCATCCTGATGGAAGAAGTTTATAGACCTGATTCTGACAAGTGCCAGAGACAGTCTAGAAACTTCGTGGTGGAACAAGTGAAAGGATCAAGGGACAGTGAGGAACACCATGACTTAAACCTGTTCCATTTGTAATAAGATTTTCTCGTGGAAGGCTTTCGTGAAGCAATCAGGACACGGGAAACTGGTTCCGAAAGGTTGAGTGGCTGAAGAATTAACCTTTCAACAGTCAGGGACAAGGCCTGAAGATTGGGGTGGCATAGGCTCCCGTCGTTTTGAGTGATCAGAAGCGGGTCCTTCCCCAGGGGAATGTGCCTGCGAATGGAGAGGTCCTGAAGAATCGGAAACCACACTTGGCGTGGCCAGTGAGGGGCTATCAGGATCATGCTTCCCTTGTCTTTGAGAGAAGTGGAAGTGGAGGGAATGCATATAGGAGACCGGTTGCCCATGAGAGGGAGAACGCATCTCTTGGTAGTGAGTGTTGGCTGCGAGTGAGAGAGCAAAAGTTCTCTAATTTGCGGTTTTGAGGTGACGCAAAGAGGTCTTTGTGAGGGTAACCCCAATGTTGGAATATTGAGTCCGCTACTGAGGGGTTGAGGGACCACTTGTGCGGCTGTAAGGTGCGACTCAGCTTGTCTGCCAACACATTGTCCACTCCCGGCAAGTAGGTGCCCTTGAGGTACATCGAGTGGGAAAGGGCCTCCTCTCATATCTGTGCAGCTTCCTGCCACAGGAGGTAGGAGCCCGTTCCTCCTTGTTTGTTGATGTACCACATAGCCATCTGGTTGTCTGTCTGAATCAGGATGACCTGGTTGGAAAGGCGATCCTGAAACACCCTGAGAGCATATCTGATTGCTCTTAGTTCCAGAAAATGTATTTGGTGTTTGGCTTCCTCTGGAGACCAGGTGCCTTGAGTTTGCAAATTGGCAACATGTGCTCCTCAGCAGAGGTTGGAGGCATCGGTTGTAAGGGTTATTTGAGGATCCGGAGCCTGGAAAGGAAGGCCTTGGAGGAGATTGGACTGATTCTTCCACCAAGCCAGAGATAAGCAAAGTGGGTTGGTGATGTGGACAATGGCCGACAGTGGTTGGGATGATTGTATCCACTGTGACCTTAGAGTCTACTGCATGACTCTTATGGCGAGACGAGCCATTGGAGTGGCATGTACCGAGGACGCCATGTGTCCTAGCAACACTAGGAAGTGATGTGCAGTTGAGTGTTTTTGAGACTGCAGTTGATGGGCGAGAGGGGTGAGAGTGAGAGCTCGCTCTTGAGGAAGAAATGCTTTTGCTTTGAAGGTGGCCAAGTCTGCTCCTATGAACAACAGGGTTTGTGATGGGACTAAGTTGGACTTTGGGTAATTGATGAGAAACCCTAGGGAGATCAGGGTATGCAAGGTGAGACGTAGGGACATCAGAGCAGCTTGCTGGGTGGGAGCCCTGATCAACCAGTCGTCGAGGTAGGGGTAGACATGGACACCTTGAGTCCTGAGGAATGCTGCTACTTCTATGAGGCACTTGGTGAAGACTCGTGGTGCAGATGTCAGGCCGAATGGTAGCACTCGGTATTGATAGTGCTTTGGGCCTACCAGGAATCGCAGAAATTTGTGATGAGAGGGTGTTATTGCGATGTGTGTGTAAGCATCCTGGAGGTCTAGAGAGCAGAGCCAGTCTTCCCTTTGCAGAAGGGGAAGGAGGGAATCCAAGGTTACCATCTTGAACTTTTCTCTCTGTAGGTATTTGTTTAAGGCACGAAAGTCTAGTATTGGGCGAATGCCACCTAACTTTTTTGGGATTAGAAAGTATCGGGAATAGAAGCAGAGGCCCTATTGAGAGTAGGGCACTGGTTCGATTGTTCTGGATCGAAGGAGGAGGCAGACTTCCTGATCCAGAAGTGGTGAGTGATCGGATGTTCCCCACTTCAGCCGAGGTGGGGAGTCCGGCGGGATGGCAAGAAAGTTGAGATAACCTTGAGTGATTATGACAAGAACCCACTGGTCTGAGGTGATTGTGTGCCAGATGTTGCTGAAATGGCACAATCGACCTCCCACTGATATATGCAGTAGTGGAGGCTGAATGCTGCTCTCTAGGAACGAGTCAAAAACCGGATGCGGGGCTTGGCTGAGGGGTTGTCTGTGTTTTTTGCCTGCGAGGTTGCCTGGACTGGCCTTTCTGGTAAGGCTTTGTAGAGCGACCTTTGGACGGTAGAGGATAAGATTTCCTTTGGCGGCAGAAAGACTTTTTGGGATCCTTTCTGAATGTTTGTTTAGCAGGATATTCAGAAGACAACAAGGAGAGTTGGCAAAGAGTCTCATGGTGATCTTTGAGCTGTGACACTGCTTGTTGTATCTGTTCACCAAAAAGACTGTCACCAGTGCAAGGCAAGTCAGATAGTCTGCCCTGGACCTCAGATCGTAGGTCTGAAGACTTTAGCCAGGCCCACTTCCTCGCAGAAATAGCTGTAGCTGATACCCTGGAAGCGGTGTCAAAAATATCATATGATGATCTTATTTCATGTTTGCCTGCTTCTAATCCTTTTTGAGCCAGGGCATGTAATTGCTCTTGAGACTGCTGAGGCAGGGACTCAGCAAAGTCCTATATTTGTTTAAAGAGGACCCTGTTGTACTGGGTCATATAGAGTTGGTAAGAGGCAATGCGGGATATAAGCATTGACCCCTGAAAGACATGTCGATCTATGGCATCCAGGAACTTTTGCTCCTTCCTTGGAGGGAAAGAAGAGTGAGGCTTGGAGCGTTGGGCTTTCTTTTGGGCTGACTCAACAACCACTGAATGGTGATCCAATTGGGTTTTTTGGAAACCTGGAGTTGACTGGACTAGGTATGTGGTGTCCGCTTTTCAGTTAACTGGGGCCACTGAACCAGGATGCTCCCAATTCCTCTTCAGAAGATCCATGAGGACTTCATGGATAGGGATAGAGGTGATTTCTTTAGGAGCATCCAGAAATTGCAGAAGTTCCATCATCTGGTGTCTATCATCCTGTTCTGTGTGAAGTTGGAATGGAACCAATTCAGACATTTCCTCACAAAATTAATGAAGGACAAGTCCTCTGGAGGAGAACGCTTCCTGCTTTCAGTAGGAGAGGATGGTGATGGTAAGTCATCGGTATCCTGGGACGCGTCATCGGTCCATCACCAGCACCCCTAGGATCCTTAGATGGATGGAATATTGGTATTCCTGAGGGTCCTGGTTGAGGCACCGAAGGCATCGAGGGAGTCACCGGAGGCATCGATGGCACCGATGGTAGCAAAGACGCTATCGGTGACATCGATGGCTGAGGCATCGGTAAGACTCCCGATGGAGGAAGTAACTGTGTTTCTCCTTCTTCTGTCAATGAAAGACGAATTGGGGAGGAGGGCACCGGGCCCAATGGTGCCCCCGGATCCAGAGGAAAAGTGGCGAGCAGCGCTTCCATCCTTGTTAGTAGCGGTGCCAGCGCTACAGGAATGGGATCGGTAACCAGTTCAGGAATCGGCACTGGCATCGGAGTATTCTTGAAGCCTTGCATCGCTCTGCCGATGGCCTCTTGAATCATCTGATCCAATTCCTCTCGGAAACCTGGAGCCCCAATGCCAGAGGAAGAGGCGGAGGCGTAGCCGGAGGGACCACCGTTGGAGGTGGAATCTCAGCTCCTATCACCGGTCCCGGTGAAGGTTGCCTCAGTGACCCGGAGCCAGAGAGGGACAGTGCCTTTTCTGGACGGAGTTTCTTCGGCGGCTGCTCAGACGGTGGCGACGTCGAGGGCTTGCCTGAGTCGATGGTCTGAGACCTACGGTGTCGATGTTTTTCTCGACGATCTCCTTGGTCCTTATGCTGAGGAGGAACAGAGGGCGTCGATGGCTGCGGAGTCGTCGATGCCGGTTGGACACCGGTCGGTGCACGATACTGGCACGACGTAGGTGGTGTCGGCTCGGACGACGTTGAGGCTATGGACGGCGTCGGAGCTTGTGACCGAAAGAGAAGTTCCATCTTCTCCATTCTAGCCTTGCGACCTTTTGGTCGCATAAGAGCACATTTGGTGCAAGTAAGGACATCATGCTCGTTCCCTAAACACATTACACAAACCTTGTGAGGGTCAAGTAATGACAATTGTGCGAGTGCAGTCGGGGCATCGACAGACGCCATGGCCTCTCAAAAAATTTAGCCGCAGTGCAGTCAACGGCCATTAGGCCACGAGGGCCGAACTAGACGGGAATCGACCGGAATTGGGTAAAAACTTACCGGACCACCTTGGAAGCAAAAATTGAATAGGGGGACCCCTGTGGGGTATTAAATTATAAAGTAATTTCGTGAGGAAAATTCCTGTCAGGAATCTCTGTAGAGCTCCTTAACCCGCGTGGCTATTGCTGCACGGAAAAAAGAAGACTGAAGGGGGACCCCTGCTGGGTGCAGGGTTAGTGCCATCCTGGGCATGCCCAATGGGTGCCAGTCAAAGTTCTAGAAACTTTGACAAAAGTGTTCCGTGATTGGGCTCCATCCTGTGATGTCACCCATATGTGAGGACTACCATCCTGCTTGTCCTGTGAGAAAAATATTTTCCTCGATTATGTTTTTATGGTAAAAAGCCTTTTCAGGAAGGCATAAGAAAATATTTTTATCCTGTGTGCAATTGTTAAGCAGGTATCTTGCCCACTGGGAGCAGGGTGTGTTCAAAAGGTTAAAAAACATCTACAGGCACAAAGCCGTCTTGAGGTATCAGTAGAATTTTCATTCCATCAAATCAATTATCAGGCAGATGCACCTTGCAGATTAAAGCAGTTTAATCAGTTCATAGTAACAGCACTGTGAGCCCCCTGATACGGGCTGTGTTTCGCACTGGCTGCATTGAGAGGTACAGGGCGGGAGACCAAAAACATCTTCAACAGTGATAGAACATGAATATCTCCATGTATGTCAAATATTTAGAAAGGTAAAACCAGAAAGGAATCAAAATCTTTTACACCGAGTGTAGAATGGCGTATCGGGCTACTGATAGCTCAAGATGGCTTTGTGCCTGTAGATGTTTCTTAACCTTTTGAACACATCCTGCTCACAGTGGATTTATCCTTTGGTGTGCTCATCCTCCACCTGCTTGTTGGTTAAGCAGGTATCTTGGACAGGACATAACTTTATATGGTTTTACTAATTTATTGATTATGGGCTCTTAATCGACATGAATTAATATAGTCCCAAGTTTATCCATGCTACTTTGGGCTTCCAAGCTCAGTTGGAACCAGTTCCTACTGTCAGCAAACCAATGCACATTTTCAGCCTACATACATACAATATACATATATAAATAGTCTCATCCCATGTTGTTTAAAACATAGCTCAGAAACTCACTGCATCTTGACAGAGTTGCATAAACACCCTGTACAGGCCTTGTAGGTCAAGACTTGCTCTAAACAGTATAATACATTCAGTCTCATAGTTAGAATATGCATGACACTCAATGAACCTTTCCTGAGACGCAGTCTCTCTCCTGATGCTACCAACATTTGGAATTGGTCAGGGGAAAGGAAACGTATGAAAAAAGGTTACTTTTGTTCCGGGTTCAATCAGTTGTTGTTGGTGTGAATTTTGTTTACATACACATTCAGCATGTAACACTTTCCTTATATTGCAAAGACGCTGTTCGGATTGACTAAGGTAATATTTGACTCTGCTCCTTGAGGTCTGCTCCCCATCTCATACAGCTGATACCTGACCTCATGAATTTCAGAAAGCTCCTGACCTGTCTCCTCCCTCACTGTACTTGTACCCATCCCAGCCACTCTCTCTCCCATGTCACCTCAGATTCCATGCTGCCTTTTAGTTCTATTACTGCATCATACTGCATCATCTGTAACTGTTACCTGTGACTACTACAACCAAGTAACATTTGTTTGTCTTCGAATGATACCATTATAATTACGTCATAGGGGTCTGTTTTTCCATACTGTCTCTCTTCACTCCCACCTAGTTATGGGCTTTATTTAGATAGTTAAACTTGATATCCGCCCTACCTTTGCAGCCCAGAGCAAGTTACATAATACTACACCCAAGCATTGTTGCCCTCCATAGCACCACTCCTCTCTTACATACTGCAACCATTAAAACTACTTTTGCATTTCTACCCATCTTGTTACTGCTTTTTGTAACTATTGCACTCACAGTAACAATCCATTAATGAATAAATGATTTCCAAATGTTACAGAATAGACTATAGGTGCAAGCTCCCTGTCTCTAAGAGTTTGTAATCTTGGTTTGAGCAGAACAAAGTTGATGTGACTTGGTTAAGTCACACAGGAGATGAGATGTATTAAAGGCACTTTCCCATTTTGAGTCTAAGGAGAAAAAAGCTTAGTACATCTGACCCAGTGTCGTACGGTTGGTTTAGGGGAGGATTTTGAAGCTTTCATGGCAAGAGCACTTACCCATTCGGATGAGAGAGCACTCCGAGCTTGAACTGGCAGGGGGCGGACTAACGTGGTACATCAGCAATTCCTTGTAATGGCTTTCATCCAAAATGACATGGTACGTGCCTGTAACAGGACAAATGCTGAAGATATACAACGTCCAAATTCTTTTACAAAATAATTGAAAAGTTCTGCGACAGTACTTGACATAGGGAGGGTCATTTTCAAAGGTATTTCCATGGGTAAAAAAAAAAAAAAAAAAAAAAGAGTGCTTTAGAGACCTGACTAATATGTGGATAAAATTTCATGTGTGTGTTCTGCATGCACGCAAGTTTACTTTGACTGACCAGTGTGTCACCAAGAACACACAGGTGTGTTGCCACACTTCCTGGTCCCCCGCTGACCCAGCTGCTCCTCCCTACCCAAGCGAAATAGGTCGTCCGCCCGGGCTTAAAATGATGATTGCCCAGGCGGAACGCAGCACCGGCATGCTCTCTTCTTCCCGCCCCGGAAGAGGAAGTGGTGAGCAGCAGGTGCGTGCGCGGAAAGAAAAGACCATACTAGTGCGGTTAGCATCGGCCTGAAGAAAAGAAGAGAGGCGCGGCATGAAGGATGAGCAGTGCAGCTCGGAGTAAAATGAGGAACAATGTCAAACCCCGCGGCCAATGGGACTCCTTTCTCCACGAGGGTTGAAAGTGAAGGAGGTTGCTGCTGCCTTTAGGGTTGGGAGGATGCTGCTGCTGCCGTTAGTTCGGGAGGGGGGGGGGGAAGAGTGTGTGAATGAACAAGCATATGTGTTTGAGATTGTGTGTGTGTGTGTGTGTATGTGTGTGAGTGAGACAGCATGTATGTGAACGATTGAGAGCCTATATATATGAGAAAGAGAATAGGTGTGTGATTGAGAGCCTGTGTGTGAGAGATAGCATGAATGTAAGTGTATGACTGAGAATCTGTATGTGTAAGTTTGTGATTGAAAACCTGTTTGTGTGAAAGAGTATGTTTGTGTGATTGAGATCCTTTGTGTGTGAGAGAGATTATTTATTATTATTATTATTTATTATTTTTATATACCGACATTCATCTCAATTGAGATATCACACCGGTTTACATTCAGGTACTGTAGGTATTTCTCTATCCCCAGAGGACTTACAATCTAAGTTTTTGTACCTGAGGCAATGTAGGGTAAAGTGACTTGCCCAAGGTCACAAGGAGTGACAGCGGGACTTGAACCTTGGTCTCCTGGTTCATAGTCCACTGCTCTAACCACTAGGCTATTCCTCCTCCCCTGTATGTATGTGTATGTATGATTAAGAGCCTGTGTGTGTATAAGTAAGAGAGAGAGAGCATGTGTGTCTCTGTGTGATTGAAAGCTGGTTTAGGTGAGGGAGCATACAGAGACTCTGGCTTGTTGCGCTTTCCAATTCAGTTTTGTCTGCATGCTTCTAGTTATGCGTTTTGGTCTCTTTATTCTTTGTTAGGTGAGGGTCAGCACATGTGATTTAGGTGAGTTTTTCTGCTGGCGTGTAGTTTCTGTATAGGGCTCTATAGCAGCCTGACTTGGTCCGTTTTCCTAACAGGAGGTATATTGGTGTCTTAAGGCCTGGTGTAATATTTTCAGTGTTGCCTTTTCTTAGGTAAGGTGGTTACTGTTTAAGTGCTGGAAATTGGTGATGTTTTGGTGTGGGATGTTTACTATTTATGCAGTTTCTATTCAGACAGAATACGTATCTTTTCCTTGTGTCATTCTTAACAATAAAAATAATTACCGGACCTTTACTTTTTATTTCTGCCATGAATTGTAATGAGCAGTGTGTCACACATGTGAGCGTGGTCTGTCAGGTGTGCCACGATGGGGAAAAGGTTGAGAACCACTGCTTTAGCAGACATAATTGTATGCAAGTGGTTTCAGTGAGATAATTTTCAAAGGCAAAGTACACATACACTTTCCCTTTGCACTAGTGTAAGTTATGCAGGATGTTAAATTACCCCATAGTCGAAGTGAATCTTTAGTTCAAGGGATGCCACTGAAGTTGGTATTTCAAAAAGGAAAAAAAAACCCCAAAAAGCTTTTGAAAAGAAGATGCTTAATATCCTAATGTTCCTTAAGTCCAGTAATGACATCTCACTTTTTGCAAGGTTTTGTTTTTATCATCACCATGGCTTTGGTATAAAGAACACTACATTACTACTATTATTATTATTATTTATTACTAAATGTTATTTTTTGACTTTGTTCCCTATCCACTTGTTAATTGTAAACCGACATGATGCGATTTTTATCGCGAATGCCGGTATAGAAAAACTTAAAATAAATAATAAATAAATAAATTAAGGCCTCAGTGTGCCGTACTACAGTGGCCGGCATTTCTTTACAGTTTTAGGGCTTTAGTCCGGTGGTCTTCATTGTAAGGCCTGGGAACCAAGCGCGGCTCTCTGACTCTCTTCCCCCAATACATTATCTACCCCCCCACCTTCTCCGGAGGCTTACTATCGGCAGAGACTCTGAAATGGCTGTTCTGTTTTCTCCTGGCACCATACCACTCTCAGCAAGTTTGAGCCATGCAGTACCCAGTGAGAACAGAGTGGGAGTTCGGGCATCACGTAGTTCAAACTCACCGAGAGCCATGAGGAGCCAGACGACAACAGAACAGCTGTGGTCCTTGGCAAGCTTCCAGAGGTTGGGGGGGGGGGGGGGGATTAGAGCTGGCGTAGAAGGCATGTGGGTGGGATGATGGGTGTTGAGACTGGCTCCGATGGGGTTGGGGAGAGAGTGCATTAAGGGCATAGAGGATGTGAAGAGAGCAGCTGGGGAAAAAGTGTGTTGGGGAGATGAGCTGGTGAGGGAGAAAAGAGTGGGGTGGAGATGGGCTAAGGAGGATTGTGTATGGGGAGGGAAGACATGCTGTGAGACAGAGATTGAGTATGGGGGGGGGGGGGGGGGGCAGACTGTTTCAGTCAGACAAGTCATTCCTATTGTGCCTAAGCAGCTGAGCCGGCCACATCATTGAAGGGCTCACTGGCCGCTTGTCTGGTGATAGTCCTGGCTCTCACAAAGGAAAATTGGTTCTTATCTGCTAATTTTCATTCCTGTAGTACCTCAGATCAGTCCAGACTCCTGGGTTTTGCATCCCTCCCAGCAGATGGAGATACAGAAAGCTTTACTGACACTGCTACATAACCTTGTGTGCCACCTGCAATCCCTCAGTATTGACCTGTACCCAAGCAATAATCCATATTCTAAAAAAGTTCAACCTTAAACTCTCCCTACAAACTGGAGGATGATGACACCTTAAGCAGTCAAAAACGAAACCAACAGCATGAAAACACCAACTAACAACTCTGCATTGGATGCCAATTAACAGAATGAGTGGATGACTCTCCTCCCCTATTTGGGCAGGTTCTGAACTGATTTGTGGTACTACAGGAATGAAAATTAACAGATAAGAACCAATTTTCTTTTCCCTGTACATACCGAAATCAGTTTAGACTCCTGGGATGTACCTAAGTTCCCTAACCAGGATGGGCCCTGGAGAGTCCCACTCTCAGAACACTTTCAAAGGCCATGGAAGCCGGAGCCCCCACAACCAAACGACAGTGTCTGGAAAAAGTATACAGCGACTTCCATTTTGCTGCCCTGCAAATCTTCCATGTTGCTGCCCTGCATTGCCTGAGAATGTGTCAAGTGGGCTCTCAAACTTTCCACTACTAGTCGAACCAATCGCCTCCTTAAGCCAACACGCAACTGTGTCCATAGAGGTTTGACCACCCCTCTTTGTACCATTCCACATAAACAGGTGATATGATCTTCTAAAGTCATTAGTCACCTTTAGATATCTCAATAAGACCTGCCCCACATTCCAAGGGCCTAAGTACTCTTGCATGAGGAGCAGAGGAATCCAAATCTGAAAAAGCTGGGAGATCCACCATCTGATTAACATGAAATGCCGACACCAACTTAGGCAGAAAAAGCGGCACCGTACCAGACAACACATCTGACTCTGAAATCTGCAGAAAGGGATAGAAACATAGAAATGACGGCAGAAGAAGACCAAATGGTCCATCCAGTCTGCCCAGCAAGCTTTCACACTTTTTTTTTTTATACTTTTCTGTTACTCTTGTCCTTTTAAATAACTTTTTTTGGTTCTATTTCCCTTCCACCCCCACCATCGCTGATAGCAGTGCTGGACCTGCATCTGAGTGAAGTATCCAGCTAATTGGTTTGGGGTAGTAACTGTTGTAATAAGTCAGCTTCTCCCACGCTTGTTTATCCAGCCTGTGAATTCAGTCTTTGTTGGTTGTTTGAATATAAATCCTCCTTTCATTCCCCTGAAGCAGTGGGCTGCGCTGGATACGTATTCTAAGTGAAGTATCAGGCTTGATTTGGGGTAGTAACCGCCGCAACAAGCAAGCTACACCCATGCTTAATTGTTTTACCTAGACTATGTAATTCAGTCCTTGTTGGTAGATGTCTGAATATAAAACATCTTTTCTTCATTCCCCCTGCTGTTGAAGCAGAGAGCTATGCTGGATATGCATTGAAATATCAGGCATTTTTGGTTTGGGGTAGAAACCACCGTAACAAGCAAGCTACTCCCCTGCTTTTATGTGGATGCAAATCCTTTTTTCCATGTTTCCTCTTGCCGTTGAAGCATAGAGCAATGTTGGAACGCATCAACCGTGTGTGTGTTTATTGAATAAGGATATTCATCTCCAGGTAATAGCAGTCATTCCCGCAAGCCACCCCCATGCCTCTTCTCTTCATTCACATCCTCTAGACTTTATTGATCCACAGTATTTATCACACGCCCCTTTGAAATCCTTCACAGTTTTGGTCTTCACCACTTCCTCCGGAAGGGCGTTCCAGGCATCCACCACCGTCTCCGTGAAGAAATACTTCCTGACATTGGTTCTGAGTCTTCCTCCCTGGAGTTTTAAATCGTGACCCCTGGTTCTGCTGATTTTTTTGCAACGGAAAAGGTCTGTCGTTGCCTTTGGATCATTAAAACCTTTCAAGTATCTGAAAGTCTGTATCATATCACCCCTGCTCCTCCTTTCTTCCAGGGTGTACATATTTAGATTCTTCAATCTCTCCTCATAAGTCATTTGATGAAGACCCTCCACCTTTTTGGTCGCCCTTCTCTGGATCGCCTCCATCCTGTCTCTGTCCCTTCGGAGATACGGTCTCCGAAGGGACAGAGTACTCCAGGTGAGGCCTCACCAAGGACCTGTAACAAGGGGATAATCACTTCCCTTTTCTTACTCGATATTCCTCTCTCTATGCAGCCCAGCATTCTTCCTGCTTTAGTTATTGCCTTGTCACATTGTTTCGCCCACTTCAGATCATTAGACACTATCACCCCAAGGTTTCTCTCCTGCCCCGTGCACATCAGCCCTTCTCCCCCTAATCGAATACAGTTCTTTCTGATTTCCACACCCCATATGCATGACTCTGCACTTCTTGGCATTGAATCTCAGCTGCCATATCTTCGACCACTCTTCCAGTTTCCTTAAATCCAGTCTCATTCTCTCCACTCCTTCTGGCGTGTCCACTCTGTTGCAGATCTTAGTGTCATCCGCAAAAAGACAAACCTTACCTTCTATCCCGTCCGCAATGTCGCTCACAAAGATATTGAACAGGACCGGTCCCAACACCGACCCTTGCGGCACTCCGCTCAACACCGCTCTCTCTTCAGAGTAAGTTCCATTTACCATCACACATTGTCTTCTGTCCGTCAACCAGTTTGCAATCCAGGCCACCACCTTGGCACTCACTCCTAAGCTTCTTATTTTATTCACCAGTCTCCTGTGCGGAACCGATTCAAAAGCTTTGCTGAAGTCCAAGCAGATGACATCGAGTGCTCTTCCTTGATCCAATTCCTTGGTTACCCAGTCAAAAAAGTCTATCAGATTTGTCTGACAGGATCTTCTCCTGGTGAATCCATGCTGCCTCTGGTCCAGCAATTCTTCCGACTGTAGATAGTTCACTATTCCTTCTTTTAACAGCGACTCCATTACTTTTCCCACCACAGAGGTGAGGCTAACTGGTCTGTAGTTAACAGCCTCTTCTCTGTTTCCACTCTTGTGAAGCAGGATCACCACCGCTCTTCTCCAATCACTCGGCACTACTCCCGTTTCTAGGGATCTATTGAACAGGTCACACAGTGGACCCGCCAGCACATCTCTGAGCTCCCTTAGTATCCTAGGATGAACCTCATCAGGCCCCATGGCTTTGTCCACTTTCAGTTTCCCCAGCACTTCCCATACATTCTCTACTGTAAATGGAGTTACATCTACTCCATTCCCCTCTATTTTCTTGTTAACTAGCGACAGTCCTTCTCCAGGGTCTTCTTTAGTGAACACAGAACTGAAGTATTTGTTTAATATTTCTGCCATTTCTTCGTCTCTTTCCACACATTGATCCTTTTCACCTTTCAATTTTACTATACCACTTTGAACTTTTCTCCTTTCACTGATGTATCTGAAAAATGTTTTGTCACCCTCTTTTTACCTCTTTGGCAATCCTTTCTTCTGCTTGACTTTTTGCCGTCTTGATTACTTTCTTTGTCTCCCTCAGTTCTACCAGATATTCTTCTTTGTGCTCATCCCTTTGGGATCCTTTATATTTCTTGAACGCTGTTCTTTTAGCCTTTGTCAGCCACCTCCTTGGAGAACCAGATAGGTTTCATTTTTCTTTTGCTTTTCTTTACTTTTCTAACAAAGATTAGTTGCCTTGGTAATTGCTCCTTTTAGTTTGGTCCACTGTTGTTCCACATCTCTCTCGTTCTCCCAGCCTACTAGTTCTTCCTCCAGGTACTTCCCCATTTCATCAAAGTCCGTGTTTTTGAACTGCAAAACTCGGGTCTGTGTGCTTCTTTTCCATATCCTTTTTGTGATATTAAACCATACCGTTTGATGATCACTGGTGCTGAGGTGGGCGCCCACCTGAACAGAGACATTATCTCCATTAGTGAGCACTAAATCGAGTATAGCTCCCTCTCTTGTGGGTTCCATTACCATTTATTTAGGAACTTTTTTATACCGGTATTAGTGTGGACATCATACCGGTTTACAATTGAACAACAGGTTGAAAGTACATTATAACAGGGAATAAAACAACGAGAGGGGGGGATCACACAGGTACAGGATAGAAGTACAGGGCAACAATAAGATAAACTCCTAAACAAAAGGCAACTGTCAGATAAAATCAAAGAGGGACAGTATAGCAATGAGGATATATATACATAATTACATTACGATATGAGCAAAATGCCATGAAGAATGTATAATAGGGAAGGGGACAGGCTGGGTGGCAGGAGTGAGGATAAGTGAAGGTAAATTAGTCGGGAAACACCTGTTTAAACAGCCACGTTTTGAGTTTCTTTTTAAACTTGAAGGAACAGGGTTTGAGGCGAAGGCTTGTGGGCAGGGAATTCCAACGTGATGGGCCAGCAATTGAGAGGGCACAAACCTCTTGTTGATGAGAGGTGGGCTATTTTTAGGGATGGCACAATCAAGGTTCCTTTGTTGACATTTCTGGTCGGTCGATTGGGCTGAATAGGGCTGAGAGGAATGTCAAGCCAGTTGGAGTTGTGAGAATGGATGGATTTGTGTACGATGGTCAGGGTTTTATAGAGTATTCGGGAGGGGATAGGGAGCCAGTGAAGATCTTTGAGGATGGGGGTGATGTGGTCTTTTTTACTGGCATTCGTGATGATTCTGGCTGTTGCATTTTGTAACATTTGCCACGGTTTTAGCGTGGAATGGGGAGCCCTAACAAAGCTCCTTGCAGAGCATCCACTATTTCTCTGCTATTGTTAGGTTCTGCAGATGGGATTCTCCAGTCTACATCCGGCAAATTAAAGTCTCCAACAACAATCACCACTACTCCCTTCTTTCCCATCTTTTGGATTTCTTCAATCAGAGCAGAGCTGCAACCAAGTACCTCTTACTTCTTTGTCCAACTCTCTGCTGTTTTCACTACACTTGCAAACAAAATATCATTAGCCATTTCATCAACCCCAACACATAGTTATGCCATTGTATCTACTGGCATTTCCTGAAAACTGGCAACAAAGACAGAAGTTCAAAAAGTGTTGCAAGTATTGCTATAAGTGGATTCATGCTTAAGATACAATCTATTTTGATAACAAGGAGAAGTTTTAAAGATTTTTATTGATTGGATATTTCTCTGGAACCATTTGGAAAAGGAGTGATCTGTCATATATGTTTTGGACATAAATCGTTTGACAGGTTTTTTTGACCCTATTGATTTTTTGTTTGGATGAAATAATTTTGCTAGACAAATGATTCAGGGTTGGTTTTGGTTGGTATAAGTTTTGCAACTCTCTCTTTCCTCTCGCCCCCCACCCCCCCCCCAAACAACCCTGGCATCCTGTAAAATCCTCTCTTCCCTTGATCCATGTGATCCTCTTGCCTCCAGTCAGCGGAGGGGAGAGATGCTGCCTGTCAGCTTCACTCTACAGTCTGAACATGCAGTACAATCAGTCCTGCAAGACTATAAGATCTTGTGCAGTCAAACCGCAAACTGAAGCCTGCCAGCATCCCCTCTTGCCAGCTGGGAGATCATCACCAAGGATGGCAGGGGGAGAAGAGCAAGGAGCAAGAAAGGGCAAAACATTTTAGTGGTTCAGTGAGTAGAAGAAGATGAAAGAGGCAACACTGTGTGGAACCACATGCCCAGGGAATGTGGGGAAAATATTTACCACAACTCCACATCCAGTCAGCTCTGGCTGAACTTCAGCCCTGATATGCACAATGGAACAGCAGCTGGATTGCTTCACTGCAGGATGTTTAGGGGAATTTTTCCATTGGACATATTAATGATTTAAAACCAAGAATGCACTGGAGCCATTAGCACTTACTATGTAAGATTATTAACATTAATATACAGTATTTGACCAGACAGAACCACTAACTCAGAGGTCCTTTTATTTTATTTATTTAAAATCTTTTCTATACCATCGTTAAGTTACATAAGAATGTCACTGCGTGCACAAGACGCACTGTCTCAAATGTTGTTTTTTTTAAAAATATTTTTATTGAGATTTAAATTCAAATAACACCAAAGACTGCAGAAAGACAACAAAACTGCCTATGAGGAACATGAACACAAAGTTTTTAAACTTACAGGATCTTGCTTTATGCTGCAATTTTGAATTACAAGTGATCGAGTTGGGGGTAATGGTTGGAACATTCAACTATGAATCAGAACATGTGGGCCACAAATGCCCACTGCCCTAAGGGGCCGATGCAATAATTATGTGCAGAAAGCGGGTGCTGAACAGGCAGCGCCCGCTTTTTTAATGTGCCCCCAGGCGCACAGCCAGGGGGTTCAGGAAACAGACGCTCGTCAGTTGAGTGTCTGTTTCCTGCACCCGACTGCCAGCATTTTTTTTTTAACTTTTTTTTTTTTTCAGTTTATTTTGTTTCGTTTTTCCTCCTACTTAATATCACAAAGATATTAAGTAGGAGGCAGTACAGAAAACCAGTTTTTTTCTGCTTTTCTGTACTAGTTTTAAGAGTGCTCAGCTAAATGTGCACCCTAGACGCACATTTTTTTTTTTGCATTGGAAGTGAATACCTAATAGCCTCATTCACATGCATTTGCATGTGATGAGCGCTATTAGATTCACTCCACGTTGTAGAGGTGCTAATCCCCTTATTGCGCCTATACAACCCGCGTCCAACTGCAGGTTATACAGTGTGCTCAGCTGAGCGCACTGTATTGCATCGGCCCCTAAGTGTCTGTACCGCCCAATGGCTCAGTTTACTGAACTAAAAAAAAAAAAAAAAGTAATATTTTCTTTATAAGCTTTCATGCAATCCATTGGAAACATGTTTCTTGTCACTGTACAGGACTATATTGAGTTAGCAAGTACTGAACTATTTTGAGCTATCAGATCTTCCATTACTTCCCTGTATGAGTACTTACTTGCCTCCTGTTTCTGTGTGAACTGAGTTGCTGGTTGCTTACAGCTCCATTTTACCTTGATAACAAAAGCAGTGCTGGTTTACTGCCCTTGCAAACAAAAGACCTCCCTGGCTTGTTTGTTTTTCTTCAGAAGGCATTCACTTACCAAAACTATCTCCACTGTGTCACAAATCTCTAACACAATCTGACTGTCACAGCTCTATTGCCAGTTGACTGTTGAATGTGCATTTCTGAAATGTGAAATACAGTGCGATCTTGTCTAGAAGACAGGAAGTACATAAATCCAAGCTTTTTGTATTTGTTCTGCATTTTATAACAAGGCAGTCATTATATGACCATTCACCTAGCTTCTGCTGCACAGAGGTTCTTTTGTGTTATTGATGTTGTTCTACTTTACCATCTTCGTTTCAAACATTACCAAGAAACAGGATTTCAGGAAATTTTCAGCCTACTCCACAAAGTCACAGAAACATGGCATCACAGAATGTTTTTCATAAGGAAACTCTGGCAATTGCCACTTGCATTATACTCTGATCAGTGCTGAATATTCCTTTCATGTATTTACCTCCAGTCTCTCGCGTGAGCACAGTGCAGACCCGGACTTCAGCAGACAGACCAATTACAGATACTCTGATTTTAACAGCCTTCAGACACTGCACAAGAAAAAAATACCATCACAATGTGTTAGGGGACAGAACCCACAAAGTTATGCAATTTTAAAAAACATTCCGTGGCCCACATAAAACTAGGGCCCTGCTTTCTGCAAATTATTTTAAAGTTATAACTTTCTTAAAGTATCAGTACTAGTATGTTGTTTTCTCATAAATCTGATTATTTAAAGCTAACTAAATGATTAATATTTTCCTTTATTCTCTTTTCTTACTTTTGAAGAGAAACGAGTAGTTGAATTTTTTAAATGCTCTTCCTAGGCCATGTCCATAATAATGAACCTAAGCAAACTGGAGTGCAGCCATACTGATCTTCATCATATCTTCCTACAAGCAGCACAAAATATACATAAAGCAGGAACATAGCATGAATCCAAAACGGAGCCTAACACCCCTGGGAGTAATTTCTGTCTTCATTCCGACTGCAGAATTTGCACCTCTACCATCTGCTGGAGACAGAGAAATACCGAGTGACTGCAGGTGGCACACTATATTATCTAGCACAGTGTCAGTAAATGTGTATCTCTACTCCGGCAATTGAGAAGCCGCTATGCATGCTAAATGTTGTTCTGCCCATGAAATCAAGAGACGAGCTTCCATCGCCACTGGTTGACTCTTGGTTCCCCCTTGACGATTGATATAAGCCACCGTGGTCTCATTGTCGGAAAGGACTCTGACCACTTTGCTCCGGAGAAGCAGGAGGAATGCTTTCAGTGCCAATCTCACCGCTCTGGTCTCCAGACGATTGCTGGACCATCAAGCTTCCTCCTGGGACCACTGCCCCTGCAACGATTTTTGCAGGCAAACCGCCCCCCAACCGGATAAGCTGGCATCCGTAGTGACCACCGTCCAGTTCGGCACTACCAACAGCACTCCCCGTCGTAAGTTGTCTGAGGCTCACCATCAAGCCAGGCTGTCCCGAGCCGACCCAGTCAGTAGCAAGGGGAGATAACTGTTCCGAAATCGGATTCCATCGGGATAGCAATGCTGACTGTAACGGTCACATATGAGTGAAAGCCCAGGGAACCAATTCCAATGTCGAAGTCATGGATCCTAGCACCTGCAGGTAATCCCAGACCATCGGAACTCACTTGGATAACAAGGCGTGAACCTGACCTTGAAGCTTGAGCACCCTCTTGTCGAGTGTCGAACAAAGCTCCCAAAAACTCCAGCGACTGGGAAGGCACAAGTCAGCTCTTGGATTCGTTGACTATCCACTCCAGCGATCTCAACAACTGGAGACTCGATGTATCGCCTCCTGGTAGAGCAACACCGACTTTGCGCAAATCAGCCAATTGTCCAGGTACAGATGTACTAAAAATCCTTCCCTGCGTAACTGCGCTGCCACCACCACCACCACCATAATCTTGGTGAATATCCTGGGGGCGGTGGCAAGGCCAAATGGCGGCGCCTGAAACTGATAATGCTGACCCAACACAGAGAACCTCAGGAACCGCTGGTGATCGGACCGTATCCTGATGTGCAGATATGCTTCTGTTAGATCCAGGGATGCCAGAAACTCTTCCTGTCGAACCGACGCAATTACTGACCGTAGCGTCTCCATCCGGAACCGGGGGATCCAGAGGCATCTGTTGACCCTTTTTAAATCGAGTATGGGTCGGAAAGTTCCTTCTTTCTTTGGCACCACGAAATAAATGGAATACCGGCCTCTCTGAAGCTCCGCGGATGGAACCGGAACAATGGCTCCGAGGTCGAGCAGCCGCTGTAGAGTCTCCTTTATTGCCCGTCGTTTTGTTGCAATACCACATGGCGAGACCAGGAACCACTGGCGGGATCGGTGAGCAAAATCTAATGCGTAGCCGTGTCTTATCAAAGTGAGGACCCACTGATCCGACGTGATTTTGGCCCATTCCTCGTAAAATAGAGACAATCTGCCTCCCACCACTGGTACCGAGGAATGGACCGGCTGCACATCATTGCAAGGGCTTTCCGCCCAGTGCGTTCTGGTTGGCGCCAGGTCTACCGAAACATCGCCCCCGAAAGGATTGAGAGTACGCCTGCTGCCGGCTGGCATTATGCCGGAAAGAAGAAACGGACCCCCTGGAAGTCAGAGGCCTCCGACCTCCTCGAAATCGAGATCGTGAAGCAAAGGACCCCCTTGACTTCGGCCTATCTTCCGGTAACTGATGCATCTTATTCTCGCCTAAAGACTGAATCAGATCCTCCAGTTCTTTTCCAAAAAGTAGCTTGCCCTTAAACGGCAAAGAACCCAGCTGAGATTTAGATGAAACATCTGCTACCCAGTTGCGGAGCCATAACAAACACAGCGCCGACACCATGGATCTGGCCGATGTGCGAAGCAAATCATGAAAAGCATCCGCACTGTAGGCAATCATGGCCTCGTCTCCCCGTCTGGAGCGCTTCCTCTTGTGAAAGTGACTCGTTGGCTAGCAGCTGTTGCACCCAACGGAGACCTGCGCGTAAGGAAAAATTACAGCACATAGCCACTTGGACTCCTAGTGCGGATACGTCGAATATCTTATTAAGTTGGACCTCCAGTTTGCGATCCTGCAAATCTTTAAGGGCCGTTCCCCCTGTAACCGGGATGGTAGTCTTTTTCATGACCACCGCTACCGCTGCATCCACTTTATGCACTCTCAGCAAGTCCAAGGCATCCTCCGGCAGGGGGTAAAGCTTATCCATCGCCTTCACTACTTTAAGACCTAAATCCGGAGTATCCCATTCCTTGAAAAATAAATCCGTTGCTGAAAAGTGGAAAGGAAATGTCTAAGGCGGACCCCTCAGGCCTAGGACCACAGGATCCGTAGCTCCTAACCTGGACTCTTCCTGGGGGAGCTGAATGCCCAATTCCCCTAGGATAGAAGAATGAGCAGACCTAGCTCGTCTTTCCTAAAAAGACGGATAACCTTCGGATCATCGCCGTCTGCCCAATAGGACCCCCACAGACACCCCTGCAGGGGATCTTACTCCCCCTCAACTCCCCTCAGGGGCTGGGTGGGCAAGTCTTGACTGTCCTGGACATCCGTGTCCAAAGAAGTATCCGGATCCACTAGAGGAGTCCATAAGTTGAAAGAACGCGGTCCCCCCCCCCCCCCCCCCGGTGGGCCCGGGACTTGGGCCGGTTTGGCTCGCTTCTGTGATCTTAGCAGAGAGTCCTGGCTATGAACCCTCTCCTTACCCAACTTCCGGGCCTTAAAGGCCTTATGCATAAGCAAAACGAAGTCAGATGAGAAGGAGGAATCAGAGGACATATCATCCCCATCCGCATTGGGGTCCGCATCAATAGTCGAGCCATGCCCCGCAGACTTATCGCCCTCAGGGACTTTGCGCTGTGGTGACCGTGGCGGAGGGTCCTCCTCCCCAAGTGCCATTTGCGCTGCGGAGGCCGCCGGTACCATTGAAGGCAAGATGGCGCCCGCTCCCTGAGACGCTGACCCTAGTGCACCTAAATTGGCGCCCGTTCCCGCACTTAGCGGGAACAGACCAGAGGCCGGGGGCTGCAGCTCCCCAAATGCACCGGACACCGTTTGGACCCGAAGGAAGACCCTACCATGGGTCGTAGAGGCTCCCTCTCCCCCCGGAAGGCAATCCGCACAGACCCTGTCATGCGGCGGCGCCACAGGCTCTATATGTGGCCCGGTGCGGCATGCTGTCGCTCCCCAAAGCACCCTTATTCCTCCAGGAAACAGAACGCAGTGAGCCTCCAACACAAAAGAAAAGAAGGGAGAGTTGAGCCCTGCAGTTAAAAAAAACTCTGAAAATATTTTTTTTTAAATACCTGACCTAAAGCCTCCGGGTCCTGGATCAAACTGGGGGGAGTGAGCCGGGCTCCCTGGTATCACCCCCAGTGACCTCCACAAGCTGGCAATCGGGGTTGTCCACCCAGTACCTCAGCTGCCTCTGAAACCAGGGGGGGTGGTCCCCTCAGGACCTCACCACCCCCTGGGAGGCTAAGACCGTGACCTGCAGGCAAACTCTGCGATCTTTAGCACGCCAGTGATCTAACAGCTATGGTGCTCTTTCTTTTTATTTATTTATTTTTTCCAATCACCTAACTATCCTGTCTCAAAAAACAAACTAGGCCCTAGCACAGACTGTAGGTTTTGCACCTCCTCCACCTGCTGGAGACAGACTGTAGGTGGCCAGACTGTAGGTGCACCCTCCTATATAAGGCGGAGTTTTATTTGGTAAACCTTTGTCTCCATCTGCTAGAGGGAGGGCAAAACCCAGGAGTCTGGACTGATCCGGGTACATACGGGGAACAGAATAATAGAGCCCAAAAAAACAGTGACATTGGTATTTTGAGTGATACACCTTGTGCTCTTGCTTTAAGCTTAAAAAGATAGTACAAAATCCCTAAAATGGCTCAGCATGTGGATGGGTCCCCAATCTGATTCCTGAGTCCGGTCTTCTGCTCCCTGGGTCAGCTGGGGCTGGAGATGCTGCAGAGGTAGTCTGTCATCATTCAAGGGTGACACCTAGTGGCCATATCTAGAGCACATGATTGCAAGGTTCTGGAAGAAGCCCTGGTGCATGGCCCCTGATTGTTGCTGCAATGAGTGGAAGGGGATATAAAACAGGGGAAAAATCTCTAGGAAGAAGCAAATGAAGGCTCATGGTGGCAGATCCCAGCCCTGGTTCCGTATGAGCACAAAACCCAAAGGAACAGGAGGAAACTGTGGGTCCAAATTGTCTATCTACAAAACAAACAAGAATGAGCAACATTTTATCTATCCTTGATTCTAGTACCAATGCACCTCTTACGGCAAAATTTCCCCACTCTGATCCCTCTCCTGCATTCTCCACCCAAGTCTGAAAATTCCAATGGTATAATGTGCACCACCCCCATCGTAATCTAGCCCCATACCAAATTTTGGGAGGCTAGATCCAATCATTCAAAAGTTATGAAAGCAAGGGGGAAGGGATGGGAATACACACACAAACACATCATTACAATCTGATTCGCTTCTCTTAACCTTGAACAGTGCCTAAAGAGAATAGAGGGAAAAAAAAACACAGTATAAAATATTTGTGTTTTGTTTTTATGCATACCTTAATGAGGTCATAGATGTTAGTTGGGTCACATGTTGTAAGGCTGCTAAAAATTACCAATACTTCTCGACTTGTATGTCCTGGCATATGCCTAAGGGTAAAATATTTACTAAAATTAGAAGGCCCCATGTGTATCATCTTTTACAAAACTGTTTCTAAATAAACCCAAACCTTTCCCACAGTTGTTTCAAGGACACTCAATAGTTCATATTAAAAAATCAATTTTGGTTTATGGCAACATCTCTGTGTACACAAATGATAGGAATCACAACACTGCACATTATATTTTTCCTGTTCATGCTTTGTCTTGTGAATTATTGGCTGATTACTGCTTTTACTTCTGAAAATCCAGGACCAGCAAAGGACACTGACTTGAGAGTCTGCATAGCCAGGTTTAAGGAGTTGTACAGTGAAGGCTCTCCATGGCAGCTCATGTCAACAGCTTTCTTCAGAGCAGTCACATGCTTTCTTGGGTTCCCTGCAATTAAAACAAAAAAACAAATCTGAAACTGTTCACTGGGATAACAAAATAGCAATAACCCTAAATTTACTTTTTAACCCCACTCAGGAAGAAATATCCCAGCTCCCAAGTTAGGCTTCTTGGATCTATAAATAATCTTCTATAAATAATAAATATTGGTTCTATAAATAATGGCAATATAAAAAAACACAACACAACCTAAAAATAAGGATGGTTGTGAATCCAAGTGAAGAAATACAGCAGTACTAATAGTTCAAAGGAAATGCCAAGTTTTCTTATCATAGATTTCCAGAACTGCATTTGTCATGTAATAGTTTGAACGACAGACCATCATACAAAAGAGGAGCTAAAACAGGAGGAAATGTGCAGAAGGGAGAAGTTGGAGTGGCCAAATGTCCTGCCTTTTTTTTTTTGTTTGTTTGTTTTAAAGAACTTGTTCTATGTTTTACTTCTGCAAGAAAACGACATTCAGTTTATTAACCATCCTTCTGAAAGAGCTCAAGATGGTAAACAATAGCAATAATAAAATCACAAATATAATATCACAAAAAGTGCAATAAAATCACAAGAATAAAAACTAACAGCTCTGAAAAGAAAACAAATAAAACCAAACATGGCAAAGATTAAAAAAAAAATAAATAAAAAAGGTGTTTATATGCTTTTAAATTTTAAATAATATCTAACTCCATTCTGGTTTCTTTCATAAGAAAATTCCAGAGAGTTGGGGCCAGACAGAAGAAAGCAATTAGACATGACAAAATCATAGTTCCTTTAAAGCAAGAACACAGAAAAGCCTTACTATTCAACCTTAAAGTCAGGGCAGCAACATATCAAATTAGATGATCTTTTAAATAAATTGCTCTTGAGCCATGGAGAGCTTTCAATATTAAAGCTCAAGATCTTAAATTGAACCCATGAGCAAACAGAAAGCCAATGTAATTCTTTGAGATGCACAGATAGGCAGATGTAGAATTTTAAAAACAAGGGTGATATTTCATTATTATACTCCTTCCATCCTCCCTTCTGCTTACAGTATAGGCCATGCATCATTTTAGTGGCCTATTTTGAACTGCTTTTACCTTGCCATTGTCCTTTTCCAGATAAGGTCTTCAGAAATGAACACAATGTTCTAGGTGGATCTCACCAGAGACCTGTACAGAGGTATTTTGTATACAGGTTTCAAGAAATTTAAGTGTATAAACTAAATGAGACACGTTTAAAAAAAAATTAAAGAGCCAGTGCAATGCTAGAACACCAGCAATATTAGTGAGGCTTGGTGTATGCATTCAACAGAATTAAGAGCTATCAGGGCTACACTGGTTTTCTGGCCTCTCTCTTACTGGGGGGTTCAGAGTACTGGCATGACATGACAGCAAAGAGAGACCATACGGCCTATCTAGTCAACCTATGCACACCAACTATTCAGTTTTATGATCCCTGCCACTCCCTCAGAGATTCTCTGTTTATTCCATGCTTTCTTGAAGTCAGATACTGCCCTCATTTCCACCATCTCCACCAGGAAGCTGTTCCATGCATCCACCACCTTCTCTGTAAAGAAATATTTCCTTAGATCACTCCTGAGTCTACCCCCTTTCACCCTCATCCCATGAACCCTTGTTCTAGAGTCTCCTTTCCTTTGAAAGAGGCTAGCCTCCTGTGCATAGAAACCTAGGAAGTATTTAAATGTCTCTATCATATTTCCCCTATCCTACCTTTCCTCTAGAACTGAGATAGGACTCAAATGTTCACCCTGCATTGCAGAGTGAACATTTGCAAAATCTGGAAAGGAGATGAACAAAACAAGACTTTGTGGCTGCTGAGCCATGGATAAGTCAGGAGAACTCAATCATAGGACAAAAAACAAAACAAAACATGTCTGAGATCACAAAAGGATAAAAGTGAAGGCAAATCTCCATTAAAAAGATACTTCATTCTGATTTTAGTATAGCCACGCTATCTGACCTCTGCTCACATGGAGCTTAAAGTAATCATTTTATCCAGTGCAGCCCTTTAATAGATGAGTATACATTATTTAGTCTTGCTTTCAAAATTTTAGATCCAGATGAAAATCTGTATAATTAAAATGCAGAAATTTTGAAGACAATATTAAAATTAAAGGGACAAGACAGCTTATTTTACTTTCCTGCCTTATTTTACCAGCCCTGGGCTTGTCAATACCGTTTAGCTTCAGGTGCCTTGTCTGCTTGCTCATAGTGAAGGAATTCCCTGCTGCTGCAGCTGGGAGTATCCATTTTTGTGTTCGAGCAGCGGCGAAGTAGTCACCACTATCAGCAAGACCTGCCTGGCATGTGTGCTTCAGTTAGCACAAAATGGATATTCCCAGCAGCAGCAGTACATCCACCCACCCACACCCCTCGAGTCTAAAACATACTGCACAGCAGCCGACCTGCCCCTTCCCTCCTAAATGAGACAGGAAGCTGCCTTGGAGCCAGAAGTTTCCCTTCTACAATGAACATTAAATACACAAACCACAAAACAGAAATGAAAGAATATTCTAACACATTTCTAGGGTGCTCCAAGTAGGTTTCCTCCTACTACTTTGCACCTCCAGCTCAGCTGGAACAGAGTTTGTATCTGGCACCATAGGGCTTTGTCGGCAACTATACAGGGGTTTTTCCTCTTAGTTTATATCCCCACCCCAACATACCCTAATCTCATCATTGCCGAGGTGGTCCTGGGTCAGGGGCCATGCGCCAGGGGTCCTTCTGCAATCCTGAACCATGGGCTCTGAATCCAGCTACTAAACGTTAAGCTTGAACAAGGACCAGGATTCTCTCCTTCCCCCAAGGAAGTGAACCCAGCTCCTGAAACATCCCCACCCACAGTTACAACCGAAAGGAGAAGAGCCAAATCTCCATTCTTTCCTAATAATTCCTAGCATTCTATTTGCGTTCTTGGCTACCATCACACACTGAGCAGAGGATTTCAACATATTAACCATGATGATGCCTAGATCCTTTTCCTGGGTAGGTGATGATGCCTAGATCCTTTTCCTGGGTAGGTGACTCCCAATGAGGAACCTTGCATTGAGGAAAGACTAAAGAGGTTAGGACTTTTCAGCTTGGAGAAGAGACGGCTGAGGGGGGATATGATAAAGGTGTTTAAAATCATGAGAGGTCGAGAACGTGTAGATGTGAATCGTTTTTTTACTCTTTCGGATAATAGAAAGACTAGGGGGCACTCCATGAAGTTAGCATGTGGCACATTTAAAACTAGTCAGAGAAAGTTCTTTTTCACTCAACGCACAATTAAACTCTGGAATTTGTTGCCAGAAGATGTGGTTAGTGCAGTTAGTATAGCTGTGTTTAAAAAAGTTCTGAGATCACGTGATGTGGTGGGCTCGATAGGAGGTAACTATCTAAGCTCCGGTTGCCACCCTGACCTAATCTTATTTCATCGTGCTTACCCCGGGTCTTTTTTGCGCTCTATTCACTGACTTTGCACTCGTGGACTTGCCGATAACCGATTTCTGAAGCTGTGAATCCTGTATGGCTTCCCAACTGGCCCGCAAAGAAAAGGATAAATTGAAAACCACCGCTTCCAAAATGGCTGCCTCACCGAGGAGAGTGGAATCGACAGATGGCTCCCTAGAAGAAAAGATTTCCCATGCCGTAGTGACAGCGCTTGATATGCGTCTCCACCAGATTTCTGAACAGATCGCTGAAGTAAGAGCGTCGCTGGTGGATTTTGATGGGAGAGTGGAGCGGGTTGAGGGGCGAGTCAGCCTCCAGCCTCACCATTTTCTTCTTTATGGTCACTTAAAGGCATCGGCGCAGTTAGCGTTACATGGGGCAGGGGGAAAGGTTACCAATTCGGTGTATGATGATTTGCTGGAATGTTTCAAGGCCAAGCAGGGCTCTTTATCTTGCCTGTATCAATTTTACAATACTGCTTCAGTGTGTCCTATCTTTACCAGGCTGATCCCTAAGTGGTCTAAGGACTGCGGGGAAGAATTGGATGAACAGATGCTTAACCACTGTTACCAGTCTATTGTTCAAATTACTAACAATGTGAATCTTCGAGAACTACAACAGAGGATTTTCCATCGCATTGTCTATTCGCCAGCAAAGGCATATCAGATGGGACGCATATCTTCCTCGAACTGCTTAAAGTGTGCCTCGCCAGGTGCAACGCTGATTCATTGTCTCTAGGAGTGTCCAGCAATAGTTGCATTCTGGGATGCTATACGTGGAAAAATCGGACGATTGGTTCATACTGACGTTCATTGGTCCTGCTCTTTTTGCATCTTGAACAATGACATTGGGGAGATTAGTCTCAATGTGGACAACATAGGTCTAGTATCTAAAGCCTGCTTGATAGCAAAAAAGTGTATTCTACTGAAATGGATTGATCGCAACCACCCACTGCTGATCTTTGGTCAACCTTGATGAAGAAACTATATCTATTGGAATATGGATCCATGTACAAAATCTTTACTCCACGCAAGAGACATATTTTTCGAGAGATCTGGGGTCCTTACTATGATGCTCTTCCTACCAGTACAAGGGACCTTGCTCCCTTGGAAGTATTGGTTATGCCTTAATCAAGATCCATTGCTTACATGACCCAATGCGGACAGCCTCTTATTACTCTGTGTTCTGCTCTATTGTATCTTCTAGATGTGGGACCACGCAACATTTATTTATTTTAGGTTCTATATTCAATACTCTAAAATCTTTAATTTTTCATGTGGTTTTTTTTTTCCTCAATTATCTTGGATTGCTGTATATTGACGCTGGAAGGGTAATGAGATTCTCTGCAAAAAGGGGGTGGAGGGGAATAAGGCTGGTGTTAGGGGGTGTTCCTCTATATATAAAAAATTTTTGCAAATTGATGGCTTGAACTCCATACTGTTTGACAAATATCTGACTGTTCCTTGGTGTTGTTTTTGTCAACATGTTCAATAAAGAAATTATTAAAAAAAAAAGTTCTTGGAGGAGAAGTCCATTACCTGCTATTAATTAAGTTGACTTAGTTTTTGGGTACTTGCCAGGTTCTTATGGCCTGGATTGGCCACTGTTGGAAACAGGATTTTGGGCTTGATGGACCCTTGGTCTGACCCAGTATAGGCATGTTCTTATGTTCATAATTTGGGTGGCTCTTCCCTATGTGTATCATTTGGCACTTGTCCACATTAAATGTCATCTGCCATTTGGATGCCCAGTCTCTCAAGGTCTTCTTGCAATTTCTCACAATCTTCTTGTGATTTAACAACTTTGAATAAATTAGATCACTTCACTTATTCTTCCCATTTCTTGGTCATTTATAAATATGTTAAAAAGCAATGGTCCCAATACAGATCCCTGGGGCACTTCACTATTCACATAAGAACATAAGAAATGCCATACTGGGTCAGACCAAAGGTCCATCAAGCCCAATATCTTGTTTTCAACAGTGGCCAATCTAAATCGCAAGTGCCTGGCAAGCACCCAAACATTAAATAGATCCCAAGCTACTAATGCCGGCAACGATTAATAGCAGTTTATGGACTTCTCCCCCAGGAACTTATCCAAACCTTTTTTAAACCCAGCTATACTAACTGCCTTGACCACATCCTCTGGCAATGAATTCCAGAGCTTAACTGTGCATTAAGTGAAAAAGAATTTTCTCTGCTTTGTTTTAAATGTGCTACTTGTTAACCAGTCCTTGTATTATCCAAAAGAGTAAATAACCAATTCACATTTACCCATTCAAATCCTTTCACTTTTCTCCATTGAGAAAATGAACCATTTAGCCCCATTTTCTATTTTTTAACCATTTCTCAATCCACAATAGAACATTGCCTCCTATCCCATGACTTTTTAAATTTCCTCAAGAGTCTCATGAGGAATAGGCAGGTGGGTACCAAGAGCCCTAAGCTGGCATGGGAAATACGTTTGCTAACAAGCTGGGCAGAAGCTCATCTCGAGGTACTGACAGAGTTGCTTAATGGGGATGGACAACATAAAAGCAGACTTCCTAGCAGGCACACTTTAGACTCAGGGGAATGGGAATTAACATTACAAGCCTTTGCACAGATTATGCCCAGATGGGGAACCCTCCCCTCCGCCCACCAGGACCTGATGGCAACCTGCTGAAATACCAAGACAGCAAATTTCTTTAGCTAGTGAAGGGAAAGGGATTCAAAAGGGATAGAAACCCTGACACAACCTTGACTATCAAACGAGCTTCTATACATATTCCCTTCTTCAAAGGATTACGACCCACCATGGGCAGGTTATTCTGGTAGTTCTGGACTGGGTCAGACACTCTTGATATGCGGATAGGATCAGGTCAGAGGAAAATTACTCAGACTCGCTTCGGCCAAGGGGCTTCTTCAACAAAGTCCAGCAAGAATGGCGCATCTGGCTTCATTTTATCTTACGGCCTGGCTATCAAAAGGAAGAGAATGAAAAGGAATTTCTATTCGGAAGTGGTAAGAGAACCATGCTGAAGGCAAAAAAAGATATCCACTTCACTGGCATCAGAGTATGCAAGATCTTTGGAGCCTGGTGCTGTAGCAAGGGTCTGACCCTTCAAAACCCAATTGGTTTCAATCCCAGACTTTCTGCAGGTTAGTTTGGAGAAGGTTTAGCAATACATTCTTTAAAGGTAGAGGTAGCAGCCCTGTCAAGCTACAGGGGACAGTTGGGAGTGGTATCTTAGCCTCATGCCCAGATGTAGCACATTTTTTCTAGAGGGTGAAACATGTGTAGGCTCCAGTCCACCAGGCGATTCCATCTTGGGATCTGAAGTTAATGCCGAGATCCCTAACAGAAGCCTCCTTTGAGCCACAGGGAGGTATTTATCAAGGACCTAACATTGAAGATGGTATTCCTAGTTTCATCTGTTCAGCCAGAAAAATTCTGGAGTCCAGGCACTGTAATATAGAGATCCTAATTTGATATTTTTTTTTTTTGAAGACCCTGGTTACCATTCAGCCAGTACCTTCCTTTTTAATGAACATGGTGTCAGAGTTCCATCTGAACTGGGGGAATTCACTGTCCGTGTTCAGGAGACAGGGGTGTACAGGGTTAAGGGACACCTCATAATTTCTGGATGTGCATAAGGTACTACTTAGGTACCTGAAAGTCGTAAATGCCTTCCAGAGGTCAGACAAAAACTTTTCATCCACTTTGGAGGATGATGAAAGGGGAAGGCAGTCTCAAAAGTGTCCATCAGAAGGTGGATTAAGGTGGCCATCGCCTCAGCTTATATTGGAAGCAGCAGAAGGGTCATAGAGAGGCTGTTCTCCATGAACGCACAAGCCTCAACATGGTCAGAGCAAAAGACTAGTCTCTCCCCATAGGACATATGCAAGACAGGCACATGGGTTTCTTTACATTGATTTGTCAAGCATTCCAAGTTAGATATTCAAGCTAAGGAGGACTCAGTATTTGGCACAAGAGTACTGGAAGCCATAATGGCCTCTTCTTACTTGGGTTAGGTACTGCTCAGGCATGTCCCATTCATCTGGCAGAAAAATAAAGTGAAATTTAAGTATACCTGTTAATTTCCTTTCCTGACAGACCAGTCCAGAACCCACCCAGGGGCCATAGAACTTTTTTCTTTTTCCATTTGGTTCTTGTTTAGAAATATTTAGGAGGCCTCCTAGTATTGGCATACAAGGGAAGGGGAAGGGAGGAGAAGAAAGTCTCCAGAGAAGAAAGAACAAGAGGCACTAGGATGAGTAAATAAATTTTTGTTTAGATATTTGGGTTGATGAAAAATATTTACATTAGACAAAGATCTGGGCAAGAAACTACTGACAGCCTTTCCTGCTGCACCCAGATATATAAGAGAACATGTCAGAAAAGTTTTATGTTCTATGCCTCCACTTGCTGGCAAGTAAGGATAACCCATTCATCTGGACTGGTCTGTCAGGACTCAAGGAAAGGAAACTAATAGGTACGCTTACATTTTAACTTTCAGCCCTGAATAAAAAGCATATTGAATTGGAAGAAAGTCATTATACCTGCAAGTTCAGTCAGCTTTTCTGCCCTTTTACCTTTTGTGACAATTATACCAATCTGAAAAACAAAAAGATTTAAATGTGAACTGAGCAACAAAATTTTTCATCAAACTTGCCAAGGTTATTTTATAAAAAGAGAAGAGGAAATCTAACTGAACATAATATTTGCCTCCAAATGAAGGTGATTTTTGCTAGCCAACTGAGACAGGATGAATTAGCTATGCTCCATCATCAGGCAGCACGTTGCAGAGTTGACTTTCAAGTCAGTTAAAGTTTTTGGTGTACTGACCATGCTCAGGACTTCCTGTGTGAACAACTGTTCCAGAACTCTCTTCCGTCCATAACAAAGCTGGTTTAATTATTGGGTAAAGAGTTGCTGTCCAAGAGAGGAGGGAGAGTTTCAATTGGCTAATTCATCCTGCTCCCTATGGAAAAACTATTTAAGATAAGCAGGCTGAATTAGCCATGCTCCATGGGGAGTCCCAAGTTGAGGACTGCTGTAGAACAAGTTATATTTGCATACATTTTTTTTTTTTTATATAGTAATGTTATATAGTAATGTTTTGCAACCCAGGCTGCCCCATGGACAGGCAACTAGGATGATGCGGCTTGTTTCAGCACTGTCCCCAGATGCATTTTTCTGCATTGTTAAAGTCTGTTCACTGCCAGCGAAGCTTGCGGGCTTCGCTTGTGAAGATGATATGCTCTGGATTTGACGGAATCTATTTGTGTGCCTATAAATTGTATCTGTTGTGGAAGGAAGGAGTATGGATTTTTCGTAATCCCAACTTCTCCAGGCACAGAATAGTCTGTTGTGTGTGAGATCGAAGGATTTGTTCATTCAGTGCTACTATTAGCAGGTCACCCAGGTAGGGGAACAGACATATCCTGGTATACATTTTGTGAATACTCTCAGGACAGAGGAGAGTCCAAATGGGAGGACCTTGTACTGGTAATGGAGATGACCCACCTGGAAGAAGAGGTAACGCCAACAGGAGGGGTGAATTGGGATGTGAGCAAATGCATCTTTCAGGTCGAGTGAACACATCCAGTCGTTGGGCTGGATAAAGGGCAAAATAGTGCTCAAGGATGTCATCTTTAATTTCTCTCAACAGAGATGCTTAAGGACCGGAGGTCTAAAATTTGTTAGAGATCTCCTGTCTTCTTGGGTATGAGGAAGTAATGGGAAAAAGAATCCCTTGCTGCAATCCTGAATTGGGATGGTTTGTATTGTTCCCTGGGCGATCAATTGTCACGTCTCCTGACTGAGGAGAGGCAGATGGGATTCGTAGGTTGTGACTCTAGATCTGGAAACTTGGGTTGGTTTTGAAAATTTAGATGATATCCTAGAATTATTTTGAGGACCCATTGGTCCGTAATGATCTTTCAGGCTTGCTGAAATGCTGTATCCTGCCCCCAACAGATATTCGTGGTTGTGGCAGTGGAATAGTTGCTGCTGGGGTTTTATGGAAGGATATGACTGTAGCTTTGGTGCATGTCGTGTTGTTGATCTTCCCCCTTTGCGGGGACTATCATGTTTAGTGTTGGCTCTGTTGATAGTAAGCCGGGCAGTAGGCTTGGCAAGAGCGGAATTGTTTCTGGGGCTAGTTTATATTGCTGTGATGATAGGGTTTGAACTGCTACATTATGTTCTTTAAGCTGCGCCACCGTGTCTTTCAACCTGTTGTCGAAAAGATAATTACCTGAGCAAGTTTGTGGAGAAATTGGGCTTCGTGCTGAAAATGCAGATCAGGAAGGAGCTGGATCCTTGAGCAGAGGATCTGTGAGCTTTTTGTAAACATCTTCCCTGATATTACTTGCTCTCAACCAAGCCATCCTTCTAGCACCAATTGATGCTGCAGAGGTCCTAGTCGTGGTGTCAAACACCTTGTATATAAGCAAAGAAAATGTATAAGACCTTCCTTGGAGGTTGTGAAGAAGTTGAAATGTGATAGATTTGCTTGATTCCAAATGTATGAATGACTTTAGATTTTGCATGCAATCCTAGAGATATTGCACAATGTAAAACTGATGTTGCTCTATTTTTGCTGCCAACATGGTTCTTTGGAAGACTTTCCTACTGAAATCATGCAGGAGCTTGTGGTCTCTCCCAGGTGATGCATTCGAGTGGTAGTCTTGTATTCTTTGCTTTCTTCATTGCCGACTCAACTACCACCGAGTTGTACCTGCCCACTTCCTGGGCAGTTTCAGTTTAAACTTTAAGTCCATCTTTCTAGCTGTTGTGGACCCCCAAATAAGGAGTGCCCCATTTTTTTCAGGAAGAGAGCATCCAGTACCTCATGGGATGGTAAAATTGAGTATTCTGCAGGGATATCCAGGATCTTAACCAGACCCATCACCTCTACTCAAGGATCCTGCTCCTTCCTGATCTGCAATTTCAGCATGAAGCCCAATTTCTCCATGAACTTGGCATAGGTTATGTCCTCTGGAGGTGAAGTATGTTCTGATGGTTCTTCAGGGGGATCAGATGGTAGCCCTGTGGAACTGTTGGGGGGACTCCCTTGGGGAGGCATCTTAAGGCAGAAAAGGCAGCGGGTGAACATTCCCCCAGACTCGGAGGAAGTGGCAGATCCTCTTATAAGTTGCTGTCTGAAGATGACGAAGATAGAAGAGGGAGTGGTGGCGCTCCTGATATTACCTTCTCTTTGGGCAGGAGAACTGGGTAGATCGGTGGAAACGATGGTGATAGTATTTGAGGAAATGTATTTATTTAATTCTTTTTTATACCGGTATTAGTGGTTACATCATACCAGTTTACATCCGAACTGAGGTAGAAAATACATCAAACAGGGACAGGGGAAGGGACTACAGGCACAAAGAGAAAGTTAGCCAGGAGATGGCAAACAAGAGATCAGAACTATAACTATAACATGTTAAACAAAGAAACATAATTTAACGGCTAGGTTCAAGTAGTGTATTGATGCTACTCCCTCATCTCTGTGATTTGCTCCACAGCCTGATATGGTACTGCCTGGGTGATGGCAGTGGTACGTCTTCCTCATGAACTAAAACTTGGTCTGGATCCAAATTCAGGAATGAAATCGGTATGACAGACATGATCAGGTCTGGGTTTGCAGATGGAAGCCTTGCTGCGACATGGTCTTGACACAGTGGCTGGAAGAGGATATGGGCATCCTAGGTGGTAGAATGGCTGCCCTTAATATGTCCTACAACAAATCCCTTTCTGAGTGAGGAGAACTTGCTCAGGATGAAGGCCTTAGGGAGTGAGGTTTGGATCCCTCTTTGCTCTGTTGTCGGGATGATGTTTTGCTCTGTGTATTTTCCTGGCATCCCAAACTGTGGTCTCTAGTGCGGCGTGTGCCAATGAAAACCCATGTACTGATGATGTGCCATGCCTGGATGAGGCGCTATGTGCTGGTGAAGCATCATTAATGCGCCATGTAGCTCTGAAGTGCCATGCGCTGCTAGTGAGCCGAGCGAGCTCGATGTACCGTGTTCTGATGATGTGCCATGCGCTGTAGATGCGCTATACTTCTTTGATGTGCTCTGCGTAGATTACGCACTGAGCACGATGCACTTTGGCATTTGCTTTTTATGGGTTCCAGGGCATGTAGAAAGGTGCTGGGATAATGCTTTTTGCACCGGCTTTTCTGAGGAAGGCCCTTTGCCTTCCACACAGCTTTTCTCAGAGGCTGGCTGAGCACTAAGTGAATTTTTAAAGTTATTTTTCTTTGTTTTATATAAAACTATTCAAAGACCCCACTAATCAAGGTATCATAGGAATACCGTGCTATCAATGTATGTGAAAGCAACAGCTCTTCACTTCAAATACACATTCAGACCACTCATCGGAGCATGATACTCATCTGTAGTATGATTTTCTGACGCACTCATAACATCGTCCCATCCCGACACGATCATGTTTCGGACCGTCCTGGTCCTGCTTCAGGGGTAAAGTGTAGATTCCAGTTCTCAAGGGTCTCCAAAAAGCACTATTCTCGCAGTTCCAATTACAGTTCCTTCTTCCTTGTATTCCCGTCGATATCCTCGGCGGCCATTTTGTCAAAACATGGCACCTCTTCCGGTATAAGTACGCAATCGCAGCATCCGGTCTCACCACTGCAGTCTTCTATCAGGTCGTACTCATTTATTCCCAATACTGGGTAAAGTCTTTTAAAAAAAGTCTTTAAAAATTGTCTAAAAAACTCTAAGGAAGAGTATGGTTCAAGTAAAATAAAGTAATTTTGGACCTGTAAACTACAGATGGGTTGTACATGTTACACACCCATGTAGCACAGAGGTCCTACAAACGTAATAAAAATTGTGCGTGGTTCCCAGCAATATTGATGTTAATGGATACACCAGATTCTTTGTTTAGTTTGATGTGTGTGTACATTCGTATGGATCTGGAATAAGATTGTTTTGGGCACATTTGTTGTGAGCACTAAGTGAAACATACTGTTTTTCAGTGTGTTGGTTGGTGCTTTGGGCACTGCCCAATGAAGAGTTATCTGCACATTGTTGGAAGTCTATCCGAAGACAGGTTATTTTCTCAGCCCTCTGTCAACTGAGCCCTTGCGGACATGTAGCCGAAGTCCCGACAGCTTGTTTGGTCATGGTCTGGGTCCAGGCAAATATAAGAGGCATGGCCATCCTTAACGTACATGATATATCCGCAGGCATAGTACTTAAAGCTCGCTGAGGGCACAAACCCATCGTAGCACTGAAAAATGCTTTTAGGGTTTTTTTGTCAAAAAAGATGTGAGTGTGCCAAACAAGTAGAGACAATCTCCTGCATCTGAGCGAAGCATGGATGAAATAAGACTGACAAGAGTTCTGGAACAGTCATTCGTGTGGAAAGACCTGCACATGCTTAATACACCAAAAACTTTAACTAATTTGAGAGATAACTCTGCCACGTGCCACCTGATGACTTCACCCATGGAGCATGGCTTATTCAGTCTGTTTATCGACGGAAAACAAAACATACTCTCTCTTAGAACAAGATGGTAATCCTGCAACCCATTCTGCTTGCTTTTCACAATCCATTCACGGAAGTAAATGTAGCATAACATTTTTTTCCAACTGTTTCTTATACACGATGCAAGTGAGGTTCAAAAGACCTCTTCTATATACACACACTTGAACAGTATTTGGAGGCTGGCCCAGTACTTCAGAGGTAAAGACAGAAGGTTGTTGGTTCTATCCCAGAGTCAGCTGGGGCTGCTGCAGATGCAGCATTCAAGCCTCCAGGTGGGGGAATAACTCATGGTCTCTGCTAAAGGGTGACACCTAATGGCTGAATTTCAGAAGAAGTCTTTTGTGTACTGTCCCCTACCAAGGACTGTCACTCAATGAAAAGACTAAATTTATTGGGACAGGGTGAGGGAGTGGATTCTTATAAAATAGAGGAAAAATCTCTAGGTACTTATCTATGAAGGATTCTGATGCCAGTCCTCAGCCCTGGGTTTCACTGAGCAAGAAGCCCAAAAGGAGCAGGACAGAGGAAACTGCCATGTCCAAAAGAAAAAAAACCAGCAAGCAAACCAAAGCCATGCTTGGCAGACTAACATGGTGCCAGCTTCTAATCCCCACGGGAGTCACTTCATAAGTACTAATGGAGAAAATGTCTGAGGTTTATTCTGTATCTTCCATGTTCTGAAGAACAGCTGAAAAGTTTCAGTGGGGGAATTCTTGAGAAAATGTGTGGTAATATATTTGGATGCCTAGTTATGTATAGATGCTGTTTATGGCCGCATGGGAGCTTCCTGAGTGTTCGTTACCTTGTGTGGAGTGATGTTTGTGGATTACCAGCTCCTGCCACTGGATTCTGCCCGCCTTTGAGTGCTTCCTTTGATGAGTTTGCTAATGAAGAACTAGCACCAGCTGCCAGCCCTGACAAGCAGCATTTCTCAGTCCAGCCAACTCGAAGTCAGTATCATTTATACTTTTGAGTCAGTATCATTTTTACTTTTATACAGCCATGCCTTTTATTTTGTATTTGTTCTGCTGAATAAAAATCAACCTCAAATTTAATCCATCCTTCCTATCCCAATACATAGAAAAAGAGGGCAAGAAACAAAAAAGAAAAAACAAACACACTTTCATCTAAGGTAATAATCCCCAGCCCATGATATGTCCTTCCAAATAATATGAACCAGAGTGGGAAAATAATTCTTTGCAGAGGTCCCAAAATTTCTGGCACTAAAACAAAGGTTTCTACTTTCTGTTTTTTTTTCGGGTGACTGACAAGTGCACTTTGCAACATATACAATCTATGAACTATACAAATTCTTACATTGTTTGCTTAGCATTTTTTGAGGGTTTTTGCTAGCCACAATTAAAACATATGACTGCCTCTTGCAGTTGATATCCATTTTGTGATATGAGCTAGCTTTTTCACTCCTTTAAAGGTTAATCGTGACAGTGTGGGCACTAGGATTTTTATGTTTGTAAAAAATAACTTAATTTGTTTATCTGGTTTCATTTTTGGGGGGCTATTAATTTATACATTTGTACATATATTCCTCTACAAGAAAAAGTCACAAGCCTATCATGGAGGGAAAAGAGCTAAAATAATGAGTCAATATATCTTGCTAAAATGTGACTACAAATCCACCCTTGATTCCAACTTTGTTACCCAGAACAGAGGCATCAGTGTCCAATCGCTGATATTCTTCCAAAATCTCAGAGCTAAGACCTAATGGGGATAAAATACACTGGTTCCAGTTTCCTTGTCAATGTTAGGCGGATCAGAGAGGAGTCATGGAGACACATGGCAATCAAGCTGGAATAACTTGAAAACTAGAAGAAGATTTCGAATAGTCACCCAAGCCATTACATTCTCAGCACCATTATACATACCTGACTAATAGGATTCTGATCAAAGTATTCTTCAACAAAATGCTCCAGTAACTACAAAGAAGGAGAATAAGGAATGACATTTTAATAATAAACATGGAAATTTCATAGCCACATTACAAGCTGTCTGCTTTTGACCATCTCAGATTCTCACCAAAGCTTGATTTACTAAGGCACTTCTCCCATTCTGTGTATGGGGGAAAACATGCTTAGAGGTCCATATTCAGAAAATTTATCCGGCTAATTTTCTTAGCCGGATATATATCCTGCTAACTTCTCTGGGATATTCTGCAGCACAGCCGTGCCTCTGAATATACCCAGGTAACAGAGTTACCCAGATACGTTTATCCAACTAACTTCAGACCTGTTCAATATCAAGTCTAACTTATCCAGCTAATTAAGCCAAATAAATGTAAATATTACTATTATCTAGATCTATGTATTTAAAATTGTTTGTATACAATACAAATTGGTCAAAACAGTTTATGGTTAAAAACATACATTAAAAAATCAGACATAAAAACAAATGAAATACTAAAACAGCAGTTAACAGAAATAAGCAAGTGAAATAATTTATGATTGACTGTGACAGCAGACAGTTGGTTGGGTTGTGTGATGTGGAGACTGAAAGCTTTGGAGAGTAGATAGGTTTTTATATTTTTCTAGAAATAATTAGAATTGGGATTTTGACGTAAAGAGTTGGGTATGGAATTCCAAAGTAAGGGGTCAGCAACGGTAAAGGCTCATTTCCTGGTAATGTCAAGCCTAGCTAAGCGAATGGATGGAACATCAAGGAGGCATTTATTTAGGGATCGTGTCTATAGGGTTTGTACATATGGAGAAAGGAGCATAACCAGACAGAAGATGGGCTGTGAATAAGTGTATTAATAATAGATAAAAGTTTATATAACTGATTGGAAGCCAATGTAAGGAGTACAGTATAGGAGTTATATGATTTTTCCATGGAGAACAGATTAAAATACGGGCAGCAGCATTTAGAATCAGTTGTAAGGGTCGGAGTGAAGAGTCAGGGAGACCGAGATACAGAGCGTTGCAGTAATCAAGTCCTGAGAAAATTAGTGATTGGAGAACAGTACGAAAATCCTGAGGAAAGAGAAGAGGATGTAGACATTTGAGCATGTGCAGTTCGAAAAAGAGAGTTCTTTACTAGTGAAGATATATGAGAGGTAATGGACAGATCATAGTCAAGAAATATACCGAGATTATGAGCTTTGGATAGAATGAAGCTAGAGACCATTAAGAGACAGATGGGGGTGGGGGGATGGCTGCAAGAAGACTGAGAGACTGAAGATAAGAACAGCATTTCAGTTTTTGAGGTATTGAGTTTAAGGCGGTTATAAGAATGCCAAGTATTGATTGTAGTGATGTAAAGACTGACTGTGGAAAGCATATTGGACCAGGAAGAGTTATATGGGACCAGAAATTGGATATCAACTGCGTAAATTTTGAATTGAATACTAAATTCAGATAGCAGCTGACAGAGAAGTAGTAGGTAGATACTGAACAGAATAGATGATAGACAAGAACCTTGGGGAACACCAGAGGAAAGGAAATACCAGCCAGAGGAATGGGAAACAATGTTAATTCGTTGAGGATGATTATCGAGGTAAGACATGAACCATTTAAGAACAGTGGCAGAAAGTCTGACGGATTGTAAACCAGAGAGAAGAATTTGGTGATTGAGAGTATCAAAGGCAGTGGAGATATCAAGAAGTACAAGAATGTAGTCAGTGTTAGAATCGAAGCCACAGAGAAGAGTGTCGAATGAGGAACCCATTTAGTTGGGATGAAGAATGTCATTATCTGTTAGAAATTCAGTGAGTTGATGTAGAACAATGGATTCAATTAATTTTGCAAGGGAAGTGAGTGAGGCAATGGGTCTTAAGTTATTGAGGTCCAGGGGATCGTGTGATTATTTTCTTTTGTATGGGGAGAATAGAGGTTTGTTTGAGAATGTCAGGAAAAAATACCTGAATCAAGAGATTGGTTCAATATTTGACAGAGAAAAGGGCTAGCAACATTGGACAGAACTTTTAGAAGATATTCTGGGCATGGGCTGAATGGGGAAGAGACGTTTTCAGTTTTTGAAGAGTAAATGTTAATGTAGAAGAAGCAATGGGAGTGAAGGAGGACCAGGTACAATCTTTGTCGGAGGGGGAGGAGCTTTTGGAAAGGGGAGGTGTGCAAACTCTTGTGATACTGTAGTAATTTTATTCTTAAAGTGTTCAGCAATTTTGATGAACAGAGTAATATCAACTGATGATAACTTAGCCAGAACATTCCTTCCCAACCACCACTTAGATAGATAACTATTTAATTGAATAAATAGTTATTGAGCTATGTGGTAGCTGCTGAACACGATCAAATATTAAAATGCTGCCACGTAATTAGATAAATCCAAACTTATCCAGCTAAGTGGTGCTGAATATCGATCTCTTAGTGAAAAGGGTGTAGAGCAAGATAACATCTGAGAGTGGTGGCCTTCAGTGAAGCTCTCAATCCCATCACTGGTTTATTCCTTTGTTTAGTAAATCTAGCAATATCTAATAGAAAGAGGAAAGGCCATCTGAGGACATCCTCTGCAATTCCCAGTGCAGCTGCTGCAATGGGCCCAATTGATTCCTTCATTGAACATCAAGGATTGGACAGTGGGGATAAATTATTGGGAAGAACTGAAGAGGAAACTTGGCCTTCTCCTTCCCCAGACCACATTCTTTTTCTCAGTCCCACGATGAGAGAACCTCTGTTACAGCTGCTGGGAGGGAGCCTTTGTCCAGCACTGCTCCCAAGCAGTCAAGGCTTTACCAATAAGGGCCCTGACCTCAGCAGTCAGAGTAACAGATAAGTATGAGAAAAATAATTGTGAAAGCTTTTGGGCAGACTGGATGGGCCGCATGGTCTTCTTCTGCCATCACTTCTATGTTTCTAAGGCTTGATGTCATTGACTGGAGTCCACATATAGGGAGAACTGCAAGTGAGATATTGGTCCTGGCAGTCAGCAACGCTTACTAGTAACAGTGGAGTGGCTAGTACTGCCTCTCATGGAGTATCCACATTTTGGTAGAAATGGAGTCAACAATCATCAGGCAGTTGATGGAATTTCTGGGATACAAGGTGAGCAGGGAATTTTCAATTTAGCAAAACCTTTGGAGTAAGTATGGAATGGCATTGTAGGACTTTGACAATCTCTTTCACCACAGACTGCCCCTCTGGATGGGAAAACAAATTTTGGAAATGACTATGGAGCAGTTTCAATTGCAAATACAGGAAAAAGAGAAAAAACATGAATTGATGGAGAAAGATTTAGTTTGAATGGGGACAGTTCAAGAGGCTAAAATTAAAGATAACCTCAGTTTATCATCTACATTAGAGAACCGAGGACAAAATGAAATGCTGCAATTTGCATTTCATTAATTTTCCTAAACTACCATTGGTGTCTCCTGTATAGATGTTTAAAAGATATTTCATTGAGATATTGAAAGTTCCAGTACAATCTGTCCCTCCTGTTTCACATATTTTTTTATCTTACACTATAAGAAGGTGGTGTCCGATGACCCTGTTCTTTCACCTATATCTGATGACAATTTGAATTTAGCTCAGATACTGGAGAATTCTGATAAGATCGCAGTTCCAGCGACCTTGATTGTTACCTTAGCATTAGACCCTAACAGGGACTGTTTATTTAAAATGTGTTTTAGGCATTGGGAGGATTTATTGTTGAATATGAAGAGTAGGATGTTTGCTGATATAGTAAAAGAGACACAAAGAAAGCCTAGGCAATTTTTGTTAAGACCACATGTTCTCCAATTGGGTGCTTCATTATTCCTTAAATTTCCCTGCAAGTGTTTAGTTAGCTATCAGAACATCTCCTATGTTTTTTTTTAGCAGAGTCAATTGACTGTGCAAGAAGCCCAGTCTGTAACTCCCTTGAGTGCAGGGATTAGTTTCTCTCTCTCATAATACAATTTGTGTGTATGTTAGGTTGCTTTTGTTAAAAAAAAAAAAAAAAAAAGTCTATATTTAGCTTTTCTATATTATCTCTGGATTGTGTCTTAAATTGAGGACTTGTTTTGGTATTGCACCTAAATGAAGATGGTATATTTTTCTTTTTTTTTCCTCTTTCATTTCACGTGCGTATCCTGATTTCCTCTTAAGAACTATTTCTCAAAGTTGTATTTTTTGAATGCCAATAAATTATAAAAAGTTAAGAAAAGCTCAATGAATAAGGCCCCAAAATGTTATAAGATGGTGGTTGTTAGAGACTAACTCAATTGCTAGCTTGTTTACTTTATTCACAGATGAAGGCATCAGAAAGCCTCTAGTGACCACCTATCTTCCTCAGTTTTTGCAGTTTCTCTCATTTTATCATCCTCCGGATCAACAGCTGCACGTCTAGAAGTGGAATCCAATAGATGGTCAGGAACAGAATGAGTTGCAAGACAGTGAAAGTGAAAGACAGAGGAACAGATCCACTGATCATTTTCTCACCTTCCACTTATTTCAACCTTTTATGTGCAGCAGGAAAGGGAACGAAGGGTCATCACTTTTTTTTTTTTTTTTTAATATACTGTCCTGGAGGAGGCTTAGCTGCCTTACTACAGCAAAGTTAGCCCTGCCAAAATGTGATTTTACAGAAAGCAGGACGCACTGTTGCTTTAATATAGATACATTTCTGGCACCTGATGTTTTTGGGCTTTTGTGAACATTTCAAACTTACCTTTAACGTACACGTGAGCCGGTTGGGTTTTAAATCCTGGTCTTCCATCGTTCTTGAGCCATCAACTACCACATAAAGATGACGCATCTGTAGTACCAAGAGATGAATTAATGCCACAATAGTTTCTGCACATCAAGATTAATGTAATTGGCCAGGTCCTCTACATACATGGAAAAAGCACTTGGTGAGTTACTGTTAGTTCTCCATGTGAGATTGCAAGCAGCAGTGCCATTCACTGCCAAAATCTTGCAAGTGAAAAAAAGGGACTCCCAAGGCCATAGTTTCGTTCATATGAAAAGCCCAGTTTCAGGATCTCTGAAGAGCGGGGAGCTGAAATGTTTTCTTCCCCCAAAGATAATAATGCAAAGTGCTAAACCCCAGGTGCATAACCTGTGCAACACTGAGAGGGTTAACTAGATATGGCTCAGGATTCAATTCTGGTCAGTGAGCCAGCAGTTGATACATTGGCTATAGAAAGTTTAAGCCACCTTCCAAAATGTTCATCTTTTGTTACCTTATAGCCTAGAAGTAAAATGCATTACAACAGTGTTAGTTCCATGTATCCACACATCATAACCTCACAACTATCAAGTGAAAAATATATCCTAGAATGCCTTAAAAAATGAAGTAGAAATAAAACATTGAATAGCTTGGTTGGATAAGCATCTACATCCCTTGTACTTCTGTAGCCAGATAAGTACTTGAAGCTCTGGTGTAACCAATCGCCTTCATAAGCACACATCAAAATCCCTCAGATCATATTTAAGGCAATTATTAAAAAGTGAAAGGTGTAAGGCATCACTAAGATCATGCCTAGATCAGGCTGCCCCCTCCAAACTGGTTGTCCAAGCAAGGAGTAAACTGATCACTGAGACAACTAAGATCAGGAGCTATAGATTTCCATGGCCAAGCATGTATTTAACAATATCTCAAGCACTCCGCAAATCTGGCCTGTGTGGTACGGTGGCCAAAGGAAGCCATTCCTCAAGAAAGCTCACCTTGAATCCATTTGAAGTATATATATAGCAACACTCAAGAGATCGCATAGTGAGGGGGCAAAACCCAACATAGCACATCCCCAGAGAACACATATCTACTGTGAAGCATGGCAGTGGCCGCATCGTGTTATGGAGATGTTTCTCATCAGCAGGGACCGGGGCACTTGTCAGAATAGAAGGAATAACGAATGGAGAAAAGTATGCTCTGCAAGAAATCTGAAACTGGGATGAAAGTTCACCTTTCAGCAGGACGACAATCCGATGCATACAGACAAACAATGCTGGTATGGCTAAAAACAAAGGTAAATGTTCTAGAGTAGCTATCAGAACCCTGCCTTTAATCCAACTGAAAATCTGTGGTACGACTTGAAGCCTGATGCCCATCAATGGTCCCTAAGGAACCGAACATATCTTGAACAGTTTTGTAAAGAATAAAGGTCTAATACTTACAAATCTAGGTGGGCAAAATTGGTGAAGACCTATCTCAACAAACTCACAGCTGTAATTGCTGCCAAAGGTGCTTCCAACAAGCACTGACTCGGGGGGGATGGAGACTTATCCAACTGGATTTGTTTTCTTTTTTGATACATACACCCCTGCCCCCCATAAAACATTTCTGGCCCTGAAAGGTGTGGGGGGTATGGTGTATTGAGTAGTATTAAAAAATATATCTTCATTTAAATGCATGCAAGGCCAATGCACCGACATAATAAAATGTGAAAAATGCTGAAAGGAGTGCAAACTTTCTGTTGAGCCACAGTATTTACAATACTCAGAGAGAGAGAGAGAAAGAAAGAAAATAGAGTGATAAATTCTACAGAGTTCAATAGGTGCTCCTGATTGACCCTGGAAATATACAGCAGGCTACAAAAGGAAAATAGCCTCCATTATAGAACATCAACATTTACACCACCAAGCTTAGCATGCGGGGATCGGGCTCCAAGCACTGATGGGCTGAATGGTGCTAACAAACTCGGGAGCAGCCCAATATATTTATTATAGCATATTCTCACCTTTCTCCAGGCAAAGCAGATTACAATAGGCCTAAGAGCATACATACATAGTACAAGCAATTAAATATAATCATAAAAAAATAAATACAAATTACATCAACATAAAAACACAATACTACAATCTGACCCTTCCCCCACTCTCACTAGGGAACTGGAACAAACTGTATAACAAAACTATAGCAATAGATCAAAATTGCACTCCTTACCAAAACTCACACATTGATAAACCAATTTAAATTCTAAACAATCCCGATCCTAATCTACAACCATCTCCACCTTAATATACTCCCTAATAAAACTACCATCCCCTAACTACCACCGGTAAGTTTCCATCTTTGGGGGTAACCTACTCCCTTATGGGGGGAGCCTAAAAAGGCACCCCCAAATGACTTCAGCAGGGAGGAGAGCAGGTCAATGGCTGGCTGGCGGCAGAGTGGAAATGGAGGAAAACATCAGCCATGGGGCTTAGTACAAGCAGTGTGACGGCTAGAAAGAAAACACTATACAGGACTCTTTTGGTAGACCTATCTTCAGTTTGCAACAAATAGGTACACAAAGGTTTTCTGTTCTGCAGTTTAAATATTGTCTAAACTAAAAAAAAAAAAAATATTCGCCTATTCACTGTCATATTCTTATACCCCAAGAATGAGAAACTACTACTTACCTGATAATTTCCTTTTCTTTAGGACAGTCAGATGAATCCAGAACAAGTGGGTTATGCACCTCTACCACAGAAGGAACAGCACGCAGCTGTATCACCCCTGGCATCACTAGGAGGAAGAGCTCCCGGCAAGATCAGGCCTGCAGCTCGAAAACTCTCCGCACAGTACAAATTGCCACAAGAAACACCATTTTCAAGGTCATTAACAGCAAGGACAGGTTACACATCGGTCTAAAAGTAAGACCCACTAAGAAATCCAAGACCAAATTTAGACTCCATTAGGGTACTGGAAACCGCAAGGGAGGACAAAGATGTTTCACTCCTTTCAGGAAACGAGCCACATCAGGATGAGCCAATAAGGAACCACCATTCACCTGGCCCCTGAAACAGGCAAGAGCTGCTACTTGCACCTTTAAGGAATTAAGGGCCAAACTTTTATTCAAACCATCATGGAAAAATTAAAAAATGAGCAGAATCTTAGCCAAATGAGGAAGAGTACCTCGATCCTCACAGCAGGTCTCAAACAAATCGCCAAATTCCCACATAGAAAGTTCTCCACTTCCTTGGCCTACCTCTAAGCAAAGTGGAAATCACTGCCACCGAGTATCTATATTTCAGCAATCGAGCCCTCTCAAGGGCCATCCCGTAAGACAAAATCGAATCAGATCTTTGTGAAGAACTGGATCCTGACTTAGCAGGGTCCAGTGTGCCAGAAGTTGAAGGGGGGAATCCCTCAGGAGCCGACGCAAATCCACATACCATGACCTCCTAGGCCAATCCGAAGCAACCAAGAGCACCACCCATCTGTCATGCTCAATCCTTCGGATCAATCTGCCCAACATGGGCCATGGAGGAAAGGCATATAGCAACTAGTCCTCCAGCCACTCCTGCACCAGGCCATAGATTCCCAATGATTTTGGATCTCTCCTGCGACTGAAGAATCGCGGAACTTTTGCATTGCGAGAAGTCGCCAAGAGGTCTAGGAACGGGGAACCCCAGCGATCCAGAATCAGCTGGACAAAGCCCATTTTCCTGAGTCCAGACTCTCTCTGCTGAGAAAGTCTGCTCTTACATTGTCTTTTCCTGTGATGTGTGAGGCTGAGATCATCTGGCAAAGCACTTCTGCCCATTCCATAAGCTGATCTATTTCCTGCAATACTTGCTGGCTCTTGGTTCCCCCCTGCCAAATGATGTAAGCCACAGTTGTTGCATTGCCGACATTATCCGTACCAACCGCCCCTGCAGCCTGTCATTGAACTACAAACATGCCAACCGGATCGCCCTGGCTTCCAGTCGATTGATCTCCAGAGAGATTCTTCTGTATTCCAGCTCCCTTGCATCATCAGCTCCTGACAATGAGCATCCCAACCATGACGGCTTGCATCTATTGTCAATATATTAGCCAGTCTGATGGTGCTAGGGAAAGTCCCTTCCATAGATGATCCACTTGCAGCCACCACTGCAGTTGGGAGGAGACTTCCACTGGCAGGAGGAGCCGAATCAAATAATCCTAAGACTGCGGGTTGCACCAAGAAAGTAGGGAGTGCTGAAGAGGACGCATATGCACCCTCACCCATGGGACCACTTTCAGGGTTGCCACCATTTATCCAAGTTCCTGCAGGTAGGACCATATAGTTGGGCGCAAGTGTTCAATAACAGAGCTGTGACAACTTCTGAATGCGTGTTTCTGGCAGGAAAACCTTGCCCTGCCTCGGGTCAAACCGAACTCAGAGATATTCCAACAACTGAACTGGCTAAAGACTGCTCTTGGCCAGGTTCACCACCCAGCCAAGCTCCTGCAACCGGGAGATCACCTTGTGGGTCACTCTGCAGCTCTTTTCCAGTGACTTGGCTCGAATCAACCAGTCATTTAAATACAGGTGTTCAGGGATCCCATCTTTTCTCAATTCTGCTGCCACTACTACCATTACCTTGGAAAAGGTCCTTGGGGCAGTGGCCAGACCAAAGGGCAGGGCTCAAAACTGATAATGCGTCCCAGAACTGCAAACCGTAGAAAGCGTTGATGCTCTAGTCGGATGGGAATATGAAGGTATGCCTCAGACAGATCTAAAGAGGTTAGAAAATCTCCCAACTGCACGGCCATTACTACAGCGTGCAATGTTTCCATGTGAAAACGCATCACTCGGAGATTATGTTTGACACCTTTGAGATCCAGCAAGGGATGAAAGGAGCCCTCCTTTTTGGGCACAATGAAATAAATGGAATATCAACCCGTATTTTCTTGAGACGTGGGCACTAGAACCACAGCCCTCAGACTGAGGGCCCTTGCCAATGTAGTTTCTACTGCCTGCTTCTTCTGTGATGAGTGGCAGGAAGACACCACGAACACGTCCTGAGGAGCACTGCGAAACTCCGGCGCACATCCTTCTCGTATCACCTCCAGGACCAATTAATCTGATGTGATCTCGACCCACCTCTGATAGAAGAGAGAGAGGCATCCCCTTATCTCCTGTTCCTGGGGGTGTATCGGCAAACCTTCATTGGGAGGGTCAGGAGGTACCATTACCCGAACCAGCGCCCCTTCTTGGCTGTCAGGGAAGAAAGGACTGAGACCTACCAAAAGGTCGCGTTCTCTGAAGGGTCGTTCCCCAATAGGGACGAAAATGCCTGGCTCCTCTAGTACGATCTCTCATGTTAAAAAGAGTGCGACATCTGCCTCTAATCCTCTGGCAAATGAGGAACTGGAGATCTGCCCCATTTACTGGCCAGTTTCTCCAACTCACTCCCAAATAATAGCGAGCCTTTAAAGGACAATTTGGTAACGTTAGCCTTGGAGGTCGCATCGGCCGACCAACTTCTCAGCCATAACTGACACCTAGCCACTAATATGGAAGCCACTCCTCTGGCTGAAGAGTGGACCAAATCACAGCCCGCATCTGCTAGAATAGCAGCAGCTGGCTCCATAATTTCCCTGGAGTTCACCCCAGAGTCATCGACCTCCTGGGAGAGAAGCAAACAAGATTGAGCCGCCAAGGAACAACAAGAAGCAATCTGCAAGGTCATTGCCACAGCATCAAATGCTTGCTTAAGAATAGTTTCTATCCTATCATGAGCATCTTTCAAGGCCGCTGCTTCTATGGGAATAGTGGTCCGCTTGAAGACTGCACACACAAGTGCATCCACCTTCGGAAAATGTAAACGCTCTCTTGCCACTGGATCCAGAGAGAGTACAGGCCTTCCAAAACCCAACCCCCTTTGAAATTAGCCTCTGGGGTACCCCACTCAAGATCAATTAATTCTTAAATGGCATCCATCGCGGGGGAAAAAACCACGAGGCCTCACGCAAGGAAACCAAAATGGGATTTTTCTTTGGCTCTATCACAGCATCTGCCCCAGGAACTCCGAGCATTTTCAAGGTCTGGGAAATTAGAGCTGGCAGTTTGCCCTTATGAAAGAACCATAGCATAGTTCTATATGGTTCTAATCCTGGAGGAATTTCACCATCCTCAAGGGAGTCAGGTTTGGCGTCATCTGTGCCATCCGGACCTCCATTGGGAAGTCCTGCTGCCACTCTTAGCAGTACTCTGGCGCTTAACAATAGATCCCGGCAAGGTTCGTACCTGCGATTCCATCCCGTGAGTATTAGCTGAAGAAAGAATTGCAATCCATGAAAAGAAACTCTATCCACGAAAATGCAGAAGCATCCAATCCAGGAGGTACTTGGAGCAAACATACTGAGCTGAGGAACCAGTTAGGGGAGTTCCAAAATCAGGCGCCCCACCTGAGGCATCTGTACCCAGGCCTTTATCTGGCTGGGAAGAACCAGGCTTAATGAAATCAGAAGGCAATTCCCCCTGAGTCTCCACACAGCACTGACACGAGATGCCCAAATATGACAGCCAGTGCAAAGAGAAAGGCGCTTAGGTTTAGGTGCCATTATGGCAGACAGTGTTTTTAAGCGGAGGCCAGAGGCATGGGTCTGTCTTTTTTGTACAGACAAAAATACTAGGCGTCTCACACCTATGCATCCTAAAACGTAAGCACCGTAAAAACAATGTAAGCGCACAATGAAACTTGGGCGCTCAGATAAGTGTGTGGGTTACTTAAGGCGCTGCTTAACATAGACGCATGGAATACAAGGCCCAACTAAGCGTCCAAACACTGGATGCACAACCTGGATGTACAGCTAGACGCACACGCCGAACCAACAATCCTGTAGAGGGCAGCCTAAGAAAAGTGCGCAAAAAGCCACTGTGGCCTACCTCATGGCGCGCAGTGAAAAAGCATCAGAGCGGGGCCTATCCTAAAGAGGCTGCTCAACCTACCAGGCTGCCCACGTCCCTCAACCTCCCACAGAGTGGGATGAACGTTAGAACAGCAAGCCATGCACGGAGACTGGAAAAAAAAAAAAAAAAAAGAGAGAACCTTATGCTTCAGAAAAGCCTCCTTTTACGTCTCTGCAAACATTTTTTTTTTTAAACTTACCTGAGCTCAGCCTTTCCTGACTGAGTACAGAGACGGTCTCCGGCTGTGGGGGGAGAGGGCATATGCCGTCACCACAGTGCTCGGCTTCCTGCACCCGCTGCCTTTCAGCCACTTATCAGCTAAGTCCATGCCAGCTGAAAAACCAGCTACCGGACCAAGGCACTCATCTGAGGGAGCATGGAAGTCACCTCAGTAATTCTCAACTGGGAGAGGGACCTTTTGGTATCACCGCAGGAGAGCAGGGCAATGTAATATCCTTAATTCTCCTTTGAAAAAATTAAGCAATCCCCAGTAGGGAGATGTACGTCCACCATCTGCTGGAGACAGAAAATATTGGCAGGCTGATGTCATTGCAGGGGTATATATACTGTGACATCAGTTTGCTCCATCTCCATCTGCTGGTAGAGGTGCATAACTCATTTGCTCTGGATTCATCTGACTGGACGCTAAGAAAATGTTCTGTTACACTGAAACAAGATGTCCAGGAATATAATATATTTTGAAAAACTGTACTTGATAAAAAGAGCTTTTTTAACCAGTTTGGTAATAAATGTTAAAGTTTATACTGCTTTGTGCCCCCAGTCCTGTCTCTTAGCTTGCAAATGTGTCAATTCAGAGCTCAGAGATTTGCTTGAGAATTATCTTACAGGATAGCTCTGGTCTCCATTACTGGAACAGTTAATATTTCTTTACTTTTTCCATTTCCTCCTGGATCCTTGAAATTTATAACTCTTTATGGCACAATATTACTTACTTTAATAGCACTACTAGATGTACAAAGCATTGTACAATGATATTGAGATACTCTAAGTTCATGCTCAAAAGAGCTTACAATTTAAGTATACCCTAAGGCAATAGGAGATAAAAAGACTTGCCCTAGCTCAGAAAGAGTGTCAATGCAAGAAGTGGGATTTGAATCTGATTTCCTTGGTTTTCAGCATATTGCTCTAATCATCATGCACCTCCTATTCAGGATAACGTTTAATGAAGCAAACGTACCATTCCTAGCCGAACTTGCCCACGGTGTTCAAAGACCCTGTTAAAACAGAAAAAATATAAAACAGAAGCAAATAATGACTAAAAGAAACCACCACCACCAATGGCTAATGTGGAATACAGCAAAACCTTCACAAAACATCCTACATTCTACCACTGCCACTCTGCTTTTCAGTTCCTTCTCCCTAACATACATAAATAAATTGAAAGTTGAAAGCAATACACATGATTGACTAAAGTTTTGTGTTCCAAACCCTCATAAGTAACTTTAGCAGAGACAGGGAAGCCTCTACTGCAGAAGTGTAACAAAGCATCGAATTGGCACAGCCCTGAGTAGCCAGCTTCATCATATTAACATCTGTTACGCAAAGTTTCAGGGATTAGCATGGCACCTCCACAAGCCAGGCTAACACCTGCTGTCACCAGTGAAGTCATAGTCTCTAGTATATTCTTTCCTGCTATTATTACTCACCACCCCTCCTCCCCCCTCCAAGGTAGGATAAATTATAATAACAAGTGGTGCAACAGCTTAATATTTCCTCATTTCCCTCTAGAAGACATAACTCATTGTGGTCTCACAAGAGCTGTGGGTGAACAACTCACACTATCAATAATAAAGCAATGCCCAAGGAAATCTTTTAAACAGACTTTTGTATGCTATGACTGAATATGGAGTCACATCCTAAATGCTTCTTGGATATTTGACCAGCTTTATGAATAAAGAACGGTTTGTGCCGCATACCAGGCAGGCACAGTGCCAGCTAGTCTCAAGTTTCAGTCTTCTACAAAAAAACCTAGCCTATCAGAGGACGAACTTCTCAATTATATGTCTCTAGCAGCCATGTGTTAAATGTCTGTTTGACCAGAAGCTAAACTAGCTATTTTGAAGAAAAAAAAAAAACTCCAAACATTATATGGACTGGACCAAGAATTTAAACACAGGCAACTGCCTCTGGTGCCAAATTCTGATAGGCGCTGGAGTGGTGCTACCACTGCCTTGCCTCTGTTTGAACCTGCCTCCAAGCCGCTTATTACCTAGCGCGGCGGTGCTCCAATCCCGCAGCAACTCTGAAAAGGAAATTCAGTGCGGGGGCTTCCAGCGGCAGTTGTGTGCTCAACATCCTTCAGTGGCCCCGCCTCCTCCTCCTGTTACTATGGAAACCTATGTGAGGGGCGGAACTGAAGGTCCCGCACTGAATTGCTTTTTCAAAGTTGCTGCAGCTGACAGATGGGGGCGCCACTGCTCTAGGTAACAAGCGGCTCGGAAATGAGGGGGAGGACTGGAGAGAGGAGGATCTGGGATCCCTTGCCACCCTCCTCTTCCTTCCCCACTGTGCTTCTGTTGAACGTGAAGGGGTGGCATCGGAGTCAAATCACCGCCTATCCCACACCTTCTAATTAATTCAGGAGGGGAAACCTCCCCCCCCCCCCACTGTCTATGGGTGCCCAAAATGGGTCCAAATGCACTGTCCATCTTGTAGCCTATTTGCATTAATCACACTAAGAAATACAAACTGAGGCTTTTAAAAAAGGTGAGAACAAAGAAATCAAGGGCTAATGGATAAACGGATACCAACGGACATCACTGGACTTCACCAAACATTGATCCTCACTTCTTGGCTTTATTTTGCTAGACTCTCACTGTTTGCAGCTAAGGAGGAGGAAGAGATATTCCAGACTCAAGCATTCCTGAGATTCACTGCATCTGTAAGGTTTGGGCTACTTATCTAATCTCATTAATGATAGTTAGACTGTCTCAGTGGCACAGCCAGAACTGAATTTTGGGGGGGGCCCAAGGTTAACATGGATGGGCAGTAGGTATATAGATCTAAGCCCTACTATAGTTGTACTCTTATCAATAAATAATGCCTTAACATGCACCATACAATGGCTTTCTGGGTAGTCTAAAACAGCCATCATGAATGAGTGACATTTTAAAATATTTTACTTCTTTTACTTCAAGTTCTTACTAACATTAAAAATGCCTTAGTAATCTGTATTAATTTTATATTTATTGCATTTTATAAATTTATTTATTTATTTAAATTCTTTTATATACCGAAGTATAGCAGATTGCCTTCACTCCGGTTTACATTGTAACAAGCTTTCCCAGACGATTAATCTTACTGTGACGGACAGACTTCCGAATTTCAAAGTAGCCTAATTACCCTAATTATGGACACTGTATCAAGTACTAATTTTAAGAATCTGCAACTGGACAATTACCTTTGAGCTCAAAAACTTACTTTATTTCATATATATATTTGGCATTGCTTATATTCATATTTATTGATACGTTAAACAGTTAAACTGCTTTATATAAAATATTATATTTCTTTATTGCCAGTTAAACAATTATTACTTTATTTAGCACTATGTTAAATTGTCAGCCAGTTAAATTGTCAACCAGTTATACTTTTTCATATGTTCCTCGGTTCCATGTAAAGCTCCGCCCTCTGTTGAGCAGTTCTTCTTTTTATGTAAACCGGATTGATTTGTAGTCCCTACAAGAACTTCGGTATATAAAAATTAAAAATAAATAAATAAATAAATAACAATTCATACAAGAAACAGTTTTTTGTTTTGTTTTTAACTCATAACGTAAGAACAGAAAAATATGAATAACACAACTCAACAGAGGTAGAGAATAACAAATTAGCAGTATACAATTTACATCTTAAGTTCGAAGAAATTTAATACAGAAGTATTAGAGCTCAAGATGAGGATTAATGTTATTCGAAATAGTCTGTGAATGATTGTCTAAACAACCAAGTTTTTAGTTCTTTTTTGAAAGATTTGGAATCTCTGATAGAACTTAAGAACTTAAGAACACTGTGGATCCATAAAGTCAAGAGGCCGCCAATGAAGAGTGGGTGACTCGCCAGAATGATGGCTACTGCCTGGAGACAATACCCTTATTCAATAAACGTACACATGCTTACTGTGACTCCAACATCGTTCTAGCTTCAACAGCAAGAGGAAATGTGGAATAAAGGATTTGCACTCACAAAGAGGGGAGTAGCTGGCTTGTTACGGCGGTTACTACCCCAAACCAAATAAGCCTGATACTTCAATTTCTATGCATATACAGCATAGTTCTCTGCTTCAACGCCAGGGGAGAAGAAAAACTGATACTACACACATCCAGCAGAGCTCTCTGCTTCAACAGCAGGGGAGAAGAAAAAAGGGTTCGCACTCACAAAGCGGGGAGTAGCTGGCTTGTTACGGCGGTTACTACCCCAAACCAAATGTGCCTGATACTTCACTTTCGATGCATATCCAGCATGGCTCTCTGCTTCAACAGCATGGGAGAAGAATAAACTGATACTTCAAGCATATCCAGCATAGCTCCCTGCTTCAACAGCAGGGGAGAAGAAAAACAACCAATAAGGGCTGAATAACATAGTCTGGGTAAAACAAATAAGCATGGGTGTAGCTTGCTTATTGCGGCGGTTACTACCCCTACTACCCCTAACTAATCAAGCTAGATATTTCACTTGGATGCAGCTCCATCACTGCTTTCTACATTAACAGTGGGGGTGGAAGGGAAATAGAACCAAGAGCTAAGAGAAACAGATAAGTATGAGAGAAAAAAAATGTGTGAAGCTTGCTGGGCAGACTGGATGGGCCGTTTGGTCTTCTTCTGCCGTCATTTCTATGTTTCTATAAGTAGTTTGGAAAAGAGTTCCATTCTAAGGGTCCTGCTATCGAGAAGGCTCTATTTCTAGTAGCAGATAGTTTCGCAGATGACAAAGGGGGGGAATGATTAGTTGTAATTTTTCAGAAGATCATAAAGTACGGGGAGACTTGTGAATTGCGATCATATTATCTAGAGAGGAATTCTTTTCTTTGTAAATTTCGCTATGTAGAATGGTTAAGGTCTTGTACTTGATTCTTTGTGAGATTGGTAGCCAATGAAGGTTTTTTAATGTTGGAGAAATATGATCAAACTTCCTTTTGCCCATGAGCACTCGTGCTGCTGCGTTCTGTAATAATTGTAACAGTTTTAAAGTGGATTGAGGAAGTCCTAAAAAGATTGCGTTGCAGTAATCTATGCTTGAGAAAATAAGAGTTTGTAGAATCGTTCTAAAGTCGTTTGGGTACAGTAAGGGTTTGAGATGTTTGAGAATCTGTAGTTTATGAAAGCCTTCTCTCATTTTTATAGCTATACAGTTTTTAAAGCTCAATTCATTATCTAACCAGATACCAAGGTCCTTTATAGGATTCTTCATTTGGATGTTAGAGTTGTCAATTTGAATGTTGGGTATTTGAGAAGATTGAGTTGATATGTTTCTCTTTATTAATATCCATTCGGTTTTGTTCATATTTAGACAAAGTTTTAGTTGGTTCAGAAAAGTTTTGATTGATTTGAGGTAATTTACTGTGAGGGATATGGCTTCTTCAATGGTAGTTGTTATAGGGATTAGAAGTTGGATATCGTCGGCATATAGAAAGAAAGTGATTCCAAGGTTGGAAATAAATGCACATTATCATCATGTAAAAAGTAAACAAAGAACACAACAGAAACATCAGATCCAATCACATAAAAAAAACAAATATCAATATTTCTTTTATGAATCCTCTTTCCAAAAATGCATAAAAGAGTACAATAAAACAGCAATAATCATAATAACCATCATAAGATTTGCAACAGGTGCAGAACAAAACTAGGACATGCAAAAAAAAAAAAAAAAAAATATTTCCCCCCCCAAATTCTGGTGTCACTTCAGTGACAGCAAAACAAATTCCCTTCACTGCCAAACACACCTTGTGAAGTAACACAAACCCTTGCAAATAAATATCTAGAACCTTACCAGACCATAACAGCAGTAACTCTCAGGACTCAAACAGCAGCAACCTTATCTATGAAAATGCAGCAAAGGCAAACATTACACCAGGCCCTAGAACACTAATACATTACCTAGTGGGCAGGGGCGGTTCTATAATGAGGCAGGATGAGGCGGCCGCTTCAGGTGGCAGAATTTTGAGGCAGCAAAAAAATGCCCCTCTCAGAATGCCACTGTGGTATCCTCCTCACTCTGTCTGCCCCTGCCGTGACTGCCGACCCAGGCCGGCGGCGGCATTAAAGAGGAGGGTCGCTGTCGCGGGACGCCCCAGCTGGAGGCCAGGCCAGCAGCGGCTGAAAGGAGGAGGAACACCGATGCCGGAGTCCAAGCCGGTGGCAGCTGGAGAAGGAACGCCGCCACCGGAGGCCAGGCCAGCAACATGGTAGAGGGATGCTGCTGCCATCAGAGGCCAGGTTGGCGGCGTGGAGGAGGGACACCGCTTCCACCGACAGTAGTGGGGCAAAAGGGTGGGCAAAATGAGAGGAAGCGGGGCATAGGGCCACCATCTCATCCCTCGCCTCAGGCAGCAGACTGCCTCGAGCCGCCCCTGCTAGTGGGCAAACAAAACAAACCAGAATGTTACAAATCCCTACAGAGAAACTACACACTAGCCAAAATACTGCATCTCTAGTCACCCATGCACAACACAGACAGACCCTTATCTGATGCAGAATAAGGGACTACAAATTAGAAACAAACAAGTAGACAAAACTGAAATGGAAAGCCTGAGAAACGAGACACTGGAATAGTAAAGAAAAAGCAAAATACAAATATTTAAGAAATGCACATTCCCAAAGATGGCATATTCCAATCACTGAAAGGAAAAATAATTTATTTTTTTTTTATCTTTGTTGTCTGATCTCATTTTTCTAATCGGTTGGTCCCTGTCTCTTTTTTTCTCGCTTTGTTTGTCTTTTCCTTATTGCTTTTGCAGGGTCTCTTTTATTCTGTTTGTTCACCCTCCTATCTTCTTTCCTTCCTCCTTCATACACACGCACACAGACTCTCTCTCACATGTTCTCTCATACACCATACGCTTTCTCTCACATACACATAGGCTCCCACTCACACACACATACAGGCTCTCACTCTTACATGCTCTCTTTCACACACATGCTTCCATTCCCACAAACACAATACACAGGCTCTCACTCCCACATGCTGTCACATGCTCCCACATGATTCATATTCACCCTTACAGATAAGCTCTCGCATGCTCTCTCACACATGCAGGCTCCCACTCCCATACATACATATACACACAGGATCTCTCTCTCACATGCTCACACACACAGAGTCTCATATGCTGTCTCCAATTCCCCCTCACAGACACAGCTCTCACTTTTACATTCTCTCTCACACACAGCTTTATCTTCCCACACAAACACACAGGCTCTCACATGCAGGCTCTTGCTCCCACTTCCATACATATGTACACACACAAGCTTTCACTCTCACATGCAGGCTCCCACTCTCACACACACACACACACAGGCTCCCACTCCCATATGCTCGCTCTCACGCCCCCAAGCAGACTCCCATTCATATCCCCTCAGCCCCCCAGGCAGACTCCCATTCTCTCTCTCACACACACACACACACCCAGGCAGGCTCCGATTCACATCTGCACACATCCCCAAGCAGGCTCTCATTCGCACACCTCCACCCTCAGGCAGGCTACCATTCATATCCCCTCCAGCCCCCCAGGCAGACTCCCATTCTCTCTCTCACACACACACACACCCCCACACATCCAGGCAGGCTCCGATTCACATCTGCACACACCCCCAAGCAGGCTCTCATTCGCACACCTCCACCCTCAGGCAGGCTACCATTCACACACATCCAGGCAAGCTATCATTTACATACATACACTCAAACAAACACAGGCAGGCTCCCCATCGGGAGCCCAAAGGAGCCTGTTCTGCTGCTGCTCTTCATGAGCCTGCCCGCAGCATTCAAACTCGCAGGGCAACTAGCACATCCTCTATGATGAAGCCTGCAGTGTTCTCCATTTAAGAGCAATATCTCGTTTAGCCACAGCACATATAGCTCTCACCAATAGTTCTTCATATTTCCCTATTTGAGCAATAGGAACATGTAATAGAACATTCTCAGGGCTCATATTATTTTATTTTGAATCATCTGCTCTGTCCAATTCTGAATCTCCCTCCAATATGCCTTTATATTTGGGCACTCCCACCAGAGATGAATGTATGAGCCTAAACAATTACAACCTTTCCAGCATATTCTGTTGTACTTAGTATTGATTTTATTTAGATGTTCTGGTGTTAAATACCATCTATATAGTACTTTATAGCTATTTTCTATCAATTGTGCTGAGATTAACCCCTTAGCAATATTAGCATATATGCCCAGCCATTGATCTGTGGTATACTCCTTCCGTAGGTCCTATTCCCAGCTCTTGATAAAAGCTGGCTTGGTCAGTGGATCTTTGTTCAGGAACGTATAAATTTTAGAAATAATTCCCTTAACAGAGCCAGCATGTCTGTAAAGAGATTCAAAATATGAGACTCCTTGCCCAAGATGCTCCTGGATCTTTGTTTGTATAGCGAAGTGACATAATTGAAGATATGGGAATAAGGTCCGATCTGGTAGACCATATTTAGATGCAAATCTGGGAAGTTTAACAGCCCTTCATGATTCCACATATGCTCCCAACGTGTGATCCCTAGAGATTGCCATTGCCTGAAAGCAGGATTTAACATCCCAGGTATGAACTATGGATCATGAAAAAAAGAAGTACTATAATGGTATTCCCTCGTTCCCAAAGAGAGTCTCCATTTCTCCCATTCCTCAAGAACAGCCACCAATGATGGGGGTACCAATGCCGGTAGCTGTCTGAATCTCTTTGGTTGCCATATTAATGAGGATATTGGTTGGGACCCCACCAGAGCTTACAGTAGAGCTACCCTAGATTTGACATTATCTTTACTATGCCAATCTATTATAACTCTCAGGTGTGTCGCCGCCAGATACCAAGAAATTTGGTACCCCCAGTCCACCCCTCAATCTATGGAGAAATAGAACCCTCCTTGCTATTCTCGGGTGTTTGCCTTTCCAGATAAATTTCATTAATTTTGTTTGCCATTCTTTCAATATCTTTGCAGGGATGCTAATTGGTAGTGTCTGGAATAGACAGGTTATATGAGGTAACACATTCATTTTTATAGCTGTGATTCACCCCAGCCAGGAGATGAGATATCTGGTCCATTCTTCCATCTCCTTGCCCCATATTGCCATTAAGGATTTATAATTTATACTAACAGATAGTCTTGGCTATTTATGTATACCCCCAAATATTTAATTTTGGAATGGGCCCATTTAAACAGCATACGTCTTTTAAGGAACTGAATCTCATTATTGGGTACTGTAATGTTTAGAATTTCAGATTTGTCCCAGTAGATGCGGAACCCAGCTATTGAACTAAACTCTTCTAACTCTATTACTGTTGCTGGTAGATAGTTTTTTGGGTTTGTTAATGTGAGTAGCATGTCATCTGCAAATAATGAAAGCTTAGAGGAAAACTTTCCCACCTCAACACCTGAAATTGCCTCATTAGCTCTAATTTTTAGTCACAAGGGGTTCCAAAAAGATTGCAAATAAAATAGGTGACAGGGAACACCCCTTCCTCATGCTTCTGCAGTCCTCGAACATATCAGAGTAGCCTCCATTTACTTTTATGCAGGCTTTAGGAGAGGAATATATAGCTGCTTTAGCCATTGTTGATAAAAGCCTACGAATTTCATCCTCTGAAGGACTTGAAAAAGAACGGACCAGTGTACTAAGTTGAAGGCCTGTTCTGCATCCAATGAAAAGAAAAGAAATGGGATTTTGCGACTTTTCACTACCCACATGATATCTATATTTTATGTCCCGGTATAAAGCCTGTTTGGTCAGAGTGTATAAAATTGGCGATAAAACAATTTAACCTAGAAGCCAATATTTTTGCCAATAATTTCAGGTCTATGTTTAATAATAATAATGATATAAGTTGATATGACTCGCAGACCATGGGGTCATGTCCTGGCTTAGCTAGTATAGTTATTCCTGCGAGTAGAGTTGAACAACAAATTAATCTGACTTCGAAGAGAGTTAAACATGTCTACAAGGGGAGGAATCAATATGGTGCTGAATTTTTGATAAAAATATGACGTGTACCCATCTAGGCCAGGCGATTTCCCCAATTTTAAAGATTTTATAGCAGCAGCAACCTCTACCTCCATGATCTCTTTATCTAGAATCTCTTTTTGAGTATCTGATAGGAGAGGCAGCTCCACTTTGTCTAAGTAATTGTCTATACCTTCTTGCTTAATGGTAGTGTTTACTGTATAAAGAGCCGTATAAAATTGGGAAAATCTCCTCCTGAAATCTTTTTTATCTGTTAGTATATTCCCATTACTATCTTTAATTTTAATCACATTGTTCTGTGCTGCTCATTTGCAGAGTTGATTTGCTAATAATTTGCCTGCCTTATTGCCTCCCTCAAAAAATCTCTGATGCGTAATTAATAAAGAATGAGCAATACAGGCGGAATCTAACCAGTCCAATTGTTGGCGCAATGAAAGCAACTTTTTATGGTCAGAATTTAGAAAGAGATTATGTCTTCTTTCTAAATTTTTGATCTGGTGCAAGATCAACATTCGGTCTTCCCTATTTTTACGTTTTATATAGGTGGCTCTGGATATTAAGTGGCCCCGTATTACTGCTTTCAGGCAATCCCATCGCACTGGTGGGAAAATTTCATTGGAGTTGTTATTTCTAGATACTCTGTTATAATCCCTTCTAATTTCTTAATAAAATCAGAATCTTCTAGCAAAGCATCATTTAGTCTCCAGTATTGCCGTCCCTGGTCAGATTGATTGATAGACATTGTAACCCATACTGGAGCATGATCTGACTGTTGCGACCACTCTGCCTTACCTCTTTTCTTCCCTTTTCCTCCTCTTTGGGCAAGATGGCTGCCTCCGGTGCCAAATGCCGAGGGCCTCTGCGTCTCCAGTCTAGCATGGGCGTCTCCAGTCCACCATGCTCACTCCCATGGCCTCCTAGGGCGGGCGGGCGCACGCACCTCTCCTACGCTCAAATACACGTCATGGCGGGAACCTCAAGGGCATCCCCACCGCATGACGTCAATACCTCCAGGTATTTCAAGCCTCCGCTTCACTACCACCATTGAGTTAGCAAGGACTTCGGTTTAGCTATTCTGACCGCTCTAAGCTGCACGCTTAGATGTCGTTCTACACTCCAAGGGCCTCGCTCCTTCAGAAGCTCAAGACACCTGCTCCTTGGGGGTCTCTCGCTTCCATCTCTTCGGGGCCTTACTAATTGAGACAACCGCTCCTCGGGGGTCTCTCTCTCTCTTATTCTACAGGACCTCTGGACTACCAGGTACTCGTTCCTCAAGGGCCTACCATTCTAGTATCCTGTACCACGGATCTTCAGTCACACCATCTCTACCAGGAAGACACCTACACTCCTGTGAGTACCTTTGCGATCCGGTGCTCCAACTCCACCCACCAGGCTCGGCGCTGCCCACACCGCAGGTCCCCGCCTCTCTGAAACATCTGGGTGAGCATCTTCTTCTGAGACTGTTGAACGTACTGGTACCTCGTGGACCTCAGTGCTTTATCTTCCTGCTTCATACCATCTACCTACAGCAGTACAATAAAGCCTTCCATTCTGTGTCTGCTATCTGAGTTTAGCCTATCACTGTGTTCCCCACAGGGCTCCTCCCCGTGGGCGGAGTTATCTTCACAGCAACCAAGGGTCCACAATGCCACAAACATAACACTGACCATGTCATTAGATCTATCTCAGCCTGTCTAATTTTATTTGCTATTCTTTTATCCATCAAGAACATATCTATACGCGAGTATGATTGATGCGCATTTGAATGAAAAGTATAGTTCTGTGATTTAGGGAACCTTGAATGCCATATATCCAGTAGTTTCTCTTGTGATATATGTTTTAATGCAGCTCTGGCAACTCTCGGGGTTCCGCTGTAGCTGGTCAAATTATCCAGGAACACATTTAGTGTTATGTCAAAGCCCCCTCCTATAATTATTATGCTAATAAGTGAGTAGATATATCCCTCCAGTACAATGTTAATTAGTATATATCTACCCTCTGGGTCTGCATACCATGATTTGAGATAAAAAACCATATCCCTCCTAATTAGTATCCCCACCCCCGCGACCCAGAATCTATGGGAAAATTTTGCAGATTGCATTAGCGACTCGAATCTCTTTTTGAGGTGTGTTTCCTGAAGGAACGCAACACGGGTGCATAATCTATCTATTTCTTTGTAGAGCAAGCGCCTTTTTTTTTTTTTTTTTTGGATACAATTTTCACCAGATCTGACAGCATTCTTCCTGTCCTCCCCCTTTGCCCTTAGCATTTATATCCCCCAATAGCTTGAATGCCCCCTTTAGACATAAACATGACCCACTGTGAAAGTTATCATGTAAACTCACTCGTGCTTCCTGCCTTGTTTACCTTTCAGTTTAGCAAGACTATCCCCTTCCCCTCCACCTCCCCAACCTACCCCATCGGCGCTGTGCCCAAACTCCGTCAAACCCTCCATTAGAGGAATATATCAGGTTAGGGCTGCTGTGCCCCTCGCCAGAGCACCATAATTTATGGCTGTAATTCATTTTAGGATGAAATGCTTTCTGTGGTAAAAGTGGTCTATAAAACAACTAAAGTCTCATGCCTTAATCAATTGTCATCCGTTTCTGATCCATGATGTCACAGTCATATGCAGAAGTAAGATAACTTGATCACGATAAGAAGTCATTTTCTCATGTAGTTTACTTTGTTGATGAAGTTGAGCCCGCCGAGTTGCGCCTGAGTCGCATGCCTCCTTGCGTTACCCGCTGCCAGCAGGAATGTTCTTCTAAGGCGTGCTTTGTTGAAGGCCCTAGCCGCCAGTGGAATTGTGATTGTGAGGCCCATTTCTTTTAGAATTGTCGCAGCCTCTGTAACAGTTTTTACCCAATAAGAAATTCCCTTGCTCATAAACCACAATCCAAATGGGAACAGCCGTCTATAACAAACGTTTTCTTTCCGCAGACAACCGGTAATCTCTCTTAAATCTTGCCTCTTTTTTAGTGTGGAGGGGGAGATGTACTCAAACACAGCAATCTCATTGCCCTCCCAGTTCCATGTATTCTTCTTTCATGCACTCATTAAAATTTTTTTCCTTAGTAACAAATGATAGAAGGCACACAATGATATCACGGGTTCAATTTAAAATTCTGGGACCCAATCAGCGGTGTGCTCTTTCAATCTGTAATGTGAATGAGGCCCTGTCATCAGGGTTTTTTGCTGGTAAGAATAAATCAAAGCATAGTTTAGTGACCATTGCGGCACAGTCAGCGTATTCTGGAGATTCTGGTTTGCCACGAAATCTTAAATTACACCTGCGGGTGCAGTTTTCTATATCTTCTAATTTTTTAGCGATCCTCTCAGCTTCTGTTGTCGTAGCCATCTGTTCCTCCCTGATCCGCCACAGTTCTACTGCGTGGACGTCAGTGCAAATTTCAGTTTCATCAATTCTGTGACCTAGATCTGAAATTTCCTCTCTCAGCTCATGAATTACATCATTGGTCTCTTTTTTTTATAATTTTTAATGTCCTCTCTTAAGTCTCTGAACCAGCCGCAAAATTCATCACAGCTGGGTACATCCATGTTAATCTGTCCTTGAGTAAGCTCACGGCCTAGTTCTTCCTCTGAGCCCTCCCCGGGTGCCATGTTCCCCTCAGCAGCCTCCTGTTCCTCGGAGGTTTTAGAGTAGGAGAATTTACGAATGTCTATTAATTTCTTCCTTACCGACATCGCTGTGGTTCATATGAAATATGCGAATTAAAGTCACTATTTTGCAGCTTCGGATGCCTTATTTTAAGTTTAGATCAAGCAATCTGGCAAGGGAGCTCAGTTCTCAGCAGCCGTTCACCCCGATAACGTCATTTCCTCCAGGAGGAGATTTATTCTGATATACTTAGATATAGTCTAAGCTATAACAGCTCAGCACATATTTAGAATATTACCTACACCAACATCCAATTGTCCTTTAAAGCAACAGTACAACTGAGATTGCTCAAAAGATTCGATTGACTGTGTTTTGGATCTATTGCCTTCTCTATTTATTCCCTGTATTTTATTTCTTGGAGATTCAAATTTCCATGTATTAGGGCTACACCTTAAGTCTTTAAAAACATTCTTTCTTGCTTGACTGCCCATTTCAGCTGTTTGTCCCTATATTCATGTTTTATATGCATCAGTGCAATACCTGCATAGGGTTCTTAGAAGAGTTAGCACTGCAGAGCCCCAGTTGCTTACATTTACTGCTGGGTGAATAGCTGAGTAGGAGAAGTCTTCACAGACACTAAGGAAAAGCTTAAGAATTTTACTTTAGCTGCCACCCGCCCGCTCACTCCAAGGACAGCTCTAGGATGCAGTCTGCGGCAGATCATTTATTGGTAGGGCTTCCTTCCAATATAAGCACTGGACGGTGGTCATTTCTAGAAGAAAAGCAACTAACTGGTCACAGTTTTTTGTTTTTTTTTTTATTACATTGCTTTTGTATATCCCTTTGATTTGGTTTATAATCAAGAAAAATGTTACATGAAATAAAATAAAGCTGCCAACTCAATTGTCTTCAAAACAGTTCTGCTGATTCTTGCTTAAAGTGTGGAAGCCTTGTATCGTGTCAAAGCCACCAAGCTGAAGAAAACAATGCTTCCTGCCTGATACTTGTTACTTTGGAGAATAAATTACCCAGAAATAATTTTACACTTTCATTTTCAAATAGGTATGTAATTTGTTTAACTTAGAAACCATGAAAATAAGTGATGCTCAGATTTGCAAATACTGAAACTGAGCAGCTGTCAATCTTCTGAACTGCATTAATATAAACACTACACATGTACCACCAGACATTCACATTTTAGTTTCTGCAAACAAGAACTAAGCATATGGAATCACTTTGGTTCATGCCCATCTATACAACTAATATAATTTTGAATCTTGTTTTTACATTTGTAAAAGTGAATTATCTCTGGTATGGCCCGAAGAAGACAGAGTGGAAGATTACAACTCTGTCCCTTCTCTTCTCCCATGGACTCAATTTATACCAAGTTCTGTAAAACTGAGTCTCAGTGGCCATCCCACATCCACATTGGGGTCCTGCCAACCATCCCGAACCTGCCTGTGTATTTAATGCTTCTTTGAGGCTCACAGGATGTTTCTAAGTTTGGCAGAAGTTTTAATGTTCAATAAGCACATAAAACTCTGGGGAAATGACTCCTGATCTTGGTTTCAGTCACTCTTTACTACAGAGCTTTCCAAACTGTGTGTCGCGACACATTAGTGTGTTGCCTGCAGTGTACAGGTGTGTCGCGCAAGCCCGGTCAACTCCGATGTGAGTTTGGGCTTTTTTCCTAGCGATTCACTTTTTTTTTTTTTCCCGGTTCATGGGTTGCTTATTATTGGGCGATTTTTGCTGTCGTGTTTTTTGGGGGGCTTGGTGGGTGGAACTTGAGCCCAGCTGTCCCTGTCATTGGCTGCTGCTGCCGATGAGGCCTGGCCACGAGAAGTACTGACTGCAAGCGTCTGGTGATCATGGAAGGTGTTATGCACCACGGCAGGCTTGAACCCTGAAGGGAGTGAAGCACTTAACTGGCAACAATCAAAAAGAAGAGGTATATGAGTGTGGGGGCCACCAAATTATAACAATAACAATCTTGGAATATATATTTTTAATATAAATGAAAGGTTTTCATGAGATAAATAAAGTGTTCACGACACAACCTATGTATATATTTAAGGAAACATACATAAATTGTCAAAATATGTTTTGTTCGTTTAACCTTTAACCTCTGGTTTGCTAGTAAACTGAATTACTGTGTTGTGCAATTATGTTCGTCTAAAAAGTGTGCCACCAACTTGAAAAGTTTGGAAAGCTCTGCTTTACTAGATCACAGGCCACCAGCAAGTACATTGAAAAATCAAGGATTGTTTCCACAGGCATACATTGTATGATGGCCCTAAATATTAAAAAGGTCCATATTGAGTTAGCCGGGAAGCGGGAAAGTTATCTGGGTAAAGTTACCTGGATGACTTAAACTGCACACTCAGTGGAACTTATCTTCTCCTGAATATACTCAGCTAAAGTTGCCCGAGTAATTTTGCTGCTCACTGGCTTACTCAGTATTTGGAAAAAATAAAAGTATAGTGGCCAACGGCAGCCTAATCCCCCCACCCTCCCACCAATTGCCCCCATCCAATATGTTTTCAAACTGTAGCGCTGAGCAGCAAAAATCCCTCCCTCCCATCCCCCCAAACTATCCCCACAGCAGAGCGGGAAGAGAAGGAGCTCTTACCGTATCCCACTCCACTAAATATTAAGTGACAATAGCTCTGTTACTGACACTTAAATATGAATTTATACACTTCACTCGGGCAGCGATTGGTCCCTTCACGGACAGTTCTTATTGCCAGAATGAAGTGAATAACTTCAAATTAAATGCCAGTAGCTGTCAGATTTTTGCCCACAATTCTTTTTAAGATTAGGGGGACTGGAAGTGGGAGAAGGAAAGAAAAATAAATCATCAGTGGTGTTCAACATTACAATTTTAATACACATTGGGAGTGAATGGGGGGCTCTACCCCTAGGTTGGTTTTTTTTGTAGTTATCTGACTAACTGTAGGATAGAAGTTTTTTTTCTAACAGAGTTAGCAGAATAACTTTATCTGGCTAGCGCTGAAGCTATGTCCCAGAATGTTCTGGAATCACCTTTTATTAGCCGGGTAATAACTTAAAATGTAACCACTCAGCAGAGTAAGAAATTCAAACCTTGGGATTTGTCCAGCTAACTTCAACAAATTTAGATGGACAAACCCTTTTGAATATCAACCTTTCTGTGTTCAGCTATTTTAGAATAAATTACTATAAATCAGCAAGTGCACATGATAGCAGAAGCCCATTATCTGCAAGCTTACAAAGTTGTAATTACATTTTTTAACCATGACAATTCTTGTCCTACAGACAGGTACTATAGTTAGAATAGATCTCAGTTTAAGCTTAGAACATGCAAATCAGCCCATATACAACTCTCTCTCTATTCTAAAAAAAGTAGAACATTGATTTTTAGTAGGCTTTTATGTAAAATCTAATACCCTGGAAGTAACACCATTTTCTAACTGGGGAACAGCACAAAAATCTAGTAACTTTGTTCATAAGCTTTTAAGCCTATCATTTTTACTCAGACTGAAAGCAAGCATTTTTACTCAGACTGAAAGCAAGCATGCCCAAGAACTTGGGCATGCTTGCAAGAAATCTTACCAAGTCCTCACCTTTTTCTCTTGGCCTTAAATAAAATATCTTCTATAGTTGCTTTGAGTGATCCAGATTCATCTTCCTTGAGGACTTCCCTATGAGCAACATACATGTCTTGGTTAGCTTTAATAAGACCTTGGTATGTAAGAGAAATGAAAAACAAGGTGGCAAAAGAAGTCACTCCTACCATGTGCGCTCATAACCTCCCTCCCAGTGCTTGGCTCTTTCGGGCTCGTCATCCATTGCTTTCTCTGCAACCTAATGGCTTTGCAATGTTGTAATATCTGGAAAATAAAATCTTTATTAAGAAATTTGCCAAACATCTTAGGTCACTGAAGTACCAGCAAGTGTTCAGCCACCCCCCTCTGCCTGTAATTTTAGTATAGTGTCAGCACATGGAGAAAAAGCTGATTATACTGTTCCACTGCAAACCATGGGAAACCGATGGTCACCTAGAGGAACATCCCCCGAGGGCAGCCCCTAGTCGGACTCTTCAGAGGAAAGGTCATCTGCAGCCCTCTGCATCACTGGACTGTACGATTCCTTGTAGCCCCCAGAATCTCCGACAACCTGGGCAACTTTCTGGGCAGGCCCCCAGGGGCCCTGCCCCTGGGAAAGCAAATCTTCTTGCCTCTACTGGCCATATAAGCCTCATGCAACAAGAGAATAAAATCCGTAGAAAATTGTGAAAGACCACAAAAATCCCCTCCCAGGGGATCGGGATCCCTCCCCCCGGGGCCTCCTCTGGGCTCGAATCAGTCAGCGATAGCACTGGTGAGAGATCCCTTCCCCCTGCCACCCTCTCTTCAGTAGCCGCAAAAGTTTTTAAGATGGCTGCTGTACTCGCCCTGCCAAGCAGCCAGGAAGCTACAAGGGTCGTGCTGCTTGGGGGATGCCGCCAGAGATCCCCACGACTGGCCCTCGCTGCCTCTCTGGTGAAGAGAACTTCAGCCAAGTTTAGAAAGCCGCACATCATTCTTAGCACATGCGAAGCAGCGGCTAATATATGCCATGGCTGGCGCAACTGAGACCACGCTACATACGCCAACGCTAGCAAAAAGAGGATTGGGAACCACAGGACCGAAGTAGCTTGGACACTTGCCAGCGATGGGGCGAGAGCCAGAAAGCACTGGCAACTGCTTCAGTGCTGCAAACTGCCTTTCCTGTTTTACCTTTTTTTTTTTAACTTTACAAACAGGAAAGAAAGAAAAGGAGTACTTTCCTGAAGAATGGTGGCAAAAGCTTCCCTCAATCCTTACTGAAGGGGAGGGAGCCGGACCATCAGCTGTCACCCTCCAGCATCTCAGAGAGCAAAATTGGGGTTCCCAACCCCTGCTCTTTCGCAACCTGCTACCAGGAGTGATGGTCCCACCAGGACCTGACAACCTCCTGAGAGGAAAATCTCAACTATGTTTTCTTTCTTTTCTTTTTTTTTTCCCCCCCTCCGGTACAGAACCACAGGTTTTGCACCAACTCCATCTGCTGGAGATAGAGAAATACTGAGGAGATGCAGGTGGCACACTGGGTTAAGAGGCGGTGCCTGTGAAACTTTCTCTGTCTCCATCTGCTGGAAGGGAGGCAAAACCCAGGAGTCTGGACTGATCTGGGAACAGGATGAAATAAATGATCCAAAGTATCATCAGCAAATGCCACAAACTTAATTCACGAAATTTTATCATTACCTACAACAGCCTATAATAAGGATCCAAAGCCAAAAGAAACAAAAGTGGGAGAATAGGCAGACCTGTCTAGTCCCCTGCTGCAATATGAAATCATCAAAAAATACCAATTCACAAAAGCCAAGGCAATGGGTTTGTGATATAATGCCTGAACTACATTCACAAAGAATCCTGAAAAAAAAAAACAAAACTCAACAAGTATAAATAAAAAAGGACTGTCAAATCCTTTTTCAGTATCAAAATTAATAAGGATGAATTGTAAATTATATGCAGCACAATAATCCATGGAAGCCAGTATCTTTCAAACATTAACTACTACGTGTCTCCCTATGACAAAACCGACCTGTTCAACAGTGATAAGTTTGGCCAATATTCCAGCCAATCTATATGCCATAATTTTTGATTATTTTAATATCAACATTTAAAAGTGATATGGGACAATAGGATTCTGGAACTGAGGGGGTCCTTGTCTGGTTTAGGAATAACAATAGCAGCTTTATTTTCACTACCAGCAAATCCTTTACTGGCTACAAAGGCATCAAACATCACACCTAAATCTCACCCTCTAAACAGTTTATAAAATTCTGCTATCAACCCATCAGATCCTGGTGCCAGTTTGGCATATAATGCAATATTTAATTGATAAAAGATAAAATATCTTCCTTTGTGTGCATTTCCAATTTTGCACAGCAGGTGCAAACCTTGTTTTCAATACATATTGAATTAAAGGAACAAATGCTTCAAGTAAGCTGTACATAAGATAAAAAATCCCAAGAAGGTCATACTGCAATGTGGCAGAGGAACCAGGATGAGTGAAAAATGCTTCACACTCTGGTTAATACAATTTTCCTGCATGCTGTTGGAGGAGCTGTGTACAATTCGCTGGGGGAACTCCATTATCATTCCTCTCCCCCAACCTTAATTATTGGGTCAGGAATGTTCTCAACCCAAGATTTATGTATTTATTTTATTTAGCCAAATGTGATTGCACACCCTACCCACAAAGCCCAGAGTAAGTCATTGTAACCAGAGCACTGTAACCTGTCTGCTGTACTGCATGACAGAACACGATCTGCATTAAAGATTTATATACAAAGTCCAGAGCCCATTATTATTTTATAGAAGTAGAATGTGTCACTTTCACATTAAAGAAACACGACTGAGTGAAAAAAAATACAATCAATTTTAAAGAATTCAAATTCCAATAATTTCTCCCACTGCGGACATAAATCCAGCAATCTTAAGTTTAGGGATTATCTCTCCAAGTCATTTGAGCACACTCTTAAGTGTGATCCACTGTCTCCCTACTTGGTCAATATTATGAGAAAACTAGCAAACCGTGTTCGTTCTTACCAAGAAATGTAAATTCTTTAGCTTTCTAAGACTGTCACACGCTGACAATTTCACCTTCCGCAAAGGACCTGCAAAACGTGAAAGGGAAAAGCCGAATAAAAACAGTAGCCTAATAAAAACAGTGAACGGGTATAAAAAGAAGTTGATCCCATGCAACAGATCTAACGCTGGGGTTAGGGGAATCACAACAGCGAAGAGCGAGTGTAGAGGAACCGGCTGGGCCCCTGCGGTCAAGAAATACACACGGCAATCACTTGGGAGAGCCCCGGAGGAGAAAGAGAAATCGGTTGCACACCCACCACCAATCGAGAGACTCTGAGGGTAAACTCCCACAGCAGACAGGTACCTCTACCCACTACACGCCGGAGAGCAATCAGCGCTGCACTAGCGAAGCCGCCGCTCACAGACCCGGGGAGAAGGTTCCGACAACTGACGAGAAGCGTGGAGCATTCAAGAGCGATCGCACGGGCATAAAAGTCTTATCCATGTGCAGCGCCAGAAGGGCAAAAGAGCGTCTGTTTACGGGGTGAGGCTTACTTTTGGGTCGGGTGCTGCCGTTTTAAAAAGCTGCCAGTTGGGATCGACAGGTCAGGGCCGCACACTTTTCCGATACTCTGCAAGCCCGGTTTATAGTTTCAGAGAGGCGAGGGTTTCTCTCAGAAGCAGCACCAACACAGCAAGGGGTAAGAGGGAGGAACTACAAGGCAATTGATTCGGCCGGAGCAGCTATAGTGAAGGGGGATGCGCAATTAGTGATCCGGAGGGAAACACGAGCCGTCCGGTGCAGCAGGAAAAAGGGTCCCCCAAGGCGGGGGAGGGGCGAGGTATCGCGCCTGAAGAGGGATGACGGCTGCACGGGTTAGGTCGAGCTGCAGGGCTTAAGGAGGGACCAGAAGTAGTGGCTCATGGGGGGACAATGATCATACATATAGCGTCGGTGACGGATTTTGGATTTTGGCGCCCCCAAGGCACACTGTTGGTGCTGCCACCCCTGTAACCGTCTCACCCCCAGTCATCCCCCTCTTCCCTCCTTCCCAAGTTTGGACAAAATGGGGCAGAAGGTCTAAGGCAAGTGCCAACTACTTTCCTGTGGTAGATCCTGTGGCAAAAATTAAAAAATTCTAAATCTAATTGGCAAACATGTATATCTTTTATATTACATTATGAAACAAGCTAAAGTAGTTTTACACTGTATCTTCAACTAGACTGCTGCCTCCACCTCATCCCCCAGATTTCTGATGTCCTAGTCACAGGCCTAGTGTGTCATGGCAAATCCAGGCCTGTATAGTGGACTGTATTTTTCTTTGAGCACATGGTGGCAGACTGGGACTGTACAGGTAAAAATTAACAGGAGCTACAAATAAAAACAGGAGGGGCTCATTTGAAAGACCTTTAAGTTGGTGCTAATTTTGTAGCTCCAAAAGGTATTTATTTAAACATGAAGCTTCCGATAGATTTTCCCATTATTTTCTATGGGAACTAAACCATCTAATGCAGGCTCACTTTGAAGTAGTATTTTAATTAATTAAATAAATAAATGGTAAAATTATGATTTAATTATTAGCACATATTGCCTTATCTGAGCACTTGTAAAATAGGGTTTGTTTGTTTTTAATTTATAATTTTTAAAATTTTTATTACATTTTCACCACAATGAAAATCAAGAAAGGTACAATTATACAAGAATAATAAAGAAACAAAGGTAAAAAAAACAAAAAAAAACTGTGTGCCATTAGCCCACATAATGGGGGGAGGGGATTATAACAATACCAAACAACATTCAACCCACCAGCCTTATCCCTGATAAATGTCTCCAAATGACAAAAATCCATAAATACAAATTGGTTCTGCTGGTATGAAATGAGGTACTTGTGTTGCGTCCGTCGGTCTCAGACGGCTTCGACCTTTGTGTCTCACCTTTCTCTCTGCTTTCCCAGCTAACCTTGGGAAGATGGCTACCACCACGTCTGCATGCCGCTCTCTCCGGCATCCCCGGAACGGCTATGGCAAAGCCTCACGCCATGTTTCTCCTAAGGGCCTCCTAGGGTGCGCTCGTACGCCACCCACGTCTTTATCCACGTCATGGGGGAAACCTCGGGGGCGTCCCCCTCGAGTGACGTCACGCCATATGGGTATTTAGGCTGCCCTTGTTTGCTAGCTCATCGAGTTAGCAAGGATCGTGAATGGATGGAAAACTTCCGGTCTGCCGCTGGAAGCTCTCTCTGCCCTTCGGGGTATTTCTCTAATCTGGGTACCTGCTCCTCGGGGGCCCTTTGCTTTCTTTCAAGTGCCTATCTGGGATCAGGTACTCGTTCCTCGAGGGCCTGCTCTCCCTGGCTCGGTGCCTGTTTTCAACTACTTCTGCCTGCTGGGATCTCCACCTATACAGCTACCAACTTAGTGAGTAATATAACATTCTCAGTCTGTCTCATCTACAGCTCTGCTACACTGAGATCCTGCATCCGGATCTCCCTATACTATCTCTGAGACGGGTCCCCTCTGCCGAGGGTCCCTGGACTGCTACCTCTGGATGACCTCACTACTGCCACCTCTGGTGGTATACATCAGCTGTATAATAAAAGACGAATCTCTGTGTTTGTGCGCCTTGAGTCTAGCTTAGTACTGTGGTTCCTCACGGGGCCCCTCCCCGTGGGCGTGGTCATCTCCACAGAACCCAAGAATCCACTCAAACACCTCAAAACCATAACAACTTGCAGGGATATTTAAAAAAGAAGTTGGCTCCCATTGCCAGAACCTGTGATTGCAACTGAAGAAATAATTTCCTATGATTTTGAGTGACCCACGAGACATCGGTGAACATTTAGATTTTCTGGCCTCAGAAAACTCTCTCTATTTCTACAAAATTTAGAAAACAAATCTTTCTCTTGTTCTTAATAAAAGGAACAATCAAATTTGCTCTAACAGGAATGTTATTGATTGACAACGCTAGGCAATCAGAGAACCCAGGATTATCCAATTCAAGAGAGTCCATAGCTCCTTCTAAGGAAAGCACCTTCCTAGACTTAAGAAAGTAAAATATTTTAGACAAAGAAGGACATTTGGATTCAGGAATAGGTAAAATCTCAATTTCCTAGTGTGTAGACAGATGGACTCAGGACCAGTGGGTTATGTTTCCCTGCCAGCAGATGGAGATGGAGCGAGTTGACATCACAGTATATATACTCCTGCAGTGACCCCAGCCTGCCAGTATTCTCCATCTCCAGCAGATAGTGGCATCCCCCTAAGGGGATTTCTGTGAATTTTGAAAGGAGAATTTTATATTGAGAAGCAAAAGCCCCACTCTCCTGAGGTGATACCTAAAGGTTCCTCCCCCAGTTGAGAATTCCTGAGGTGACTTCCTTGGTCCCTCAGAGGTGTGCCTTGGTCTGATAGCCAGTTCCCAGCATGGACCTAGCTGCCTGTACAGCTGAAAGGCAGCGGGTACATGATAGGTGGATTGAATCTATCCTTAAGCAGGCTTTTGATGCAGTGCCACTGACCTTGCAGATAGCTTCCTGTTGCACTCTTGTGGCAGTTCTTGTCTGCTTCTCTCTCAGGAGGTGGATGATTTGGGGGTGAATTCCAGAGCAGTTATGGAACCCGCTGCTGCCTTTTTGGCAGATGCGGGCTGTGATTTGGTCCGTACCTCGGCCAGAGGAGTGGCTTCGGTAGTAGTGGCCAGACATCAGCTATGGTTGCGGAATTGGTCAGTTGACGCAGCCTCTAAGGCTAATCTTATAAAAATGCCCTTTAAAGGCTCCCTCTTATTTGGGAGCGAGTTGGAAAAGCTGGCCAGTAAGTGGGACGAATCTCCAGTTCTCCAGTTACCAGAGGATAAGAAGCAATTGCAGTGCCCTTTTTCTATCAGGGGTCGTCTCAGGGGTTCCAAGTATTTTCATCCCTACAGAAACCCGACCTTTCAAAGGACTCAGCTTTTTGATAGGTCTCAATCCTTTTGTCTTCGACAGTCCAAGAAGGGAGCAGGCTCGGGTGGCGGACCGTCTCAAGCTTCCCAATGAAGGTTTGTTGACACACCTTTGGAAGGAGGAGATAGGGGGATGCTATCTCTTTTATTTTTTTTATCAGAGGTGGGTCGAGATCTAATTGGATCAGTGGGTCTTGGAAGTGATACAGGAAGCTATGCGTTGGAATTTCACAGCATTCCTCCAGATACGTTCATGGTGTCTCCTTGCCACTCCCTGCAAAAGAAGCAGGCAGTGGAGTCTACGTTTCTGAGGCTCCTCTGCCTGAGGGCTGTGGTTCCCATGCCTACGTCTCAGGAAAATATGGGGCACTATTCCATTTATTTTGTTGTGCCCCCATCCTGGACCTCTAGAATGTCAACCAGCATCTGTGGAAACCTTATAATCTGTGATAATGGGCGTACGATTGGGGCAGTTTCTGACGTCACTGGATCTATCTGAGGTTTACCTTCATATTCCTATCCGTTTGAAGCACCAACATTTTCTATGCTTTGCGGTGCTGGGGCACCATTATCAGTTTCGGGTGCTGCCCTTTGATCTGGCCACACCCCCAAAACATTTTCCAAGTTTATGGTGGTAGTGACGGTGGCGCCGAGAAAAGATGGGATCTTGTTACACCTATACTTGGACAACTGGCTGATTCAGACCAAGTCTTTGGCAGAGAGCAGTCTGGTGACCAACAAGGTAATTTCTTTGCTGCAGGAGAACAGTTGGCTGGTAAACCTGGCCAAGAGCGTCTCCGGCCTTCTCAGTTGTTGGAGTATCTGGGAGTTTGCTACGACATGAGGCAAAGTTTTTCCTCCGGACGTATGGATCCAAGAGTTGATGTTTCAGTTGCATCCGTGGACACTATCCACCTGGTGTGAAGCTATCTACAGGTGCTCGGTTTGATGACAGCAACTCTGGAAGTGGTGCCGTAGGCAAGGGCGCATATGTGTCCTCTTCAGCGCTCACTGCAGTCTCGTTGGAACCCGAAGTCTCAGGACTATTCGGTTCGGCTTCTCTTGCCCATGGAAATCTGCTCTCACCTCCAGTGATGGTTGCAGACGGCTCACTTGAGAAAGGGAGTTTCCTTGTCCTCCTCAAGCTGATTGATGCTCACATCACATGTGAGTCTCCAGGGTTGGGGAGCTCACTATCAGGAATTGAAGGCCCAGGGACGATGGACGGCTGAAGAGGCTCTCTGGAACATCAATCGCCTAGAAGCCCGGGTGGTCAGGTTGGCGTGCTTGCAGTTTAGCCACAGACTACTGGGTGGAGTGGTCAGTGTGATGTTGGACAACGCAACGATGGTGAACATCAATCACCAGAGAGAAACCAAGAGCCAGAAAGTGTCGCAGGAAACAGACCAACTTATGGCATGGGTGGAAGGACATCTTCAGATGATAATCGGCCTCTCACATCTCAGGAAAAGACAATGTACAAGCAGACTTTCTCAGCAGGGAGAGTCTGAACCCTCAAGAATCCCCAGGCATTTCAGCTGATAATGGATCGCTGGAGCCTTCTGTTCCTAGACCTGCTGGCGACTTCTCTCATTGCGAAGGATCCTCAATTCTTCAATGGCAGGAGAGATCTGTGGTCCCTGGGTATCAATGCTCTCATACAGGTCTGGCCAGAAGATGAGTTGCTTTATGCCTGTCCTCTGTGGCCCTTGCTGGGCATGTTCATTCGCAGAATCGAAATCCACAGGGGGCTAGTACTCCTGGGGGCTCTGGATTGGCCCAGGCATCCGTGGTATGCAGATTTGCGGAGACTCCTGGTGGAGGACCCCCTTCATATGGATCTGTTGCAGCAGGGGCCAGTTCTTCACAAGTATCCTGCTCAGTTCTGTCTTATGGTTTAGCCGTCGAGAGGGCTCACCTGTTAAAGTGTGGATATTCTTCTGCAGTGATTGCTACCTTACCCCATGCTCAGACGTTCTTCACTTCTCTAGCATATGTGCGGTTTTGGAGAGTGTTTGAGGTCTGGTGCGAGGAGTGCGGTGTTCTTCCTCGTTCAGTTAAGATCCCGCTTTTTCTGGATATTTTGCAGGATGGGTTGAATAAAGGATTGGCCCTTAATTCCTTAAAGGTTCAGGTTGTGGCTCTTACATGTTTCATAGGCCTGGTATGTGGTGTCCCCTTATTATCCCATCCTGATGTGGCTCGTTTCTTGAAGGGCGTGAAACACCTTCAGCCTCCCTCTTAACCTGGTGCTGGATTTTTTTAGTGTACCCTACGTTTCGACCACTGCGTATCCTTTCCTTGCGGTTACTGACCCTGAAGACTGTGTTCTTGGTGGCTATATGTTCTGTGTTTCGCATTTTTGAGTTGCAGGCCTTGTCTTGCTGGGAGCCGTTCCTTCGGGTGATTCCAGGGGCAGTTGTGTACTGTTCTATCCTTCTTGCCTAAGGTGGTCTTGGAGTTTCATTTGAATCAGTCTATTTCCTTGCCGTCCCTGGATAAGGTCAGGAACACAGAGGAGTTTCGCCTCCTGCAATCCTTGGATGTCATGAGGCTTTATGGGCGGTATCTGGAGGTTTCTGAACCTTTCCAAAAGTAATTTGAATATTCACGGTCTGCAAAGATTTTTCTATAGCATCCAAATGATTCTTATTCACTCAGTTTAGATCTCATTTCCTCTGTAATTTTAGCTGACTCAAGGAGTTTCATAAAGTTTTGTCCAGTTTATTGTCAATTCGCCATATATCCAATAGGGGTATATTTAAAGGGTCTTCCTAGTCTTCCACCAAATTAACATTGGAAAAAACAAGATGGTAATGTAGCCCTTGAGCCTGAGTCTGATTCTCCATTATCCGGCCAGAAATTCACAAGAAAGTTTTGCACAGAGTCTGCGCCCCCCCCAGTGGAGTCATTGCAGAAATAGGTATTGCGTCTGTCAGTCTTCGACGGCTTCGACCCATTTGTTGCACTCCTATCTCAGCTCCTCCCGCTTACCTGGGCAAGATGGCTACCACATCGTCGTCAATCCGACTTCTCTGGCGTCCCCGGAACAGCTATGGTGCAGCCGTACGCCATTGCTCCTCTCAGGTACCTGCTAGGGTGTATGCGTGCGCGCGCAACCCACGTCTAAGTATGCCCAGTGGCGCGAACCTCGAGGGCATTCCGTCATCTGACGTCAAGCCACTCCGTGTATATCTACTTCTCAAGATTGCTAGCTCGTTGAGTTGGCAAAGGCACGAATAGACACGAAATGACTCGAATGTGTTGTGTCTGTCGCTGTCCGACATCTCTGCTCTGCGCTACTTACCTCGTTGGCGACTCCCTTTGGGGTTGATGGAAGGCTAGCTGCTGCGGCGTCTCCAGGCCATCCTCCTCCGGCGTTCCCGGACCGGCTTGATGCTACAAGTCGCCATGTTGACCAGATGCCTAAGGGCGCACGCACGCGGCCCGACTGATGTACCAGCATTAGCGCGAACCTCAGGGACGTCCCCCTGAGATGACGTCACCAGCTCCAGATATTTAAGGTCTCAGTTTTCACTAACAAGATGAGTTAGCAAGGGTTCGCTTCCTCCTGGTCGCTGCGGATGGGATTCGCTCTCCGCGACCCTAGCTACTCTGCCTCCTCGGACTTCACTAGAGGTACCTGCTCCTCAGGGGCCTCGCTTTCTCTTTTTCTTTGCAGGTCGCAGTCTGGAACCGGTACTCGCTCCTCAAGGGCCTACGTCCCGGACTTGCTCCTGAATACCACTTCTGCTAAGAAGTCTTTGCTGCTTACAACATTGTGAGTTTTCATCTATCTCTCAGAGCTTTCCCTGGTTATAGGTACTCGCTCCTCGAGGGCCTAATGCATACCAACTCCTGGGCTGCCTTAAGAGACTATTGTGTGAGTGTTCCAGAACTCTGCATACACTGTCTACTCACTGTCTTAGTTTCTCTAAGCTCAACCACCCTGGGATCGCTGTTCCAATACCTGAGGGACTACAGCCCAGCCAGGCACTTCCAGTTTACCTCTGCCACCTCTGGTGGTTTACCATATTGTCTAATAAAAGAACTAGTGTGTGTCTGTCTCCTACACTAAGCCTGACCAGTGGTCCCTCTCGGGATTTCCCCCGAGGGTATGGTCACTGCCACTGGTCCAAGGATCCACCCACAACTATTCTAAATAACTACAGATTGCTAAATACCAGCTTTTACAACAGAGCTTTCCTACAGATTGCTAACTCCATGTATCCGGCTTGACTACAAGGTGAAGTAACTCCAAGGATCCAGCTTGTGTCCAGGGTTCCGCTTAACTTCAAGGATCCGGCTTGACTACAGGGTTCAGCATGGATCCAGCATAACTCATTGCTTTGCAGGCTATACCGGGCCTGGCTCAGCGCATTGCAGAACAACAGGACGCCTTGGAAAAACTTACTTCAGCTTTTTATCAGCTACATACACAGAAAGTTCAAAGTACTGCTTCTAACCATGAAAGTCAGTTACAGGAGGTAACTTTAATGACTGCTGTACCACTGGCGGCTCCGATCCGCTTCTCTGGAGAAATACAGAAGACTCGGGGCTTTTTAAACCAGTGCTGCATGCACTTTACTTTACAACCATCTTTATTTCCTACTGCTCTCTCCAAGACTACCTACATCCTTTCTTACTTGGATGGTAGGCCCTTGTCTTGGGCATCTACTTTGAGGGAGCACAAAGACCCTATTTTTCAGGACATAGAAGGATTTATGGACTTATTTAAATCCATTTTTGATGACCCTGCTTGAAATTCTGTAGCCAGTTTTGCTTTGGTGGATCTGAAGCAAGGCAACAGATCATTGGCTGAATTTGCCATAGAGTTTAAAACTCTTATGGCAGAACTTTGCTGGGACCCTAAATGTCTCAAGATTCTCTTTTGCAGAGGCCTGCATACCCGTTTAAAAGACGAGCTGGCTGTTCGTGAAACACCTGACTCACTGGACGAATTAGTATCCTTGGCTACTCGGATTGATCACCGGCTGTGGGACAAGGTGAAGGAACTTCAGCCTAGGAGTTTATCTGGGTTGGATCAGGCTAGTTCTATACCTGCACCTCAAACGGTTCCAATAATTTCTGCTGCTGATAAAGATGAACCTATGCAACTTGGTCGAGGACATTTGACTTCTAAAGAGAGAAGATTTCGGAAGAAGCGCGGCCTCTGCATGAACTGTGGTCATCCTGGCCATGATGTCTCTACATGCTCTATTCATCTGGGAAACGGACGGGCCTAAGTCCTGCAGGAGGATTGTTCTTGGGCATTACCGTGTCTTCTCCTCCGCATTCTCTCCCAGTCTCTTTGACCTGCAGACGGTTCAGTTCAGACTCCTGTCCTGGTGGACTCAGGGAAAGGAGGCAACTTTACTCCTCAAACTCTAGTGGAATATCTGAAGAGTCCTCTTGCCAATTCAGAAGATCCACTATTGTATTACAACTTGAGGTGGGCTTTGGACGTTTCTCAACACTGCCACCTCTATTGAAGAACGCTATGATGTCCCCAGCAGCCCTTTCAATTGCTGCTGATATTCTTACGCCTTCAACCTTCACCGTGGCTCAAAGGCGCTGAACATCAATACCGTATTTACGGATGCTATACCTTAATCTCTGTCGCTCTTTTCCATTCGGAGGATGTGCCTGATGAGCCACAGCACATATTAAGACCCGAAGAAGATACTCTTGGTAACTATCCAGTCCGTATCCGCTGGCAACATCATCAACTTTCATCCAGCTATATGTACTGGACTGTCATCTTTGAAGTGGTTTTTGGACGTTCTTACATCGCCATTTCCACTGAAGTTTCAGTGACGTCCCCAGCAGCTTAACCACTGCTGATGATTTCCATAGACTGTGGTTTCAGACCAAGGACATGCTCATTTAAGCGGGTGACCATGCTAAGAAGTACTACTATGCGCTCCTTGTGCAGGCTTCAGTCTTCAAGGTCTGGTTGTCAACCAAGCAACTCTGTTTCATCTACTCTCCTTTGGATTGCTTCTCGCTACGTGAGTCCATTCCCAGTTCTTCATCGTTTGAACATTGTCACCTACCGTCTGAAGCTACCACCTGGTCAATTTCCATAACACATTCTACGTTTCATCTGATACTGCTCATACTCAGCGAATTGTCTTCAAATTTCAAGATCCACCTATCATATATGCAGAAGGCGACTTGAGATCAAATTCAAGAGATACTGGATGTTCATAATAGAGGCAATATTTTTGAATACCATCTAAGATGGGAAGGGTTCGGCCCCGAAGTACACACTTGGGAGCTTCAGACCATTATCATGGATAAGTGATGCTTCGTTGATTCCATTTCGCGCATCCTTCAAAACCCAAACCTGGTACCCGAAGAGGAGACTGCCCTTTGAAGGGGGGTACTGTTGTGTCCGTCGCTGTCCGACGTCTCTGCTCTGCCCATCTTACCTCATTGGCGACTCCCTTCGGGGTTGATGGAAGGCTAGCTGCTGCGGCACCTCCAGGCCATCCTCCTCCGGCGTTCCCAGACCGGCTCGATGCTGCAAGCCGCCATGTTGATCAGATGTCTAAGGGCGGGCACGCGCGCAGCCCGGCTGATATACCAGCGTTAGCGCGAACCTCAGGGGCGTCCCCCTGAGATGACATCACCAGCTCCAGATATTTAAGGTCTCAGTTTTCGCTAACAAGACGAGTTAGCAAGGGTTCGCTTCCTCCTGGTCGCTGCGGATGGAATTCGCTCTCCGCGACCCTAGCTACTCTGCCTCCTCGGACTTCACTAGAGGTACCCGCTCCTCGGGGGCCTCGCTTTCTCTTTTTCTTTGCAGGTCGCAGTCCGGAACCGGTACTCGCTCCTCGAGGGCCCACTTCCTGGACTTGCTCCTGAATTCCACTTCTGCTAAGAAGTCATTGCTGCTTACAACATTGTGAGTTTCCATCTATCTCTCAGAGCTTTCCCTGGGTACAGGTTCTCGCTCCTCGAGGGCCTAATGCATACCAACTCCTGGGCTGCCTTAAGAGACTATTGTGTGAGTGTTACCATCAAGGACTTGTTCCAGAACTCTGCATATACTTTCTACTCACTGTCTTAGTTTCTCTACAGCTCAACCACCCTGGGATCGCTGTTCCAATACCTGAGGGACTACAGCCCAGCCAGGCACTTCCAGCTCACTACTGCCACCTCTGGTGGTTTACAATATTGTCTAATAAAAGAACTAGTGTGTGTGTGTCTGTCTCCTACACTAAGCTTGACCAGTGGTCCCTCTTGGGATTTCCCCCGAGGGCGTGGTCACCTGCCACTGGTCCAAGGATCCACCCACAACTATTCTAAATAACTACAGATTGCTAAATACCAGCTTTTATAACAGCTTTCTGACAGAATGTCTCGACTGTTCCTGTCTGCGCTACTCTGCCACCTGCAGGAAGCTTTCCTTCTGCCCTTCGGGGTTTACTACTAACTTGGGTACCCACTCCTCGGGGGCCCTCTGTTCTATTTCAGATACCATTCAGGGAACAGACACTTGCTCCTTGAGGGTCTGCTCTCCCTGCCTCAGTGTGTTGTAAACCTGAATGCAGGAGTTAGCAATATGTTATAGACTGATTGCTCGAGTAGCTGTATGGAGAAGATGCTTGGTGGGAGGAGCAGTCAGATAGGAGGAGCAATCTGAAGAGAAAACTCTGTGTAGCGGTCTCCTGAAGAGGGAGGAGTCAGCAATCTTGTAGTGTCTCAGATATCGTCTTGCTAAGGTGTAGCAATCTGTAATGAATCTGATATAGTTGTGGTGGATGCCTGGCCGATGGCAAATGACCACGCTCTCGGGAGGATACCCCAAGAGGGACCACTGGCTAGGCTGGAGTATGGAGACAAACACACATTAGTTCTTTTATTAGATAGGTTATTAGAAACCACCAGAGGTGACAGTAGTGAGCTGATATGCCCGGCAGGGCTGTAGTCCCTCAGGTACTGGAACAACGATCCCAGGATAGCTGAGCTAGTGAGAAACTGTAGAAAGTGAGTAGGCAGTGTAGGCAGAGTTTATGAGTAGAACTAGATGACAAAACTCACGTAAGGTCTCAAGTAAGCTCAGGAGCTGGAAAGGATTAGGCCCTTGAGGAGCGAGTACCTGGTTCTTGGAAAAGCTCTGAGAGAGCGATGGTAACTCACAGTTGTTTGTAGCAGTGATAGCTTCCAGGCAGTAGAGAATCTTCGGAGTGTTCAGGAACATGGGCCCTCGAGGAGCGAGTACCGGTTCCTATCTATAATCTGAAAATAGAGAAAAGAGCGAGGCCCCCGAGGAGCGAGTACCTCTGGTAAGTTCGAGGAGGCAGAGTAGCTTGGGAGTGTAGCCGAAGCAATCCCCTCGCTAACTCGGTTTGTTAGTGTTTTCAAAGACCTTTAAATATTGGAAGCAGATGACGTCATCTCAGGGGGACGCCCCTGAGGTTCGCGCCCTTGCTGGTACAAGAGTCGGGACGCGCACGCGCCCTAGGCATCAGGACAAGATGGCGGAGTTGCAGTGTCGAGCCGGTCCGGGTACGCTGGAGGGAGATGGCATGGAGACACCGTGGTAGCCAGCCGTCCATCAGACCCGGAGGGAGTCGCAACAGAGGTAAAGAGAGCAGAGTGAGGGCGTCGAGCAGCGAAGGATGCAACACAGTGCCTTTACCTACTGCTAACTATCTGGTGGAATCACATCCATAACAGCTAACAGTGAGTGAGTACTTTAACCTTTCATCTGTCTCATTCACAGTATCTGCTGTGGAACCTCCTGATGTCATCTTGGAGAGAAGGGCTCCCTCTGCTGAGGTCCTTGAGACTACAACTCACCACTGCCACCTGGTGGCTACCTCAAGCTGTATAAATAAAGAATTATTCCGGTGTTTTGTGTTTAGAGTCTAGCCCCGTGCTGTGGCTCCTCACGGGGCTCCTCACGGGGCTCCTCCCCATGTGCGTGGTCATCTCCACAGCACCCAACAACAGATAGGAAGAGCAAGTTTGCTTACCGTAAACGGTGTTTTCCGTAGATAGCAGATGAATTAGCCATGCTGTCTGGGTACGTCTTCCGTGCCACTAGGTGGCGGAGCTCTCTAGGTCTCTCAAAGTCTTCCAGCTAGGTGCTCCCTCCTGTATCCTGACAGGATTACCTCAGTCTCCTCAGTCAGTATCAAAGCAAGTTAGGTATGCTAGAGCTGTCCGGGGAGGCGGGCGGGTCAGCATGGCTAATTCATCTATCTACGGAAAACACCGTTTACGGTAAGCAAACTTGCTCTTTTCACCTACATAAGCAGCTGAATTAGCCATGCTGTCTGGGAGTCCCCAGCTGATGTATTGAGCAGGTAATGTGTAATAATGTTTTTTTTTTTTTGCTCAATACATTGAGACATAGCGGACAGTTCCTATGAAGGCTGCAGTTATATGGAATCTTTGATCTTCTGAAGGATAATCTGCCCCACTAGGGCATCATTCACCATTTGTTTATCTAAACAATAGTGGGATGTGAAGGTGTGAAGCGAGGACCATGTCACCGCTTTAATTATGTCTATGATAGGAACTTAATGTAGAGAGGCGATCAAGGCTGCCATGGCACGCACCTGATGTACCTTAGGTGTTTCAGGTAAAGTTTGTGACCTTTGTTGATAACAGAACTGTATACAGTTCTGTTATCCATGCGGATAAAGTTCTTTTTGTCACAGGATGCCCTGGAGCATTCGGTTTGAATTAAAGAAATAGTTGTGAAGGTCGATTGGGTGAAAGTGTGTGTCTTTTGTAGTACGCTAGTCCACGTTTGCAATCTAAAGTGTGTAATTTCTTCTCATTAGCATTAGCATGAGGTTTAGGATGGAATGTGGGCAAGGTGATGGTCTGGTTAATGTGGAAACTGGAGATCACCTTTGGTAGAAACTTAGGATGAGTGCATAGGGTCACTTTATCATGGTGAAATTGAAGATAAGAAGGGTAGTGAACTAAGGCTTGCAATTCACTAACTCTCCTTACAGAAGTTAAAGCAACCAGAAAAAACACCTTCCAGGAAAGGAAGCGCAGGTGGCAAGTTTCCAAAAGTTCAAAGGGCGAAAGCATTAGCTTATCGAGAACTATATTAATGTCCCACAGTACCGGTGATTTGTGTACAGGTGGACGAAGGTGTAATATGCCTTTCATAAATCTGAATACTAAGGTATGACATGATATAGGCTCTCCATCTAGAGGGGTATAATAAGCGGCTATAACGCTTAAATGAACTCGTAGCGAGGACGTAGCAAGTCCTTTGCTGTATAGTAGATGGAGATATGAAAGAAGCCGTTCAGGTGGGCAAGTTAACGGGTCAATACCTAGTGATATATACCAAGAAGTGTAGCGTGTCCAATTTCTCTGGTAATTCAGTCTGGTTGATAGCTTTCTGGAGGACAGCAGTATGTCCTAAAGAGTAGGAGAAATGTTTAGATGCTGGTAAGCGAACCTTTCAATCTCCACGCCGTGAGATGTAGCGAGGAGTGTAGAGGATGTAGCAGTGTTCCCTTGTTCTGGGTGAGAAGGTGTGGACTGTCGCCCAGGGGAATCGGGCTGTGGATTGATAGTCGTAGTAGGTAACTGTACCATGGTTGACGAGGCCATGCTGGTGCAATTAGGATTAGATCTGCTTGATCCTTAATGCATCTCTGGAGTGTTCGAGAGATGAGTGGTATCGGAGGGAATGCATAGAGTAGGTCTTGTGACCAATCGATGAGAAAGGCATCTGGGGCGAGTCTGAGGGGGCTTGGGTAATCCGAGCAAAATCTCTCTAGTTTCCTGTTGTTCTCTGTTGCAAACAGGTCAACTGTAGGGAGACCCCATGTCGCAAAAAGATCCTGCGTCACCTCTGGATTCAGTTCCCATTCGTGTGGGCGAAAAATTCTGCTGAGCTTGTCCGCTCTGGAATTATATATCCCTGGCAGATAAGTTGCCTGTAGTGAGATGGATCTGTGATGAGCCCATTCCAGCATTTGCACTGCTTCCTTGCAGAGGTTCCATGAACCGGACCCTCCTCCTTTGTTTATATAAAACATGGTCACCTGGTTGTCTGTGTGCACCATGACTATTTTCCCCTGTAAGGAATCTTCAAAGGGCGCTTTTTACTGCTTTGAGCTCTAGAAGGTTGATATGAAGTGTCCGCTCGAACTGGGTCCATAGCCCTTGTGTCTGTAACGTTTGCAGATGAGCTCCCCATCCTGTGGGAGATGCATCCATGGTGAGTATCACGTGATGTCGAAGGGGTCTCAGTGGTGAACCCAAGGAAAGTGTTTGTGGGAGTAACCACCATTGTAGGTCTCATTTCATGCTGGTGGTCAAGGAAACAGGTGTGGACAATGGATGTAGATATTGAGTCCATTGAAGTTTGAGACCCCATTGTAGGCGGCGCATATGAAGGCGTGTGTGTGGAACCAAATAAATGGCTGCCGCCATGTGCCCCAGAACAGTGAGCACTTGATGAGCTGGTACTGTTGCACTGTGAAGTAGCATCGTAGAGATTGTAGAGAGAGCTAATGCTCTCAGGTGAGGTAGGAAAACCTTGTCTTGGATCGTATCGATGTAGGCTCCTATGAATTGTAAAGTTGGAGTGGGCTCCAGTTTCGACTTCTCGTACTTAATGAGGAGTCCTAAGTTGTCCAGGCAAGAAATCGTTTTGAGAAGATTATCCTGTAGTAGGTTTGGATTGGATGCTACTAGGATTGAATTGTCCAGGTAGGGAAAGATTTGCACCTTCTGATGACGAAGGTGCGCCACCGCCACTGTGTTATGCCCGTCGGCCGCAGGAGCCGCGACCGACTGTGCTTACCTCCCCGGTCGCAGCCATTCCCGACCCACTGCGGGCCACTGGGGACACCCGCAGCCCACCACATTTTCCTTTTTGGGCCTGCAGGAACGCCGCCAACTTCAGGCTCTGCCCCCTGCTGCCTGTTAGTGCATGCGCGTGCCACACCAGGCAGATTTAAAGGGTCCAGAGCGGGAAACTCTGGACCAGCCTCCCCGATTACTTCATCCTGGGATAGTTTTTTAAAACTCCTTCCTGCTACCTCTCACTGAGTTAGCAAGGACTCGGATTAGTTCTGCCGATCCAAGCTACTCTTCTGCTTCCGTGCTGCCGCTGGAAACTCTTTCTCTGCACTTCGCGGTATTACTAACCTGGGTACCCGCTCCTTGGGGGCCCTCTGCTTTATTTCAGGTGCCTCATAGGGAACAGGTACTCGCTCCTCGAGGGCCTGCTTTCCCTGCCTCGGTGCCTGCACTATCTTCTACAACCTGGTGGAATCGCATACCTGCAGCAACACCTAGTGAGTAATCTAACTCTCAGTCTATCTCATCCACAGTACTGCTTTGCTGGAAAACCTACACCAGAATTCCCCTACACCAATGGGGTGAGAAGGGTCCCTTGCAGAGGGTCCTGAGACTGCTACTTCCAGACTACCTCACTACTGCCACCTCTGGTGGTACATCTCAAGCTGTTTAATAAAAGAACTAAACTCTGTGTGCATCCTGAGCCTAGCCTAATACTGTGGCTCCCCACGGGGCTCCTCCCCGTGGGCATGGTCATCTGCCACAATACCCAAGAATCCACCCAAACACCGCTTAACCGCACACACTGCCATGCATTTGGTGAAAACTCTGGGGGCCGAAGCCAGGCCGAATGGAAGAACTTTTTACTGGAAAGGTAACACCAGGAACTGGGGTGCATTGGTATGTGAGCATAAGCATCTTTCAAGTCCAGTGAGCACATCCAGATCCCCGGGTTGAAGAAATGGATTTGAGAGAAGTCATTTTGAACTTCTCCTTGTGTAAGTGTTTGTTGAGAGAACATAGGTCCAGAATCGGGCATGAACCTCCTGTTTTCTTGGGAATTAGGAAATATTGGGGCGGATTTTCAGAGCCCTGCTCGCGTAAATCCGCCCAAAACCGGGCGGATTTACGCGAGCAGGGCCCTGCGCGCCGGGAAGCCTATTTTACATAGGCCTCCCGGCGCGCGCAGAGCCCCGGGACTCGCGTAAGTCCCGGGGTTCTCCGAGGGGGGCGTGTCGGGGGCGTGTCGGGGGCGGGCCCGGTCGTTGCGGCGTTTCGGGGGGCGTGTCGGCAGCGTTTTGGGGGCAGGTATGGGGGCGTGGCTACGGCCTGGGGCGGTCCGGGGGCGTGGCCACGCCCTCCGTACCCGCCCCCAGGTCGCAGCCCGGCGCGCAGGAGGCCCGCTCGCGCGCGGGGATTTACTTCTCCCTCCGGGAGGCGTAAATCCCCGGAGAAAGGTAAGGGGGGGGTGTAGACAGGGCCGGGGGGGGTGGGTTAGGTAGAGGAAGGGAGGGGAAGGTGAGGGGAGGGCGTTAGAGGATTCCCTCCAAGGCCGCTCCGATTTCGGAGCGGCCTTGGAGGGAACGGGGGTAGGCTGCGCGGCTCGGCGCGCGCCGGCTATACGAAATCGATAGCCTTGCGCGCGCCGATCCAGGATTTTAGCGGATACGCGCGGCTCCGCGCGTATCTACTAAAATCCAGCGTACTTTTGTTTGCGCCTGGAGCGCAAACAAAAGTAGGCTATTCGCGCTCGTTTTAAAATCCGCCCCATTGTGAATAGAAGCCCTGATGAAATTCCTGGGGAGGTAGCTTCTGGATACACTGATTTTGTAAAAGAAGTTGGATTGTAGGATATGTTCCCTCTGAGTTACGAACTTCTGAGGAACCCAGTATGGGAGGGTTGGGAGGATGAGAAATTGAGAGCATAGCTCTTCTGTATTATTGATAAAACCCATTGATCCGACGTAATGGGATTCCAGGCTGGAAGATAGTTGGACAACCTCCCTCTGACTGGTGATGACGGTGGTATTATCATCTTTAAAAACTCGACTGGGCTTTTGCCGGTTGAGGATCGGATTGTTGCAATGGCTGCCTAGGATTTCTAGTATGCTGGCGTGCAGGCTGCTGTTGATAAGTCTGTTGCCTTGATGGCTGATTGTACTGAGCCTTATAATAGGTGTAAGGTCTAAAGGTCTTATAGGAAGACCTACGATAAAAAGTTGAGGCAGAATATTGACGTCGTGAAGTATTGGGACGTTGCGGCGATGTTAAGGAAAGAACTGCTGTTTTTTGCTCCTTGAGTTTTGTTACAGTATCAGTGAACTGATCTCCGAACAAATTTTCTGGATGACTTGTTAAATTAGCCAATTTGTCATGGACATTGTCCCTTATGGTACTAGATCACAACCACGCGAGGTGTCTGGCTGCTAAGGCATTTGCTGAAGTTTTAGATGAAACATCAATACCTTCGTAGATGGATCTCAGTAAATGACACAAACCTTCCTCAAGGTTATAGTATTGAGGAGGTAAGGAAGTGTCTGCAGAGGATTGCTGAAGATGTGGTTGCAACGCTTGCAGACTCTCAAAGAGACATTGTGTTATGTAAAACTGGTGGTTTTGAATGCAGGCATTGCGCATCGCAGATGAATATGCCTTCTTTGCAAAGTCATCCAATATCTTATTATCTTTAGTCAGTGGCATGTTGGAGTGAATTCTGGATTTGCGAGCTTTTTGCATCGCCGACTCAACTACCACTGACTTGTATGAACATAGTGTTTTTCATTTCAATTAAGGAATTTCTTTTTTCATGTGTTTGATTAAACAGTTTTCATCTTTCGGATGGGTGATTCATGTTAAATACAGGCCCAGTCCTCATCATATTTCCATTTTTTTTTTTGTGAATATCTGTTTATTATGCCACATAATAAAATAAACAACCATAAACGTATATGGACATAGAATCCGAAAGACATACACAGTACTACAAAGATCAGATGACACACAGTTGTTATATAACTCAGGTGTTTTAACAACCCTATCTCCCCAACAAACCCCCCCCCCCCCTTGTTAACCATCATCAGCTACTATGCATCAGAGAGATATCATTTTTATCAATCCATAATTGAAAATCATGCCAGATGGCAGAGAAGTGTTGAAGACTGTCCCGTCGTAAGGCAGTTAAATGTTCCATATAATGCGTCCATTTTAATCGAAGAAGCACTGATGTTAAGGAAGGCGGCTTCACCTCCTTCCAGTGTTTCACAATCTCCCCTCTCACCGCCGTCGCGACTGCTCTGATGAAGGGCCTGTGGATCGTGGATACCCCATCCATTGAGTCATGTAACAAGGCCCCCCGGATAGTCCATCGAATGTCTGTACTCCACAATTCACATAACCAACTTTCTACCTTCCGCCATAGATGCTGAATCTCCGAACAAGTCCACCACATGTGATAGAAATCTCCCACCATCCCACATTTTCTCCAGCAGAGGTTATCTTGTTTAAGGCCCATCTTCTGTAATTTATAAGGAGTTAAAAACCAGCGAAACAACATCTTATAACTTTGTTCTACTAACTGTGCAGATAGTGAACTCAGACGTACCTCCTGGTAACATGCATCCCATTCACCCTCCCCCAATGGTCCCCCCCAAATCAGCTTCCCAGGCTATCAAATGTCTCGCTTTGTGAGGGAGTGGCCCATTAAGTATTGTATAAAGCTTAGATATAGCCCCCTTTACTAGGTGTGCTCTATCGCAATAACTTTCCATCAATGTTTTCCCTTTATTTAAATCCATACGAACTTCATTAGAGACAAGGAAGTGATGTAGCTGCAAATAGGCATAGTAATCTTTTACAGATAGGCTATATGTTTCTTTCAAGTCCGCAAAAGGTATTACCCTCTGATCAAACCAGGCCTGACCCAAGGTCCGCAACCCTTTCTCCTCCCACTGTTGGAACCACTTGCCCATCATCCCAACAGGAAACATTGCACAACCCCTAATCGGGGTGGAGTACCAATATTTTCGAACCCCTGTCATATGTGGTCTCCAGGTATGCCAAAGATGCAGAGTGACCGCAGTACATGGGGACGATTGAATATCCTGAAGTTGGCCCCGCCCATCTGTCCAGAAAAGCTTCCGCACCGAAACCCCCTGATTCATATCCTTTTCAATTTGAACCCACTGTTTAGGATGTACCTGGTCAAGAAATTCTATCAAGGCCTTTAGTTGAGAGGCTACGTAATATTTAAGGAGATTGGGAACCCCCAATCCGCCATCTGCTTTTCCCTGGTAGAGTACAGATCTCGATACCCTAGGAGGTCGTCTTTTCCAAATAAAGGAAAAAACCTTAGCTTGTAACCTTTTAAAATGCTGCCACGGTACCAAGCAGGGAAGAGTCTGAAAAAAAATGCTAATTTCGGCAAATAAGTCATTTTTATAGCCGCAATCCTACCTAACCAAGATAGTTCCAATCTATCCCACTTCTGAAGATCCTTCTCTAATTGTGTAAATAAGGGCAAATAATTCCGACTAAAGAGATCCCCGTACACTGAACCAAGTTGGACCCCTAAATATTTTACCGACTGCTTGGCCCATTGGAAGGGGAAGGACTGTTTTAGTGCAGAGACCCTAGATGATGGCAGAAAGATAGGCAGTAATTCAGATTTTTCCTTATTGACTTTAAACCCTGAAACTCGTCCAAAGTCCTCTAACTCCACCAGTAATGCTGATAAGGACTCTTCCGGGTGTGTCAGAGTAAAGAGCACGTCATCAGCATAGAGCGAGATCTTATAATCCCGGTCCCCTAGTTGTACACCCCTCACTTCTGCCTTCATCCGTATTTTAACTGCAAGGGGCTCCAGGTATAATGCAAATAATAATGGCGATAGAGGGCAACCCTGCCTCGTTCCCCGTTGCACCCGGAAATTATCCAAATATCCTCCATTCACCTTTATGCAGGCAGCTGGTTCGCGATATAATGCCTGCACCCACGTGAGGAAGCCCCCCCCAGACCAACTGCTTCCATGACCCGAAAAAGGAAGGGCCAGTGCACCCTGTCGAATGCTTTTTCAGCATCCACCCCAAATAACAAAGACTCTACAGCATTCGTCCTAGCATGGTATATGAGATTAATCACTTTACGAATGTTGTCCCCAGCCATTCTGCCCGGCATGAAACTGGCTTGATCGTCATGAATTAAAGTGGTTATGACTACATTCAGTCTGGTGGCCAGAATTTTTGCCAAAATTTTCAAGTTAATGTTTATAAGCGAGATTGGGCGATACGCGCTACATTGTGTGGGGTCCTTGCCAGGTTTAGGCAAGATTGTAATGCCCGCAACGTTAGCCACCTGCAAAAGGTGACCATCATTCCCCAACATATTAAACATGTTAACTAGTGGGACTACCAATAAGTCTTTAAACTTTTTATAAAAAAGTGGGGTGTATCCATCTATTCCTGGAGCCTTCCCTGGTTTTAACTCGGTTATTGCCGCTAATACTTCCGCAGAAGTAATAGGCTGACTTATTCCCTCTGATATAGAGTGATCTAGACGAGGCAAAGGAATATCATCCAGGTACTTAGTTATATCCTCTTCCAGAACCCCTTCTTCCCGAGCATAGAGGTCAGCAAAAAACTGATTAAACTGTTGCCTGATTCCCTCCCCATTGACAAGTAGAGACCCATCTTTCGCCCTAATCTTAGTAATCTGCGACTGAGCTACCCTAGCTTTCAGCTTATGGGCCAGCAGTCGCCCAGCCTTATTACCATGTTCATAATAGGTTTGTTTAGCTAAATCTAAATTGTAAGCCAATTCCTCTGATTCCAACATGCGCAGTTGATAGCGGATATCCCTCAATTCCTTCAAGAGCGCCCTTGTAAGGTTCTGCTTATGGCCGTCTCCACCTTCGCTAAGCGGTCCCGCAATAGCTGTTGTTTTTGACCCTTTTCTTTCTTTTTATAAGCCGCTAGCGCAATAATCTTTCCCCGTGTAACTGCCTTCAAACAGTCCCATAAAATAATTGGTGTCGTATCCGGCGTATCATTGACTGTTAAGTATTCTTTAATAGCAGCTCTAATCTGCAATTCTCCCTCTCTGTCTTTTATGATAGAATCATTTTTCCAGAACCTACGCCCACAATCTATTCGCAAGCTATTAAATTTCCACCACGCAGGCGCATGATCCGACCATACTATATTACCTATGCCAGCATCCAAGATGCTATGCACCATTGTTCTGTCTATAAAAAGAAAATCAATGCGAGTATACGTTATCATGTGCGGAGGAATAGAATGAGTAATCTCGCCCTGTTGGATTTCGTTCCCGCCAAATGTCCACCACCGACCATTTATTAAGAAAGTTCTGCAGAGCACTCCTGTCTAATTTGGAGTGGTGTCCACCACCTTTGGAGCAGTCTAATATCGGGTCCCTTACCAAATTAAAATCGCCCCCTATAATCATAATACCGCTCTTACAAGTTAATAATATCTCATCCACCCTTTGAAATATCTTCCTCTGATTTGAGCTAGGATTATAGATATTAACCAAAGTATAAAGAACCTTATTTATGGACAAAGAAGCTATCAAGAAACGCCCACCCTCGTCTCTATGGACCGAGTCAACGCTCACGATTAAATCTCTAGACAACAAAATCCCCACCCCAGTATATTTATGTTGTGGCGTACTGGCTGCAAACAGAGTGTGAGGAAATTGAGATGATGTCAGCAACTTTTCGTACTTTTTCCTTAAGTGGGTTTCCTGTAGGAAAATTATGGAAGCCTTTAAAGAAAGTGCTTCCTTAAACATTCGTTTCCGTTTAAGCGGCATGTTCAGACCCTTAACATTAAGGGTCACTACTTTAATGGACATCATCGATGGATAATTTTTCCCATACTGCGGAGCAACTAAACAGCACAAACTCCATTCGCCCCTATACCAAACGGACAACTAACTGCCATACCACTCTCTTTGATTGTTGATTAGGTTTACGTACCCCCCCTCTTCCCCCCTCCCCTCCTACCTCCCTCCCCCCTCCCTTGAACTCCCACCACTGAATCATCAGCAGTGTTGTGTGAAGAGAAGGTATCAACCTCCCTTGCCCCCCCACCCCCCTCTCATTCCAACATAACTTAATGTCTGTAAATAACATTTCAGCTATTGAAACACTTAACAGTATAAATCAGTACCAAACCTGCACTGCATACTAGGCACCTGTAATGAGTAAAAACACATTCGTCGGTTGTGCCCATAATCATAGAGGAATTCCTCTATTTGGTTAATAATGCAAAGTCAGCATATAATGTTCCCCAAATTTCACTCCCCTCCTTCTCTCGAAAAGCTGGGGTCCACCGACTTTCGACGCAGCCTCGCTCCCGACTTTCCCGTTCTCTGCCAACGCGGTTTCTCCATGCCACCAGTCGGTTGGGCTGTAGTTGTGTCTTCTGGCAGGGATAGGCCGGCCTCCGCCATGATGGAACTTGCATCCTCTCGCTTGATAATCCGGCATGTTATCCCATCCTTTGTGAACGCCAATCCGCTGGGGTAAATCCATTTATATCTAATATTCTCCTTACGAAGGCATGTTGTAACTGTATGCAGTTCATGTCATTTTTGGAGAGTAGCGGCAGCTAAATCATTATAGATGGCTACTTTGTGCCCTTCCCAGGTGATAGTACTCATTTGGCGGGCTTTCTGCATGATCCTGTCTTTTTGGTTAAAATGTTGAATGCAAGCTATAATATCCCTCGGGGCATTATTTCTTGCAGCTCCCAAGGCCCTGTGGGCTCGGTCCAGCTCAATATCAGCGTCTCGATCGCCGGAGTCCTCAGCCCCGCCGTAAAGTATCATGCGGCAGATTTTTTTTACCACCTGAGCTGCGTCCATGTAGGCCTCGGATTCTGGCACTCCCCTTATCCTAATATTCGATCGTCGAGCTCTGTTTTCAATATCTTCAAGTTTGAGCATTTTTTCTGTGGAGATATTTCAGCACTGACGCACGAGGCTTCTAAAACCTGCCCTTCTACCACGTTTTCCACTCAGAGGCCCAGCTCACCCATCTCCGTCCAGAATTCCGCTAGCGCCGCCTGCATATCCTGCTTAATCGATTTAATATCACTCTGGATCTCCGTGAACCAGCCCCGAAAGTCTTCCTTCGTAGGGTCTTCCGTTTGCTTAGTCGAGCTCTGGGCCGTCTGAGTGCCGGGCTCCGCCAAATGTTGTGCGCCTTCAGTCGCCATGTTGTCTTCCTCCCTCTCTGAGCCCTCTTGTAGGGCCGCAAAACGGGAGCCGCTAGACTCGAACGAAAACGATTTCAAATCGATTACTCTTTTCCTGGAGGTCATGTCCCTCTTTTTAGAAACGGTTTGGTATTGCAGAGACGCTGAAATTTTGAAGATTATGAAGAGCGTGAGGGGAGCTAACGCTTCAAGCGTCCATATTGGAAGGCTGACGTCACTTCCCTCCATATTTCCATTTTTAAAGATATAACAAGGAGAGGAGGACCAGGTGGCAGACTCAACACTGATATCCTTCCTGGATCAACCAGTTAACCATTGTTCAGTTGCTTGCTGTAGCAGCAGAGTATGTAGGTAGTTGTACCCTGTGTGCTTTGTGGCTAATGTTCAAAGAGAAACTACTCGGGTAGACAGCATAAAGTATGTGCGCTGAGAAGTACCCATGCACTCTATACCTGTTCTTTGTGTGGACATCAAAGGGGGGATGTGAAAGAGTAATAAAGTAGCGTGTGAACTTTTTGAAAATGTCACGTATGCATGCTGTTACACCTCTGATCCAAGCACACCCCTTGGAATGACTCTTTTTAACTAGGCTAAAAGAGCATGTGCTCTGCAAGCTTACATGTATTTTTACCCAGGAAAATTGACCAAATCTGAAAATTACCCTCTTCAATCTGGTTTAATCAGTATTTATCTGGGTAAATGGCTTTGAAAATTGCCCTCTGAAGGGGGGTACGTTTGTAACAATTTGCAGGCTGTTGTATACAGTGTTTGCTTTGAAAATTCTCATGGCCAAAGTTCCTGCAGAATTTCCACCTGTTTTTCTGAGAAACTTTACACACGTGCTTTTCAAAAGTGCTAAGTGTGTGTGTGTGTAAATCCATACTTCACCCAGAATCCACCCCACTGTGTGTGTAAAATTATGCACATATTGAGTGGGTAATTTTCAAAAGGATCACTTCTGCAGGTAAAACATTATTTTATACCTGGAAGTTTCTTTGAAAATTACTCTCTTAATCATTCTAAATTAGAAGAAAATGAAAACCCCTGAGAGCTGAGAAGGCTCACAAGGCAATGCCTACCTGGGAAATCCCACACATGCTCGGTAGAGCTAAAATTTCTACTAGTTTGGAGAGACAAGAATGTTTGCATGCTGTTACTGTTGCGACCGTCGCTGCTCGACGTCCTCACTCCACCCTCTTTACCTCTGTGGCGACTCCCTCCGGGTCTGATGGACGGCTGGCTGCCGCTGCGTCTCCATGCCATCTCCCTCCGGCGTCCCCGGACTGGCTCGACGTTGCAGATTCGCCATGTTGCCTGAAGACCTAGGGCGCGCGTGCTCTGATTGAAGTACCAGCAAGGGCACGAACCTCAGGGGCGTCCCCCTGAGATGACATCATCCACTTCCAATATTTAAAGGTCTCTATTTCGCTATCTAATGGAGTTAGCAGGGGTTACTCTACCTAAGCTACTCTGCCTCCTTGGACTTACCAGAGGTACCCGCTCCTCGGTGGCCTCACTCTTTTCTTTACTTTCAGATTACAGATAGGAACCGGTACTCGCTCCTCGAGGGCCCATGTTCCTGGACACTCTGGAGATTCTCTACTGCCTGGAAGCTATCACTGCTACAAACAATTGTGAGTTACCATCGCTCTCTCAGAACTTTCCCTGGAACCAGGTACTCGCTCCTCGAGGGCCTAAACCTTTCCAGCTCCTGAGCTTTCTTGAGACCTTATGTGAGTTTTGTCATCTAGTTCTGTTCATGAACTCTGTCTACTCTGCCTACTCACTTTCTACAGTTTCTCAACAGCTCAGCCATCCTGGATCGCTGTTCCAGTACCTGAGGGACTACAGCCCTGCCAGGCATATCAGCTCACTATTGCCACCTGTGGTGGTTTCAAAAACCTGTATAATAAAAGAACTAATGTGTGTCTGTCTCCATACTCAAGCCTAGCCGGTGGTCCCTCTCGGGATATCCTCCCGTGGGCATGGTCATCTGCCACCTGCCCAGGGATCCACCCACAACTATATCAGATCAATAACAGATTGCTAACTCCCAGCTCTACCACAGAGTTTCCCTAACAGATTGCAAACTCCTCAAGGAGAATAATAACAGATTGCTAACTCCTAGCATCAGATCCTAACAGATTCCCAACAGTTACATCCTGATCCAAGTTCATCCCTTGGAATGACTCTTTTTAACCAGGCTAAAAGAGCATATGCTGTGGAAACTTCACCCAGGAAAATTGACCAATCTGAGACTTATAAAAATAGCTAATATTTCTACATGTCAGGGGCTAACTGATTGCATGCACACTACAATTTGGCCATTGTCTGCTACTGAGAGAGATTTCTGGAACAGAAATTCCTTCACTCAATATGTAAGTATAAAAAGCTAAAAATTATGTGATATATACATTTTCCATCAATATGCATGTTGAATTAGCCATGACATGGGTGACGTCATCCAGTGGCACCGAACGAACTTGTCTGTCCAAGCCAGTAGAGCTTTTAACTCTACCAAGACAGACTACAAGGAGCTCAAATCTTTTCCAAACTGGATCTGAAAGGAGCCTACAATTTACTTCGCATTCGAGCTGGCGATGAATGGAAGACGGCCTTCAACACTCGGGACAGTCACTTTGAATATCTAGTGATGCCCTTTGGCCTGTGCAACAACCCGGCTGTCTTTCAAAATTTAATGAACGACATTTTTCGGGATCTCCTCTATAAGTGTGTTGTTATTTACTTGGACAACATCTTGATATTCTCTCAAGACATGACCACTCATCTGGAGGATGTTAAAAGAGTACTACAGAGGCTTCATGAGAACCATCTCTACGCCAAGCTATCCAAATGTGAATTTCACAAAGAGTCAGTGCCTTTCATAGGCTACATCGTTTCCAATCAAGGCTTTCAAATGGATCCACAGAAGCTGGAAAGTATCCAGAAATGGGCGCACATTAAGAAAGGTGGAAAGAAGGCAAAATGATTACCGTCATGGTTAAAAGGTGAGGTGAAAGAGGCTATTTTAGCCAAAAAAATCCTTAAAAAATTGGAAGAAGGATCCATCTGAAGAAAATAGGATAAAAGATAAGCATTGTCAAGTTAAGTGTAAAACATTGATAAGACAGGCAAAAAGAGAATTTGAAATGAAGTTGGTCATAGAGGCAAAAACTCATAATAAAAACTTTTTAAAATATATCCGAAGAAAGAAACCTGTGAGGGAGTCGGTTGGACTATTAGATGACAGAGGGGTTAAAGAAGCTCTTAGGGAAGATAAGGCCATTGCAGAAAGACTAAATGAATTCTTTGCCTCCGTGTTTACTAATGAGGATGTTGGAGAGATACCAGTTCCAGAGATGGTTTTCAGGGATGATGAGTCAGATGAGATGAACAAAATCACTGTGAACCTGGAAGATTAGTTTGTCAATGTGGCCTACTACAAGAGTAGTAAATCACTTGGACCTGATGGTATGAATCCTAGGGTACTGAAGGAACTAAAAAATGAAATTTCTGATCTATTAGTTAAAATTTGTAACCTATCATTAAAATCATCCATTGTACCTGAAGACTGGAGGGTGGCCAATGTAACCTCAATAATTAAAAAAGGCTCCAGAGGCGATCCAGGTAACTATAGACCAGTGAGCCTGACTTCAGTGCCGGGAAAAATAGTGGAAACTATTCTGAAGATGAAAATCGTAGAGCATATAGAAAGACATGGTTTAATGGAACACAATCAACATGGATTTACCCAAGGGAAGTCTTGCCTAACAAATCTGCTTCATTTTTTTGAAGGGGTTAATAAACATGTGGATAAAGGTGAACCGGTAGTTGTAGTGTATTTGGATTTTCAGAAGATGTTTGACAAAGTCCCTCATGAGAGGCTTCTAAGAAAATTGAAGTGTCATGGGATAGGAGGCGATGTCCTTTCGTTGATTACAAACTGGTTAAAAGACAGGAAACAGAGAGTAGGATTAAATGGTCAATTTTTTCAGTGGAAAAGTGTAAACAGTGGAGTGCCTCAGGGATCTGTACTTGGACCGGTGCTTTTCAATATATATATATATATATATATATAAATGATCTGGAAAGGAATACGACGAGTGAGGTTATCAAATTTGCGGATGATACAAAATTATTCAGAGTAGTTAAATCCCAAGCGGATTGTGATACATTACAGGAGGACCTTGCAAGACTGGAAGATTGGGCATCCATATGGCAGATGAAATTTAATGTGGACAAGTGCAAGGTGTTGCATATAGGGAAAAATAACCCTTGCTGTAGTTACATGATGTTAGGTTCCATATTAGGAGCTACCACCCAGGAAAAAGATCTAGGCATCATAATGGATAATACATTGAAATCATTGGCTCAGTGTGCTGCAGCAGTCAAAAAAGCAAACAGAATGTTAGGAATTATTAGGAAGGGAATGGTTAATAAAACGGAAAATGTCATAATGCCTCTATATCGCTCCATGGTGAGACCGCACCTTGAATACTGTGTACAATTCTGGTCGCCGCATCTCAAAAAAGATATAGTTGCGATGGAGAAGGTACAGAGAAAGGCAACCAAAATGTTAAAGGGGATGGAACAGCTCCCCTATGAGGAAAGGCTGAAGAGGTTAGGGCTGTTCATCTTGGAGAAGAGATGGCTGAGGGGGAATATGATAGAGGTCTTTAAGATCATGAGAGGTCTTGAACGAGTAGATGTGAATCGGTTATTTACACTTTCAAATAATAGAAGGACTAGGGGGCATTCCATGAAGTTAGCAAGTAGCACATTGAAGACTAATCGGAGAAGATTATTTTTCACTCAATGCACAATAAAGCTCTGGAATTTGTTGCCAGAGGATGTGGTTAGTGAAGTTTGTGTAGTTGGGTTCAAAAAAGGTTTGGATAAGTTCTTGGAGGAAAAGTCCATTAACGGCTATTAATCAAGTTTACTTAGGGAATAGCCACTGCTATTAATTGCATCAGTAGCATGGGATCTTCTTAGTGTTTGGGTAATTGCCAGGTTCTTGTTGCCTGGTTTTGGCCTCTGTTGGAAACAGGATGCTGGGCTTGATGGACCCTTGGTCTGACCCACATGGCAATTTCTTATGTTCTTATTTGACCACCTTTGGTACACTACAGATTTCTTTTTTTTTTATTATTATTTATTTTCAAATTTCACAAATTTTTACATGAAATATTTCAAATGAAATTCGGTACATATACTGAGAGGAAAAATAAAAAACCCATATATATAGCATCACACCACAAGCAAAAGGTATCTCCAGACTATGTCCCTAAATATAGGAATTACATGGGCAAGGAAATATAGAGTGAATAACAATTTTCCATATACTGAATTAAGATAGGGGAGCTACTCTATATCTTTTAGGTCGATCACATTGCGGGAGTTTCAAAGGGATGACTCAACAGGATAGCTTTCAATTGCTTTGGATCGAAAAACACATAACTATTTCCCTGATATCTAACGCAGCATTTGCAGGGAAATTTTAAGATGTAACGGGCTCCCATACTAACCCTTTCTTTCATGGCAAGGAATTCTTTCCTGCGTTGCTGCATTATTTTAATTACGTCAGGATATATCCACAACTCAGCCCCATAAAATAGGGCTTGTCTGTTTCTCAGAAACATCTTCAAAACATAATTTTGATCTGATATAAACGTGAACATTATTAACATTGCTTTTCTTTCCTTTATTTCTGTTTCCATTGATAATTCTAATATCTTAGAAATGTTCATAGAAGGTATGTTCTCTCCTTCAACCTCACGACCCAGCTGGGGAAGATAGTATGCTCTAGTGCATACAGGTAACGCTGTCTCTGGTATCTTCAGTATTTCCTTCATGTATGTTTTAAACAATTCAGCAGGCGAGATCATCCTGACCACAGGGAATTTATCACATGCAGATTCATCATCCTTAAGTTATTCTCAGCTTTTTCAATTCTTTTATCCATTGCCATTTCTGACTTTACCAAATTTTGTTGTATGGACTCCATTTTTTGTAAATGTTCCTCATGGTCTTGTATTTTCAAATTAAAGGCTCCAATCAGGTTATTATTCTTCTTAGTTTGATTTTTTACCTCAATTATTGACTGAGCTATAGATTTCAAAGCCATTTCAATAGCTTTGAGGGCATACCAAACTTTTCCCAGCATTATGTCCTCAGGTTGCCCGAGATTAACATTAACTGCTGTAGGTTCCAGTCGGGTCTCACCCTGTTCCCGCAGTGTTGCCGTGCACAGCATGTTACCTGAGATGGTGATAGGAGTTTGGGTCAGCTCTTCTCCTCCAGGACCCATCTCCAGCAACCCACGAATTTCTCCTCCTTGCGGGGCGGTCATCCCAATCTCACTCGTCCCAGGGCTAACCCGCTCGGCCTCCGAAGACTCCAGATGTAAACCGCTTCGGACTAGCTCAAGCGGGGACGATTTGCTGTGCTGGATGCACTGGCCTGATCGGCTTGCCAGGGCTCAAGGTGACGTCCAGGGTCAGGGGAGAATGTGTTCGCTCTACCGGCGTCCCCCCAGCGACCAGCCCCTCTGGCGTTCCAGTTACTCCCGTCAGGAAGCCCTCAATGTGTGGCTGTAAGGGGGTCAACATCCGGAGAGCTAGTCAGTGCTCCCCGGATTTTCCCCTTTCATTTAGTATGAGGCATTTTCTTTAGGTAAGTATAGAAGGAAAAAGGCACCGCGCAGGGGCTCGCTTCGTGCACATCTGTCGGCCATCTTGCCCCAGTACACTACAGCTTTCATATACTATTTCTAATCCTAAATTGGCCTCCAAAGCTGCCAATCAGCTACTCTGGTTCCAATGTTGGTGCCCCCTGATGTTAATCAGAAAATCACATGGCAAAATAATAAACTGGAGCTGCTCAGGAAGGAAGTCCCAGCAGTCCACCTCCGTTCCTAAGTGGAACATCATGTGCATCTATGACCTTGGCAACCTCCAATACAGCTTGTCAAAAGGGTAAACCAGCTTACTAACTCAGTTTACCCCAACATAATTACATTAGTTTTCCATGCATTCTGTACAGAGATGTAAACATATACATAGGGGGATTTTTTTTTTATCCAGTCTATAGAGGAGCAAATTGAAAATGTAGCTTTAGCAAGAATACATCAAAATGTATTTTTGCTTCTCAGAATGCAACCTAGAAAAATAAACAAATTTCCATGAATGTTTGGATTTTTTTCCTCCACACAGCTTTACAAAAGCAGGATGTTGATGCAGTAAGATAACATTATACTAGACCCTGTGTAAGGTTTCAAGTTAATGGCTAAACGTACAAATACATATTTCAGAGAGGCAAGCACAGGGAAGAAACTTCTTTGGATCTAGCCTTAGGCTACTTTGAATCATTTTTCAATGAAACAAGTTTTTAAAAACCTGAACTGGCCTGGAGGCTCAGTGGCAGTACATACAGAAGACCCCCTCTTTGATTTCCTGGGCTCAGCTTTCATGCTACAAACTGGTCAGAGTCACCATTCACTGCGCCTGAGGAAGTCTCAGTCATTGCTTAATGGTGATGCCTTCTAGTTGGAACTAGGGTGCACATGTACTGTGTAACACAGAGATTCATGGTCAGTGGCTTCCTGAACAGTCGCTGCAATGGCCAGTCTACTTGGGGGGCTTAGAAAAGAGGGAGAAAACTCCAGATAGTTATGAAGGTTCATGGCCCTATTGCTCAATAGAAACATATAACATTATTTGTCATTAAGGTCAGACGGCCCATTCACATCTCCTGTTCAGCATTAGAGTTTCTTCCTATCGCTCAGAGCAAGGCTTCCCAAGCCTTTCCTGGGTTCTCTCAGGCACTCAGGTTTTCGGGATAGCCACACTGAATACTCATGAGAGAAATTTGCATAACAGTCTCCATGATATGCAAATGTCTCATGCATATTCATTGTGGATAGCCTGAAAACCCTATTGGCTGTGGGGTCCCCCGCCCAGGTTTTGGAAGCCCTGCCTTAGCGATCCCTCTAAGCTTGTTCCATGTCTTCCTGAGCTCTGATAATTCCCTCATCTCTACTGCCTCAACAGGGAAACGGCCATGCATCCATTCACTTTGCTGTAGAGAAATATTTTTTTTTAGATTATTCCTAAGTCTATCCCCATTCACCCTCATTCCAGAATACCCTGGCACCTGTGCATTTATTCCTCATTGCTATTTAAATGTATTTATCATATTTCCCTTTTGCTCTCCTCCCTCCAGGGTATATATATTTAGATCTTTAAGCCTGTCCCCATATTTTTTAAGATGAAGACTGTTGGCCATTTTAGTAGCCACCTTCAAGGCCAACTCCATCCTGTTTATATCCTTTTAAAGGTGTGGTCTTCAGTGTTTTGCAGTACTGCAAATGAGGTCTACCTAGCAACTTCTGCTTTTTCCAGCTATTACTCTATCTATGCTCCAAAGGAGCTTGCTGGCTTTTGCCAGCACTTTGTCTACCAGTTTGGGTCCTTGAGAGCATCAGATTCAGCTCTAGATCCTACTCATCTCATACACAGAAAAAACTTCATCCACTAGAGCAGTGTTTCTTAACTTAGTCTTTGGGGCTAACATAGCTAATCAGTTTTTAGGATATCTACAATGAATATGGATGAGGGAGACTTGCACGCAATGGAGGTAGTGCATGCAGGTCATGAAAATTCATTGTGGATATCCTGAAAACTGAGCCTGGTTGTGGTTGGTGAAGACTGGAGTTAGCCACCCCCAGACTATACCACTGCCTTGCATTTTTGCAACCCAAATACATGACCCTACATTTTTATTTATTTTTTTAGCATAATCGGGCCAATGCAGTAAAGTGCACAGGAGAGCCAGCACTCCGAGGCGAGTGATTCACTATGCAAATTTATTTATTATTGTTATATACCAACATTCATCTGAGATATCACATCGGTTTACATTCAGGGACTGTAGGTATTTTCCTATCCCCAGAGGGCTTACAATCTAAGTTTTGTACCTGAGGCAATGGAGGACTCGAACCGTGGTCTCCTGGGTTTGAGTCCTCCATAACATGCACATTTTCTCTCATGCATATTCATTGTGGGTATCCTGAAAACCCAACTGGCTGGGGGGTCCCTAGGACAGGGTTGGGAACCACTGGTGTAAGCAAATAAATTTCATGCATATTCATTAGAGATCCTGAAAACCTGAGTGGCTGGGAGGCCTCCAAGGACTGCTTTGAGCACCCCTGCTCTAGAGCAGGGTTGGGCAACTCTGGTAGTCAAGGGCCATAAGCCAACTGCATTTTCAACACATCCCTAAAGAATGTGCATGAGATTTGCATACAACTGAGGCAGGGATATTTATTTATTTATTTATTTATTTATTTAATGTCTTTTTTTATACCGATAGCCGTTCACACATCGTATCGGTTTACAATTAAACAGGAACCATTGGGCAGAACCCTTACATATAACATTGCAAACAGGTTAACTTTTGGGCAGGGCCCTTACATAAAACTGAGAACAGCAAAAATCACTATATACATATCATCAAAACTATATACAATAGATAAGTACATAAATAGCAGAGTCAAAGTACAAAATCGATAGGCATACAACGTAATCCGAGAATTAAATCATAAGTAAATAAAATAAATCATAATTTATTTATTTAAAGGCTTTTATATACTGGAGTTCATGTACTAGTACATACCGCTTCAGTTTACATATTTTTACTTTTGATGTTAATGACAGTATTATCTGTCACTATACGAGTTTTTTTATTATTATCTTACATTGTTAATGTCTATTCTGCTGTTTAATCTTTCCTTCTCCTCTCTATCCTTTCATCCCCTTCCCCTCGCCCTTGTTAGATGTATTTCTTTTCCTTTCTCCAGTTACAATGTGAACCGGCATGATGTACCCACTAATGCCGGTATAAAAATGTTTTTAAATAAATAAATAAAGGAAAATTACATCAAACAAGTGGGTCCAAAATAACAAGGCTAACTTCGTAGGAACTTAGAACTTAAAGTAAAGGAGAGAACAAGACATAGAGTGGTTACAGATCAATGTAAATAGCTAACAAATACAAATGCTTACAAATAACAGTCTTCAAAATCTAAGGTTTACATCTTCAAGGTTTACAGTCTTCAAGACTAAGGTTACATCAGACTTAAAAGGTATGGGTGTATCATGCTGTACATTTAACAGTTGGGAATATGAGACAAAGAAATACGATTACTAGTTGCGGCATCAGACATCTGGTTTATGTGATTATGAAATGCATGAATGAGTCTAGTCCTGGGACATGGCTCTGAGCGAAAACTTTAAGTGAAGGCTTTTGTGAAGAGCCAGGTTTTTGAGTTTCTTTTTGAATGTTCGAGTACAGGTTTCAAGACGAATGTCAGTGGGAAGGGCATTCCAGTGGAAGGGGCTGGCAGTCGAGAATGCACGTTTCTTGAACGAGGACTTGGCTGAAGGTATGTGTAAGGTGCCTAAGTAACTGGTTCTGATTGGTCTTGATGATGCATGTGGACGAAGTGGGCAGCTTAGATCTAGCGAAGTTTGGGAATGGATGGTCTTGTGGGTTATAGTTAGTACTTTGAAAATGATTCTGGATCTGATAGGGAGCCAGTGTAAATTTTTTAGTATAGGTGTTATGTGTTCACCTCTGCTAGTGATTAGCATAAGTTCCATTTTTGACATATTAAGTACTAGGTTAAGGCTAGAGAGGAGTGAGTTTATGGACTGTAGACAATTGTTCCAGAGGTTGATGGTGCTGGAGATGGAGTCAGTGATTGGCAGCAAAATCTGGACATCGTCTGCGTATATGAAGTGTGTGACCTTAAGACTTGAGTCTTAAGGTCACACACTTATGCTAAAACCCAGACCAGTTTGTGGTCCTCCTGGACCATAATTGCTCACCCCTTCTAGAGGCCAATTCTAATGGAGTTGGAAGCCCAAAGGAGGAAAATGCCAGGCAAAATGCCCTCTCATATTCCTCAAGTCTCCTTTAGAATAGTTCCACTTTTTTTTTAAATTAAAAGAGAAAGAAAGACTTTCAGGGATTACGTTTTTTGATAGGAGGAGGCCCCAGCGGCTTCCTCCTTTGCTTCCAGCCTCATCAGGCTATGATACTATAATCCTCTTTTCTCAACCACACAGTTTTTCCCTTGCTTTATAACCTACCTTAACTAGCTGTCAGGCCGATACAGTAAGGACGCGTAAGAAAGAGTGCGGCAGTGCCGGGCACACCCTCGTTTGCCGCACGCACAATTTGGTTCACGTACCACACGATACAGTATTCAAATGAGACGCAAATGCAAGCGGCGTCCAAAGTTCGTCCATGAAGCGGTAGGTGTGCGCAATCCATTTTACTGTATAGAGCGGTGTACAGCGCCTATACAGTATCCAGGGTACGCTGGTACCTGTCATTTGAGATGTCATTCCACCAGGAAAGTGGATGGTTCTCCTACAGACCCCGCTGCCTTGAGCGCCCGGCTGGATGTCCAAGCCGGAAGTCCGAGGTCGCAGCTTGGACGTCCAGCCTGGGCGCTCAAGGCAGGGGGAAGGCCCATGAACTCCTGTCGGCATTGAAGCAAGTACCACACACTAGTTACTCACCAAAATACTCTTTCTTCATGTACAGCACCAGCTCCTTCTCCAGTTCCAGGGACTGACCGCACAGGCTTGAGCGTGGACTGACCTGTGGCGGGCCGGCGCCATCAGCCTCAGGGTCACCCGGGGCCCTGTAGTGTGAGTCAGAGTAGCTGGAGCGAGGGCCGACGTGCCACTGGTCGAAGCCCATGCCGATGCCGCTGTACCGGTTGCTGCTGGGCTTGCTGCTGCTGTCATAGCCGGTCAGGGCGTGGCGTGGCGTGTGTTCATGCACCTTCCCGCTGCCTGCAGGGCCGCTTCTGCCCAGATCCACAGTCCAACTCGGCAGGAGCATCCCTTTTGCCTCTACATCAGGTAAGTTGCAAATTCCTGACTTGCTCCCAGCAGCCCGATCTCCAGTAGAGTTCGTGCTAATGTGGCAGCTGCACACGGCATCTGGGCCAGGAGAGCTCCTGATCCCAACTTTCTTTCCCTCGGCTGAGCGGGACAATCCGGGCTGGGGCTCGCAGATTCTATGCTTCCAGCTTCGAGGACTCCGTCTTGGTTTCTAGCGCTGGGGTGCACCTTTCTGTACGGGCTTGCTGCTGCTGTCATAGCCGGTCAGGGCGCGGCGTGTGTTCATGCATCTTCCCGCTGCCTTGAGCGCCTGCCTGGACATCCAAGTCGGGTGCTCAAGGCAGCGGGAAGGTGCATGAACGCACGCCGCGTCCCGAGCGCCCGGCTGGACGTCAGAGGTCACGGTGTGCGTTCATGCACCTTCCCGCTGCCTTGAGTGCCCAACTTGGACGTCTCATGCATATTCATTGTGGGTATCCTGAAAACCCGACTGGCTGGTAGGCCCCCAGGACAGGGCTGGGGACCACTGGTGTAAGCAAATAAATTTCATGCATATTCATTAGAGATCCTGAAAACCTGAGTGGCTGGGAGGCCTCCAAGGACTGGTTTGAGCGCCCCTGCTCTAGAGCAGGGGTGGGCAACTCTGGTAGTCAAGGGCCATAAGCCAACTGAGTTTTCAAGACGTCCAGGCGGGCACTCAAGGCAGCACGAAGATGCATGAACGCAAGCTGTGACCTCTGACGTCCTGCCGGGCGCTCAGGTCACGGCGTGCATTCATGCACCTTCCCGCTGCCTTGAGCGCCGGGGTGGACGTCCGAGGTCACAGCGTAGGGTGTGAAGGGATAGGGCCTGATACAGGAGCTTGTGCTCACTGCAAGTCAGCGGCGACAAGGAGCCCAGACCCACAAGAAGGCCAGAGGAGCCCCCGGAAACGGTGTCTGTTCTTCCCTACGGAACCGAAGTACTCTGAGGTTAAGCGCGGTGGTGCCAGGTTGGGTTACTTTTTTGCCCCTTGTGCGAGAAGCATTTTTTTCTCTGGATTGGGTTGGTTTGGGACTGGGCGGCTAAGTTCACCACACTAATGCCACACTAACGCCAGGGTCAGGGTAGGCGGTAAATTTGCAGGTTAAAGACGCGATAATCTGGGCGCACGTTACTGTATCGGAGGGAATAGCTAATCCGATCATTAACATATCATATACATGCGGCGGGCAGAAAGGGATACGCATCGATTTCAGTAAGCGGTAAGGACGCGTAAAACCAGATACTGAATCGCGGGTTAGACATACGCGTCCAAAATGTGACTACAAAGCGGGTTAAAAACAGGGTAACCGCGGCCGCGCTTTACCGTATCGGCCTGTGTAACAGCCATTGGCCAGAAGCAACAGACCACAGCTCCTTCCAAAAAGTGGTTTGCATGCACCCCAACTCTGGCCAGTCAGGGCCACCCCCGAGATACAGCTGAGATTTTCTCCACCCCAAGGACTGTAAACACTGCTTCCACAGCATTCCCAGCTCTGTCCTGTCTGGGGAAACAGAAGACCTGATCCCAGAATCAAACGTATGTCCTCCACATGGCGGCACACAACACCATTTACTAAGCCTCCTGCTCAATCCCAGGGATTACATTTCAAAGGCTTGGTCAGGACCTATACATGTAAAATTAAGACTTTCAGTCCTAAATCTGTCTGCTCAGTTTTAAAACCACGTTTTATGCATCTAAGTTAGATTCAGGCAGGAAGCACGGTTTCAATGTACACATCATGATCCAATTTGTTTGGGGTTTTTTGTTTTTTTTTTGGCCCTGCAGTTTCCTCTTGTTCCTTTGGGCTTCCAGTTCAATTGAACCAGCCTCTGTTGGACAATACCAAAAGCAACACCTAGCTGGGGTTTTTCTGCTATTGAGCCCAAGGGTAAGCAACTCATCCTGGAGTGCCACAAACAAGTTTATTTTTAGGATATCTATTTATTATTCATTGCTTTTGTATACCCATTCTGTATCCAATCACAACAGTTTGTCTACCATGAATACATATGTGATATGTACATATAGCTCATGCAGATTCATGGTAGACATCCTGAAAACCTGACCTGTTTGGGGCACTCTAACCCAATCATTGCAGTGATAGTCCTATGCCAGGAACCACTGGCTGTGAATCTTTGTTCCATCTAGTAGGTATCACCACTGAGCAATGACTGGGACTCCCCTCTCCACCAGGGCCTTAGAATGCTATGTCTGCCTCACCCACAACAATCCCAGCCCTGGCTAGCTCAGGGAGTGAAAGTCAGATCCAGCAATCAAACCCAGGTCTTCCACACAGCCCTACTACTGAGCCAGTTCATTGATCCAATTTAAAACTTTGGATGTCTAATTGCTATGCTGTATGTACATCTAATCCTGCACCATGGTTTAAAGCCCTTAAATGGGTTGTTTTGTCTGGAAGAAGTGCTTTTATTTGTATTAACTTACATCCATTTTAAACACCTACATACATTTTATGTAAAGATTTTTTTGTTTTTTTGAATTCCTCTGCTATGACCTATGATTAGAAGTGCAAGAAAATCTCTCACTGAAGGAGCAAGAGATTATGTAATATTCAACCGCATCAGCCAGATTAGTCATCTATATCGAAGACAACACTGTGGTTGACTAGAAATAGAACATTAGAGTTCCAATAAGCAGAGGAGGGATCTAGTGTCTTAGCAGGCAATGGGCTTTCTGTGTGTATCAGATTTAACATGAATATTAGTAAAGATTTCAGATTTTAAACATCTGTTTTCTCATTAGAACAAAGTTCTACCACAGTGATGGCGAGCTCCAGTCCTCAAGTGCCACAAACTGGCCAGGTTTTCAGGATATCCACAATGAATATGCATGAGAGAGAGATTTGCATGCACTGCCTCCATTGTATGCAAATCTCTCTCATGCATACTCATTGTGGAGATCCTGAAAACCTGGCCAGTTTGTGGCACTCGAGGACTGGAGTTAGTCAGTCATCACTATTCTAACGTGAATGAAAAGAGATTTTATATATATTCCTAGACCCACACAACTAAATTTTACCATCAATGATGTAAAATCAAAAGTCATGCAAACTAAATATGATTTGAATAAAGTAACAAGCTTTTCTATGAAGATACTAAAAATGAAATTGGTGAAATTTGGTTAATTGAAGGCATCTTGACTAAGTTAATAGGATCAGAACTTGCACATGGTGGGTTGCATCAACTCTGCGCTAATGAGCTGATGGACTATAATGCTCCTACTCCAGGCCCAAAAGCATTAGGCTAGTTACACAAATAAAAGGGCGGCCCTTGCTGCAGCTCGTTTGTTGATTTTTTGTTTAAACATATTTAAGAGGACTAACATGAGAACCATATTACTAGATCAAATATCCAAACTGGACAACTCTTTCCCTAAATGGAGAAACGAGAACATGAAACACTGGTTTGAACAGAAATTAAGGATTTCCTCTTTAGGCAGGGTTGGGCTTCCTGCTGAACTGGTAAACTAGACCAGGTACAGCAAGATGCTGGCCACACCCTTTCTGAAAGGTTTTCTGAAAATTTTCCAGAGGGGTGGGGGTGATTTGGATCCAAGGACCCATCAGACAAGTTAGTAATTTCAAGATGAAGCAGATTGCCTTTTCAACCTTAAGATTCAGCATTGCTTACTGTTGCAGCAGGACAATGTACCTCACAGTTTTGGTCAAGAGATGCTACTGTGTCCCTTCTGCAGAGGACTGTCCAAAACTAATATTTAAGGACTCCTAAGGGGAAACTCAGGCTCTCAATAAGTTACATTCGGGCCTATACAGAAAATCCCGCGGGAGAGCCGGCGCTCCGAGGCGAGCGCCCGCTCTCCGAACGCGCGCCCAGGCCACTCTCCTGGGCACACGATCAAGTATTTAAATGAAGGCCCGCGGTAAAAAGAGGCGCTAGGGACACTAGCGCGTCCCTAGCGCCTTTTTGACAGGAGTAGCGGCTGTCAGCGGGTTTGACAGCCGATGCTCAATTTTTACGGCGTCTGTTCTCGAGCCCGCTGACAGCCACGGGTTCGGAAAACAGATGCCAGCATAATTGAGCGTCCGTCTTCCAATCCACGGGCACATTTTACTTTTTTTTTTTTACTTTTTAATTTTTTTGGGGGGGGGGGGGGGGGGGCTTCCGACTTAATAGCGCTATGATATTAAGTCGGAGGATGTACAGAAAAGCACCACCAGAGCGCACTGTACTGTATCGGCCTGACTGTTGGCGATGACAGCAGGAGAAATTCCTTCTTTCGTGACCAAACTCACCCCCCACCACATGCTGCACCCAAAGAAAATGGAGCAGACTGGTACAGAATCTAAAACTAATTCAGGAGATCTTTGTACTGTTGGAAACTGACTTGAAATTTTTAAGATGAAGTGCTACCAAATGTTAGCAGAATGCTTGTTTAACAAGACAGTTTCCTGGGGAAAAAAAAAAGACACACAAAGTAATTTGAAGACAATTTAAGACAATGTCCAGTCAGTTCTGGTTTGCAACACAGAGCAGCTAAACTATGAAAACCTGAAGATAAAATGCAGCTATGCCTCAAATTCATATGTGGAAATCCATTTTAATCACAAGACGTGCACAGTACATAACAGAATTCAGGTAATTGCACCCTCAGTTTAAACACACATGAAAAAGTTAACAGCTGGCTTTATAGAATGAAGCAGATTAATCAATCTATGCATCTGACAAGAAAGTGAAAACCAGAAGTATTTGAGAAACCATTTTATTGAGATGCACAAAAGGCAAATGACTTAAGTTAACAAAATGACAAAAAAAACCCAAAACAACCTAAGACTACAAAGAAATTCATGCACAGTTAAATTCTATATGTACATTAAGTCATTGATTGATGTCACTTAGCAACAACATTTTGTTTCTCATGTCCATTTTATTCCACCTATGAACAGTCAACCAATGAAGCGCTGTTTTATTTATCCAAAAAGTCCATGTTAATTTGCACAATATGCTGAATTTTCATATCACATTTCTCCTAAACTGGTTAAATTGGATGTAAAAAACAAACAAAAAAGGCAGCTCCTAAAACCATCATGCTGTCACTTGTGATGAATTTTGAGATACGTTAATCAACCTATCAGTACTACTGTACAAGAGAGCGAATTTTATTCTTAACCAGAAGCACAGAAGAAAATTCCAGCTGCAATCTGGATTTGCCCCAATCAAAGCCGAAAGTATAATGTTTCTGCACTATCATGGATGCCAAAATACTGTTTCAACAATAGATTAAATTGAGGCGTGCAATTGCAGTGCTGTACACATCCCTGCAGGAAATCTGTCTGATAACAAACCCAGTTTCCTTTCTTCACTTCAGAGGCAGGGCCGACAGCCCCTGAGAAGGAAAAGGGCCCTGTGTTAGTGCTCAATCGCAACAGCTCCTCGCCATCACGGAGCAGGCCTGCACTGAATTTGGAAGGAAGGCGGGGCCCGTGCCTCTTAGCAGAAGACGGATGCCAGAACAGGCATGACCAGGATGGGGTGGGGCATACCCAGCGGGGAAAAATCCTGGTAACTGAATTAAAGCCCAAGTCTCTCTGAAAGAGCCGCCAAAGCCTAAAAATGAGCAACACTAAGCTGCCAGGCAGATAAAAAAAAAAAAAATAGATGAGTAAATGAGCATGGAGGATTTTGGCTGTATTTCAACAACATAACCAAGAAATGCCAACATTATGTAATGCAATGATAAAACAGTTATTGTGGAGTAAACAGGAACACACAAATATACTTGTAAGATGGAGCAGAGTGTGTGTCCAACCCATATAGCTGTTCCAAATAAACAGAGTACTGTTCCACTTCCTCTTAGAAAACAATGTTTATTTTTACACTTCCAAATGATTTGTTTCAAGAATGCAGTCCCAGACATGGCTGTGTTTCACTATAGGGCAGAGCTTTCCAAACTTTTCATGTTGGTGACACACTTTTTAGACAAACATAATTTCACGACACAATAATTCGGTCCACTAGCAAATCAGAGGTTAAATGAACGAAATGTATTTAGACAATTTATGTGTTTCCTTAAATACATACATAAATAAAATGTTTCACGACACAACCTGTCTCATGAAAACATTTCATTTATATTAAAAATATATAATATTCCAAATTTAATGTTATTGTTATAATTTATAAGTATCAATAATAAAACAAATTGTCTGTCCCCCACATACTCATCTCTCTCTCCCCCATACACTCATCTTTTCCGCCCCCCCCCCCAGCACATGTCTGGCCCCCACACTCATGTACCTCTTCTTTTTGATTGTTGCCAGTGTTTCATGAAAAACAAGTGCTATTTTTCAAAAAAACAAGCCTAAGCACATGTATGTCCCCCACACACTCATCTCTCTCCCCCCCAAGCATGTCTGTCCCCCACATTCATATCTTCCCCCCAAGCATGTATGTCCCCCACACACTCATCTCTCTCTCCCCCAAGCACATGTCTGTCCCCCACACACTCATATCTCCCCCCCCCCCAGCACTTGTCTGTCCCCCACACTCATGTGCCTCTTCTTTTTGATTGTTGCCAGTTAAATGCTTCACTCCCTTCAGGGTTCAAGCCTGCTGTGCTGCATAACACCTTCCATGATCACCAGACACTTGCTTGCAGTCAGTACTCCTGGTGGCCAGGCCTCATCGGCAGCAGCAGCCAATGACAGGGACAGCTGGGCTCAAGTCCCACCCACCAAGCCCCCCCCCCAAAAAAAATGTGATTGACAGCAAAAATCGCCCAATAATAAGCAACACACGAACTGAAAAAAAAAAAAAAGTGAATCGCTGGAGGGGAGCTGCTATGTGGACCGGGCTTGCGAGACACACCTGCACACTGCAGGTGACACACTAAAGTGTCCCGACACACAGTTTGGAAAGCTCTGCTATAGGGGCTCCGTTGGGAGGGACCCCTGAAAGCAGATTCACATCAATTTATGTTTCACAAAATAAAATTTAAGGTATAAATTTGAAAGATGAGATGTCCAGACGACATAGCATGAGTGTAGGCTTAGACCAGTCAAAGAGAGACCGTTACACCAATCTATTATAAAGATATCCAAGCAGACTTCAAAACTGAAAGAACAGACGCCCTTTATGTGGCTGAACCTGTTTTGAAGTCTGCTCTAAAGTCTGCTCGGATATCTGTATGATCTTAGATTGGAGTGATGGTCATTCTCTGACCGATCTATGCTGCCTGGATCTCTCATCTTTCAAATCTATACCTTAAACTTTTTCATCTTGTGAAACAAACTCTATGTGAATCTGCTTTCATGGGCCCCTACCGACAGTCCCTATGGTGAAACACGGCCGTGTCTGGGGACTACATTCTTGTCAAACCATTTGGATGTGTAAAAATAAACGCGGTTTTGAAAAAAGAATTGGAATAGCTAGGACATGTTGGACAAACACAGTGCTCTGTCATACAATAATCATAACCATACACATATGCAACTGACAGCGCATACTCAAATGATCTGACGAACACACTAATTTTATCTTAAAGATCTGCTGTGTACATTTAAACCAGGAGGGGCCAATATTTATAGAAAGAGATCCAGATACTGCACATTACCCAATACTGAACCCTGTGTAAATCACAACAGGTATTCAAATATATATGTACAAGTAAAAAAATACTATTCTAAAATACAAATTTAGATAGTCTGTTTTACAAAAAAAAAAAAACTGTAAAAAATTATATACACAGTAATATTGCAGCTCCATGAAGTGTTTGTTACTTTTCGAAAATATTTACCAAACTATAAAGCTACTGATCGACTTTCTGGAACAGACCTAGGATCTTTCCTAGATCAGCCCAACCACAGAACACTGCAGATGAACCACTCAAAGGTGAACATATTAGCATTGTCTCAAGGAAGGAATATTGTTCAACGGCTGAACTGTTATAGTAAAACAAGGAGTGAGGTATCTCAAAGAGTTACAGCAGTCTAGAATCACCTCACAAACCGCAGCTGCACAGGGAGAGAGCTACAATCAAAAGGCAAGAATAATGCATTTAAATATTTGAGAAACCCCCAGACAAGACAAGATGCACTGAAGGTCTCGGCAGCTGATATCAGAAGGCAAAAATGCTGAACCCAATCTTTACATTTCAAAACTTATTTGGCATATTTAAAAACAATTCCTAAAAACAATTTTTTTTTTTTTTTTTTAAATATGCTCTCACACACACACTCTTACAAAACATTTGTTATGTGATAGTGAACATGAAGATTTCAGGAGTCAGAAAACTTGCTTCCCTCGACTCCAAATGAACACAGTTATATCAGAATCACATTTAAAAAAAAAAAAGGCACTCCCTTGAGTTGTTTTTGGTGTGCGCTCTATGATTTCAGACTGTCATAATCGCTGACCATCCTTTTGATGTGGGACAGTTTTTGCTTCAGTTCTTTGCTGCGTTTCTTTTTGTCCTGGTGGCCTGCAGACTAAAAATACAGCAAGTTAAAAAAAAAAAAAATGCCCCCTCCTTTTGTAAGAGACAAAATGGTGAATGGTATTTAAATATGCAAAAAGTAGCATGGACACAGCCGAAGTTCTGCCGACTCCCAACCTGTTTTTATACCCATTTCAAACCCAGAAGGAAAGGTGAAGCAAGACAGTAGAAGTTAAATTCTATTGCAGGCAATAAGTAAATGCAAGTCATCCATACAGCCTGGTTTTATTGACTTTTACCCTTTCACACAGTTCCGCTGGGGGGGGGGGGGGGGGCATGCCATGAAATTAACTGGAAGCAGATTTAAATGAAAACGTTAAGTACGGCTTCAGTCAATACACAATTAAGCTATGGAATTTGTTGCTGGAAAACGCAAAGAAGGGCAGCAGTACAGCTGAGTTTAAACACAGTTTGGGGCAAGTTTCTGGAGGGCAGGTCCGTTAATAATTAGCCAGCACAGGAGGATCACCACTTTATTCATCTGGGAATGGAGCAAGAGGGGACTGACCACTCATAGAGCCATTGAGCCCTGTATCCTGTCTCCTGGTCTGACCCAGCATGGCACATCTTATATGCTTATCTACAAAACGGAGCAACTCCATTGTGAGAGTAATTCTCTCCTCTCCCCCCTCGTATTTTTTTCCCCCTAAGATTACATTTTCACAACAGAACTTTGAAAGCTTTTTCATGATGAAAAATCCTTTCAAAAATTTAGAAAGACAGTAGAGAGTCAAGAGGATACTGGAGGAGGGACATCAATTTGAGGGTACTTTCCCAGTTAAGGAGATGTAATAAAACAGACTCCCCCCTCTAGTGATGAAAAACTACAATCCAACCAGAAAAGAAAAATCATAACTCATACAGCATGATCAGTAAATGCAACTGGTATTGGCAGATTGCTAGAGCTCCTGACTTTAGGCCAGAAGGCTGCATCTCTAGTCCAAGTTGAGGAACATTGCCTTATGGTGGTCTCCAGTTGTGAATATGAGTCCCTGAAATCTTCAGATGCTCTCATGTGTAGTAAATAAGGAAAACGAATATGTTGAACAGCCTCGGTCCGTGTGCTGAGCCATGTACGTAAGAGAGGGTTGATGGTGTAATTAGCACCCCGTCTGCCATCTAATAACTGGGTTAGTAGAAGGATGACCTTGAAGCTGATAGGCAGAGCTGAACTCTTGGGCCCAGCAGGTTTGCTGGTTTTAGTCTTGGTTAAAGACATTTCTGTCAATTAAAAAAAACAAAACACAAAAAAAAAATCCAGTAGCTTTTCAGCATTAGATTACCCTGCTGAAACTGACTACTGGTAGCAACCTTAAGGATTAGTTTTATGGGGACTCAACCTGAAGGGAATTCCCAGCGATAACAAATAGCAAAGGATGGACCCTTGGAAGCAGTTACACTTTTCACCTAGTAAAGACTTGACTAGATACATAGAGCATTTATCACACCAAGAGAAGCAAAACAAGCTTGGGACATTCACCATGGAAAATCTGAAGAGGACAAAATAAATGCTGAAATGTACTGACAAGAATCTTACTGGGATCTATATAAGGAATAGTTCAACATACACAGGGCTAGCAGAACCAGAGGGCATAAGTAAATGCTGACCAAGAAAAAAAAAGAAAAGGTACTTTCAGCTCAGTGTTAAGGTTCTGGAACCAATTACCATAAGATCTGAAGCATTTTTTAGGTTACCTGAGTTTATAGCTGCTAATTTAAGTGTTAGTGGACCCTGGGATGTACAAATAGCTGAGCTGATGCATATTTGAAGTAAAAATGTAGGTACATTTAAGTTAATCCTCCCAAGTGCCAGTCCATGAATGTTTGTGAATAAGCCGAGCCCTCTCTAAATCATAACTATCACAGCTCTCTGAAACCTAGGGGGAAAAAAAAAAAAAAGTACCCACACTACAACATTTACTCTCCTTTGCTCAGGATCTAATGCTTCTTCATACTATTTAGTGGGTTTTTTTTTTAAAAGAAGCAGACACGGCTTGGAATCATTTAACAGTAAGTCTGGGCCGACTCGGGCACATTTTACACCAAGTGAGACAAAGCTGCCTGAACTGGTCCGAGCCACCTTTCCTGGCCAACTGATAGCACTGTGCACCCAAGAGAGTGAGAGACCAGAGCGGAAACAGACCCAGGGCAAGACAGGAAAGGGCCATTTTGTTTCAAAAAAACCAATAGGAAACATTTCATATGAGACTTACTGCCTTTATCTCCTTCAGTCTATTGTACTCATCGGCAGCAGCCTAGAATTAAAAGGGGGAAGAGAAAAAAAAAAAGGATGAAGATACAAATTTCTATGCAAGACAAGTTTGTAGGTGAGGCTGAAAAACAGTTGAACCATGCTATTGAAATCAGTTTAAAGTCAAGTCATAAGTCACGAGACACGATGGATTACACCGAACTATGAAGATGCAGTAAGGTTGCTGTCACATCAGAATAGTTTGAGACGCTTTTAACAACTTCTCGCTGCAATTCATCTGGACGGGTTTCCTCTTACCACCGTGATTATCCTACTTGTTCATATTTGGATCATTGCCCAGAAATCTTATTGTTATGTTGGGATAAATCACTCTAACTTCATTCCTCTAACCTTTCTAGTACATTTATTAGACTGTCTAGTAATGACAGTCTAATAAACTCACTTCATTATTACACCTCCAGTGCTTTGGCTGTTCAGCAGCATTTGATGCCTAGTGGGGGTTTAAGCCATCAACATGCTTATCTTATCCCAAGTCTCACTGGCAGCTGCAGAAGTGTTTGCTTCCTTACCTCCAACTCCTTACTTTCTCTCACCCCTACTCATTTATTCACATCACCTGCTCCATATCATCACTGGACTCTGTCTAAACCCACTGGCCACTACCCTGATGAATCTGACATGTTCCTAACTTTTCCAACCTCCAGTATTCTTCCTTATCAAGTGCGATCTTTCAGCTCCATTGACCTTCTTTCCCTGCTTCCATCTGCTCTTTTAGAGTCATATCCCTTGGCCAGCAACTGGTCTGTCAGTCACAGCCTAGATGCTACACTCCATCCCCCACCTCTCTATGCCCTCCTTCCCATTTTTCTTTTTGTCATTACCTTCACCCCCTAACCTTGGTCTTTTCATCCCTCCCATATCCCCTCCTTCCCTCAAGTATCGATTAGCGGAAAACTGTGAGCAATGGATCTCCTGCCCGTTCATCCTCAGATGCATTTTGTCATTTTCCTTCTTATCCCACTAGGTCTGCCTTCCCTGCTGCAGAGCTGAAAGAAAGATGTAGGTAAAAGCAGCAGCAGTGCCCTTAATCTACAAAGTTGACAAAGCGGAGGCTGTAGACTGTTCATCTCGTATCTTGTATTAAATGTTCACCACCACTCTCATATAAATAACCAAACATTCTCCTTCTGATTTCTTAGCTTCTAACCTTCTTATTCTCTCCCCTGCCAGGCAGGACTGCCCACATCTAACAGCTTCAGCTCCAGACACTGCCTCTGAGGCCCATAAACCTTTCCCATCACCTCCTCCACCCTTGCATCAGATGGGCTCAGGCATGTCCTCCTTAACAAAACCTCCATCCACGACTCAGTATCCTCATCTCTTCTTCCTCCACAACCGTCTCCTGAATGGCTGTGTTGACCTACCAAATGTCATCTATGGCTTGCTTCGTCTCTTCCAGGCTCCCATGCCTTCTTTTCTTCTTCAAAATTAAAAATTCTCAATTCCTTGCCTCCTTTAAAGCTGATCCTCACTTTTTCAAAATGTAAACACTACTGGACTTTCCCTTTGAGAACTGGTGCAAAGTCAGTGGATAAAGTACCTATAGATTATGCAATTTCTCATGTTTTAAAAATTGCACTCCCTCTCTCATCACCGACTGTTGGACACCTATATGCATACATCTAAATAAATCCCTGTAAATCATCCTTTCTAAAGTTTTCCCAGCATCCCTGCCAGCTTAGACT